>NC_137799.1:67856261-68479386 GCF_963383645.1 Muscardinus avellanarius | reverse complement strand
GGGCGCCAGCGACGCCCACTCTTCCCAGGCGCGGCGGCTGCGGGGGTCGCCCGGGGCCCCACGCCCGCCGCCCGCACCCCGCGCCGCCGCCTCCCGGCCGCGCTCCTCCCTCCTCCGGCGCTGGTTGGCCCGGGCGCTGCGGAGCGCGGCGGCGGCGGGAGGAGCCGGGCGCGCCCGCCGCGCAAAAGCACCGCTCCAGCCGGTGGCGGGAGGCAGCGGGGACGGCGGCAGCGACAGCGACAGCGGTCGGCGCGGCCTCTGCCCGGCGCGCCGGCCCCAGCATCCCGCATCCGGCATCCCGTATCCCGCATCTCGCATCCGGCATCCCGTATCCCGCATCCCGCATCCCGCATCCGGCATCCTGTATCCCGCATCCCGCATCCCGCATCCCGCATCCGGCGTCCGGCATCCCGCATCCCGCATCCCGCATCCGCCTCCGCCCCCGGCCCACGCGCCCCTTGCCAGCCCCGCGCGCAGTAGCGGCGGCTCAGGACCCCGGCGCCAGCCATGGGGAGGCCGGCGAGGAGGGGATGGGACTGCAAACGCTTCCTGCAGAACAACTGGCTGCTGCTCTCCACCGTGGCCGCCGTGGTGCTAGGTGAGCGCGCGGCGGGCGGCGAGGCCGCGTGCGGGCGGGCGCGGGCTGCGAGGGTGGGCCGGGGCGGGCGCCCGTGGGGCCTCGGCCTCGCACCTGGCGCGGGGCAGGGCCGCGGCCCCAGGGCGCCGATTTCTGCCCGAGACGAAGAAGCTCTGTCCCCCCGGACTCCCCTTTGGGTGCTCCGCGAGCTGCCTGTTTCTGCCTTACCCAAAATGAAGACGGGAAGGGAAGCGAGTCGCTCTGTGTTCTGCCCCTGTAAAAGCAAACAGGGTTTAATTTTTTTTTTCTCGATCTTTTCTGGTACCCCCGCGCGTACTCTGGCCCCCTCCCCCTGGAACACGGTGCCCCAACAGATACTGGTATGAATTACAGTTCTCGGTCGTACTGGAAGAGGCACCTCGGCCTCCGGGATGGAGGGTCCCCCCAGGGAGATGGGAAGGTGCCTCCCTCCGCTGCGGTGAGCGCCCACAGCCGCACCTGGCTCTTCCACTGGAACCCAGGAATGTGCGGTGTGGCCAGTGGGAGGTCACAGGGGCAGAGAGCTAAGTAAGAAAGCACAGCCCTCCCTGGGCTCTCTGTGTGTGCCCCCCCCCAGTTAAAAAAGTAATAATTTTAAACCATTTTACTTGTTTTTAAACAAGGGTGTATTTAAATGACTCACTCCTGACAGATCACTAGACTTGGTTGGATGTCTGAGCTCAGAGATAGGGGTTGTTGGTATTTTAATTCTAATTTTTGGCCAAAACTGTCTGCTTGCTAAATTGGGCCGCCGGGGTAGACTTCTTTCTTTGGTGTTTGGAGTCTTGTCTGGCTCCTGGCCATAGGGGCTGGCACAGGTGGGGACACCAGCAGGTGAGAACCCTTCGGGGCAAGTGGATTCCTTGGCAGACTCTACCCTCTTTGTGGAAACTCGCTGATTTTGCTGGAAAGGCGAGTGGGGACAGCCTGTCTCCCTCCCAGCCTCAGGAACCTTCCTCTCCAGCTGCTGCTGTTTCTGAATACTTGGTGCTGTCTGCTCCCCTTCCAGCATCCTCCCCTCCAACAACAACAACAAATCTCTGCAAGTTAGTGGGATCCTTGGGGCCAGATTGGCTCTTCCTGAGTCTTGTGCAAAGAAAAATGAGGTTTCTAGTAAATAAATAACATCCTGGAATTGCCTTCCCAGAGGACATTTGTGGAAGGAAAGAAGTATTTGACTTTTGCCCCCCCCCCAAAAAAAAAAGTGCAAGTGGCTTTGGGCATTTTTAAGAAAGGTTTCTCTTGCCCCATCACATGTAAATAGCAAACCCTATAAATAGAGCGATTTGATTACCAAATAGAAGAGATGTCCTTGTTTGTTTTCCTAGTGATGAGTCAAAAAATTAATTATTAAGTCCTTTTTTTTTTTCCTGCAGTACTGGGATGGAACCCAGGGGCATTCTACCTCTGAGTTACACTCCCAGTCTTATTTTCTTATTCTTTATTTTGAAACAGTATTAAGTCCTTCTTAAAGACTTTGGAGGGTAACCTTAGGCTGTGTCTCCTTACCAAAACCCTGTGGAAGTTTCAGCCCTGGACTCTCCAGAGATCCTCACTTGTTAAGCAAGTATTGTGCACCAGTGGTCAGAGGACCCAAACCATGAGGCCTGTTGGGAAAGGATTTTAGGCAGTTGCTCCCTGGCCTTTAGGACTAGTGCATAAACACATCTTTAGTAGCTCGTGGATTTCATGCCCATTTTGCAGATGTGGCCTTTAGTCACAGGTAGACCATTTCCTCCAGCTTTAATGTGCCCCCAAATCTTAGAAGAGTCTCCATAAAGGAAACCCACCATTTAAAGATTGTTAGCGCCCAGCTGAAGCCTCAGTGGATATTTGCACCTCCAGACAGTGGCCGGGGGCAGTCTCTCCACCTGTTTCTGCTTCTGGTGTGGGAAGCCTCAAGCCTAGACCACTCCCAGTGAGCCCTTCAGGGCACTTCCTGGAGTCCTCCCTCCTTTTTTCCCCCTCCTTTGGAATGCATACCTGTCTTTGTGTAATCTACACTGGCTCACTGATTTAACAGGGGGTGAAATCCAGCCACTTAAACACAGTACTCGCTAGGTTATGATAGGAAGAGTTTATTTTATAACTTCTCTAATTGATCCAGAAAAATCACAAGACCTCTCATGTGGCCTTCTTTCTGGACTTCGAAGCATGTGAACCTTAAAGAAGAAATAATAAAATAAAAAACCCTGTTAATTGTATGTACTATCCCGATGAATTGTCTTCTGATTACAACCACTGAAATGTTTGGTCTTTGCTGTAGCTCAAAAACCCTGATTGAAATATTTAGGTTACTGAAATGAAGGGCAAAGAATTTTTCTTTTTTTATGAGTGTGCTTTAAAGTCTCTGATTTTCCAAGCTCTAGCCTGTGAGGGGAAGTGCAGTTAGCATCATCTGTATTAGGTGTAGAAAATAATCCTTTTCTCGGACAAGGAGATGCTAATAGCTAAACGTTTCTCAAAGTCTTATTCACAAGGTTCAGGGATTCAATAGTTAGGTGACCATCTTTGTTCATTTCTGTGAAACCCCACAAGATCCTGAAAATAATGTCTTGAATTTTTATATGAGAAGCTTTTATTTTCTAAAACGCCATGAGGATCATTCTTATTGCTTCCATCATAATTATTAGAAGCTTTTCCCTGCTTCTGTAGAATAGTAGAAGGGTCACAGGGCCTGGAGTCAGGAGTCCTGGACTTGAATTCTGGAACTCTCAAGTTCTATCATCTAGACAGATTGCTTTTTTTCTCTAGGATCCTTAGTTCCCTTATCTGGAAAATGAGGGCATTTGTTCTTAGAGTTAAGATAAGGTGAAAATATCCAGTAGTATAGCTGGCATATAATAGGCACTCAATAAATGTTATTTTAAAGTAAATCTGAATGATTGTGAGAAAATATTTTCTTATGAAATAAGATCTCCCAAGCCATGTCTCTCCCTTTTTCTGCGTGGTATTTCACTTAGAATTTAGTCTGGAGTGATTTCAGTGTTTTGGTGACATGCTGTGTCTAAACCAATACCGGCCTCTGTCACATTGTTTTCATTTTTTAGAAGGGAAATGGGGAGAATTAATCCTTTTGTTGTGTGCCCAATTTCAGTTCTTTTAACAGGCAGACACTCTGAAGGAAGAAATTCTGTGCTCTAAGTTCCCACTTTCCCATTCTGCCCAAGCGGAATTACTGAGCGCCAGAGTGCTGCGAGGATTCTGATTCATGTCACCAGCAAGGGTCCTGCAGTGTGTAGCGTTGGCGAGAACTCACGGGGCTCCCCCTCCTCCCAGCCCGCAGCCTCATCCCCTCCAGACTGGCTGTGTTATTTCAGTTGCTTGGAAAATCTGTGATTTTAAGCGTAGGGATCTTCAGAAAAGGCAATGGGTGTTGTTTACAGGATGGAGCCAGTGGGCTTACTCACTGTAAATCATTTCCTTGGGAGCTCAAAGGAAGCAATCATTGATAGATTCCAAATCTGTGGCTGAAAATCTGGAACAGTTCCTTTGTATTCTTATCCTCATAAGATAAGATCCTTATTATATCCTTGTCCCAATCTCTTGTCGCCTACCCTGCAACTCTTGCAGCCCTGCAGCCTGTGCCCGCAGTGTTCATTTGAGACATGGCCTTTGGTTTCTTGCTCTGTCTGCTCTTCTGTCAGTCTATGGAGCAGACTGGGGACTGGGCCAGCCATGACTTATGCTGGTTCAAGACCCAGACCCTCCCCCCACAGGGCCCTAGCTCAGTAGTGCTGAGGAATGTACCTGTGGTGACCAACACAACATTCACTCAGTCAGTGAGTCACTCTGCATTCACTCACAAATGAGTATAGGGTGCCCACTTATGCAGGTACTGTTCTAGAGCCAAGTCACAGGGCAGTGAATAAAGCGCCCTGACTTTGCAGCACTGATGTATTTATGTTCCAGTGCAGAGAGGCAGAGGGTAAATAAAGTGGGTAGACTGGAACAAAGAGTGTGTTAGAGGATGACAGTGCTCTGGAGTAACAAAACCAGGGAGGCAGGTAGGTAAAGAGGGGGCTGAAGTTTTAAGCAGAGTGGCAAGGAAGCCCATACTGAGACTAAGAAGATGGCAAGTGAATCAAGACTGGAAAGAGGTGAAGGAACCAGTTGCACTGATACTTGGGGAACATCCCGACTCATTTGATAGACAGTAGGGAATGGAGTGAGGAGGGAAGGGGACAGCGCAGTAGCCTGGCCAGGCCCAAGAGCGGCCGGCCTTGGGGATGCAAAGGAAAAGATGGCCATGAAGGTGTTTGGTAGGTGAACCTGTCAACGCCTGGCCAGATTTGGTCTGAGGGAGAAGTGGTGGTCTCTAGCAGGACAGGGAGCCCCAGAAGGGGCACCATTTTGGCAAAGAACATGCTGTGTCACATCATGGACATCCTGAGGTGGAGGAACCTCAAGGGCGTTTGGGTAAAGGTAGGCTGCCCCTGGGTGGATAAGGGCTACCCAGGAGGTTTCTTTGGAGTGGAGAATCAATTAGAGAGCACGTTGGGCACACAAAAAGGTTAAAGCTCTGAAGATGAAGGGACCTATTTGGGGAGAACAGGGGGAGGAGAAGACCAAGTTCAGAGCCTGAACACCCAACATTGGAGTTGTGGGCAGAGGAGGGGGCTGACAGAGGGGAGAGGAGAAGGGTTAAGACCTGGAGGAATGGTGGGCAAGAGGCTGAGGGGGTGGAGGAGGGTACCCACAGCCTTGGGAGTGAAGGATGGACTGACCCTCTGGCCTTTCTTAGGAGGCAACTAGGTATGAAAGAATTGGGAGAAAGTAGTAGTCAAGTTTAAGATCCAGAGAGATCTGTCCTGCTTTGTTTTGCTTTAGGAGACTTGATTCTTACTTAACTTGAAGAGAAACAATCATTAAAAGATGCAGCCAGACGTGGTGACACATGCTTATAATCCCAGCATTTGGGAAGCTGAGACAGGAGGATCATGGTTTGTGGACAACCTCAACTACTTAGCGAGGCCCTTTGCAACTCAGTGAGACTCTGTTTCAAAATAAAGAATAAAAAATAGGACTGAAGGTGTAAGCTCAGAGGTAGAAAGCCCCGAAATAAAAAGTAAGCACCAGGCCTAAGAAATGACGGGGACTTCCATGAAGCCGTCCTGTGTAGAACATTTTTGTGTGCTAATTCAGGATGGTGTGGAGCCCACAGCATAGCTGAGATGGGTAAGAAGCCTGGGTTAAATCAGCAAGGTATAAACAAGTGGGATTAGGAATCAGCCTTTGGCGAGCATGTGAATGTACACGTGAGTTTCTGCTTATACGGAGAGCTCTCCACATTAATTACTTGTGAGAATTGTGAATACCTTTCAAAAGAGCTGAGACCAAAAATAACTACATGGAGAGTCAGTAGCATCCTGGCCGGCTGCCAGGGAAGCTGTGCTTGCTTGAGGAACTGCAAATCTCCCCCGTGTCGCTGGAGATCTGAGGTCACTGATACTATGGGGACTCAAGTGCTCAGAGAACGCGCATTTTCAATGACATCCAGTGGCCCGTTTAAACCATCTCGCAGCAGTGTCTATTATAGTAGCAAATGTTTGGGTATATTGTCATTGATACATATGGAACTTTGAAAAATAAATAATGGAAATAAAATTGTTCTGGCATCGAGTAAGAAACACACCCATCATTATAAAATAAACATTGTATTTGAAGATTAAAAAATAGTAGCAAATGTTTTATTTTATTTTATTTGTGGTACTAGAGAGTAGAACCCAGGGGGTTTCGACCTCCAGGCTACACCTCCAGCCCTATTTATAATTTATTTGGAAACAGGGTCTAAGTTGCTGAGAGCCTCACTAAGTAGCTGAGGCTGGCTTTGAACCTGTGCGATCCTCCTGTCCCAGCCTCCCAAGCACTGGGATTACAAGCGTGCGCCACCACGCCTGGTTAGTAGCAAATGTTTTAAATGGCCATTTCTATTTTGCTTGTCAAACACATATCTAATCGAAGGCAATATTGGAGATACTGATACTACTCGGAAGCTTCTAATTCCTTTCAGAACTATAGTTTGGCCCAGCGGGTACTTTTAGAAGGAGCGAATTCATTACTGCTTGTTGAGGGAACAGCCTTAAACTGCAACAAAGAGTGTTCTGTTGTCATTAGTAAACTCCACAGTAACACCTCTGTTAATGGAAAGGAAGTATCTCCGTGACTCACTCCTTGCCAGAAATGTTACCTTTCTTTGAAAAATACCTGCTGATGGTTGTTCCTTTACCACAGGCAGGATGTTTCCTTTCCAGCAAATACTCCTGCACTTCCTGGGAGGGATGGGCCTCAACCTAGCTCACAGATGCTCACGCACTGAGTCCTGGGTCATTCCTCTCCCAGGCCCAACCCCAGCTGCGTGAGCTCCTGGCAGGGGTCCCAAGACAGGGGCACATTGTGCCCCATTCTTCACCACGAGGACCCAGAACTAGCACCAAGGGTAAGACCCTTTACCATCAGCTCTGCTCAGACTGAGGCCTCGCATCTCAGCCCCCATCTTAGTCTCAGAGTCCCTGTGTCCAGAGACATGACAGTTGTCACAGCAGACACTAGGAGAAGTATCCAGGAAGGTTCTTTGCACCAGCATCCTGCGATCACTGCTTGGGCTCTGCGTGCTTGAAGCAAAGTGGTGACCTTCGAGTCTGAAGCAACCCCAGAGATGCTCTGCACTGTGTATTTATTCTGATAACTGTTCTGAGAGAACTCTTTGGCCTCAGCACTTGGATGGTTAAAACTATGGCACTCCCTCAACCACAGGAGAAATCCTTAGGTGACAGAGCTTAGGTGATAATTTGCAATTAAATTATGTTTTCTAAGCCAGGCGTGGTGGTGCACGCTTGTAATCCCAGCATTTAGGAGGCTGAAACAGGAGGATCGTGGTCCGTGGTTAGCCTCAGCTCCTTAGTGAGTCCTTCTGCAACTCAGTGAGACCCTGTTTCAAAAATAAAGAATAAAAAATAGGGCTGGGGATGTAGCTTGGAGGTAGAATGCCCCTGTGTTCCACCTCCAGTACTTCAAGGAAAAAAAAAAAAAGAAAAAAAAAATTCTTTTCTACCACTGTTCTGTTGTTTAAGAGTTAATCTGGTTACCTCTAATTCAGTAAAGAATTAAGTCAACAAAAACAAAATTAAGTCATCAGAAATGCCTAAACTACAGAAAACCTATTCTCCCAGCCTTTTCCGTTCCTGGAAGATAAACTGCTTTTACTCAGTTTCTGTGTCTGTCTCATAGACTTAATTGTTTTCTGAGCCACTTAGCCACTTTATGGGTTTCATATAGATTTCCTAAGATATGAAACACTGAGAGCAGCATATTTTTCTCCTTTGAAAGGTTCTTTCTCTTGTGACTAACGGAGCCTAGTACTAATATTTTCGAGGGCTTTCTGTGAGTTTTATGCACATTTAGTTCCCATTGATCCCACCACAATGAATGAATTAGGGGGGTTCCCATTTTGCAGATGATGAAACTGAACTTACAAGATTTGGGCCACGTGACTGAGCACACGATGTGAGATTTACACCCAGGAATATCGGATTCCAAAGCTTAGATGATTGACTATTAATCAAGGTTTCTTCCACCACCCTAGCAAACCTTGATACACCGGATTGTTAGTTAAAAGTGTTCTTGTAGACTTCTTTCTTGAAGAGTACCTGAAGGAAACCTAGTTTTCTTATCATTCCAGCCCTCCTCTTGTATCTTACCTCATCGCTTCACGCAGTATTCCACAGAGATTAGTCCTTTTCCCCTTATAAATCTCCTGTTTGAGCTTATGTTTCATTTGAAGTTGTCTAGCAGTTGCTTTTGCTTTCCCAGGACGGTTGTGGTTTCCTGCACTGACGGTTTTGCTTAGATGTTTTGTCGACTGTTATCCTACCCATCCTTGAAGGTGTACCTAATTCCCATTTTTATCATATAGATTTCTCTGAATGCTCAATTGGAAATACTCTCCCTTCTCTATACTCTTATAACCCTTAATTTCTGTTCACCAGCAGTTGGCATTTACAATGCCATTCCCAGTTCTATCCTGTGGCAGATATTATGAGTCGATTATAGCATTCCTCACACTAAGATCCATCATAGCTTCAGAATCCTCAAAGCTACGCTCCAGGCGATTACTGTTAATCCAACAGGATTGGTATATAAGATGAAAAGTATTTCACACTGCTAGGAAAGTCTATTCATTCAGCAATCAATTAGGTACTCAATTTAAGTTGAGCAAATGTGGATGCTATTGGCAAGAGATGCAAAGTCTGTTTTGTCTTCTTAGTCTGTTGGTGACAATACATGTTGAAATATCAGTAACTTAAGCATAAGTATAGTAAATGCTGCAAGAAAGCTACAACATGCCTTAAAAAGGGGGGTTGCAATTGGAGAAAGAATTCCTAGTGAAGACCATGGTTGAAGTGATTTTGAGCAGACATGGTAGGATTTCTGGGCTCAAAGACTAGAAAAATAAAGTCCATGTAGAGGTGACAATAGGAGTATAAAAGCCTTTATGCTGTCCTGTAACCCATACTTGTATTGCATGGCACTACTACTTAACACATGTCTCTTAGTTCATTACCTGTTGCTATAACAAAATGCTCGAGACTGGGTAATTTATAATGACAGAGGTTTACTTGGGCTTGCAGTTTTAGAGACGGAGAAATCCAAAAGCAGCATGCTGGACAAGCCTGCTGTTCAACTCATGGTGGAGAAGCAGGAAGATAAGCAGATGAGACAAAACACAAGGAGCAGCTTTGCTTCTTAACAACCTGCTCTTGCAGTTACTAATCCAGTCCTGCAAGAGTGAGAACTCACACTGAGGAGAAAGGCTCAGATCCCTCTTAATGACCTCATTGTCTCTTAAAGGTCCCACCTCACAATTGTGTCATCACATTTCAACAGACAAACTGTATGCAACCCAGAGCCATATGTATTGCTGTGTTTTCACATTTCTCCCACTCACCTCAGTATCCTGAGGGCTAGAGGGCCATCTTAGACAAGCCTGTCACAGTCAAAAGCATATAGCATGACACTTATTCCACAAGAATCTCTAAAATATTTTTGGTGGATTATAAAACCTTCTTCATTGAAGAATGAAAGATGTAGCTCCTTAATGAGCCTTTCCCATTGATTTCCTAGTTACCCATTCAGTCCTGTGAGGTTTTAGAGAACCTGGTGCACTCTTAGCCAAGCCTGAGTCATCCCAAACATACTTAACTTCTGGCATGGGAGCCCCAGAAAAAGAGCATGCCTGAAGACATTTAGTATGAGCTCAGAATAGCACCGAAGCTCCCAGCTTTCAGGGCATCTTTCTCCTCTGGGGAGATCTGGTCTCCAGATAATTCTTTGGGATAATTAGAATGCATGGAATATTTCTAGTTTCCAGTAGCTGGGCTATGGTTTGGAGCTGAATCAGCCTGTGGAGGGCAGAGCCTTTTCAGATGTGGTATTTAGAACGCCTACACCATGTAGTGAATTTATTTCTACTTTTTCCTCCTCCAAGTATCTGTACTTTTACCTCCTTGTTCATAGTCTTCCCATTTCTCTCTATGTCTAAAGATCAAGTCTATGATAAAATGTTAATTTGCCTGTCTGTGCTACCTGTCCCAGTAAACCTGGAGCAACTACTTGGATAACTAGACTTTGTCATGAAAGACTCTGAAGATAGGTGTCTCTGTTTCATTTTTTAGGAGTTGGAGTCAATTGTCAACCAGGAGATGTAATAGCCTTCCTCCATTTCTGCTTCCTCCCCTTGTATGTGAAGAATTTTCTTGTATCTGGAGAATTTTCCAAGGTTTCCCTAGCGTGTGAACATTCAGGGTTCCATGGAGCAATGGAGTTCAAAATTGTGTTGCCACTTTAGAAACCTACTGAACCTGAGGACCATATCCAAGTTTCCTCTGTAACTGGATTGACACCTACATTGATAGTATTTTCCAGTAATTTCCAACTAGCTTATTTATTGAAAAAGTCAAAGTCTATCTCTATTTTGTCTATGTGGAAATGATTAAGGTTTAGTTGCTCTTTTTTTTTTTTTTGGTGGTACTGGGGTTCCTGGAAGCCTTTCTACCTCCGGGCTACACTCCCAGACCTATTTTATACTTTTTATTTGGAAACAGGGTCTCTTAAGCCAGCGCGGCTGACTTCGAACCTGCACGATCCTCCTGTCTCCACCTCTCAAGCGAGGGATTACAAGCGTGCGCCACCACGCCCGGCGGTTTAGTTTCTTTTTAAACCTCAAGACAGTATGTACAGAAGACTGAAGTTATTACTCCAACATCTAGAACCCTGAAGTTACCTGAAGTAGCTCACATCACTGAGCTCACATAGACTCGCCTGCTCTGGCCCTGTGCACTAGAGAGAAGGGTTGGCAGGTCTCAGTGGGTGGGGTATGCAGCTGTGACCTTTTGCTTAGATTCCCTTCTGCTCTCTTTTTCTCCCCTCTTACTATTTACCCTCAAGCCTGTTATAAGAGCCACACAAACATAAAACATTCTAAGAGTAAAACAAAATCCTCAAGTGTTAGTGAAAGACTATGCTCACCATGTGGACTTGTTGTCGCGGGTGGTCATCTTGGACACATTTATATTCATTCCTGGACCTTCAGTACATTGTTGTCATCAAATGAGCTGATGGACTTTATAAAACTGTGCAGTGCCTTATCTGTTTATTGTTTCCCATGAACAAAAACAACCGAGGATGCAAATAGTAAAATGTGAACTCTGAGTAGGATGCGATTCTTCAAAGGAATTGGCCTAAGATGTCATCTGTGTGTGTTTTCTCAGGCCTACTCTTATCTCATAAAAAGGTATCTGGACCCCTTTGGGTGGCCATAAAACGTCTTTAATATTCTGTGCATGGGTGTGCTTTCTTTTCAAAATGATAACCAAAAATACTGGCCCATTTTGGCCTGTCTTTTTCCAGTGAGGATTAAGAGAAGCATTTGAGGTATTTACAGAGATTTCTGACCTAGCTTTTCAAAACTGGGGCTGCCTTCATTTTCATTTAAGAAATATTGTAAAACGCTTAAAGTATGTCTTAACTCACCTAAAGATAAAAGTAAATGTTTCTGTGACCCTACTGGGAGAGGGGAAGGAGAAGAGTCACAACTCCACACAAGTTAGGAAAGAAGATTTGCAGCTGGTGGGCAGGCTGCATGGCCAGCAATCATGCGGAATAGAGTTCAAGTGACACAGATTTGTAGGTAGAGGTAGAGAACGGATGGAGGAAAGTTCCAGTTACTGAGATTCTGGGTTCCAGGTCCATCAAGTTGGGAATTCCAGATTTGTGGCAGGTCTTGAAAATCCCAGGGTGTCTGGCTACCTTCTTTTTCTTAGAGATCAATACGATTTCAGGTTGCTCCTGATTAAAACTTATGTGAGAGAGGGTAAGATTTTGTTTACAGGCAAAAAGAAGGCTTCCTCAAATTGTGCAATAAACCAAGTAGGTGTTTTAAATAGCAGTTGTGAAACTTGAAATTGCAGAGATAATGATCCAGGACATCTAGTGTGAAACTTGAAGAAAAGTTGGATCCTTTAAGCAGAGGATCGTAGGGCCTCTCCACACAGTTCAAGTAGGAGATTGGAGGCTAACATTTGGTGAGAATGGAAGATAGTGGAATATAACCACAAGGTAGATGCATATAACAAATTTATAGATAGAATTACCCTTGCAAATATCAGACATGAGCTATTATAAGAAGAGAAAAGTAGAATAAAGAGAATAGACTACTGTTGCGTCCCTAAGGCTCTGTCCTCCAGAGCCCCGGGAAAGAACACACAAACGCCGACTTGCTGATGAAGCTACTTCCTCTTTAATGCTTCTCCTTCAATGCACATAGCAGGCAAATATATATCAGTCTCATAACCCCTCCCTCATCACTCCACCAACCCCAAACTTCCCACAGCTAGGGCATGCACATTTCTAACCCTCTCATAGGCAGGCTGGTGGTAGCACGAGGCGCTGCGTCACTGATCATCTGTAGGGCGCCTGATAGGGCTCA
The DNA here is from genome assembly GCF_963383645.1 of Muscardinus avellanarius. NCBI lineage: Eukaryota > Metazoa > Chordata > Mammalia > Rodentia > Gliridae > Muscardinus > Muscardinus avellanarius. Next base: position 68,466,784 of record NC_137799.1, on the reverse strand, counting down.
CTGCGCAGGCTCAGGGCACTGCCAGCCTCGTGAGCCTTGTGACTTGGCAACATGCCTAGGTGCCATCTTGAGCCACCGCCCCATCCAGGTCTAGCCGAGCGGGCCCCGACAGACTACAGGTAGAAAATGGGAAATTTTAGAACCCACAGTCAAGACATAGATATGCACCTCAGGAAACAACCCAACCATTCCATACCTGTGTTGGACTGACACCCTGTGGGAGAGGGAGTAGGGGAGGGTCTGGTTGTTCTGTGGTTGAAAGATTCACTTGCCATCTAGGCCTCTGAGGCAGTGGCAGGACTGCTCTAGAGTGTTGGGCCTCACTTTTAAAAGACAGTCTCACCGAGAGGGCTCCTTAGACTTCAGGGGCCCCAGAATCCTGGAAGAAGTCCCCAAGTATAGGAGCCAGGCCCTCAACTTCTCCAGCACACAGAACCATAGCTATTGTTGAAGGAGAGCAAGCCAGGAGTCAGCAGTTACTGGAGAGGCCCTGTTTAGGATGCACTTCCAGGTCTGATGGCCCTTGGATGATGGCAGAATTTGTTCTCACACTTCCATGTCCCAGTTTTCATGCTCTGCAAATAGCATGCTCTGCCAGTTATTTTCTTCTGCCTTTCGTAATCAGGTTTGATGAGCAAAGGGTAGAAAATGCTGTGGCCTCCTGGGCACACATTTGGTTAAATAGCAGTCATAATGCATTCTTTGTACAAGTCAATGCAGCTGGTGTCAGACACCTGCGGTGTGTCGGGCTCAGTGCTGGGACAGTGACGGTTCAAGAATGAGCAGAGGATGCTTCTCTCTCAAGCTTGGGATGAGGGGGGAAGGGGAGAAAGTGAGGTTGGCCAGAGGGTGCAGTGGAGCAACAGATACAACTCAGTAGGATCCAGAGGAAAGACTCATTTCTGGGCAAGGCTTTCAGGAGGAGTTGGGAGCTAAACTAGGCTTTGAGGAATGGATAGGGGGTTTTAGGCCATGATAGTTGCAAAGGGTTTTCCAAAGAGAGGGATATCTTTTAACAAGGGCACAAAAGCATAAAAGTGTGAACCATCTTTAAGAAACAGCAAGGAGTTGGTGGTGGCTGAAATTGAGGGTGGGAAGGCCATGCAGACCTGCATCAGTTAGGGACGTGGCAGGAAACAGATGGTATTCTTAAAAGGGCGCCACTACACAGAATTGAACCAGGGGACTATTTATGGGATTAAGGGAACTATAGTGGGATAGGAGGCACCTAGGAACTAACAACTGTGGGATGCTATTATCTCCCCTGGGTCTGAACAGTCCAGTGAGGGCTAAGGCTGTGGCTGAGGGACCACATGACTTGTATGGCCACTGAGGAGCACAGCCATTGCCAGACCCCTGGCAAAGAATGCAGGGAGGAAGAAAAACCTCAACCCCCCTCTCTCTCTCTCTCTCTCTCTCTCTCTCTCTCTTTCCACACTTAATATAGCTAGGGCCATTTCTTGGCTAAACCCACACAAACCAGAGGGCAAGGAACCTGGGTCCTCTTGTCCTCACGCAGAGTAGGACAAGGCAGAACAGAGGGTGAATCTAGAAGGCAGATGGAGCATACGCAGCACAGAAGCATGTGACACCGAGTGCCATGCTAAAATGATCAGAAAGTTAGTCCACCTGTCATCCTAGTGCTTGAGGGGCGGAATCAGGAGGATCCCAGGCTTGAAGCCAGCCTTAGCAACTTAATGAGATTCTGCTTCAAGATTAAAATAAATAAAAAGGGTTAGGGATAGAGCTCAGAACTGTATTTTCCATGGGCTCAATCCCAGCACCTCCCCAAAAAAGAAGTATTGAAAAGATGGAGAGTATATGAATAGTGGCATAGAAGTCTTTTGATGATTCTATTGATAACTGGTGGCTGTCACTAATGAACCCTGTGGAAAATAAGAGGTAATGACTCCCACAACTCCTGGGGCTATAAGCCAACTCAGCCACTCTCCTACCCTTGCCCTGTGTCATAGGCCTGTCCCTAGGCCTTGGCCCACATCAATCACTCTTTCCTGCAAGTACGGCTGGTACTTTTGCAGGAGGATGTGCCTAGAATACTAGAGATGCCTTCCTTCTCCCCACCTATAATTTAGGACTCTTCTAATGGTAAATGCCAGGAAATCCTGTTCAAACAGGTTTAAGCCAGAAAGATGGGGAGTGAAATAGAGAATTTATGTCTCTGATAACCTTAGAGTCTGGAAATACTGCTCGGCTTCAGGTACAGCTTATTCAGTGGCTCAAACAATATCATTTGGCCTCTTTTTTCTTTACAAAGTCTCTGTGTTCCTGTTATTTTCACTCCTAGAAACACTTCCTGGGCAGTAGGCAGCTGCTACCACAACTCAAGTTTTCCTTTTCCTAATTACACACATAGCAAAAGAGAAAGATTCGGATCCCTGCAGGTTCCAACGAGACTCTTAGGCCTTAGCCTGAGACTCCCTTAGCCCTGCTTGGGTCATAGGCTCTTCATCAGGAAAGTCTTGAAACAAAAAGAATGTAACCATTTTATTGGCCATACCAAGGTCACTCCCATCCTCCTTTGTGCCCCCAAACTTCCAAACTAGCTATGTATGGGGTCAACTCCACCTCAAACAGGTTGAGGGTTGGCAGGTGTGCTGACAACAGCCAGGACAGTGGCTATTAAGTGGTGATGTGTATAGACATCTTGCCTGTTACCTGCTGTGCCCCTGGGCTGTTTCCTGACAGTGATCAGTACGTACTTGGAGGTTAAATCATTGAAGTTGTTTAGTTGTTAACCATGTGTCCTAGTATAGTTTCTGCCAGATATTGGGTTATTTACAAAGAATAAAGATTTCTTTGGCTTCCAGTTCTGGAGGCTGAGAGGTCCAAGGTCATGGGGCCATATCAACAATGGCATTCTGGCTTGTGGAAACTCTGCAGAGTCCCAACATGGTTCAGGTCATCATGGCAAGAAAGGTACGCACAAGAGAGAGTGCCAGTCTGGTTTTTGTAGCAGATCCACTCTTAAGATAACCCAGTAACTCAGTCTGTGAATGGATTAGTCCTTTCATGAAGGCTGAGCCCCAGTGACCTAATCATCTTGTAAAGGTCCCACTTCATTAGGTTTGGAGGTTCATGCTTCTAATCCCAGTACTTGGGAGGCTGAGACAGGAGAATCACAGGTTCAAGGCTAGCCTCAGCAACTTGGTGAGGTCCTCTGCATCAGTGAGACCCTACTTTAAATAAAAATAAAAATAGGGCTAGAGATATAGCTCAGAGGTAGAATGCCCCTGGATTCAATTTCCAGTAAAGCATACACACACACATACACCACACACACACACACACACACACACACACACACACACACACTCACACACATATACTCCTACCTCCTACCACTTTACAGTGGAGATTAAACCTCATTGTGAGTTTGGTGAGAACATTCAAACTATAGCACCACATAGGTTGAAATTGACTAAATTTAGATAGAAACCACCTGAGGGAGGATATTTTAGTCTCTTGTTGCTTCAAATACTATATATTCAAAAATACAATAAACTGAGTAGCTTATCATCAGAAAGCCTGGGAAGTCCAAGATCTAGATGCCAGTAGATTTGATGTCTGGGTGGGTACCCTGTCTCATCCGCAAGTAGCACCTTCTACCTGTACCCACACATGGTGGAGGGGATAGGGCAGCCCTCTGGGGCCTCTTTCCTAAGGACACTAATCCTATTCATGAAAGTTCTTCTCTGATAACCTAATCACATCACAAGGGTTCACTTTCTAAAACTATCACATTGAAGACTAAGTTTTCCACAAAAATTTGAGAAGGACAAAAACCTTCAGACCATGAGATGAGAAAAAAATTAAGCAAGAAGCAATGACCATAATTGAAGTTTTGCTTTAAATTCTAAATAACAGCTGGGTGTTTTGGTGCATGCTTACAATCCCAGTGCTTGGGAGGCTGAGACAGGAGGATCACGCAGGTTCGAAGCCAGCCTCAGCTACTTAGTGTGAGATTCTCAGTAACTTTGTGAGACCCTCTTTCCAAATAAAATACAAAAAAATAGGTCTGAAGCCAGGCGTGGTGGCGCATGCTTGTAATCCCCGCACTTGGGAGGCTGAGACAGGAGGATCGTGCAGGTTCAAAGCCAGTCTCAGCTACTTAGTGAGGCTCTCAGCAACTTAGTGAGACCCTGTTTCCAAATAAAATATAAAATGGGTCTGGGAGTATAGCCCGGAAGTAGAAAGCCTCTGGGTTCTACCCCCAGTATCACACACACACACACAAAAAAAATAGGTCTGAGAGTATAGCCTGGAGGTAGAAATCCCCTGGGTCCCACCCCCAGTACCACAAAAAATAAATTAATTAATTAATTAAATAAATTCTAAATAACTTCATATGCATACAATAAAAATGCACAGAGAATATCATATTTTTGTCAAAAGTCTAAATGCTTTCCCTCTAAAATAGGTATAAAGCAAAAATGCCCCTTCTTACATTGTATTTAATATCTTACTGGCTTTAGATAGTGCAATAGGACAAGAAAAGGAAATAAAATGAATAGATTGGGAGGGGGAATAAACTGTCCCTATTTGCAGAGGGCATGATTTTCTATATAAGAAATTTCAAGGAATTACAAAATAATTCAGAAATGTGACTCCAGAAATAGGCTCATATAAATATGCTCAACTGACTTTGGACAAAGGTACAAAAGCTATTCAAAGAAGAAATAATAGTTTTTCAACAAACAGTATTGAAACAACTGGACATGAAAAAAAATATATATATATATATATAACTTTTCACAATCATATTTTATATAAAACCCAACACAAAATGGATCATAGCACTAAAGAAAAGAGTACAAACTTAGTGGTTTAAAATAACAATGACCATATTCTTATTTCTTATGGTTCTCAGGTTGCTCAGCAAGATATATCTCTCTTTTTGTCTCTTTTGTGATTGCAGAAAGCTGGTGTTTGGGACTGGAATTATCTAAAGGCCTGTCACTCACTTGGCTGTTCCTTGGGCTGGCCAAGACTCAGAACTGAGGCACTTACTACACACACACACACACACACACACACACACACACACACACACTCTGATTTTCCCATGTGGTCTCTGCAACTTGGCAGCTTGGGGTAGCTGGGCTTCTTAAATGAGACCTAAGTGCTTCAAAACGAGTGTTCCAGATGAGAAACCAGCAGACTCGGTTCTCTCTAACCTAGTCCAAGTCCATACTGCTGTATTATCACACAGCCCCACCCAGAATCCAGGGAAGAGGGACAAAGACTTTTTCCTGATGGAAAGAGTATCAGATATCCTCTTCACCTATCTTAAAACTGCCTCAGATGCAAAGTCTGAGATTCTCTGGGGAGGAGGAAAGACAAATACTTTTCCCATGTTGGGTCCCATATGAAAAGGTATATATCCATGGAGAGATTCCCACATTGGGCTTGGCACTTAGGAGATGGATCAAAGTGGAAACAGAAGCTTTAAGAGCAGATAGCATCATGTGGGGAAAGAGTTCAGCCCAAGAAGAGAGTGGATGACAGAGCCCTTGGGCACACCAACATCATTGTGCAGGGCATGCCAAGGGGTACAGAAAGTGTCCAGCCTGGCTGGGTTCCTCTACACAACCGGCTGCTTTTACCCCTAGAGTGTTACACTCAATGAACTCTTTCTGTAGATCTTGGCATCTTCTTGCAAAAGAAGAGTCTTCTCCCACCAGGCTATGTCAAGTGGGGAGACACGTTTTGCTTGCTTCTGTCTTAAAAGTTTCCAGAATGTAATAAGGACATAGACCCTCTTCCCTCGCCCCAGGCAGTTGTTTTGCCTGAAATAAAAGTCTTCAAACAATTGTTAGGAAAGTTCCTCCTCTCCAACCACTTTAAAATGTCCTTTTGAATTAAAGTACATCCCAATAATTCGTCTTCAGTTCTTTGAGAAAACCACATTGGTAGAGGCCTGTTTCCTTATTTGTGAGTTTCTACAAGGAAAGAGGAAGTAACCTGCAATTCTTTGAAAGAGCCATGTTCTCAAACTGTTGTGTTCCCAAAAAGGTGGATATCACGTGTGTTTGAGTTCATCCCAACCATTCCTCTAAGAAACACCAGCGTGACATTACCCTGCATGGATCTGAATATGTGAGCAGCCATGAGAGTGAGCACATGAGGAGCCAGGACAGTCTGACAGACCCAACTCCGCTATGGTAGTTTAGTTAGAGCCAGCAGTTGATACAAAACAGGGCTTATCTGGCAGAATCTGGCAGAATCAGGATGGCTTGGCTGGACTTTGTTTTCTCTCTTGGAAACAAGATGAAGTAACAAACTGATTTGTCCTCGTTTTCACTCAAACTCACCACCCTTTCATCTTCCCAAACCTTTTCCTGACTCAAGTCTGGGGAATGAGATCGTCATTTCTCTTCTTCCATCAGTCTCCCCACTCCTGAGACAGGCTCCTTCCCATCTTCCCATCCCATGGGCTGCCCTGCCCTGCCCTGCCCTGCCATGAACAGCTCTCTCCCCCTCTCCTAATGCACCCTCTGTACCTCAGCTAGCTCTGTCTCTAATCTACGCCAGCCCTTCTGCAACATGTTCAGTGTCTACTCATTATCTCTTCCACTAGCTAATCTTTTTATATTACTTGATAGTTTAACACATGGTTTATCTCATCTAATCCTCACAGTGAGCTGGCTTAATACAGAAAGGAACTAAGGGTTAGGAAAATAAAAACCTGAGCCCTGGTATTGAAGGCCTTTCATGGAATGCCCCAAGCTATGCTTTTAGTCTTAGTTCTCTAATCGCCCCTGAAGCATCAGGCAAATGATTGATCAAACCCACTCCTGTCACCACTTTACTGAAATACCAGAACTTTGAAGTCAGACTTGAGTCTCAAGGCTAGAGTGGTTTGAGCTTGGGCAAATGTTCTAATCTTTCTTTTATTATTTTTTCATCTGTAAATATAGCCTTGTTAGATTAGACAAAAATTTGGTTAAGCATCCATAATCTGAAATCCCAAATGTACCCAAATCCAAAACATTTTGAACCCGGAGATGACATCACAAGTGGAAAATTCTACACTATAAAACTTTGTTTCACAAATGCACAAAATTTATTTAAAATGTTATATAAAATTACCTTCAGCCTATGTGTGTAAGGCATAGAAGAAACATAAATGAATCTCATGTTTAGACTTGGTTCCCATCCTCACCATATCTCATTAGGTATATGCAAATATAACAAAATCCAAAAATTTCAAAATCAGAAAGTGCTTCTGGTCCCAGGCCTTTCAGATAAAAGAGACCCAGCCTGTAATGTATTATAACAATGTTTAGAACTATAGACACTTGATGCCTCTTAGTTCTCCTTCCCCTGGCCTCTTCCCTCTATTTCTTCCTTCACAGTCCCTGCCTGTTGAATTCCTATTTTTCACATCGAAGGCCCATCTGAAATACATCTTTAATAATCCTACCCAACAGGAATTTTAAGGGCAGCTTCTCTTGTCGATTATCCTGCGCATACCCTGTCCTGCATGCTAGATGAGATGGTCCGGGTGGCAGAAGCCCAGTGCTCTCTTTGGCCTCGCTACACAGTGTTCCTCGGGGTGCTGGCACAAGCCAGTCACTTCACTAACATTTGCCAGGCTGACTTGGCCAGGGATGCTTCACACGTTTGTTGTATTCCTTTCCTGATGCTGTGACGCTTGCTTTCAGCTGAACGCTAGTTGCTTTCCCTCTTGTGTTACTGTGCCTCTTCTTCTATGGGCAAACTAGAGAGGAGATGACAGCCCAGGAGAAAACTGGCTTGCAGAGGTGTTCAGCATGACTTCTCAAAATTCAACAGTTGTTTTTTTAAGTGTTTGTCAACATTTAAAAATTGGGTGATTTCACAGTAGACCCAGATTCCTAGTTACTCTTTAAAAATACAGAGGAGAAGACCACCCTGGACTCACAGGGATTGGCTCAGAAACTATCTCCAAGGCCATTCCCCTCCCTAGCACTCTGACCCCCAAAGTCTAGGACGTTAGCAATCTTTGATGTCAATTATGGAAATTGTCAAAGTGCATTTAAGTATGGAGTTGTTTCTTTTCTTTTTAGGACAGATGATCAAATAGGTGTTCTTTCCCAGAATGGCAAAAAAAAAAAAAAGATTTTTTTCCTATTGTGTGTACTTTTAAATGTCTCTGTGGCCACCATCTGCAGACTTCTTTCATTTGTTTGGAATCCGAGGTGGTGGAGGCCTCATGCGCTGTTTGAGCTCCTGCTGCCCATGGATGTGATGTCTGTGGCATTTCTATGGCTTCTCTTGGGTGGAGGAGCCATTGGTCCCACTGTTTTGAGTGAAGAACATCAGATCATTCTGCTTCTGCTGTCACTTTTCAGCACCGGGGCTTCCACTCCCCAAGGGGGAGGCGGAAGTGACAGGGACGACAGAAAAAGGAAGAGGATCTTCTGACTTTATGCTTCATCAACTTTAATACTCATGCTGAGTTTCTGGGTCAGGTGTCATTGTCTCCTGACTAATGGTGCAAAGCTAAGGTGCAATACTAAGGCTGTCTTTACTCTTTGTCCCAGAGCTGGGAAGTAAGTGAGGAGCAGTTTGCCCCCAAGAGCATCCAACTTAGGTCTTCTTCTCTCCCTGTTCTATCTTAGAATTTTCAGTATCTTTCCACCATGTTTATAAGACTGGTAGCTACATGCATGTCTATTAGTTTGAAGATAATTGTGAGTCAAGCTGAAACAGACAAAACCTGGGTTTCTGCCTGCTCATAATAGAAGATTCGGTTCAGCCCTTTAATGGAAATGTGTCCTTAAGCTTCCAGATTTCACACAAGATATCTCTATAATTTGAATGATTTTCAAGGAAATAGGAATAAATAAGAATACTGGATATATACATTCTAAAATGAGAATAATGCACATTGTTGGTTTAGATCATTTATGGGTATTTTCTTATTTGGTCCTCACAAATTCCTGAGGTACCTTCATTGAAGATCTTAGATGAAGCAGCCAAAGAGCAAAAGGATTGATTAAATGACATAGGTAGATATGCTGTAGAAATGAAATTAAAATCCAGATTCTTGATTCATCTTTCCGTGATCCACGGTCAGATCCCGCGTGGTTACTTACGCTAGGGTACAGGCTAATTTTGAAAGTGTTGTTCTAATTTGCTACTATTATTATTGTTTGTTGTTCTTATTAAACCATAGTCAGTGTGAATAATGCCTTCCTGTGGGCTGGGATAGGGCTAAGTCCTCTGTATTCTTTATTCCACTTAATAGTCCCAATATCTATGTGACATAAATTCTCTTCTTTACCCCTCTTTGGTAAGGGTGCTGGGGCTTAGCGGGGTTATGTAGCTGACTGCGGTCACACTCCTAGTAACTGGTACAGTACACTCAACTTCAGGTCTTGTGGCTCCTGGAGATTTCTGCTGTGAGTTAAAAGAAATGAGATACCTAGGCTGTAAACCCTGTGGGACCGGGACCTTGCGTCTTCTGTGGAGTTTAACATTTTGTTTGCAGCATACAAGTCATTTATTAATGACAGCTGGTTTTTTCAAGGCCATTTTTAAAAATTTTGTATTTTTGTAGAATTTTGTATTTTTTAAATTTTGTACTATTTTTAAATTTCATACTTTTTGGAGATGGGTTCTCACTTTATGTTATCCAGACTGACCCCAAACTCACAGTCCTGCCTCAGGCCCCTGAGTAGCTGAGAACACAGGTGTACACCACCACACTCAGCGAGGCTATTAGTTTTGACTTTTCTTTTCCTCCAGGGATTTTCACATCAAATTCTCAGAACAATCCTGGTTTTCTGTTAGCTCCTTTGACTCACTTTTATATTCTGTAATTGGAAATCAACCTCTCAAGCATCCCCTTTTCAGGCTGTGAACTGTGGTCTATGAATCTGCAATCACAACTTCTCTTTAAATTGATCATCTTCTTTGAGCTGTTAATAAACATGTCTGGCTTCGTTTGCGGCCTCGTGTTATTTCCAGATGGTGAAACTTTCAGATTTGATAAGCTCACACACATCCCACCAAGTTTTAACGAAATGCCACATCTCTGGCAATCTCTGTGCTGTTAGTACGATGATTAAAAGGAAAAAAGAAGTTTCCTATGGTGTTATCATCTCTCCTACCCTATGAAGAAGCCATCAAATTGTTTACCAATCAAAATACAAGAGAATCACATTTAACATCATCATTATCTGTTTTCTTTCCCCCCATTTTAATCAATTTGGTTCACTTAAAAGTGTGTATATGCTTGTAAAATCGGCATTTAGCCTGGAACCCTGCACTGAGGCAGTACAAGGAAGAGGAAACCACAAAGATTGTGTGATCTATAATAATAGTTAACAACTTAGCTATACTTACTATGTGAATCAGTTTCTTTTTATGCTAAGCATTTTATATATAGTCTTAGTCTTCAAACTAATAGACATGCATGCAGCTACCAGTCTTATAAACATGGTGGAAAGATACTGAAAATTCTAAGATAGAACAGGGAGAGAAGAAGACCTAAGTTGGATGCTCTTGGGGGCAAACTGCTCCTCACTTACTTCCCAGCTCTGGGACAAAGAGTATGAATGCCCCTGCATGCCTTATTTACATCTTTGCTGTTCTAAGCATGATCCAGACAAATCTGAGCTGACTTTTTAATAAGATCCCCCCAGACGATTCATATGCACATCAGAGTTGGAGCAGCACAGGTAGATGTGATTCTCTCCCTATTCCTGCATGGTTATTCAGTGTGCATCTGTCTGAATCATTCCTGGTCTTTTTTGTTTGGGGGCTTCCATGGATCAGGTCTTGGATACTCATATGCCTAGTTCTGGCTGCAGCTGCATTTCATTACTGGATGAAGAAAGATGGTCTCCATCATCTGGCCTTTCTCTGAAGTGCTCTTGAGTTTGTGAACAACACAGAAATGCCCACCCTGACTCTTGCCTGTGCTGAGTGCATCAGCGATGGGCCCTCCCTAACTGTGAGCTCCTTGAGGGAAGGGGTCAGATATCATCAAACTTTATATTACTACTCCCACCTCTGGACCTAACATAGATACTTAGACATAGTAAATATTTACAAAATTTAATTGGGTTATTGGGCCACAGTGAGAATTACTTCAGAAGACACCAAAAAAACTTACAAATTCCTTTTCTTCTAGTCTTGTCTAGATGCTTCTATTTCAGTGATATTAAGTGGTACAAAGTTGAACTAAGATCATCATACTCAGTGTATTTCATGATCTTTGTGTATCCTAATTTTTTTTTTTTTTTGTGGTACTGGGGATGGAATTCAGGGGCCTTCTACCTCCGGGCTACACTCCCAGACCTATTTTATATTTTAATTGGAAACAGGGTCTCTTAAGCCAGCTGAGGCTGGCTTTGAACCTGCGTGATTCTACTGTCTCAGCCTCCCAAGCGCAGGGATTACAAGCGTGCGCCACCATGCCCCACTGTGTATCCTAATTTTAACTCTGATATTTTTTAAATTTACAGAATAACATTCAGAAAACTAAAGGAATAATTTTGTAAATTTAGTCACACTTAAAATATTTTACATTAATTTCTCCTCTTAACCCCTAAATCTTTTGCTTTTGAATTCTGTGACTAGGATTTATCTGTTGGAGCCACTCTTTTGAGAATTCATGAGAAAATCTATAAATATTGTGTGATCTATAATAATAGTTAACAACTTAGCTATACTTACTATGTGAATCAGTTTCTTTTTATGCTAAGCATTTTACATATAGTCTTAGTCTTTTTTTTCTTTCTTTTTTCTTTTCTTTTATTTATTTTTTGGTGGTACTGGGGATGGAACCCTTCTACCTCCAGGCTATACTCCCAAACCTATTTTATATTTTATTTGGAAACAGGGACTCTTAAGCCAGCAAGGTTGGCTTTGAATCTGCGCGATCCTCCCATCTCCACCTCCCAAGCACGGGGATTACAAGTGTCTACCACCACACCCAGTTTACATATAGTCTTATTTTTAAACTCCTAATGACTCTATGAGGCTGACATTGTAACAGATGAAGAAACAGAGGTAGATGTACCAGGATAAATATTTTGCCCAAGATCACATAGCTAATAAGGATTCAAAGCCCAGGATTTAAATATAGATAGTCTGACCACAGAGCTTATCTCCTGAATAGTTGGTGCTGAATCTGTTTCTCCCCTCAAGATGTTTCAAATGACTTTACATGCCATTTTTCATTAAAGACCCCTTGAATATGCATTGCTTTCATCTCTGTTTCTCCACTGACTAATGTACTACAAGAATTAGTTGGTCTCTAAATGATTATGAGCTTATATTGAAGTATAGAAAAAAACACTCTCCCCAAAATACAGGCCTACAATTTTAAAAGAATTGCAAGTTATGTAGGAAAGGATATAAGCAGAAGAGTATGTGTCCCCCAAACTGGATATGATAGAACAATCTGGAAGAATATATACTGAATATGTTTAAAATACTTCAAGAAAAACAGATGGACTAGAAACTGGAAAATAGAAAAATGATTCAGACAAAATATGAAGAGGATGCTATAACGTCTAGAAATGAAACTTAGAGACAATGGAATTAAAAACTCAGGAGATAGCTGGGCATGGTGGCACACGCTTGTAATCCCCGTGCTTGGGAGGCTGAGATGGGAGGATCACACAGATTCGAAGCCAACCTCAGCTACTTAGTGAGGCTCTTAGCAACTTAATGAGAATCTGTTTCCAAATAAAATATAAAATAGGTCTGGGAGGATAGCCCGGAGGTAGAAGAAAGCCCCTGGGTTTCACCCCCAGAACCACCAAAAAAAAAAAAAAAAAAAAAAAAAAAAACCTCAGATAAATTAAATATCCAATAAATACAACAAAACAAGGACTGGTGAACTGGAAGATGGGTCTGTCAGATGTATCAGATGTATCAGATGTAATCAGATGTATCGCAGAGGGCTAAAAATAAGGAATTATAAAAGCTCCCCAGTTTCCAGACATCTAGACACTGAAAAATATATCTTTAAAGAATTTTTAACTCAAGAAGAAATAGTAGCAGAAATTACAAGACTTGAGTACTAATGGACAGTGAAAATACTGTGTAACAATTATAGAACACCAACACAAAACTTAGAAGAAAATGTATAATATTAAATGTGAAAAAATGGGGGGAATGAATGAGCTAAATAAAGAGAAAGTAAGTTGAGTATTTAATATCTTCCTAAACATGTACCATATGTAATGAAAAATGAGTGACTTGCTTCCTTCCCTTATTTTATTCTTGTTTTTATCTGGGGTGAAAGGAAGAAGAATTGGAGAGGGGAGTTGGAGGAGGATGCAAAGAACAAGGCCCAACCTTCTCAAATCCCATACTATTCAAATTCTGACCTCGGACACAAAGGGCAGTGGAATATTATAGAAAATCTAAAGTCTGGATAAGTGAATTGTCCAGACCCCTTGGATTTTCAAAGCCGTGAAAGCGTAACTGTGGGGACTCAGTACAGTACTGATGCCGAGCAACGTGTAACCCTAGATCCCAGGAGCTGCTTCAAGATCAGCTGTGCCAAGGGAGGGAAGGTCGCTCGTACAGTATCTGGACACAGACATTCTGGTTTAATTCAGTAATGTGCCAAAGAGAAAGTGGTCTTCCTACAGGTCCAAATCTCTACCCCAAAGACACCCATGAGATCCTCACCAAGATCTACTTTCTTCTTGAGTCAGACTGAATTAATTGTAAGTGGTGGACAAAAGGAGCGATGACTCACTGTAAGCAATCACTGCTCTTGACAAAACAGAACAAAACACATTTCTCATTGACAGTGGCCAGTCATCCATGAAGGAGAGCACTGAGTCCTACAATAAGAGCAAAACTATAGTTTTAAATTGGTTCCTTTCAAATCCTCTTGCTTGTAATACAGTGGTTGGTATATAGTTAGATATTAATACATGATAATTTGTTGCTTTTTTCTTGAACTTATATACTAAAAAGAATATGCTTAATATACTGTCTTCCCTTAAACCTGAAAATGTGCTAATATGGAGGCTTTGCATCATATTTGATGCTTGTACTCTTTGGTTGATAAGAAAAGTCAGCAACATTCAGGAAAATTTTCTAGGACTGAAACAGCTAAGAGTTGGTAGGTGGTCAAGAAGCAAGTTTACCTAAACATCTAAAGCAGTAGTATTCAACATTTTTAAAATATTAAAATGTTTAACATGGGGAAGTGCTTATGATATAATGTTAAATGAAAAGTACTCCTTAAACATTACAACATGTGGATCATACTAAGTAAAAGAGGCCAGATACAACTGTACATAGTATGAATTATATGAAATGCCAGAGATGGTAAATCTGTAGATGGAGAGTATAGATTAGTGGTTTCCAGGGGCCCCAAAAGAGAGAGGGAAATGGGGAGTGACTGCTGAGAGGTACTGGGTTTCATTTGAGGAGTGATGGAAGTGTTCTGGAGTTAGATGGTGGAGATGATTATACAACATCGTGGATATTGATAAAACCATTGAACTGTATGCTTTAAAGTGTTTTTTCCAGGCGTGATAGTGCATACCTGCAATCCAGTACTTGGGAGGCTGAGACAGGAGGATCACAGGTTTTTTTTTTTTTAAATTGGTGCACTGTATTCATACATCATAGTGGGATACATACTTTTGTAGACATACATGCACACATTGCCCAGTCAGCCCCCACCCGATCCCCACCCCATTCTCTCCCTATCCCTCCCTCCCATGCTTGGCTTAGTGATTGACATCTAGTATTATAGCAATTTATCAAAAATTAAAAATGATAATCTCACATAACTGTTTCATTTGTCTGATACCAAGCTTTTGATGACTTAAAGATAACATTTCAATATTTCTTTTTGCTTTCTTTCTTACCAGAGAATCTATTTTTTCTATTTTTTAGGTGAAACTATCATATATTTATATATTTATTTTTCAGAAAAAAATCTATCCTAATATGGAATATGGACTCTAGGTACCCAAAACAATCTTGAAAAAGAACAAAGCTAGAAGATATATATTTTCTGATTTCAAACCATATAAAGCTACAATAATTGAAACAGTGTAGTACTATTCTAAAGGCAGATATATAAACCATTGGAGTTAAATAAAAGCCTAGAGCTAAATTCTTCCCTATATTGTCAAGTTATTTTTGACAAGGTTTCCACGAACATTTGGTGGTGGAAATAATAATCTTTTAACTAAATATTGTTGAAAAATAATAATTACATGGAAAAGAATAAAATTGGACCCTTACCTAACACCATATACAAATATTAACTCAAAATAGATAAAAGACCTAAATATAAATCTTAAGACTATAAACTTTTAGGAGAAAATCTGGGTCATAAAACCTCACAACATTGAAATTGGCAGTGATTTCTTGGATATGATTTCAATGGCACAGGCAACAGAAGAGTATACAAACTCCCTAAAAAATAAAAAAAATATTGTATATCCAATGACAATGTAAACAGAGTTAACAGTTACTAATAGAATGGGATAACATATTTCCAAATGCTATATCTGAAGGTATATTAATATTCCAACTAGAACATCTAAAAATTAACAACAATAAAGGCAAACAATACCCTTTAGAGATAGGTAAAAGACTAACATAAATAATGAATCTCCACAGATAACCAATCTTAGTTGTCTGTTGGATGGAAACTCTTGTTTCTCTGGTTCTGGTGTGTATTACCTATTTCTTCTTTGTAGTTAATCTCTTTGAGTATTTTCTCTAGTGCTGGTTTTGAAGACATAAATTCCTTCAGTTTCTGTTTGTCATGGAAGCTTCTTATTTCTCCATCTAATTTGATAGAAAGTTTTGCTGGGTAGGAAATTTTTGGCTGGAAGTAGTTTTCTTTCAAAATTGGGAATATGTTACTCCAAGCCCTTCTGGCTCTCATGACTTGGTTTGGGAAGTCTGGAGTGATTCTAATTGGTTTGCCTCTGAATGTCACTTGGCCCTTTGCTTTTGTTGCCTTTAAGATTCTCTGCTTGGCTTCCACATTGGTCATTTTGACAATTATGTGGTGTGGGGATCCTCTTCTCCGATCCTGTTCTATAAGTTTCCTGGACCTGCATATCGACCTCTTGCTCTATGTCTGGAAAATTTTCTGCTATTACTTCCTTGAAGAGATTGTTGATCCCTTTGGTTTCACTTTCTTTTCCCTCCTCTATTCCAATTATTCTTAGGTTAGCTCTCTTAAAATGGACCCATATTTCTTCAATATCAGATTCCTGCTGTTGGATATTTTTTTCTAGATTAGAAACTATGCGTTCATTTTTGGAATGATCATCTTCTAAGAGCGATATTCTCCATGTGTTCTAATCGGTTGTTTGTGCTTTGAATTGAGGCCTTTACTTCATTAATTGCATCCTTTATCTCTTTTTGGCTCTGTCTGAGTTCTTTTCGAAGCACCTCTATTATTTCTACAGTTATTTTCCTGATTTGATCTTCTAGAAATCTCTGATTTTCTGTTTTATCGGGTTCTGATGTTGTGGGGTTGTGAGCATTCATTGCTCCAGTATTATTCCTCTTTCCCATGATTTCGGAAGTTTGTGCCTTCTCTGGGTTCTTCCCTTGGGTCACTATGACTTCACTTAAGGTGCTCTGGATCTCGAGTCAGTAGTATCTCAGACCCCACTACTCCTTTACTGGGTTGTATCACAGAGTCTCCGACCCAGAGAGTCGATAGAGGCTGCTTTAGACTGTGGGGGGTGCCAGGTTGCCCGTTCTCCTATGGTGTGGTATCACTGCCACCGCCCCTCTCCCACTGGGTCAAGTCCCAGTGAGTACAGTACTGGGATTTCTCCGCTGTGGCCCGCAATGACTCACTGTTCTTGAGTACGCAGATGTAGCTGTACTGAATTCGGTGAATTCGGTGCTGCTGCCGCCGGTGGCAATATGGCGCCACTGCTACGCCCTTGGCTGTGGGACTGGCGTTTTTTTTCTTGGTTTTGATTTCCACTCTGAATCCCTGCAGCGTGTGCTGAGCTCAGCCACTGGGAGCTTTAGATGCCCTCTGCGCCGAGAAATCCTTCCTGGCTGTTCCGCAGCGGCTCCCCTCGGCTTGCTGTAGCCGTCCCGTGAATTCGCCGGTGCCGCAGGCAGTATGGCGCTGCTGCTGCGTCCTCGGGCGTGAGGCCACATCCTCGGGCATGAGGATCTCCTCTGTGGCTCTGTTTTCAGTCCGCTTTCTCTCTGGAGCCTGGTGATTTTTTTGTTTCTCTGGTGATGTTGTTTTCTGCCTTTGAAAGGCGCTGATTTTGTGGTAATGGAGATTTGTTGTTAGCGGGGCTCTTAAGCCCCGCTTTTCTCGGTCGCCATCTTCCCGGAAGTCTCACAGGTTCTTGACCAGCCTCAGTAATTTAGCTCTCAGCAGTTTAGCAAAGCCCTGTTTCTAAATAAAAAACAAAAGAGGGCTATAGGTATAGCTCCAAGGTAGAATGCCCCTGGATTCAATCCTTAGCACCAAAAAGGAAGAAAGAAAGAAAAAAGTGGTGAATTTCTTGTTATGTGAATTTCATCTCAATAAATTTCATCTCAAATTACCAAAACCCTTATAGTGATACAGCCTTTAAAAATGACAAGATAGAGCTGGGCGTGGTGGCGCACACTTGTAATGCCCGTGCTTGGGAAGCGGAGACAGGAGGATTGCACAGGTTTGAAGCACTGGTTTAAGAGACACTGTTTCCAAATAAAAAAAGTACAAAAATAGGTCTGGGAGTGTAGCCCGGAGGTATAAGGGCTTCCAAGAATCCCAGTACCACACACACATACACACACACACACACACACACACACACAAATGACAAGATAGTATGTAAGATAATCCATTGGAGGGATTCAGTACAATGCCTGACATCAGTCTGTGCTCACTCTGGATAACTATTATATTATGCTGAACTGCAATAGTATATGGAAAAATAAGGGCAATTTCACCTTGCATGCATTTGAGTTGGCAAGTTTTGGATACATTTTTGTGTTTATTGTTTATTGTGTTTCTCAAAGCTATAGTAATATTGCTAACATACTAAATATTTTTAAAGAATTTTAAAACAAAAAATAAAAGCTATACAACCCCAGACATCTGTGTTTTGAGCCAAAATTTCTGTGAAGAGCTTGCATTCTAGAGCTCTTCCTATCTTTAGAGAGCAAGAAAGAGATGAGAAAAGGTAATGGACATAATGCAGCATAAGGACAAGATAGAGACCATCTTTCATTTTATCTAGTATGTGTGTGAGGTCATAGTAAGTGTCCCTTTATACTTATTTTATCGTCATTAATGCTACTCTCAGAGTAGCTCTAGAAGGGCAAAAAGGCATGTAGTTAATTTGCTTAATATAGAGCCTAGCATGATGACATGGCTTGAAAACTATTTCAGTGATAATTAAAAATGTTTCCTGTTGTCAATAATTCTTATTAAATAAGCCATGATTAATTTGTGTACTGAGAAAATGACAGTAGAAACACCCCCCCACACACACACACACACACAAATGCTAATCCCTTTTTTTTACATCCCCCAAACAGGAACAATGCTGTTTTTATAAATCAGATACAATCATCTACTCTCCCCAGGTTAATTTTTATTATATTTTGCATTTATTTCTTTATTGGCATTGGGGATTTAACCCAGGGGCATTCTACTTCTGAGCTATATCCCCATTTTTGTTTTAAAACAGGGTCTCCACTAGGTTTCTGAGAGTCTCACTAAATTGCTGAGGCTCATCTCAAACTTGCCATCCTTCTGTCTCAGCCTCCCCAGTATTGGGATTACAGGTGTGTACCACCACACCTGGCTCGGGATTAATTTTAAAATGTGAAGAGTAAGTGCCCAGGAACAAGGGCTTGACCTGGGTAGGACCTGGAAAATCATAGGGCTAGGGAAGAGAGGCAGGTGTGATGAACTGTGGCTTATTTTCTCTTCTTAAGATTCCCACTATTGCTTTCTGCACACTCATTTTTATTAGCTTAGAAAGAAAAAGCCAATCACCCCAGAACCTCTGGGCTGAGGCTGTGGGGCTTGCAGTTGTTTTTCTGGATGACATGAGCATGAAGAGATGGTGTTCTGTCAATCTTCTCTCTTAAACTTGTGTCTTTGAACTCAAGAATTCCTAGCTGAGGTCTCAATTGCTTTCCCCTCATGTTTTTTTCTTCCCTGTAATATTAACCTACTTATATTTAGCAAAAATCTGGAGAAAAGCTGGGCGTGGTGGTGAATGCTTGTAATCCCGGTACTTGGGAGGCTGAGACAGGAGGATCCAGGTTCATGGCCAGCCTCGACTACTTAGTGAGGCCCCCCACAACTTAGTGAGACCCTGTTTTAAAATACCTAAAAAATCAGGCTGAGGGTATAGCTTGAACGTAGAATGCCTGCTCATGAGTTCCATCCCCAGTACCACAAAAAACAATAACAAAAAATTTTTGGAGAAAGCATGAACAGCTTTCTTGGATCTGTGATCCCATTTTAAAATTGAGGAGGTGATCATAGCATCGTGGCCATTAGAATGGGTCTTCAAAGGCAGCTAACTTAACCCTTTACCACCACTCAACAAGAGGAGTTACATTTATGGCTCAGTTCACACATTTCATTAGTAGTAAACCAGAATCGGAGCCTGGCCCATTAGGATTCCTATTAGCAGCAGTATTCCTCCCTAGTTACTTCTGTACCTGCTTGGGCTCATCTTGCCTACATAGGGGAAAAAGCTCAAAAGTGGTATCCTAAGTCCTTTGGGGCTGCAGGGGTCCAGGTTACTACTGTACATTTGGGGGTTCCTCGTTAGCCCTGCTAAAGATGTTATTGACCCTTACTATCTTCACTGTTCCTCACTCCAAGAGTGGTCCTACCGGGTAGGCCTGGCCTGCACACCCTAGGTGGGGAGTCATTTCCAGCAAGCATTGACTTTGGAGACTTTTCCACACTCAACCCAGCCCATGGTTCTGATGCCGTGATGGGTAGGACAAGGTTGCATCCTCTGAGATCCTGACCTCACCTTGGGACCTGGAAGATCTTCCAATAATTATCCTTGTCCTGAATCTGATGCTACCAAACTTGATTGAGACCAAGGTCAAGCACACCATGTACAAGTAACTCCTGTGTGAGGCCCTTCACCAGCCATTCAGCTACTAGAGAGTCTCGGGGTGACATCTGTGACCCGCCCAAGTGCATTTCCAGCACTTGGTTGTCCTTTCTATTCTCCTTCTTTTTGGCATAATAGAGAAATATTGGAGTATAATTTGTGATCCTCAGCTTCAAGAAGAAACTTCATAGAAAGTTTTATTTGCCAAATACAATGACCTATTAATTGTTTGCACATCACCTTTGATTGCTTTCAGACTACTCCGTCTGGCAACTCTTTTGTCTCTCCATAAAAACTCATATCTAGCTGAAGGCTGAAAATTAGCAAGTACATATCTTTCTAACCACCCTGAATTTATCTGGGTGGAGATGATTGGAGGCACAATTCATCATTAGTAATTTAAGCCCTAAGATCTGGTACATGAGGTTCTGTTACTATTCAACAGAATGCTTTTGTGGCTCGTTTTTGAACACAGACATAACTTTATTTTTACAGTCTGTGATTTCTTTGATCTGCAAGCCAAAGATTTACATAAAGCAACCTAAATATTATGAGAAATAATTTTTTTGCTTTATGTGAGAATTAGATGTCCCCTATGGCATAACAGCTGAACATAGGCAGTTCATAAATGAGGCTATCATGCCTTTTAAATTTACCTACAATATTTTGAGTCCTTGCTGTCTTCACCATTCATGAATCTCTAACACGAGGTTTCAATATGTGAATCAAATTGAATTGTTAATAGATTTGCTTTGTTTTTCTTAGCTACAACTTGGAAAATGTCTACACCAAAAATATACTTAGTAATGTAAGTACATGAGACCAAGGAAAAGGCAAAGTATGTAGTAAAATAAGATTAAGCTAAGGATAAGGTTCTTGTACAAAATGCACCATGTGAGAATCATCTATTTGGGCCACTAGTGGGCAAAGGAGGGATACCTATTTAAGTGAAAATTCTCATATTAATTATAACTCACATCTCTTTGTATTACTCTACCCAGACAACTCAGAATTTTTACAAGCCAATTATTTGAATTTTTTAATTTGCTTATCCAGAGATACTCTTCTTGAATCTTCCTGCCATTTAGTCATTTTACTTCTGATGAGCATGTCACTTTCCAGAGGCTAATAAGGGAGAAAAAAAAGTTAAGAGTCAATCCAACTCATTTATTTCTTGGTTTAGGAAAAGGTGTGTGTGTGCCGGGGGCAGGGGAAGCTAGAGAAGTCGGATATTATTAGAACTGCTTGGAACAGAAATGGGATAAAGAAGAAATACTAAAATTCTCTGAGTTTTAGTCAATCATTATTAAATTTTGTTTTCCACACAATGGAAGGATTTTATGTAGGCTTCTTATTAAGTCAAGCTTTCAGGGAACATGTAACATTTCTTAATAATGAAGACATCCTTATACTCACATGATTATGAGCATCAATGGAAAGAAAATTGGGATTAGAAACTTTGTAAAAATTCCCTTAATGAGATATACTTGAGCATTACCTAGGAATAACTGAAAAGATTACAAAGCATTAGAGAGTGTAGTTGTTCCATAATATAGTAAATGTCAAACCAACAGAATATTATTTTGCTATTAAAAGTTTTAAATTTGCATAAACAGAGAAGAGTATTATAAACAATACTTATGAGAAGAATACAAACTGATATGTAAACTATAAAATATCTCTTCTGATAGACAAAGAATAGATGTTTTGTGAAAATAAAGTAGCTATATTGGTTGACTAAGATGATGAAGTATTTTTCCCTACAATATATTTTTATTTTTTTGCCATTATAATAAATGTAACTGCTGAGGAAGAAATGAAAACAAAAGCCTTTATGTGAAGTGTAGTTTTACATTTTTACCAAATATTGTATACCTTCTACTCACTACCTGTTAAAATGTGGTGTTATTGTAGTTTTGTTTTGTTTTGTTGTTTGTTTGATTTTGCTTGTTTGGGAGATGATCTAAACTGTTCTTGCCATTAAAACTGGCACTTGACAGTGTGCTTATATTTTTCTCTTGAGATGTGTACAGAAGAACTGAACATCGTTCTTTTTTCTTTGTTTTTCTTAGGCATTTCCATAGGAGTCTTGGTTCGAGAATACAGCAACCTCTCATCTCTGGACAAATTCTACTTTGCTTTTCCTGGAGAAATTCTAATGAGAATGCTAAAGCTCATCATTTTGCCACTAATTATATCCAGCATGATTACAGGTACCTCGATGTTCTGGGCGGAGAGATGGTTATTCTCCGTGTGGCGGTACTTTCTCGTAGGGCCGCTCCTCCAGCGATGTCCACTACCATGCACATCATTTGTCCAGCGTAGCATGTCTGGTGAGGGAGATGCCATTTTCATATACAAATAAAACGCTATCTAGGGCACAGAGGGGGTAGGCATATTCAGTCACTAAAATGCTAGCTAGTGTCCTCAGGAAAGCTGCGCTTGTCAGCTTTGATCACGTTTTCAGTAGTTCACTCACGAGGATCTCAGCTACAGCTCTCCTGCCCACTCACCTCCCAACAGCTGCCTGCAGCGTCCTCTCCTCCCCAGGACTCAGAACTTGCTACACACCTGCCCTGCACATTTGCCACGGGGCCAGCAGCCAGGTGCTACCAGGAAGATTTAGTTAGGCATGTGCATCATGTTTTAGAATGCACTTGAAATGTCAACTGGTGATCGGTGAATTTGAAAATGGTTATTCTTTTATTGATCATTATACTGCAGAGTCTTTTCAAAGAGCAAGCTCCCTTCTGCAGGTAGAGGTTAATTTGGTTTACAGAATCAATGTAAAGAAGTGCCGTTTATCTGGTTTTGGTGTGCTGCTCTGTGCATTCCATCACTTCTTGTACTTAAGTGTGCAGCTGGTCAAATGTGGCATGACATCAGTCATTAATGTTACATAAAGCAAGGTTTATGTAGCCATGCAATGAGGGGTCTTGACGTGTCCTCTTCCAGAGCATTTTTCTCCACTGCCACTGAAAAGCCTGACCTTCGTCAAGTCCTAGACATTGGTCAGGGGAAGGAAGAGGGTGCCAGGACCTGCTGATGTGTTCAGTGGCTGCTTTGTGAGAAGAGTCGTCATACTTGACGTTGAACTTCCCAAGGGACAGGCTCTAGACTGGAGGCCCTGGGAACCTTTGTTGTTAAATGGTCATGGCATTCTTGGCTTATGAGAAGCCTAATTATTTTATTTATTAAATTTTTATATTTTATATTTATAAAATAAAATTTTATTTAATTATATTTTGAAATGCCTGACTTCTTTTAAGCCTGGCAGCCTAAGGGACAAAGCAGCAGCATACTGGTTTGTCCCATATAGTGTTTATTTGCTTAACTTTAAATTATCACAAGCATTTAAAATTTTGAAAATTTCATGTAAATACCCAGGTTCCCTTTCTCACACGCCAATGGTAGTCTGGAACAAAAAAAAACCCAGCTATTCCATTTAGTTTGAGAAAATGTGTTTGAGGATACCATAGTCCCCACCATTCTCTATTGCCAAATACACTAAATACTCTTTTACATTTATGGCCTCTGTAAGCACTGCAGTTAGACATCCTTAGAATTTTCTCTATATTAAAGAGTCTCAATATTTTCCTGGACTCCTCTGAGAGCAAGATGAAATCTTTTTTTTTTTTTTGGTGGCACTGGGGTTCCTGGAAGCCCTTCTACCTCTGGGCTACACTCCCAGACCTATTTTATACTTTTTTTATTTTTGGAAACAGGGTCTCTTAAGCCAGTGCGGCTGGCTTCGAACCTGCGCGATCCTCCTGTCTCTGCCTCCCAAGTGCGAGGATTACAAGGGTGCGCCACCACGCCCGGCAAGATGAAATCTTTAAATTCTCTACCAAGAAAAATTTTCACAATCATGTATTTGTGTGTGTGTGTGTGTGTGTGTGTGTGTGTGTGTGTGTGTAAAGTACTTAAAGATATTTACATGCATCTGTTCAAGGCTCATAAGCCACCCAATGAGTGACACCATTGAATTTTAAGAAAAGTAAAGGTTAAAAGAAATTAGGCAGCAAACCCCAAAAATCATGTAGTAAGCCAAACTTTAGAATACACTAGTTCTTTAATGTTGGTTATTTGAAAATATGTGCTATTGTTCAACAACTAGTGATCTATGTACATACTAGATATTTTGTGTGTGGCTCAGCTTTGCAGATAATCTAGGGAAATAATGGATAGCTCTCAGCATTCCAGTGACATAGCCCAGCCGCTTTTCAAAGCCAGCGCACATTTCTGATAGTTCCTTCACTTTTCCTTCACTAAACCCTCAGCCCAGTAGCTATTTAGAAGCAGGAAATAGCAAATCTACCATCTGTTCTTATTAGATGGTCAACGATTCTAGAGGCATGAGCAAAATCATGATGCTACACCCATGTTTAAAGCTGTCAGATTAAAGGGGAAAGGAACAGTACTGGTGTTGGCCAGGATGTGGGGAAATGGGCTCATTCCTACCTTTTCAGTTACCATATTGAATAAATGTTTGAAAGGCAGTTTGTTTTGATATCTTCAAAATTAGAAGTAATTATACTTTTCATAATTTCTCATAAAGAAGTACTCAGTGATACATTCAAAGATTTAGGTACAAGGATTTTCATGGTAGCAGTTTTTTTTTCTATTTTTTTGCAGTACCCGGGATAGAACCCAGGGACATGTACCTCTGAGCTACACCCCCAGCCCTACGTTTTAGTCTTTTTATTTTATTTTATTTTTTTTTATATTTTTGGTGGTACTGGGAATGGAACCCTTCTCCGGGCTACACTCCCAGACCTATTTTATATTTTTATTTGGAAACATGGTCTCTTAAGCCAGCGAGGCTGGCTTCAAACCTGCGTGATTGCTGGGCGTGGTGGCGCACGCTTGTATTCCCTGCGCTTGGGAGGCAGAGACAGGAGGATCGCACAGGTTCGAAGCCAGCCGCGCGCGCTGGCTTAGGAGACCCTGTTTCCAAATAAAAATGTAAAAATAGGTCTGGGAGTGTAGCCCGGAGGTAGAAGGGCTTCCAGGAACCCCAGTACCACAAAACAACAACAACAAAAAAAAAAACCTGCGCGATCCCTCTGTCTCTGCCTCCCAAGCGTGTGCCACCATGCCCAGCTAGTCTTTTTACTTTTGAAACAGGGTCTCACTGAATTGCAAAGGGCCTCGCTAAGTAGCTGAGGCTGTCTTTGAACCACGATCTTTCGGTCTCAGCCTCTCATTCCCAGCCATGGTAGCATTTTTTAAAATAATAGTGATAATCCAGGGAAAGCTCACCAAGTGCTGTATGCATGTATGTCTCTGTCACGCTGGACTTCATTATGATGTAAGGTTACAATTCACCAATGAAAGTGTATTAAAAATAAAATAAATTAATAGTGATAAATTACAAGCAAACAAAATGTACAACATACCCATAAAGCCAAGAGACTATGCAACTATTAAAACCTTGCTTCATACATATTTAATGACATGTTGAAATGTTCATTATACAGCATAAAGTGGATGGGTGAAGAAAATTACTGAACAGATGTTGTATGCAACCTAGGTTTCAATAAAATGTAATGCATTTTTAAAATTTGAACAAAAACCAAGAGTAAACAATGGTTCCATCTGGATAGTAAGAAATCATTATCCATTGTCCTTTCTTTAACATTTTCAATGTGAAAACATTTTTTGTCTTGTTTTGTATTATTTGCTTCTTTCTTTTGCTTAAGAAAGATGAAAAAGTGGGATGGGCTCTCCTCTGTGCCCCCACACCCTGCTAGCTCTGAGCCATCTTCACCCTGGTACACGGCTCCTTCCTTAGCTCAAGCCCTGCAGTAGGGTTCAGTCTCCCCGCCCAGATGGTGGCTGTGGAGAATACACAGGAAGGACAGGTTTTACATTGCAAAGCCTTGGTAAATGCAGCAGGTCAGCAGACTAACTGGTAAATTTATTAAGCCAAATGAGAAGGCCTGTAGGAAGCTGTGGAGGGTTGAATGAGTCCCCTAGGAATACATAAATTATAGACATAAATTCATCTTAAACTGAGACCCAAGACTAATAATCTGAGCTCCTCTACAGCCATTGCCAAATTAACAGGTAGGGGGAAAAAACCTGCCCTGAAAGCCTCTGGTGACAAAAGTGTTCTTTGTATAGCTAGCTATTTTTTAACCAGACAGACTCCCTCTCTTTGTGAGGGGATGAAGTTAAGAAACCATGTTAATCAGGGAAATTTGAATATAAACTGGGTAAAAGATGGTATCAAGAGATTGTCGATCATTTGTTAGAGGTGATAATGGCACAGAGTTATGTAAGAACAATGCCCTTCCTTTAAAAAAAAAATGCCTGTGGAATTCTGTGCTAATGAGATGACATAATGTCTCAAATTTGCTTTAGAATAGCAAAAGAAGACATTCTGATGCAGTTTCAGGGCATTTTCAGAGACTGTGGGCACCAACAACATAGACTCCTCTCCATGACCTACACCCTGAGGAAGGAACCTTCCTGTTATAGAGAAGAAGAGCTGCGGTTGGACTCTTTTCTTTTTTTTTTTTAACAGTACTGGGGATTGAACCCAAGGGCATCATTCTACCACGGAGCTACATCCCCAGCCCCATTTTGTATTCTTTTGTTTTTGAAACAGGTTCTCACTAAGTTGCAGAGGGCCTCATTAAATAGCTGAGGCTGGCTGTGAACCTGCGATCCTCCTATCTCAGCCTCCCAAGTACTGGGATTACAAGTGTATGCTACCACGCCTGGCTCACTCGGACCCTTTTAATAGTTAGGTTCCTGACCTGCATTTATATCAAACCACCATGACATATGGACATGTCTGAGAGTTGTGGCTCTGGAAAATTACTGGTCCAGATTTTTCTTGCCCTTGAGTTTAAATTCAGAATGCCTTTTCTTTTTTTTTGTATCATAATTCTGATGGCCAGATACCCTGATAATCAAAAGGGAAACCAAACATACCCTTCAGTCCCATCTCAGACTCCCCTGAGCATCCTTCCTGGATGCTCCTATCCTCACTCAAGCAGTGAGCTCTTCCTCTCCAGATTCTTTGCTTTGGTCCAAGCCAGAAGGGCACCACTGGGCAGAGCTGTGCCCCCTGGCATCTTCTGTGGCTGCCACTGTCCCTCTCTTTCTGATCAAATCCCCACTTTGCTGCTTCACCCTAAGATAGGAGCAAGATCTTAATTCTCTATCGTATGGGTGAGCCAGACTGCTACTTGGGATGGCACTTTGCTAACGGTCTGGGGATGACCCAAAATCAAATGCACCAATGGTGACATCCAGCTGCCCCGAAGGGTGTGTTCGAGGATACCCAGAGTTCCTTAAAAGAAGGGCCACACCTCTGCTTAGATGCCAGCCTGCCTTTATGAAGCTGGAGTGTATTCACATGAGGATGCTACAAGCACCATCACATCCTAGACCCCAGCACCTGGCACTAGGTTCTAAGAAGGAATAGTTTCACTACTATACAGGCCTTCCTGTCCCAACACAGCTGCGTTGCCCAATCTGTGATGCTTGCCATTGTGGAATACCCACTTCAGAGAAGTCTTCATTGCAGACACAAGGGCATGATCCTGCCCTGTGGGCCCCATCAGGGGACTTAGGTCGAATTGGTACCCCAGTACCTGCTGGGTTTCTGCATACCCACCCAGCCTGTAGAACTCGGAATGTGTGTGGGTCAAGTCCATGCTGGTCCCTGTGCATGTTTCCTCCTCCTAACCCTTGCTGTGACATCTCAGCTCTGGATTTCCCGCAAGTGCCCCACTCAAACAGGAGGGCTCATGGCAACTCATGGTAGCCCCAGTCAACAGATCAGTGCACTGTGAGTTTATACCAAACCAAGAAAATTCTCTCCTTTCCCCCTGCTTCTCTCCCAGGCCACTATGTGTGGATCCTAGGATGGATTCTACTTCCTGGGAAAGTTGTGCCACTAAACACTAGACATCAGTAGAAAACATTTGCAATCCATGTAACAGTGACTTTATAGTCTCTACAAGAACCAAGAACACTGGTTGGCAATTAGATATACATTTGTGGAGAGCCTCTCTAAAGACAAATTTAAGGCTCCACCTTGAAAAATGGTACTAGGGATTGAACCCAGGGGCATTCTGCCTCTAACCTATATCTCCAGCCCTGGCCTTAAACCTACAATACTCTTGTCTCAGCTTCCCAAATATTAGGATTATAGGTGTGTGCCACCACACTTTATTTGAAAGCTTTTTTTGTGTGTGTGGGTCTGGGGATAGAACCCAGGAGTATAAGACCTCCGAGCTGCACCCCCTACCCTATTTTTTATTCTTTATTTTGAAACAGGTGTCACTAAGTTGCAGAGGGCCTCAATAAGTAGTAGCTGAGGCTGTCTGCAAACTGCGATCCTCCAGTCTCAGCCTCCCAAATGCTGGGATTACAAGCATGCGCCACCACATCTGGCTGAAAGATATTTTTTTAATTGCTTCAGCATTTAAATGTCTATGACCTTGTACATCAGGACCACAAAGTTTTTAGGTCACCTCAACCATAAGAACAGACATTTTCCACTACTTTTTAACCAAGGAAATATAAAATACATATATATATATATATATATATATATATATATCCCTAATAAAAGCTTGGATCTAAATAGTATTTAATATTAGACAGGTGTAGAATACATCTGTCAAGTGGTTACTTTCTAACAGGGGCCAGCAGAGTTTCTCTGTGACAAGCCAGATAGTGGATGTCATAGACTTTGTGGTCCATTAAATTTCTGTCCAGCTACCTAACTCTGGTTGTCATGGGAGCACAGCCGCAGACCATATGTAAATGATTGGCACTGGTTGTGTACCAATAAAACATTTATTTACCAAAACACTAGGCCAGCCAGTAGCTGGCCCCTGCTACAGATGATAGACAAGACTAGATCCTGACTCTCAAGAAACAGTGTAGTTGAAATGGAAACCACGTGGCAAAATCAACACCACCACCAAGCAATGAGCATAAATGTCCTAGACAAAGGCTAAAGCAAAGAGAGGATGGAGCAGAATAAAGTTCAGAACCCAAGAGTTTGAGGACCCTTATTTTTAAATTCAGGCGTTGCAGGAGATGGCACACTTGAACTGTTTGAGCTGGGGAAGGCATTATTCAAGGTTAAGTATTCACATACTCATAGGCAGCTGTGTACCTGGAAATGATCCCACATCCACCAGTGGAAAGAATCATGCCAAGCGCCTCCCTGACAAGGGGTCAGTTTTTATTTATTAAGCCCAACAGCATAAAAACTAACAGAAAACTACCTATTAGAGGGCGACGTCCTGCCACCCACCTGATCTTGGCTGAGGTCTTCTGGTGGCCAGGTATAGGAGTCCTGTTGGCAAAATGCAAGACCTGAAAGTGTGTGTGTCACTTGTGCAACTTGCTATTAATCACAAGCCACTGCTCATAAATAGAGATGGCTGAGAGCGCTGACGTCAACTTCAGCTATGGGGAAAGTATGCATGCTTTTATTGCAGCTGTGGTGGTATGTTATATACTTTGGTTTTTATGAAAAGTGCCATTTCAAGGTGGCTTATAAATTTAAGATTTGTCAGGCACAGTGGCCCACACCTGTAATTCCAGTATTTGGGGGGCTGAGGAATGAGGATCTTAAGTTTGAGACCAGCCTGGGAAACTTAGAGAAATCCTGTCTCAAAATAAAAAAAGGGCTTTATGTTAAGTGAGATCAGTCAGGCACAGAAGGAGAAGATACATATGTTTCCTCTAATATGCCCAAACTAGGAAACACAAAGGATACCAGTGGGACTCCAGATATTAGAGGGGAAATACTAGCTAAGTTTGAATGGAAAGATAGGAGAGGAGGAAGGCCGATCTTGATTAATGAGGGTCTACACCTGAACATGTGTAATATTATGAATAAGACATGGTTAACCTGGACAACCATTGGTGGGAGGGGGGAAGGGAAAACGGGGGCGGGGGGGGGGAGAGGGCACCAAATATAGTTTAAATGTATACTATGTGTGTTCAATAAAAAATTGTTAAAAGAGGAAAAAAAAGAAAAAGAAAATGAGAAAAGCAAAATCTCTCATTTTAATTAATAAAGACAAAATACACATTTATGTGAATTTTGTGGAATATCTCTAAGAGTATATAAGAAATTGGTGATAATAGAAATCTCTGGAAAGGAGTGATCAGGGGAGAAAAGAAAGACAGAAATCTCTTCTCCACTGTACACTCTGTTGTACTTTTGAATTCATATAATCTTCATTTTGTACCTATGCAAACATAAAATTTGTAAATAATTACTATATTAGTAATTATCTTACTTTTATAATATAAAATCAAATTCAGATATGCTTTGACAATTCATACAGCATACAATATAAGCACTATAGGAGATTTAAAGAAATATTTAGAGAGCTATCTTAAAAAAGGTCAACAAATTTTGTCAGGCACTTATTGTATGTACAATAAACTTGAATAAGAACATTAGAAATGGTGAATATTCATAGGTGAACTATGATTACTTCAGAAAGTGAGAATAACACAAAGAGGAGATAGCTATGTTTTAACAGGATCTAAGTAGCCTAATATACATCTAGTATGGAAAGTATACTATATTGTCTTACTGTTTCAAGATTTGAATTCGCCATAGCCTTATTTCATAAGTAATTTCATTTGCATTATTCACACAATAATTTCTCATAGCTATATAAATACAAAATATTACTTTCTTATTTTACATCTAATTCCTTCTCTTCATCAAGTATTTATAATTGTGTCATAATGTTAGATTACATAAGAATAAACAAGATTGCAATGTAATAGGAAAGACTAAAAAGCATTTAAGTTATTTTACTACAATATTGATGGCAGCTTACTAAGAGTTTAACACTTTTATGAGTAAGAAATTTATAAAAAGAATAACTTGTTATTGTTTATTTTTACTGTACAAAGGTAAAAGTTGAACTACCTCATGTGAAAAGTTGTTAGACAGCTACTAATTATATTACTACTTAAACTCTCCTACAATTTGGTATGTGAATAAATACTGAAATAAAATTGGACTCTCCTTTAAAAAAATAAATAAATAAAAATAAAAAAGGGCTTGAGTTTGAAGCTCAGTGGTAGAATACCCCTGGGTTCGATCCCCAAAACCACAAAAATAATCATAATAACAATAATTTAAAGCTTCATGTCGGGGAAGGCAAGGTTGTAGCCTAAGACCAGCGAGTCTGAGAGTGAACTTCTTGCTTCATTTGCAACATCTGGAACCAGCCAGCGAGCCCTTCCTGCGTTTTAAGTACTTCTTTTCGCTTTGCCCAGCTTTGTTTAGGAGCCAGGAAAATAAGGTAATCGAAGCAATTTTTTTCATAAGTATTAAACATTTCTCTAAGATCAGCAAAAAAATTATTTTGAGTTAGAACACAGTTATCAAAGCCAGGGGGCTTATTACATTCATTTGATTTCTATAATGCTTTTTCTCCAAAGACAGGAGCAGATAGTATAAAAGGACTAGAGTTCCCATAGCAAATGTGCCATTTGCACAGTAACAACATGAAAAGTGACAAGAGATAAAGATGTCCTGCCTCAGTCTCCTTCTGAGACACAGAAGCCCAAAGAATCAACCATGAATTAGCCTTCCTGTTGCTTAAACTGGCACTAAGCTGGTTCGTAGCTCTGTTTGACAGCAAGATAACCCAATTTGATTTCTTAAGAAGGAGAAAGAAACCATGAAGGCTTGAGTGACTCTCCAATGTGTTGAATACATGAACTTAGGAGCCTGCCTGCCTGCCTGCCTGCCTGCCTGCCTGCCTTCTTCCTTCCTTCCTCCCTTCCTTCCTACCTTCCTTCCTTCATTACATCTTTGGTGAGCCAAGTTCTGTGGTAGGAACATGAGCTAAAAGTTAAGTCCTATCTTAGCAAGAAAGAGAGTTTATTACATGTTTTGTGGTAAGTGCTTTGTGAGAGTGAGGGAAGTGGGGGGGGCAAGAGGTGGGGTTTTGAAGGAAGGATAGGAATCAACAGGAAGGGAAAGGAGAGGGTATCTTCCAGAAAAAAAAAAAAAAAAATGGTAGAAGGTACAGCATTTGGGGAGAACAGTGAGACTTCAACTAAAATACTGGGACACGGTGGGAGGGACAGGGTGAAGAGTGGGCATGTGGTGTTAGTGACTTTATGTGCCTTGTAAAGGGTCTGGACTTGAGTGTCTAAGCACAGAGATCGCCCGCCTGCACCATTTTCTACAAAGGGCCACCCTGAACAAGCTTCAGGTGGGGAAGTATCTATCCTAGATTGCAGATGAGTCTAGCGGGTAGGAGCACAGACCTAAGGGCCACACTGTCTGGGTGTGAATTCTGATTCTGCCATTGGCCAGCTGTGAAGCTGTGGGTACATTACTTGTGTTCAACTCTGTGCATCTGAAGTGATCCATGTTTTTATTTATTCTTTTTTGCCTAGTCTCAGAAGTTTCTATAAAGTCCTTGAATTGGTGCCAGGAGGTACATGTGTCAGTATAGAATTTAGCCACAGACATGTAAAAGCACCAAACACCTTGTTTCAGGAAAATGAAAGCTATATGAAAAGACTTGCTCTTTTCAGTTTTCAGAGTTCACCAGCATGTAAGAAGCTTCTACCTAGCCCGGTGTGGTGGCGCACCCTTTTAATCCCAGTACTTGAGAGGCTGAGACAAGAGGATCCAGGTTCATGGCCAACCTCAGTTACTTAGTGCAGCCCTCTGCAACTTAGTGAGAACCTGTTTCAAAATAAAAAATAAAAAATTGGACTAGGGGTGTAGCTTGGAGGTAGAAGCCCTCGAGTTCAATCACTAGCACCACCAAAAAAAAAAAAAAAAAAAAAGCTTCTACCTAGAAGCTTTAGGAAACGGAAAAAGCAAAGAAGCAAAGTATTAATAATAACATCAGCCACAACTAGATCGTGGCAGAAAATCAGAGCATCTCACTGAGCCAGGAATTAGCTGCTGATGTCAGAGTGTTCATGTAAACCTCAGAAGAGAGCGGTGAAGTCCTCATGTCCTCTGGGGTGTTTCTAGTGCTTCCATTGAAGAGTAAACCTCCTAAAAAGCTTAGAAGGGTCTTCCAAACAGTAGTTTCTAGCTACAAATATCAACACTCTGTGGCATTGAAAATGTTAAAACGGCTCTCAGTCTGCTGAAGAACCAAGAGACCAGCCACTGCTTCTTGTCATGTTTTGAACATCCAATGTGAACTAGCTGACAGGCTGTAAAGTGACCTTTGGTTGATTCTGCCTGAGGACTGGCTTATTTTGTTAACTTCTCAGAAGAGTCTAAGGTGATGCTATAACCTATTTTAAGGGAGTTATTTGTATTAGTGTCCCTAGGAAACAGAGATGCCGTAGGCGAGGCGAGCACAAAAATATATATTTTGCGTACACCCCTAGGCCTTATCTCTTCTCTGCTAACAAACCAAGGGAATTAGTCCAGGCTGCTGAGATTGCCCTGTGCTCTGGACTAACAAAGTAAGATGATATACAGCCTGGCTTTCCCTGGGGAAGAAAAGAAACATTTCATCATTTAAAAATTGTGAACTTGTTTGTTGATTCCACATAGCAACCCTATGATGGTGGTGAGGCCTTGGCTCCATCTTAAAGATAAGGAAACAAGAGGTTGGAGAGAGATTAAACCACCTTCCCCAGATCACACAGATCATAAGGGCAACAACACCGGGGACAGATTAATTTCATTCTGGAACATTCTCCCTCTCAGAGGCCAGAACTTGGGGCAGGCAACTATACAAAACCAAATTATTCAATATTAGGTCTGTTCACATCCCATGTGCTGGACACAGGGTATACATTGGTAGACAAGGTCTCCTGCCTTCCTAGAGCTTCCAGTCTAAGTGAGAAAAACAGATGTTAAATAATGACCTCATTGATTAAAAAAAACAAAAACACTGTGACCAGGGCGTGGCGGCTCACACTTGTAATCCCAGTATTTTGGAGGCTGAGACAGGAGATTGCAGGTACTTGGCCAGCATCCACAATTTAGTGAGGTCCTCCACAACTTAGTGAGACTCTGTTTCAAAAAAAATAAAATAGGTGAAGGGATTTAGCTCAGAGGTAGAGTGACAGTGACCCTGGGTTCAATCCCCAGTAACACACACACACAGTAAAGCACATGCATAAGACACCAAGCAAGAAAAGCAGGGCCTTGGTGCTCAGAAAAACTGAGGCACAGACTTAAAAGACAAATGAAGAGTGGGGAAGAGCAGCCCCGGCAGAAGCAGGAGCCTCTGCGGAAGCTTTGCGGCGGGCAGGAGCAGATACAATCTTTGACAGAATAGGGCTGCGGCGGCGATGAGACAGGCAGGTGGCAGGCATTTGAGCTGGAGAGGCAGGTAGGTGTCCCATTTGCCAGAGGAATGATTTTCTCTTTTATCTCTGGTGCCGCTGGAGGATTACCATTGAGACTAGAGTATAAAGTGACTTGATAATACGTTTTTTAAAAGATCTCTTTGCAAGCTGGGCGTGGTGGCCCAAGCTTGCAAGCTTGTAATCCCAGCATTTGGGAGGCTGAGACAGGGGAATCATGATTCAAGGACAGCCTCAGCTACTTAGTGAAGCTCTTTGAAACTCAGTGAGATGAATGCCCCTGGGTTCCATCCCCAGTACTGAAAAAAAAAAAAAAAAATGAAATGAAGGAACAAGGGAGGGAGGGAGGGAGGAAATGAGTGTCGAGTGCCTCGTTTGCTCAGTGACACGTGGTATCGTGGTATCGATCATCCCCAATAGTGGAGGCTCTTCCTAGGTCTTTCGTAGATGGTAGTTTTTTTGGTGGTACTGGGATTCCTGGAAGCCCTTCTACCTCCAGGCTACACTCCCAGACCCATTTTATATTTTTTATTTGGAAACAGGGTCTCTTAAGCATGCAGCTGGCTTCGAACCTGCACAATGCTCTTGTCTCCGCCTCCCAAGTACTGGGATTACAAGTGTGCACCACCACGCCCAGCTAGATGGTAGTTTTGTTGTTGTTGTTGTTGTTATTGTTGTTTTGCGGGTCTGGGGATGGAACCCAGGGGCATTCTACCTCCGAGCTACACCTCCTGCCCTATTTTTTATTCTTTATTTTGAAACTGGGTCTCACTGGGTTGCAGGGGCCTCACTAAGTAGCTGAGGCTGTCCACGAACCGTGATCCTCCAGGTCTCAGCCTCCGAATGCTGGGATTACACGCGTGCGCCACACGCCTGGTTTAGGTGGTAGTTTTAATCCTCACCACAGCTTGCAGGATGAGGTTGCTCACTTTGCTCCTCGTCATTACCCTTAAGGGGGGGATAAACATTTAAAATCCCTACTGTATAGATGAGGAAACCGAGTCTAGGAAGAGAAAGCTGAGATCTGAACCCAGGCTTTCCAAAAAAGGCCATGGTTGTTTCTCTCGGTGCAGCAGGACTCTGCTGGTGACAGATGGGAGTGATCGCGTAGCAGGGTTTGATTGTTGCTTGTTTTTTTGTGGTGCTGAGGATTGAATGCAGGGGCATTCTACAGCCAACCTACACCCCCAGCTCTATTTAATATTTACTTTGGAACAGGGTCTGACTAGGTTGATGAGTGTCTTGCTCCTTGCTGAGGCTATCATCGAACCTGCAATCCTCCTGTCTCCACACCCCAAATACTGGGATTACAAGTGTGCACCACCATGCCCAGCTGCATACCGAGTTTTAACTGGTGTGCGACACTGAGTTTCTTGGATGCCGTGTCCATTGAGAGCTGTAAAGCACCACCAAATGCCAGACTAAAAATCCTCCCAATAGCCGGGATCGCGCAGGTTCGAAGCCAGCCACGCTGGCGTAAGAGACCCTGTTTCAAAAATATTAAATAGGTCCGGGAGTGTAGCCTGGAGGTAGAAGGGCTTCCAGGAACCCCAGTACCACCACCAAATAAAAAAAGTCCTCCCAATAACAGAGTTAATTTGATACTTTAACTGCAAGGTGGAGAGAGATCATCACAAAAACTTAGTTTTCCAGTGGGCGGCAGTCTCATCAGAAGGCCCTCTGAGGAGGCTTTTGCCCTCAGATGTTTATTTTTAAAGCATGCTATTGTTTAGCCCAGGCACTGCTTCCTTTGTAGTGTTTTTATTAAAAGTTCACATTACTGCTTTGGCCAGGAGCCAACATCTCAGCTCCTCAGAGCCTCCTCCTGAGGTAAAGAAAGCAAATGCTTTTCCTAAAAGAAAGAGCTGGCAGGTGCCCCTGCCTTCCAAGGACAGCCAAGGGTCTTATCCGTGTTTCTAGGCCATAGCTTAGTCCTACACTGTCGCTGCTTTTAAAGGATGAGCTGGCCTCCCTGGAATCCAGTGCCTCTTTTTCTGTCCAGTTCAGGCACCACCTGCTCCACCAAGTCTCTGAGGTCACCTTCTAGGGACACCTTAGGCTCCTCAGAAAGCCCACAGCTCCTGCTGTCTACACCAGGACCCCACAAAGCATCCAGTTTTTAAACTAGATGGGGAAAATCCAGCTTTTAAAAGTTCTAATCTAGCCAGGTATGGTGGTTCATGCCTGTAATCTCAGTATTTAGGAGGCTGAGACAGGAGGATCATGATAA
Organism: Muscardinus avellanarius; assembly: GCF_963383645.1. NCBI lineage: Eukaryota > Metazoa > Chordata > Mammalia > Rodentia > Gliridae > Muscardinus > Muscardinus avellanarius. Next base: position 68,430,175 of record NC_137799.1, on the reverse strand, counting down.
GTAAAATAAAAAATTAAATGCGAGTAAAATAAAAATAATGTGCATACGGCGGAGTGTGAAAAACACGAGAGAGGTCCGGTACACGTGGCATGTAAAGTTTTAATGGCACGGCTCTCCCGGGGATCAGGGCGAGGCACCGTGGGGCCCGCGCGCCTGTCCGAAGCTAGAGGACGCGGGCTCTCCTTTTAAAGGCATGCATCTCGCGAGATGGGGGTTTTACTCGTAGGAACGCCCAATTCTCGCGGGGGTTTCAGCCCCTCCCTTGCCCTGCAGAGGTCATGTGACACAAAGTCACATGAGTGCAGGACCCAACTTAACAGATCACAGGTTCAAAATCAGCCTCAGCAATTTACCAAGACCATTGGCAACTCAGCAGGACCCTGTTTGGGGTTTGTTTGTTTGTTTGTTTTAATAGGACTAGGTCACACTTGGAGGTAGGACACCTCTAGGTTCAATCACTTTAGCACCAAAAAAAGTCTAATCTACAACAAGTCTCTAACCTTTATAAACTATAATAAAAATGAATTGTTAGAAAAAAGTGATACAAAAAGAAATATGAAATCCACCCAGGCCAGGCATGATAGCACACACTTGTAATCTCAGTACTCGGGAGGCTGAGACAGGAGGATTGTACAGGTTTGAAGCCAGCCTCAGCTACTTAGTGAGACCCTGTCTCCAAATAAAATATAAGCTAGGTCTGGGAGTATAGCCCAGAGGTAGAAGGCCCCTGAATTCCATCTCCAGTACAATAAATAAATGAATGAATAGATAAATAAATAAATAAATAAATAAATAAATAAATAAATAAATAGAAATCCATTCCAGGTGGATGTTGAGACTAAAACCCGTAAGGCATGGCGAGGTTTCATGCACGGGGTCCTGCTGTCCTTCCTGCGCCCAGGAAGGGCTGAAGAGGAGCCGCCTTCAGAGTCTCAGGCCTGGATTCCTGTACCATAATCACAGTAAACATGCATTAAGCCTGATCACGAGTTCTCCACAGTGGCAGTATCACCCCCGAGGCTGCAAAAGCTGATTTCAGCTGGGGGTGGGGAGGAGAAGGAATCTTGGTCTCATTATGTAAGAAGCACTTGAATTCATTAATACATAAACAGTTTGTGGCATTAACATTTCATGGAGGTGGCAATTAGGAAAAAGGTGTCTGACAGGCTCTGGGGGAAGAACACAATAGTGAGGAAAAGCCCACTGAGAGACGCGAAGAGGCTGAGCAGGTTCTCATGTGGACCGCGGCCGTGGGGCCAGGGTTCTCACTGCGGGTAAGTGGTTTCTAAGGAGATCGAGTGCTAAGTTCTACATTTCTGACACACAAGGAAGCCTTGATATGGGCTTAGTGGGTGAGGGGAGGATGCCCTATGCGTGCATGGACTGAAAACATCCACATAGCACTTTCTTTAAGGCACCAGAGACCCAGAGAAGAGCTAGCCACAGAGCAGCATGGACCTGTGTACCAGGAGACTATCCTTCTCTCCTCTACCTTCTGTGCAAGGGAAAGAAAAGAGACCCTGCTGAATTTCATGATGGATTTAGGCTGGAGCTTTCTTGTGCTGAACGTGAAACACTGGTACGGTCTAGAGAGGTGTCCACCAGTATGATAGCTGTTAGCCACAGGTGGTTATTTAAATCAAGATTAATTTTAATTAAATAAAAATTAAGTTCAATTTCTTGGTCACCGTAGTCACCACTCTAGTTCTCCCTAACCATATGTAGTCTGTGGCTACTTCAATGGACAATACAAATATAGAACATTTCCACATCACAGGACTTTTTACAGGACAGCGCTGTTCTCGAATTTTGCAGCAGCTAGATGAAGTCACTGAGGCATAGTGGTTAAGACTATGGCCTCGGGTGTGGTGGCACATACCTAGTACATCAAAGGCAGATACAGGAGGATCACAGGTTTACAGCCAGCCTCAGTAATTTATTGAGGCCCTCTGCAACTTAGTGAGACCCAGCTTCAAATAAAAAAAAATTAGGGCTGGAAGTGTAGCTCAGAGGTAGAATGCTGGGTTCAGTCCCCAGTACCACAAACAGGAAGGAGAGAGAGGGGGGCTGAGACTGAAGGGGAAATACTGAGGAAGAAAAGAGAAAGAGGGGAAAAAATGAAAAAGAAAAAGGAAGGAAGGAAAGAAGGAAGGAAGGGGAAAAGAAGGGAGGAGAGGAGAGGACAGCCTTTGGGCCAGGTGTGGTTCATGCTTATAAGCCTAGTACTTGGGAGGCTGAAACAGGAGGGTCACAGGTTCAAAGCCAGCCTCAACAATTTAGCAATATCTTGTTTAAAAATAAAATATAAAATAGGGCTGGGGGTGTGGTTCAGAGGTAGAATGCCCCTGGGTTCAATCTCCAGTACAGAAGAAGAAGAAGATGGGGAAGGGGAAGAAAGAAAGAAAGAGAAAAAATAAATACAGCCTTTGGGATCAAACCTGGACTAGATTCCAGTGCCACCACTCCCACCTCACCCCCAGCTTTATGTTGCTTGGCCTTTGTAAAATAGAGACAGTAATGGTTAGCTCCTATGGTTGTAATGAGAATGAGAGCTGACTGATTCACTTGCAGTCACTGCTTAATATAATGACTTCATCTTATCATTTTTGCCATCATTACAATTATCATCACCATCTTCTCACTCAGGTGGGGTGTTTGGACCATTCAGACAGACATTCAGAGCCATTAAGCCCGCCATAATGCTATTAGAGGGTGTCAAAGATTAAGATGATTTTCCCTTATCTCTTCCTCCCTCTGCAGTGATCACCACACTTACCCCCAACAATGCGTTATGAGTCTAGATTTGGGGTGCTGTTCTCCCCCATCACTGACACTAGAGTGGCAGAGGTAAACTGTTTAAGAGTGTAGAAAAGTGTGGCTATTGATTTGAATAAATGTCTGAGACATCCAGGGAAAGCACAGGAGTAAGGTAGATGAGAGGAAAATGGATGGTCACTTTCTGATAGGGACTGCAAGACAGATGCTGTGCTCCAGGCGAAAGGAGCTGGCTGGCTGCTGGGGATGTGTTTGTGTACTAAATTCCTCCAAGGATCTCATTATTATGAAGCTTTTTATTGCCAGCGGAGTCCTGAAATACAAGCAGAGGCACCAGTCCATGGCCGAATCATTAAGACAAATTAAGACATATTAACATATGCTGGAAACAATTAGCCACATAGATTTAATTTGTTACACTGCTGGAAGAAAGTCCTGAGAGGGAACCAAACACATACAAAGGATAGCTCCATAGCCATCCTGTGGCTCTGCTGCTGCCAGCTCTTTAGGGTCTAGAAGCTGCTGAACTTGGACACCTACCAAAGAAGGCCAGTATATCTGAAAAGACATCTTATTTGAAGTCATAATTACACGTGCGTAAGCAGGTTACTAGGATTCTGTTAAAGTGATTTTCTTGTTTCTTTTTAACCTAGTGTTATTTTTCCATTAATATTGTACACAAGTACATACATGATGTTTCCACATGTACATGTGTGAAATTATCAATGCCAATCTCAATATCATGCACAATTGCTTACCAAAATAATGGACTGAGTTCTAAAATGAAACACATTTCATACTCATATACTTAGCAAACTTACATATTTGAGTTATTTGCTTCTTTTTTAAGGAGACCTACACTAAAAATGGGATCATTTATTTATGAATTGTGGCCTTCAGTCCCTGTGGGGTATTTTGTAATTGATATTGTTATTCTTTGGATAGTTGAAATTTATAACAATCTATCAAGAAAAGAAGGTCTTTTCAACACACCAAATTCTACTTTTCCCAAAGAAAATAAACACTTCCGTCAGGGTTATTCTAGGGTGTGACTTGCAGTATGCCCATCACTTGGTAATTGCACAATCTTGTCCCCGCAATGGGCTAATGGGCCCTTACCAACATCCTGGGGTGGCTGCTACAGAGGCCAGAGTGCCTTCTCATGAACTATTAACTTCCCAACACGCAAACAACAGAACAGTGTGCTTAGAGTGAGCAGTGACTTGTTCTGTCATCATAACGATGATAGCTTTCTTGCAGATTTTTCCTGTATGCCAAATATCTACAATTTTGTGTGAAGAGCTAATCCTTCCATCACTTAAAAAAAAAAAAAGGTGGATGGAGCGTTCGCAGAATCCGGAGAGAATATAAAAGCTACCTGTACATCCTGACAGCCATACAGGTTTACTGTCTTTCCCTTGGTGTTGCGTTGTGACAGCCTCTTCTATTTCCTGCTACCCTACTTTAGGCTTTGCAGACCCTTACAGGACAACTCATGCATATTGAAAATGCACAATCATTTTCTATGGTGATCATTTGACTTAAAAGGTGATTCTCATCTTGGAGACATGGTAAGGTGAAGTCTGAAACTTTCAGTGACATCTTGCTGAAGTATGCCTAGTTGCTTCTCAGTTTATAGAAGTCCATTAGAAAGAATCATTTGACTTCATCTTCTTCTTCTTTGAGAGAGGGCAAGGATTTCTAGTAAGTAGGAATGTATGCCTTCTACCTGTAATAAAGCTGTCCTTGCCATTCCAGACAGTCCTCTCAAGTCTAGGCAACACTCATCTGTTTTGTTTTCATGGTAAACGCATTTAATTATTTAGATGTTTAAGCTCTCACAGTTAAGTTTTACAAGCTGGTGAACACTGACACATCATTTGTCCCACAAACCTATAACCACACATTCCCAAACAGTACAAATATATGGTCGAACTAACATTAATACACACCACCATTTTATCAGTTACATAATAAAACATTTTCAAGTATACAGACATTAAGTTACATAGCAGAAAAGACATAAAATATTACATGTCTGTTCAAATCATTAGCAGAAACCTATTTCATTTTATTGTGAGAGAGGCTGGGAAGAAAAGGAAAAATATTCATACTTCAAACAAAAGTTGGTAAACAGCTGATAAATATGGAAAAATTACAAGAATTTCAGGAATTTTTATTAAGAATTGTTTTAGCCATAATAACAAAGCACCTCTACCTTTTAAAATATTTACTAAATTATATAGCATATTCTACATGTTCTGCATGGGACGAAGACAACATTTTACTAAAAATATTTAATAACCACCTCCCATTCTTTTTAAGTCCTCCCTGTTAGGTTGTACCTCAGAGTGCAAACATTAAATTAACTGTGAAGCATTTTTTCTCTGAAAACATTAAAGATGTGAGCTTCTATAATAATGTAGATTTTCAAAATGGAAATATTTCACCACAGCACAAAATAAGACTTATAGAAGAGCATTAAATAATCATCATAAGACTTGGCAAAATAATTTTTTTTTTTTTTTTTTTAGGTACAGGGATGGAACCCAGGGGCATTGTATCTCCGAGCTACACCACCAGCCCCATTTTTTAGTGTTTTTACCTTTTGAAATAGGGTCTCAATGAGTTGCAAATGGCCTCGCCAAGTAGCTGAGGCTGTCCACAAACCTCCATCCTCTGGTCTCCTCCTACCAAATGCTGAGATTACAAGCATGCGCCACCACGCCTGGCTTAAGACTTGGTAAAATTAGAAAAAGAAACAAAAACCCAACGGTTAAGCAAACCTGATGTATATTGGTGTGACTGTGGGAGATGTAAACATAAAGGCAGCAGGCAGATAACCATAGTGGCCCTGCCGTGTTTGATACAACTGAAGAAATAGTCACATAAGGTCAAGAGTGTTCTTAGTTCCTGAAATTTTGGTTCTGTATAATACTAAAAATATACAAGTATTGTGCTGGGTAACTTGGCACCTAAGCTTTCTAAATTTCTTATATTTAAAGATTCTGGGATGGAAACAGATTTAAAGGTATAACTCAATACCACATGATTTAGGAATAATCAGTTGGTATAAATGATAAGCACATTTTAGCTTAAAGGGTGTGATGGCGCATGCTTGTAATCCCAGCATTCGGGAGGCAGAGACAGAAGGATCGCAGTTTGTAGACAACCTCAGCTACTTAGGAAGGCTCTTTGCAACTCAGTGAGACCCTGTTTCAAACTTAAAAAAGACTAAAAAAAAAAAATAGGGCTGGGGGTGTAGCTTGGAGGTAGAATGCCCCTGGGTTCCATCCCCAGTACCACAGGGGGGGAAAAAAAAAAAGATAAGCATATTTTAAATGCTGAACAGCAGAAATCTTTTGCTAAATGTCCAAAGTGGTTGATCATAACCCAAATATAGATGCTGAAATCCTGCCAAGCTTGTGACCTGGTAAAACTGCTTTCTGATACTTCTGTGGAAGCTTCATTAGACTTATTCACAAGCCAACATGTTGGCTAATTATGTATTACAAATTAAGTCCCCAAGTTCCACTTCCAAGGCAGTAATCATCAGGCACCCCAGTTTTATTGAACCAACAGTTGTTTCTATGACCATTGGAGTCTTTGAGGCACAGCTGCAAATATATAAGTTGCTTGTTGTTAAAACTACTCTGCTTTTATCTTATGAACTGTACTGCATCTTCCAATCTCATTCCACCTTCAATTAATGCTAGGAAAACAAGTACCAGATCTCTCCCAAAGCCTGCAACACAGTGGACAATACAACCACCAACTTCTTCAGGAAACCTCATCTTCACAACACTTGGCCAGTCATCAGCCATCTGGTTGAATGGTGGTGCGTCATCATTAAAAGGCCAACTGAGAACATGGATGCCTTTTTCTCCACCAGAGTGGTGTCTATCATAAGTTGCTTCACATAGTCTTAATATTGTAGTAACTCCTTACTTCTTAATTTTCTCTGTAAGTTTGTTTAAGGTCGCACTGGTTGGATTGTATGTAATACAGAATCTCATGGTCTTGTATAAGACTTAAACAGGAGCAGGGTGGTTCATTCCAGCCATGTTGATTTAGTTAAACACTCTAATAGAGTATAAAAGAATTTTAAAAATTAAATACAGAAATAATGCAAAGTAACTGAAGTCTACTTCAACATAACTCGAAATTCTCAATGCTTTGAGTATTAAGTTGAGAGTAATGGGAAATGAAATGAACTTCCCAACAAGAAGCAGCAATTCTTCAGTCCAGTCCAAGGCAATAGGAAGAAGGTGCGCTGAGGTTTACCCCATCCAGCTCAGAACTCGCATAAAATGCTGTGTGGATTTCAATTCAACCCTTCTATGTTCAGGTTGACCACTCTTTTGTGGGCTTCTTGGTGGAGTTGTACTGAACTTCTACAGTTCACTTATCTGCATAGTAATCTCCACATAGGTTATTAGCAGAGTTGCTCCTGCAAGCAATCTCCACCACCCTTCAGAAACTCCATAAATGTGTGACCCAGACCACCGCAGAACTGCCTTCTTGGTAAAAATCGTCTTGCTCCTGGCAGGTTGTTATTAAAGGGAAGTTTCAAACTTGGTAGCTTCCCCCTGAGCTGCTGGAGCAGGTCAGCCAAACCTCTCCTTTTATACTCCCGAGGAAAAGGGCACACCCTTCTATCACTAGCTGATTAAGTTTCTGGTTGATTCTACACTCACTTATTTATTTTTCTTATTGATGCATTGTACTCATACATCTTAATGGAGTACAAGATGGTAGAGACATACATGCACACATCACTCATTTAGCCCTTCTTCAATTCCCACCCATTCCCTTCCCCCTCCCTCCTTCCCATTTTTGGCTTAGTGATTGACTTTGATATGTCTGTGAATGTACATTGTGTACATTAGAGAATTTCCCTCTTCCCTCTCCCATCCCCCTCAGTTAGGTTGCCTTATTTGCTCATCTATAGTTTCTCCTCCTTTGTCTAGAGTTTCTCCTACGACCTCTTTTCTCCCTAACTTCTGCATATTTAGGGAGACTATCCAATTTCTTATTTTTTGTGACTGACTAATCTCACTTAGCATAATGTTCTCACTTATTTTATTGGTAGCCAAAGACTACTTGAAAGTAGATGTAACTATGTGGCCATGAGAATAAAAATTTCTGCGCCCTTTTATTTTAATTTAAAATAAAAGGGAAGGCGGGCGTGGTGGCTCATGCTTGTAATCCCTGCACTTGGGAGGCTGAGACAGGAGGATCGCACAGGTTCGAAGCCAGCCTCAGCTACTTAGTGAGGCTTTCGGCAACTTAGTGAGACCCTGTTTCCAAATAAAATATAAAAAAGTCTGGGAGTATAGCCCAGAGGTAGAAAGCCTCTGGGTTCCACCCCCAGTACCACTAAATAAATAAATAAATAAATAGGAAATTTTATTTATATCCTTCCTCCTTCAAACAGAAAATGTTAGACATCTTGTGAAAGAAAACAAATACAAAAATTGTTCATCTTGAAACAATTTGGTTTTTTTTTTTTTGGTTTTTTGTTTTTTTTGTTTTTTTTTTGGTGGTACTGGGGTTCCTGGAAGCCCTTCTTCCTCCGGGCTACACGCCCAGACCTATTTTATATTTTTGAAACAGGGTCTCTTACGCCAGCACGGCTGGCTTCGAACCTGCGCGATCCTCCTGTCTCCGCCTCCCAAGCGCGGGGATTACAAGCGTGCGCCACCACGCCCGGCCTATCTTGAAACAATTTGAAAATCAAGAAAAGGAGCCAGGCGCTGCGGTATACACTTGTAATCTCAGCATTTGGGAGGCTGAGACAGGATTGCAGGTTCATGGACAGCCTCAGCTACTACTTAGTGAGGCCCTCTGCAACTCAATGAGACCCTGTTTCAAAATAAAGAATAAAAAATAGGACTGAGGGTGTAGCTCAGAGGTAGAGTGCCCCTGGGTTCCATCCCCAGAACCACAAAAAAAAGTCATGAAAAAGGGAAGGAACTATGTTATCCAGATGCATAGTGAAATTACAGTGATTCTTTTTTTTTTTTTTACTACATTTGGCCTGTGATAATTCTAAACATTTTGTAGTAAGTGGATGATTAAGAATATTATGGTACAGCCACATGACAGACTATGTAGCCATTAAAATTATCCTTGGATGGTTTTATAACAATGAAAGAAAATACTTATAATACAGTATTAGGAAAAGAGTGGGGTAAAGCCTATGAAAATCCACCAGCATTTAACTGGGTCTGGTAAAATGAAGTCACAGTTGTTTTTGTCTTTATATTTCTTTTTTTCAGGTAATTCTAAAGAATATATGTTACTTTTATAGTCCTACATAAACATTATTTTTTAGTTGACTCAATTTTCTGACAAAAAAAAGAAGGGGACAATCAAGACTCCATAATTCTTGTGTGATAAGAGAATTATCTTCTTCAAGATAAATTTTCCTTAATGCTGAATTCCAAAAAGGGGGGGGGGTGTATTGTAAAAGGATATTGAGTGTATAATGTGCAGATCATAATAAGGTTCCTCGAGCAGAGGCAGAGGGGTATCCTTGTGACTGCTGCATGACTACCCCCAGAGAAACAGAGCCACGGCCTTGCTGGGGAACTAGCACCTCCCTGAGCTTCCATCTCTTAATTCTGCGTTTAGGATTTTCAAGTGCTTTTTTAGCCATTACATCTTAGCCAGACTATGTGAGATGAACCTTACAGATGAAGAACAGGCTCTTGACTCTCCTGTCCTAGAAATGCAACTCTTAAAATCAGCATAATTTGACTTCTCCTCCTCTCTTTTTCAGGGGTTGCTGCACTGGATTCCAATGTATCTGGAAAGATTGGTCTGCGTGCTGTCCTGTATTACTTCTGTACCACCGCCATTGCTGTAATTCTAGGTAATATTTATGTCTGAACCCTTAGTCCTTTATACAGTTTTGACTTTTCACTCAAAAAAATACTTGGGCTTTTTAAAAAGCACATTTTCTGCTGGGCATGGTGGTGCAGACCTGTCATCCCAGTATTTGGGAGACTAACACAGGAGGATATCAGGTTCAAGGCCAGCATCAGTAATTTAACGAGGCCCTCAGTAACGTAGAGCCTGTTTCAAATAAAAAATAAAAAGGACTGGAGGTTAAACTTGAAGGTAGAATGCCCCTGGGCTCAATCCCAGCACCAAGGAAAAAAACACACACACACACACTCACTTTTAATCTGAAAGTAAAGTTATCAAACTACCCAGGACCTTTTTGCCTTACAGTCTTCATTGCACCTTTTATATGAAGAAAAGGCAATACTGCCTCCATGTTAGCTGTGATACTGCCTTTAGTCTCTAGTAAGGGACAGCGAGCGGTAACAGGTGCGTGCCTGATCAGGATCACTGGCAGAAGAAATTGGAGCCAAGAGTTTACATAATCTTAAACTGGATAAATGGTCTATAATAGTGGCGTTTGGTATATAGGTAGGATTTCAGCACATTTCACATAGTACCAATCGCTAATAGCTAACAATCTTGCTAAGTATAAGTCACACTCATAAGAGGGAGAAAGTGCTAACAAAGGAGCCGCCACCATACTTTAGCATGACTTTGTGAAGAAAGTGTGTTCCATCCTTTGTTCCCTCATCCGGCATGTTAAGGAGGATGCCCAGAGTGAGAAGAAACAGAAATATGCCCAAGATGCTGCAGCCAGTGTGATGCCTGCAAATCCTGCTTTAATGAATCAGTAATAAGTGGCGGGGTGTAGTGAGGTTAGCGTGGTATTAGGCCAACGGGCCCAGCAGGACCTGAGCCCTTCCCTAAAGCAAAGCTGCATCTCTTTGAGAGGCTCCAGAGAGAGACAGACACAAACAGAAATGACAGAGCAAAAGCCAGAGAGCACCTTGGTATTAGCTAGGCATATATCCCTTCTGAAGCCTGAGAGAAGATGTGTGGTCCTTCTCTTGCCCAGTGACTCTTCCCACCAGCAAGACTGACCCACCCTGTACCTCAGAATCCCATCCCAGCCAGATATGGCAGTGCATACCTGTAATCCCACTACTTGGGAGGCTAAACCGGAAGGGTTACAGGTTTCAGGCCAGCATTGGCAGTTGGCAAGGCCCTCTGCAACTTAGTGAGACCTTGTTTCAAAATTTAAAAAAAATAATAATAAAATAGGGCTGGGGGTGTTGTTCAGCCATAAAACAGCCTTGGGTTCAATCCCCAGAACCAGGGAAAATAAAAAGGCCTACTCTTAGTATTTCCTCTTTTTTGTCTTTTGGAGGAGAAGCAGTTAAGGGCATGGGGTTTACTTATTCACTTCCTTCCAGCCAAACAAACCCTAAATGCCTTGGTCTTGTCTACCACGGCTGCTTGGATGCCTCAAGAGACAGGACCCATCACTTCTAGAAGCCACATGGTGCTTTCAGATGCTCTAGCACATGTAGACAACTCTTACAGTGCAAGGAACCATCCCTCCCTGTGGCTCCCACCTACGTGTCCTTCTTCCACCCCTTCCACTCCTTCCCACGTGGCTGCTTTCTAGATGCCCAAAGCCCCGCAGCACCAGAGGAGAGCAAGACGAAGCTTGATCTCTGTGGCCCTCGGGACAGTGGCTAGCCTCTATGGGAAAGTTCAGAAAGATATCACACAAGTTCCCCGGGCTGGGAAATGAAGCACCACTACCCCAACACTTCCCTAGGTTGATCTTAAAAGCTGAACAGAAAAAGAATATTCTCATCAGCAAGTGTTTCTAGAAGGAATTCTGGGATGCAGCTCTTCATTAAGAACAACAAAGTATGCATGTATTCACAAAGAGTTCCTTCTGCTTGTTTCAATGGAGAAGTCATGAAGACAGTCCTGGTGGTCCCAGCAGGGATTTAGCATTTTGGCTAGACCTTGGGGCCCTCCTCATCACAGTCTTGCCTGGTACCATCCCTAAGAAGGATGCACCAGGGCTCCAAGTACCCTAGAAGGTTCTTTTTTTTTTTTTTTTTTTTTTGCAGGTTTGGGGAAGGAACCCAGGGGCATTCTACCTCCCAGCTACTCCCCCTGCCCTATTTTTTATTCTTTATTTTGAAATCAGGTCTGAGTTGCAGAGGGCCTCACTAAGTAGCTGAGGCTGTCCACGAACCACGATCCTCCGGTCTCAGCCTCCCAAATGCTGGGATTACAAGCGTGCACCACCACACCCGGCTCCCCTCGAAGGTTCTTAATGCTCTGTGGATACTGCCCTTGGCCACAGGTATCGTGCTGGTGGTAAGCATCAAGCCTGGTGTCAGCCAGAAGGTGGTTGATGTGGACAGGACAGGCAGCACCCCTGACGTCAGCACAGTGGATGCTATGTTAGACCTCATCCGGTGAGTCCCGCTTCCTGGTTGTGTGTGCTTGCTCCAATGCTCTGATCTCTTGAAATTTTTAATAATTTCTGGGTTATCGTTCATCTTAATTTTGTGCTGTACCCCATAAATTACATGGCTAGTAGTTTCTACTGGCCAGGTCATGGTTCAAAGAAGACTGGAATGAACAGTCTCCTCTGTATGGATGTAGGATGGATGGACATGCAGAAATATACAAAGTGCTTGCAGCATAAAGATGCTGGACTGGGTTAATGGTCAGTTCTGAAGCACATTTGGAGAGAGACATTTTTTAACTGCATAGTCAGAACCAGAAATAGATCAGTTCATTTAAAGTAGCATTTAAAGCAGAGACTCAGAAAGAGTGGGAGGGCTGAGGACATGACGTAGAAATAGAGCATTTGCCTAGCATGTGTGAGGCTGTGGGTTCAAATCCCAGCACACACACACACACACACACACACACACACACACACACACACATTATAGGAGCCAGGCACGGTAGCACACATCTATAATCTCGGTACTTGGGAGACTAAGACAGAAGGATCACAGGTTTGAGACCAGCTTCAGCAACTTAGCCTATTTCAAAATTAAAAAAATTAAATGGGACTGGTTTGTAGCTCAAAAGTAGAATGTTCCTGGCTTCAATCCCTAGTAACACACACACACACACACACACACACACACACACACACACACGCACAAAAGTTACAGGGTATGCATTACATATTTTGTTTCTACTTAAAAATTAAATGGATTTATTCACCAATGTGTGTGTGTGTGTGTGTGTGTGTGTGTGTGTGTGCGCGCGGGTATGTGTGGGGGTTACACTAGGGATTGAACCCAGGGGCATTCTAACCCTGAGCTATACCCTCAGTCCTATTTTATTTTTACTTTGAAACAGGGTCTCTCTAGGTTGATGAGAGTCTCGCTACTTGCTGAGGCTGTCCTCGAACCTGTGATCCTCCTGTCTCAGCTTCCCAAGAACTGGGATTGCAAGTGTGAGCCACCATGCCTGGTCACCACTTTTTTTATGTAGGTCCACGTCTTTCTTTGAGTGTGTCAACTCACTGTAATTCCATAGCATTACCATCGCATATTCTGCCCTTACAAACGCATCACCTACAGTTTTCAGGTTGAATTTCCATAGATTAGAGCAACAAAACTCTTAGAAAAAAATAAGAAGAAGAAGAAGAAGAGCCAGGTGAGGTGACCCATCCCTGTAATCCCAGTACTTGGGAGGCTGAGAATGACTGCAGGTTTGAGACCAACCTCAGCAATTTAGTAAGACTGTGTTTCAAAATTAAAAAAAAAAAAAATTTAAAGCTGCGAGTGCTGGGAGTGTAGCACAGAGATAGAATGCTCCTGAGTTTAATCACTGGTACAAAAGAAGAAAGAAGAAAGAAAGAAGGAAAGAAAGGAAGGAAGGAAGGAGGAGGGAGGGAGGGAAGAAATTGCAAAAAAAAAAAAAAAAAGAAAAGTCAAGTGCCAAGTCCTCTCAGTTTTCTTTGTATTTTGGTTGTCTTCTTGTACCTAATTTAACTGCAAAATTGTTGGTCATTTACCTTTATTGATTTTCCATGCATCCAGCTTAGTTAATAAAAGAAGCTACACCTTCTTTTTCACAATCATATTTCACTAGTTTACATAATCCTTAGTTCAAAACTGCAGTGATATTTGCATTGGCACAAAGAGTTTGGGAACAAATGCAATGTATTATTAACATATTGCCTCATTTATGAAAACAGAAATGTGCAGAAAATTTAAAAATTATCTCCTGACTGTAAGTATCCACCTGCCAGTGCAACATTTTTATTTAGGTCAGCAGTAAGGGTGTCACTCAATGAATCAGTGAAGTGGCATTTGATGAGGAGAGGGTTCTGTACTCAGTTTAGACTCAGCAGGGAAGAAATAGATCTTCGTACAAGGAAGTAGTATTCAAAGGCGAGACCAGAGAAGAAACCAGAGTACTCATTCTGTATTAAACTGATTTCCACCAATGAACTGAGTATGACCAAAAGCCATTTTTTTGCTGTGCCTTAATGCTGCTTTACATGTCTCCAACAGGAACATGTTCCCCGAGAACCTTGTCCAGGCCTGTTTTCAGCAGGTAAGATAATGACTTTTGCCCTGGAGTTGCTACCTTCTTCTCATTACCAGTTAAGACATTTTTTCCTGCTGTGATCCAAGAAATGGAAGTAAGCCCTTCAAAATGGCAGCAGGAGCAGGGTGCAATGGCACTCAGCAGTAATCCCAGTATTTGAGAGGCTGAGACAGGAGGATAGCAAGTGGGAGTCCAGCCTGGGTAGCTTAACAAGACCCTGGTTTCAAAATTTAAAAAAATGCTCTGGGGGTTTGGGAGGCTGAGACAGGAGGATCACAGATATGTAGTCAGCTTCAGCAACTTAGCGAGGCCCACTGCAACTTAGTGAGACCCTGTTTCAAAAATTAAAAAATAAAGCCGGGCGTGGTGACGCACGCTTGTAATCCCTGCACTTGGGAGGCTGAGACAGGAGGATCACACAGGTTCGAAGCCAGCCTCAGCTACTTAGTGAGGCTCTCAGCAACTTAGTGAGACCCTGTTTCCAAATAAAATATTAAATAGGTCTGGGAGTATAGCCCGGAGGTAGAAAACCTCTGGGTTCCACCCCAAGTACCACCGGAAAAAAAAATTAAAAAATAAAATAGGAATGTGGGTGTAACTCTGGAGTAGAACTCCACTGGATTCAATCCTTAGTAACACACACACACACACACACACACACACACACACACACCACCAAGAATGCACCTGTGAATGGAGAGTTTGGGGTGTCTTCTCTGTCTTGTTTCCCTGGTCTTTTCAGTTCACAGCAGAGCACCTGCCATCATTTCTGTTGCTCCCTTTTCCTTTATGCTTTTCCCCCCCTGAAAACAGTATTCAAATAGAGCAAACCGGGAATCTGTCAAACGAGGAGTGGCTTAAAATGTGGCCTCCAGCACCTGTTTTTGGAGAACCATGTAATAGTTGTAAGGAAACCTGGCCTATCTGCTGATGCAATGCAGTGAAAGACAGCTCTCCATCTCTTCTTTCCTGTCCCTCTCCGGCACCATCTGTATCTTACTCACATGATGTGGCTCGCGTCCCTGGGATTAGGCCTTTTTCTTAACCATTATGTGCCCATTGCAGACACTCTGCAGACCAATGCGACAAAATCATGGGATTTTTTTCTCTAGGAAGATTTAATAGTCTTTTCACTCCATTCACAAGTCTTTTTCTTCTATTTATCTATGCGCTCTTAAGGCAGCTGAGTCTATCACAAACTGTCGTATTCATTTACATAAATTACATGAACAGAGACCTTTGTGTATACAAACAAAAATGGCGACTGTTGCTCCCAGCCAACCTCCCCAAGGCACAGAACCACCTCTGTCAGGGTGCCTCTGCAGATTGGCCACTGTGGTCATTTGTACGGTTCTCAGTGTTAGCGGATCCCTGCAGGAAGGACACTTAGGCCTAGTGTAATAATATACTAGCTCTTTCTTAAACCTCTGTTGAATCTCCACAAAACCAAACAAGGCTGAAGGAAGAGAATTCAACAGAAATCTGACTCCCTGAATAGCCCGAAAGGGACTGTTGATTCGGGTGCAGCCGTCTAGCTAAACCTTTCTCCATACTTATCAAAAGTCATAATGACTACATTTATCAATGCGATGAGGTATTTTTCCAGATTAAAAATAATGAATAAAAACAAAAGTGAGTAACAGGAATCCCCATCTGTGAGCATACCCACAGAGACAACATCCTTTCTTCCACGTGATTTCTCCATTAATTTGTCCCTTATTACAAAAGGAAGAGAACGTTCTCACGTTACTAAATGGTGGCTTTGGGGGTCAGAGGTTTCAGTTTCTCAGTCCCATCTTTAGTTCCAGACCCTCATGGGAGGTGCCATCGAGAACTGGAAGTGCTAGAGCCATGGGGGTGCAACCCTAGGTTGATGTTTGTTTGGTCAAAATAACATATTCCTGTGGTGTCGCCTCCAAAGTTTAAAATAAAACTCTTTTTTTGCTTGTTTGCTTGTCTTTGTTTCTCTCTAACATGCAGTACAAAACCCAGCGTGAAGAAGTGAATTCCAGCAGCAATTCTGGGAGGAACGGGACAGAGGAGACTGTCACCACCATCATGCCAACAGTGTCTGAGGTACCGTTTTTGGGCCCACTCCCTGTCTTTAATAGGCAGGTGCCAGTCATTGGAGAGCAGAAGATGGAGAGAAAGTTCACTTTGTTAAAGTCCACATTTGTCGGCCGGGCGTGGTGGCACACACTTGTAATCCCCCCCCCCCCCCCCGCTTGGGAGGCGGAGACAGGAGGATCGCGCTGGTTCAGAGCCAGCATCGCTGGCCTAAGAGCCCTGTTTCCAAATTTAAAAATGTAAAATAGGTCTGGGAGTGTAGCCCGGAGGTAGAAGGGCTTCCAGGAACCCCAGTACCACCAAAAAAAAAAAAAAAAAAAAGAATCCACATTTGTGAATTCACCTCCGTGCTAGAACTTGTGACCCCAAAATCAGTACTCTGGATGTTTTTATGGTCATTCACAGGATGGCCCAAAATTTGTGTCACCTGTTGCACGTGTGCCCAGCAGAGGCTGAACAGAAGGCGGCTCTGTCTTCCTCTTTTGGTTCTCATTACTGTGCCATGCATAAGCATCCATTTCAGGGTGTGTCTTGTTCCTCTTTCTTGGTGATTTTGCTACTTAATGTGAATGGGAGCCTAGTAATAAAGTGCTCTCATTTGGATGATGGTGCATGCCCATAATTCCTGTATGAGGGAGCCTGAGACAGGACGATCTGCAGGTTCAAGACCTGCCTTAGCAACTTAGCGAGACCCTGTTTAAAGACGTAAAATTAAAAGGGCCACAGGTATAGTTTGGAAATAGAATGCCCCTGTGTTCAATCTCGAGCACCAAAGTAAATAAATAAACACAAACACACAAAAAGTGCTCTCTAGTGTTCCTGAGCGCAGAGGCTGTGGTATGCCTCATGGCGAAAATGCATATGTTAAAGAAACTTCATTCAGGCACAAGTTACAGTGCTGTTAGCCATGATTCAGTATTAGTTAATCAATAATGTATGTTAAATGAGATGTCTTTAAACAGAAACACATGTAAACAGTGTTGTGCATTGACTGATGTAAGTAATGTGATCAGGTTCCCAGAAACCTAACCCTCTGTCTCACCTAGGAGCAATGGTTCTGTTTGTTTTGTTTTGTGGTACCAGGGGCATTCTACCTCCGAGCTGTACCCCCAGCCCTATTTTTAACTCTTTATTTTGAAACAGGGTCTCACTAAGTTGCAAAGGGACTCACTTAAGTAGCTGAGGCTGTTCACAAACCGAGATCCTCCTGTCTCAGCCTCCCAAATGCTGGGATTACAAGCGTGGGCTATCACACCCAGTGTGGTTCTGTATTTTTAACTCCATGTTCATGTCGATTTTACAGCACATAACTACCAGAAATGAGATAATCAGCCACACAGAGAAAAGAATGAGACTTGTTGCCACTGGATCGCTGTTGCCTCTCACATTTGGGCACCTCGGGGACCACTTAGGATTCACAAGGCTGCGTAGACACAGAATGCAGGGCCATGGTCCCGTGTCCAAATCTCTCTGCCCAGATGTGATTCCAAGTCCAGACCTTCTCAGACTTTCAAAAGGCCACGCAGTGTATGTTTTGTGTAATGTGGTGCATCCCTAAGTGGGATTGCAGCAGTGCTCCAGAAATAAGCATCACCAATGTTTATATAACTGACACGTGAATATTCTGCCAAGTGAGAGGACTAGATCATCAGCAGCCTTATCTCCATTCAGGATAGACTGGGCCACCAAAGAGTTTGCCATAAATTTACCCATAAGATCAGTGGGCTTTGAGAGCTTTGGAGATTTAAAAATAGATGGGTTTGGAGTGGTACCTGTATAGGCCTATGGTAGACTTTTCCTGAATGTTCTCTGCCTTCACACAAAAAAAGAAAGATTTAAAGAAAAGATAAATATGCTGTAAATGTAAAAAATCAAGTTATAAAGACATGTGTTCTGTTGCTTCCCCCACTTCCCACTGCCAAAAGCCCCAGCTGCTCCAGCAGCAGGTGAAGCCCCTCCATGGCCTGGCTTCCCTCGAGTTTTCAGCCCTTCTCTTCTATCCAGATCTCCCTCCTTGCTTACCCCCTTATTCCTACCGTTTAATGTGCTTCCACAAATATATTTCTGAGCACCCTTCATATGCCAGGCCCTGCTGGGCCTTGGGATTATAATAGTGAAAAGACAGACATGGTTTCCTGCTCGTCACGTGGAGCTTTCTCTAACCCCCAAGCCTTCATGCATGTCTCAATGTCTATGTGACGCTTGTAACTCCTAGCTTGGCGGTGCAGTTAATTATATACCATCTTGGTACTGACTTATGTTTCTCCCAGTTTGTCTTGTCTGTCCAGCTGAACATTCACACCAATGCACTTAGAATACTCTAGCTGCTCCATAAATGTTTGTTCCATCATAAATAAGAAATGAGCTGGGCATGATGCCACCTGCCTGTAATCCCAGTACTTAGGAGGCTGAGACAGAATGATCGCAGATTCCAGGCCAGCCTTGGCAATTTAGCAAGATACCTGGCAACTTAGTGAGACTCTGTTTCAAAAACAAAAAAATAAAAAGGTCTGGGGGTGTAGCTCAGGACTAGAATGCCCCCAGGTTCAATCCAGGGAAGAAAAGAAGGGAGGGAGGGAGGGAGGGAGGGAGGGAGGGAGGGAGGAAGGATAGATAGACTAAAACCCATCTGTCATACCTCATTAATTCTATATAAACCTGGTTCATACCACTCATGTTATCTTATATCTCAGTAAATCTCATCTATTTTTAGTCAGGATAAAGTGAAGAAATGGTTCGTAGTAGTGGGCATCTGGATAATTTTTATATCTCTAAATTCCTTTTGGTCATAGGAGACCAGAGTCAGTGAAGAATGTTCTTGTGCTTCCTTATCAGGGTAAAACAGATGGTAAATATTTTGCACTTCCCACATTATTAATCTGAAGTAAACTCCAGATGTAGCCAATAGTTAAATAACCCTGAAGAATGACCTGATTCTAAAATTTATAATAAAAATGTAAAACATTCCAGAATTAGAAATATTCCAAAGAAATAATTGAAATATAAACTCGTTAAGAGATGGAGGGGGGAGCCAGGCATGGTGACGCACACTTATAATCCCAGCATTTGGGAGGCCGAGACAGGAAGACCGCAGTTCAAGGCCAGCCTCAGTTACTTAGTGAGGCTCTTTGCAACTCAGTGAGACCCTGTTTCAAAATAAAGAATAATTAAAAAAAAACAAAACAGGGCTGGGGATGTAGCTCAGAGTTTGCCCCTGGGTTCCAAACTCAAAACCACAAAAAAAGAGATGGGGGGGGGCTCCTTTAATCCTCAGTGTGGGTAAGTTTTGTTATTGGTATGGTGTTTGTCATTATTATTGTTGTTATTATATAGATTATTATTGTTGTTTCCTAATGTATCATTGACTGACTGGTAGATGGCTATGATTATAACCATGCATCACTGTATTTTCTTGGTTTGGATCCACAGAACAAAACAAAGGAATACAGAATTGTAGGCACGTATTCAGATGGCATAAATGTCCTAGGCTTGATTATCTTTTGCCTCGTCTTTGGACTGGTCATTGGAAAGATGGGAGAAAAGGGACAGATTCTGGTGGATTTCTTCAATGCTTTGAGTGACGCGACTATGAAAATTGTTCAGATCATCATGTGGTGAGCAGACACTGTTTAATGCCATTTTACTTCTCTTGACAACTCTCTATCTTCAGAATTAGAGACAGCTAATGTTCAACTGGCCTCCTCCTGGAGAAGGCAGACATTTAAAATCAAGATGCTGGAGCAGTAAATAATCCCACACAGCCGGGCATGGTAGTACATGCTTGCAATCCCAGGATTTGGGCTGAGACAGGAGGATCTCAGGTTCAGGGTCACTGCCAGCCTCAGCTACTTAGTGAGACCCTCCTCAACTTAATGAAACCCTGTATCAAAATAAAGAATAAGCCAGGTGTGGTGGCGCACACTTGTAATCCCCACGCTTGGGAGGCAGAGACAGGAGGATCGCGCAGGTTCGAAGCCAGCCCTGCTGGCTTAAGAGACCCTGTTCCCAAATAAAATATAAAATAGATCTGGGAGTGTATCCCAGAGGTAGAAGGCCCCTGGGTTCCATCCCCAGTACCACCAAAAAATAATAATAATTAAAAAATAAAGAATAAAAAATATATGACTAGTATAGCTCGGAGTGTAGAATGCCCCTAGGTTCAATCCTTGGTACCACAAAACAAACAACATAATAAGAAGAATCCCACATACTCCTCAGGAGTTAGTTCATTAGAGAAGTCCAGCGATCAGCCAGTGTCATCCCTCAGAGCCCTGGGGAGAGTGCCCTGCACGCAAGCAGCATTCACGTCAGAAGCGAATCTGGAAGGAATGCTTTGGAAGAGTTCTTGCACGTGAGAACACAAAGTACTTTTCTTCTTAGACCCCATGCAGAAGTGAGGTCCCAAATATTTAAAACTGCTACAGCCTGGGTGCCAGCACTTCTGAAGGGAAGCTACCATCTGAGCATACCAGAGACACCACCAGAATCTGCTCTGTCTCTGAAATGCCAGAAAGTCCACCTTTCACGGAAGAACTCTGTCTCACTGATCTCACAGAATTGGTTCAATATTTAACCCAAAGAGATACTGACAGTGACATAAACGGATCAGTAATAACAGCCAAGCATGTCACTTAATCCTGCAAAACTCTCGGCTTCGTCACTTGTTAAAATAATAATAATAATAATAACTCTTATTATTATTAATGAAACCTATCCCTACGCTTAGGAGGAACACATTAAGTGAAATGGTAGGTGCTGAATACTTTTTCCTACACAAGACCTAAGGAGAGCTCCACAGATAGAGCTGGTATGACCACTTCCATTTCTACCATTGCTGCTTTTGCTGACACCTGAGAAACCTGAGATGACCATGGCTAGAGAGAACCCAGCATCCATATTCTGTAGTGAGGCCCAAGCTCTCTGAGATAAGCAGACGTGGTCATCAGTAGGGTGTGTGGCATGGGGTATGCACCAGTCTGACCTCACAGTCTTGCCACATTTGCAAACAACTCTTGCAGTAGTTCAGATGGGTAGACTCTGAGATGCATGCAGGCACTAAACACTAGAGCCAACAATCCACCAGCACCCAAAGCAGAGGCCTTGGCCTGACCTCTGTGCTCCTCCCTGCAGACTGTGCACCTGAGCCGAGGGTGCATGCATTGGTTTGCTTCTTCCCCAATATCCCCAGCCTGCCCCAAACCCCATGACACAATTAGATCTTTGCTATGTTTTCTTTCTAGTTACATGCCGCTCGGTATTTTGTTCCTCATTGCTGGGAAGATCGTGGAAGTCGAAGACTGGGAAATATTCCGCAAGCTGGGCCTGTACATGGCCACTGTCCTGAGCGGGTATGTCTGACTCAAGAGAGGAACAGAACCATCATGAGATCCAGTAGGATTGCAGCCAGGAGGCTGGGGTTTCCGTAGAGTCCCTCTCTTCAAAGTGTAGGGGAAAATAGGGTTCAGAGATGAGAGAGCAGGGGGAGCACCCTTCAACAGCTGTCCTGTAGGTGGATCCGCTGTGCTAATTGTCAGCTCTTGGCAGAACAGCCCGGACTGGGCTTTGTCACTGCCGTTACTGGTGGTGGTTAAGTTGTTTTAAAAAAAAAAAAAAAAAAAAAAAAAAACAAGAGAGAAACCCACTCAAAGCCTCTTTTGGCTGTCTCCTGGCCTTCACTTCCTCAAGAATATAAACTAGCAAAGCAGGTAACAAGAGCCCACCCAGCCCCTCCCCAATGTACCCTGAAATTAAAAGGAATTTAAAAAAGGCCTAAATGAAAGCTGACTCGAGTGAGTAGAAGCAGGCGGTCTGCTTTGGTTTGGCGGCCCTTGTTGAGGCTGGTGGCTCCTGCTTGGCCCTGCATCATCAGGATGTCAGGGAGAGCAAACAGCAGGCTAGTAGAAATTATATGGGACTTTTTAAAAAGCCATAAATCAGGAAGACATCTGGGATATTTATTATTGTCTGGTACTGGTTACGAATGGGGCACCCAGCCACAGGCAGGATACATCACACACGCTGATATATGTGGACCGAGGGAATGGGTTTGACCCCCACAGGTCAGACACCAACTTGAGCAATCAACTCATCGATTGGAATTTTACTGTATTTGGGGTTTCAAAAGCACAAGCCTGTTGGCCAACACAGAAGCAGCCTGGATTCTTACCTTGTCAAGGCCAGAGGCAAATCCCAGGGATACAGAGGGCTGGGGCTCTGAAATAGGCAGAACCGAGGCTTGCATCTCGACAATGGTGTGGCTGAGGTTTATGATACTGAGCCATTTCTAGCACCTAGGTTTCTAACAGAAAGCTTAAAGTCAGAGCTAAGAACACCTAATTCTTAGCTACGAGCTCTCAATTGAGAAGACCCTCTCTCTAGGCCCCCAGCATCAGTATTTCAGTGACCATTTCTTATTATTCCAATCTCACATAACTGATCTGTAAACTCTTTAGTTGCCACTTATCCATGTGTGCCACCTGCCAAATAGGTCTTGTTTCTTCAGCCCCTATTGGGGGTAAGCTGTATATTCTGTGTGAAATAAGTTTGGGGAGGCAGGAATAAGAAATGAAAGAGTGCCAGTTCTAGAGCATGACTGTGGAAAACCAGGGCCTCTTTCCTTCCTATACCTTTGACTCCCTTTTAGAGAGTAGGTACCATCCAGCAAGACAGTGGCAGGGTCCAGGGGACAGAGATAGAGAGGGCTGTGATGAGGTATCACGGAAGGGGACAAAGAAGGCACCAAGGGTCAAGCGACCTGGGGAAGTGGCAGAGGCTCCTTGGAGGAGGGGGATAGCTGAGTCTTAGAAGACTGCGAGTCTTAGACTCAGAGTTTAGCTGAGTCTTAGAAGACTCAGAATTCAAAGGCAACACAAAATCACCCTGTCCTGTGAGCTCTGAAATTTGGTTTCTGCAACAGAATCTGCCCTTAACTTTGGCAAGACCCTTCATTTACTGAGTGAGCCTCTACATCTTCATCTCTGGAAATGGGGACATATACTTTCTGCTCAACTTCCCATTTTCTCATTGTGGTTTTATGGAAGCTGAACAACATCCTGGTTTTAAAAGCTGTTTGAAAAAAGGATTGAGTATGGTTATTAACTTTAAAACTGTTTCTCTCTTTCTCATTTACAGGCTCGCAATCCATTCCATAGTAGTCCTCCCCCTGATATATTTCATCATCGTACGAAAGAACCCTTTCCGGTTTGCCATGGGCATGGCTCAGGCTCTCTTGACAGCTCTCATGATCTCTTCCAGGTAATTAGAAAAGGGCTTGTGAAAGAAGCCTCCCTCCAGGCACTATCAACTCTCCCCTCACTCAATGGAGCAGGCTCAAGGCTGTGGTCTTGGTAGCTTCTGAGAGATAACCTCCATATTCTCTGCCCAATCTGTGAGCATATTTCTTCATCATAATGAATATTCCCTCTGCTGTTGGCCTGGCCTGCAGTCCTAGAGTAGCAGGGAACAGTGTTGGGCACGGCACCTTCTGATAACTGAACTGGCCACAAATGCCAACCTGTTTTGACATTTGCTTACTTTTCTGCAGGAAAGGTGTTGTTTCAGGTAGGGATTGGGAACAAGAATATTTAGACTGTAAGTTCCTTTCTCTTTTTATCACACAGTTCAGCAACGCTGCCTGTCACCTTCCGCTGTGCAGAAGAAAAGAACAAGGTGGACAAGAGGATCACTAGATTCGTGCTGCCCGTTGGTGCCACCATCAACATGGATGGGACTGCGCTCTATGAAGCAGTGGCAGCTGTGTTCATTGCACAGTTGAATGACATGGACTTGAGCATTGGGCAGATCATCACTATCAGGTGGGGCACAGTGTCATGCTCATTCAAATCGATATTATTAGGATTGCCTAGAGTAAAAATGGTCTGTGAAGGAAGACCATGGATGGCCAAGTGATGGATTGCTTTTCTTGGTCGACCAAGTCCCTTCCCAAGATCAAGTACAGGTGGTGGACTTGTGGTACACAAGGTTTCGGCTCCTAAGTCCGAGTAGCCAGAGCATCACTTGTTGCAGTGCAGCACAGAGGAGGCCCAAAGGCTCAAGGTTGAATAAGGACCACTGCCTGCTATGAGGGGTCCTTGGAGGATGAGGAATTGATATACAAGTGAATTCTAATATCTGTGATAGGGGCTGTCACAGAACTGTGCATGGTAGTCACAGAGGGTCCTAGGAGGGAAGGATCAGCTCTAGCTGAGTGAGAGGGAAGGAAGTTTCCTGAAGGAAGGGGAAATGTAGCTGAATATTAGATGAGGAATAAGAATCAAGGAGGTGAAGAAAGAAGCTAAGAGCTTTGGGTAGCAGAATTAGCTCAGGTCTGGAACTGCAGATACAGAAGTCAAGGCCATCAAATTAATGGTGGTCATCAAACACTGGAGGTCACAAGTCAGTTTTCTATGTTTGAATCTCAGCAACACTATGATTACTTGTGACCTTGGGTAAAAACTTCAATTTCAATTCTCTAAGTTTTCTATTTTCTCACCTATAAAATGAAGATAATAATAGTACCTGCAACTTATTTGAGTGGTGATTATTAAGTAAGATGATGCATATAAATGCTTAGTGCCTACACAGTGAGCACCCAGTAAATGTTAGGAATGGATGACATATACAGAGAGTTTATAGAGAATTCACTAAAGGCCCAAGTTTGGAAAATCCTAATATTAGAGTCAGACTGAGGAGGAGGCATCCAAGAGGGAGAGTGAGAAGGAACAGAGAGGCTGGAGGGATCCAGGAACCATGACATTATGGAAACCCACAGAAGGTTTTCAAGGATCAAAATGTCCACAGAGTCGGATACTGCAACGAATTCTAGTTAAATGACTAAAATTTTGTGCTCAAGGAGGTGGTAGAAATGTCACTAGCAAGGCCGGGCGTGGTGGCGCACGCTTGTAATCCCCGCACTTGGGAGGATGAAACAGGAGGATCGCGCAGCTTCGAAGCCAGCCTCAGCTACTTAGTGAGGCTCTCAGCAACTTAGTGAGACCCTGTTTCCAAATAAAATATAAAATAGGTCTGGGAGTATAGCCCGGAGGTAGAAAGCCTCTGGGTTCCACCCCCAGTACCACCAAAAAAAAAAAAAAAAAAGAAAGAAAAGAAAAGAAATGTCACTAGCAAATTTTGCTAATTGTTTCTTTAGGGCAATACCAACATAGACATAAGTTCTAGGCATAAAGATTTTGTTAACTGAAAATGTTTGAATACAATACATTTTATTTTAGTACTGGGGATTGAACCCAGGGGCATTCTACCTCTGAGCTATGTCCCTAGCCCTTTTTTTATTTTCAAAAAGGGTCTTGCTAAGTTGCTGAGGCTAGCTCTGTACCGTGAAATCCTCCTATCTCAGCCTCCCAAGTACTGGGATTATGGGATTGTGCCACCATGCCCAGCAATTTTTTTTAATACTGAAGATTGAACTCAAGGCTTCATGCATGTTAGCTAAGCACTCCACCACTGAGCTATATCACTGGCCCTAATATAGCACATTTGAAAAATTCCTCCTAACCCCTTAATCATAAAGTATTGCCATCTGCTTGATGCTGACTGAAAACAAGTACAAAATGTACCATTTGGCCGATTAGCTGGGTCATAGGTACTACATAATCTGTAAAGAGCGTGTGTGGCTAAAGAAGCCTATGCCCAGAGAGCTTGTAAAGTTCTGTAGTTACAGCAGCAGAAAGTATGTTAAAATAGAACCCTAGAATTTTGCCTGGGAAATTTTCTGCTCCACAACCACCCCCTGAGCTTCCAGCAGTTATTTTTACATTTATAAGTATCTTTTTTCCACCTCCCTCGCCCCAGCTTGGGAATACAGTGTGGAATGAACCACTCCAAGAAGTGGTGGGGGGTTTTATTGTGTATGTACCAGTCTCTTTATGATGAATTCTAGATTTTGTGGGACTTTTTTTCTTTGTTTTTGTTGTTTTTACCTGACTGCCAGAGGAATAGATTTTGGCTGTAGAGGTTAAGGAGTTGACATCAAAACCTCTGTCCTCAATCTGATAACTAGTGGCTCAGAACCAGTAACAACTGTGAGGCCCAAAGTAATCATTGACCTAAAAAACAACTCTCTGGCTCTACCTAAGAAGTAATAAAAGTTAGTTTTAACCTTACAGGTTACAGTTATAGCTCACATGGCTAATGGTTAAAGAGCTTTTGAGACCCATACATAGTACATTTCTTTCTGTGAACTAGTTTAAATTGTTTTCTTTAACCAGAGTTGAAATAAAATTGGGTTCTCCAAAGAGTACTTAGAACAGACCTAAAGGACTTTGCAAAGACTATAACTTTTAGAGAAATTGGTATAGACCCAGTAATCTCTAAATTACTGCAAACTAGTAGCTGTAATCACAGAGGAAAACACACATTAAAGAACTCCAGCCTGCATTTGATCGTGCCCTAAGATGTCTCAGTGACCCACCACCAAGCAGATGAACAGGCAGTAAAATCTGCTGCCTGAGCCCACAAAAATGGGAATTTGTGCACAGGTCATGGTGACTTATACCTATCATCCCAGTACTTGGGAGGCTGAGAAAGGAGAATCAAAGGTTTGAGCTCAGCCTCAATCATTTAGAGAGACCCTCAGCAACCTAGTGAGACTCTGTTTCAAATCAAAACAAATAATTTAAAGGGTTGGGAATATAGTTCACATGTCCCTGGGCTCAATCCCCACTGCCAAAAATCATATGGATTTGTGGACAGAAACAGGTATCCTTCTAGTTTAAATTGCTAGTTTCTACTTCTTCACCTTTTGAACCAGTGGCATCTTATGGTAATGGTACCCCTTGGCCAAGGGTAAGGCTGTGTCTCCAGAAACTGTCATGGGTGTCCACTTGCCCTCATCCAAGCGGAGAGACTTTTTAGGGCATGGTGAGCCTTGCTTTCCTCCAGAGCTACTCAATTAAAATGAGAAAGATGCTGATGAAAATTGCATATTCTAAAGATAAAATTCCCTAGTTCCACATCGTAACAGCCCAAGAAGGATCTTTTTAAATACATGATAATAAAGTTCATCTGGCTGCCTCTCCTGGAATCCAGATCTCTCTTCCTTTTGCACAAAGTGTATCCACTGTCAAAAAAGAACATTCAGGAACAAAAGCTTGTACCTTGGACAGGAGTCATGTGCTCTTTCAGTTCAGTGCCCAGAAAAGCAGCTCTCAGAGTCAAGAGTCCAGTGATATCCAGAAAGTGCATAAAACCTGCTTAACCATCTGCGCATGGGTGCATACCTGCGATCTCAGTACTTGGGAGGCTGAAACCAGAAGTTCTCAGGCTCAAGACCAGCCTCAGAAACTTAGCAAGGCTCTCAGCAACTTAGTGAGATCCTGTTTAAAAATAAAAATCAAATAGGGCTGGGGGTATAGCCCAGAGATAGAATGCCCCTGGGTTCAATTACACACACACACACACACACACACACACACACACACACACACACACACACACTGCTAGGCCATCGCCTCCCTCCTTTGCCTGCCACATCCCTGTGCCTCTTCTTCAAGGCACTTAAATTCTTTTTTTTTTTTAAAGGGTCTCACTAAGTTGCTGAAGATCTTCGCTGGCCTCGATCCTCCTGTCTCAGCCTCCCAAGTGCTAGGATTACAGGCGTGTGCCACCACGCCAAGCCCACTTAAATTCTTGACTTGTATCAGAGGCCTAAGAAATGACCAAGCAGGTGAGTTGAAGGGAGGAAGAAAGAGACGAGAGGGAGCCGGCACTCCTTTAAGATGAATCCATGAGCGGGTGGATGAAGCCTCTGTAAACACCTGAGGTGGTGAACTCTGCTCTTAAATAGCTCTGGTTCATTTTTGGTGCTGCTCACACAGCACTGTCTGTCTCTGCATCAGTGTGATCTGCAGTACCCCCTGGTACCATGCTCCTGTCAGGTTCCTCCTGACATGAAGGAAGGAACTGGAGAGGAACTGTTCCAGGTCGAGGCCTTGATGGGAGAAATCAGCTCTAACCTTTTCCCACCGGTGTGTTTTGGCCACAGCGTCACAGCCACCGCTGCCAGCATTGGAGCAGCGGGCGTGCCCCAAGCGGGCCTGGTGACCATGGTGATCGTGCTGAGCGCTGTGGGGCTGCCTGCCGAGGATGTCACCCTGATCATCGCTGTCGACTGGTTCCTGTGAGTTGGAATGGATGCCTTGGCCCCGGCCGGATGAGCAGGCAGTCTTTTAGCAATGCAGAACCTGCAGAGGGCCGTCATTCTCGCCTCAGATTGCCTCAGGAGCCATCTGTTGCTGCTTTAATTTCCTTCTACCCAGGCCGCCTGATAATGTGCTTAAAAATTAACTCATAACTTCAAGCAGTGGTGTATAAAACACCAGTGAGCTCCATTACCTCCTTGTATCTGGTAATGCTCAAGGTTAGGAGCTGGAAGTGGTAGAAATTAAACAGGATAATAAGGTAAAGAAGCCAGGCAAGGCCCCCAGGCCATCCTGGTTTACCGCAGCCTAGCTAGGCATCCATATCAGTGCATCTCTCTGAACACGGTTGAGCCAAGCAAAGGCGGGCCTTTGACGCCTGCTTGTGTTATCTGTAAGACGGGACACTTCTTCCCACCTCACTGGCTTGCTCTAGGAACTGAGTAAGTCCCTGTGGATCAAGCGTCAAGCCCTGTCTCTGGCCAACAGTATGTGCTCAATAATATGGGCATGTTTGTGCCGGGCGTAGTGGTGCACGCTTGTAATCCCCGCACTTGGGAGGCTGAAACAGGAGGATCGCATGGGTTCAAAGCCAGCCTCAGCTACTTAGTGAGGCTTTCAGTAACTTAGTGAGACCCTGTTTCAAAAAAAAAAAAAAAAAAGGTCTGGGAGTATAGCCTGGAAGTAGAAAGCCTCTGGGTTCCACCCCCAGTACCACACACAAAAAAAATAATAATAATATGGGCATGTTTTATCTATGCTATGATCAGAATGAATTGAACCATTTAGGTCCCAAACAACTCTCTCCTGCTAATTTACACACACACACACACACACACACACACACACACACACACCACTCCACAGAGGTAAGAAATAGGGCAGAATGTGCCGGTAAGAATGGGCCTTCTGTGACCCCCCAGAGTTAAAGCTGGAGCTAACCTTGCACCCAGCATCCCTTGGTGCCCACTTCTGTGCACAGTTCCTCACAGTATTGAGGTCTGGCTCCGTGCCCTGGCCCTTGGCGCGTGTAGCTCCACACTAAACATTTCCTTGGAGCCAGCTTGAGCTGACTGGGGAGTCCAGTTTGTGGGTGGCAGGTGAGATGGGGAAGCGAAGACATCCCATGTCGGTTCCAGACCCTGCCTCTGGTTGGAAGCTGTCCCATGCGCGGGTCACCAGCAGCTAACTGAGGCTTTCAAGCCAATCAAGCTGGCTTCCTTCTTGCAAAAATACTCTGCCATTGAGGCAAGCATTAGCTTTTCTTCCCAGTGGTGGTGGTGAATTTGCCTTCCTCTCCTTTCCCTAATTCTTTCTGGAACCAGTGACCTTCACTAACAAGTTAGCCAGATGAGTTGAATGATAATCTGAGATCATGGGATACAAAAACACTAAAAACATTCTGAACAACAGCAGCCAGAGAGGACATGTGTAGGCGGCGGCAGCCTTCCCTGACCTGTAGGTATGGTTTTCACAAGAATCCCCATGTGCACAGCTCCTGCCAACTAGTGCCAGTGTCAGAATTGGTGCTCCCCTCCACAGGAGGCTTTCTCCCTGTCGCCAGCCTCTTCTGCAGGCTGCCTGGGAGTTAAGACCTGCTGAGGTTGCCTCAAAGAGAAATCCACTCCTGGGCTTACCGCTGT
This sequence comes from Muscardinus avellanarius, assembly GCF_963383645.1. Taxonomy (NCBI): domain Eukaryota; kingdom Metazoa; phylum Chordata; class Mammalia; order Rodentia; family Gliridae; genus Muscardinus; species Muscardinus avellanarius. The sequence goes on along the minus strand of NC_137799.1, from coordinate 68,400,117 downwards.
TCCGACCCTATGTTCTGCCATGTCCCCACTGGCTTGCTCAGAGAGTGACCCCATTTGGTTAAGTACAAGAGAGACATGCACCCCATACAGCACATACACCGCCCAAAAAATGACTAGGTCCTCTCACCTTAGCCAGAAGAAAGCCCACAATGTTAGTCCCATTAAATGTGGAAGCCCCACTCAATGGATCTTTGAGCTGAGAGACTCGATGAACCCGGAACCTCCCTCAGGCCCCCAAACATCTATGGAGTCTCACCCATATTTCTTTGGAAGGAGATGAGGACATTTCAGGAGATTTAGGGGAGGAGACACCCAGTGTAACCCTCTTTGTTCATTCTGCCCCAGGCCTCTGAGGCACTCCCAGTCACTCAGCCATGAGGACAGCATTTCCTCCTTTGAATTAGATCTTAACTGAATATATCAGGTCCCTTTCCTTTCTCAGTGGAAAAGGAAAATGAAATCTTGAGTTCCCTGCATGACTACTCTCCTGTCTCCTCCCCAGGGACCGGTTCAGAACTATGGTCAACGTCCTCGGTGATGCATATGGGACCGGCATCGTGGAAAAGCTCTCCAAGAAGGAGTTGGAGCAGATGGATGTTTCTTCCGAAGTCAACATCGTGAATCCTTTTGGCTTGGAATCCACGATACTTGATAACGAAGACTTGGACACCAAGAAGTCCTATGTCAACGGAGGCTTTGCAGTAGACAAGTCTGACACCATCTCATTCACTCAGACCTCACAGTTCTAGCGCCCTTGGTGTCAGCTGCCTGGAGCGCTGAAGGACATCTCCACGAGAGTCATCTCTTAGCAAACTCAAAACATTAAGGAAAAGAAGAAACACTAATGATCAACTCTACATGTAGTTTGATACCCAGACCTATTTTCTATATTTGGCTTCATAGCCTTTGCACTCTGGATTTGGGGTTTGAGGGTGGGGTTAGATGAAAAGAAATTGACTTAAAGAGGAAGTTGGATTATCTGTTTTTTTAAATTTCTACAAAAAACAAAGTTTAGAAGTATATAAAGTGATAACTATAGGAATGAGGTCATGGATGTGGAAGAGAAATTTTCTCACTCATAGGCCAGCGTTTGGGGCTTTAAAAAAGTATTCTGTCATGGGTTACAAATTTTTACTCGGGCTTTCTATTGGCGATTTCTTTGACCTTTCACTTTTTATAGATTATGATGCATCTAAACCACCCCACCCAGTTAATGTGCCAAATTGTCCATTTTGAACTCATTTCCAACCAGTTTCAAAGAAACTGCTTTATTAAAATAAAAAAAAAAGGACCAGCACAATTCTGCAATAACCGTTTTAACATGGGCATAAGGGGAAGGGAAAAGGGTTCTCTTTTCAATGTACTGTATTGGGACACTGGTAAATATTAACCAGTGTTCAGTATAGAATTATATATATATATATGTTTATGTGTGCGTGTATATATATTTATTATTTTCATATGATTTGCAAGACAGAGATCAGAATTGATTGTCAATGTGAAATAAGGAACTCTCCTCGTACTTGAATAATAACTACAATTCCTACCCAGGTCTGCTTCAGGGCTTATCAGAACTCCTTTCTCAGGAGAACCCAAATGAGAAATCCTGTTGTTCAATCATTTTACATCTGTGTATCAGCCCTGTGGAGCAGAGATGCATTTTGGCGATGCACTGGGGTGGCCTAGCCCTTTATTTAGTTTCCAGATTTGAGCTGCTCGGTGGGAACCCATGTGATGTAAAATTACACACAAAGGTGTCACTCCCAAAAGGCTGGATGTGCTTGTATCCAAACAGAAGGCTTAATTCTTCCAAGTTCACTCATTCCCACTGAGAGGCCAGTACTTTCCTGCCCTTTGCAATTTTGTATTCATCAGGGCCCAACCGGTGATGTCAAGATTCCAGCTAAATCGTGTCTTAAATTCTATAGGTTGATTGGCCACCTTGCAGAAAAAGCTGTCCCTACCCTAAATTCTTGCAGAGTAAATCCCACAACATGAGATGTTGATGTCGGTGGTTCAGAGGAAATTCTTCTATCCTACACCTCTTCTCCTCAAGAAAGGATTGTTTTAATTAGTAATCTTGACCCGCTCATTAAAATCCTTTGCTTGTCATTCTTCTGCTAATTTTTGAAGATAGCTTATTAAAGTCCGTGTTTCAGTTCTCATCTTGTAAATAATGCTTAACGTGAACTTGTACTTATACTGAGATAAATTCAAAATACTCACGTTTTACAGTATTTTGTAGCCAACCTAAACCTGTGCGTTTATATTTAGAAATCAGAAATTGTGCCAAAGATAGCAGAAAAGTAAATAAATGCTCAGTACTGACCACCTGCACCTGAACTCTACAAGAAAATGATGTTGACTTGTCATATAGACATCATGATGAAATTCATCGTGAATTTTTAAATGCAAACATTGATATTGTTCATAGGAAATAAATCTATAAATGGAGTTGAACTGATCATTTATTCTGGGCTGAACGGTTCCCTCTCCTCATCCGATGGCTCCACTAGTAGCACTAGAGTTGTCAGACATATTCAGGAACAGGTCATCCTTGCTTTGGAGTTTGTAACCAGCCTCTTAACACACTGCTGTCAACTCGTAAAAGAAAACAATGTTCCATTTCAATCTCAATAAATGTTTCCCTCATTCTTTCTTCCCTGCCTGTTTCTTCCTCTTTTCTCTTATAGTACTCACCTGGGTGAGTGTGGTTAACATGGAGATGCTGGCCAGCTGAATTAGATCGTGGGCAGATTGTTTTCAAAACACTTTGTTACCCCAAGAATGAAAGAAAAGGGCTTGTGCAAAAATAACTCTTGGTGCTAACCAGTGGATCACAAGGCTGATGTGGTGCCATTGTGAGCAGCTGTGTTCCTATGTTGTGACTTAGATGAAAACAGAAGGTTCTTAGAAATGATATAATAGGAGACGGGCTAATTTCAGAAGGATGGTGACTTGGTTTCACTGAAGGACTAATCCAGCCTTCTGAAATATGACTCCGACTACAAATGGCTGCGTGCACAGTGTTCTTTAAAGGGATGGCACCATCCTGTGTGGAACACCTGAGACAACTGTGTTCACTTGTGTGGCCTCTTGTGTGATAGACATCAAAGGAATAGGCATCTCCTTGGGCTCCACCGAGAGAGGACAGCATAAAAATTCTTAACACGGTCAAGTGTGGTGGCACATGTCCATAAACCCAGTGCTTGGGAGGTTGGAACAGGAGTATCATAGGTTCAAGGCCAGCCTCTGCAATGTAACAAGACCCTCAGCATCTTATCGAGACCCTGTTTCAAAATAAAAAAGGGGGGGTCTGGGGTATAGCGCAGAGGTAGAATGCCTCTGGGTTAAAAAAAATGCTTATCACTATCTGGCTAAAGGAATACTGTCCTAAGAGAAATAATTGTTTGGAAGTACACCTGAGCAATGGCCCTCCATGTGATTTTGATCTTGCCCAAAATATACTCAGGAACAGAGGATGTTATCAGCTCTGGCATATGGCTCTTTTTTCAACAATTTTTTGTGAACCCACTGGATACAAAGCCCTGTGTTCAAAACATACCTCTATTCTTAGAGCAGTGGGCCAGCAGCTGTGTTCATTTTGCAGGCGTTTTAAGAATCTTCCCTACTGCCACAGAAGAAATGGCAAAAATGCTAGATGTCATGCAATTCAATGGACTTGACATTCTGTATTCTCTTAACTACCCAGCAAGGGACCATGGGGCACAATGGGTGGGCATATGGTTCTGATTTCATACCATCTTTGTGACTCTCACTAGTAGTCTGAGCTTTAGTTACCACTCCTCTGAAATGGGAATAACAATCCTTGCCTTGTGAAATTGCTTAAGTATTACATGAGAAAATGTATGTGCTGCTTTTAGCAGAGACCCTGTCACATAATGTTTAATAAATGCTAGCATCTCATCTTTCCCCTAGTCCCCTGGGGAAAGAAAAAAAAAAACTATATCCTTTCCCTTCTCCACTATTTGCATTAGTAATCTGTAGAGCTGTTCTGTGGTTGGATACATGTTCCCCAAAGGCTCATGTGCTAAAAAGGTTTGGCCATCAGCCTGTGGCACTATTGAGAGGTAGTGGGACCTTTAAGAGGTGGGGCCTAGAGGGAGGAAGTTAGATCATGGGGCGTGCCCTTGAAAGGGATGCTGGGATCCTGGCCCCTTTCTCTCTTTTTGCTTCCTAGACACCATGAGGTGACTAGCCTCCTCTATCATCTGCTCCCACCAATAGGCATGATCTGTTGGCCCCATTAGCAAGGGGGCCAATGGATCATGGACTGAAACCTACAAAACCAAGAATAAAGCCATTCTCTCTTATAAACTGTTAATCTCAGGTATTTTGGCACAGTGACAGGAAGCTAACATGAGATGCAACTGCTACTCTAGTGTTTGAGTATCACTTTTGCCATTAGGGAATATATGCCCTACCACTTGATGCTAACTGACTTATTACAGTGAACATACTTAATAATTCATGTCATCTTCTGCTAGCATCTTGAAGTGAGTGCTACTTTATCCCCTTTCTACAGAGTAGGAAACTGGCACAAAAGGTTAAGCAACTTGCCCTAGATCACACAACAAACAGGTGGTGCAATAATTTGGCTCCAGTGACCATATTCTCCACCAGGCATTATAAAGCAGAGAGGGCCAGGAGTGATGGAACCTTAATTTCAACTCAAGTCAATTTCAAGACAATTAAGAATCCTTTTCCTGGGCGTGGTGGCACACACCTGTAATCCCAGTACTTGAACGGCTGAGACAGGAGGATAGCAAGTTGAAGGCTGGCCTCAGCAACTTATCAAGGTCCTTGGCAACTTAGCAAGACCCTATTTCAAAATAAAATGGGCTGAAGGTATAGCTAAGAGGTAGAATGTCCCTGGGTTCAAGCTCCAAAACCAAAAACTAATCAAAGAAATAATAAAAATATAAGAATCATTGTTGAGATCTACTTTAAAATATACTGCCCATTGTTAATAGACTAATACTGTAGTCTTAGATTTTTTTAGGAGAATAGCTCTTATGTTTTCTTATCATAAACACACAATGAAAGAAAGGAAGGAAGGAAGGAAGGAAGAGAAAGAAAGGGAAAGAAGGAGGGAAGGAGGGAGGGAGGATGGAGGAAGAAAAAGAGAACTTTTGGAGGTGTTTATGACATTGACTGCAGAGATGGTTTTACAGGTGTGCCTTTATCTCCAAACGTACAAAGTTGTTCACATTAGAGCCGGGTGTGGTGGCGCACGTTGTAATCCCAGCATTCGGGAGGCTGAGACTTGAGGATCACGGTTCACGGACAGCCTCAGCTACTTAGTGAGGCCCTCTGCAACTTAGTGAGACCTTGTCTCAAAATAAAGAATAAAAAAAAAAAATAGGGCTGTCTGGATAGGGGGTGTAGCTTGGAGGTCAAATGCCTCAGGGTTCCATCCCCAAACCCACACACACACAAAAAGTTGTTCACATTAAATATGTACAGGTTTTTGCATGTCAAACATACCTCAATCAATACAAGATAAATTTAAGAATCATTGCTAACACTAAGTATGACGTGCTGGCACTGAACTAAATATTTTATGTACATACTTTATATTTTTCATCACTCCTTCAGTCCAGTAATATTATACTCTACTTTCCAGATGAACAAACTGTGGCTTAGAAAGGTCAAGTAAGTTCCCAAAGTTGGGACTCATACATTATTCCAAAGTCTTTTCATAGCTATCAAGATACGGGGCTTCAGCTGGGCGTGGTGGCGCATGCTTGTAAACCCAGCAGTCCGGAGGCTGAGACCAGAGGATCGTGATTCAAGGACAGCCTCAGCTACTTAGGCCCTCTGCAACTCAGTGAGACCCTGTTTCAAAATAAAGAATAAAAAATAGGGCAGAGAGTATAGCTGGGAGGTTGAATGTCCCTGGGTTCCATCCCCAGACCCGCAAAAAAATTAAAAAAAGATAAAATGCCCCTGGTTCAATCTCTATTACCACATGGGTGCGCACACACACACACACACACACACACACACACACACACACAGGATGGGGACTGGGAGTATAATGTAGCTCAGTGATAGAGTTATTGCCTAGTATGCTTGACCTCCCTTAGTTGCATTCCCAGCACAGCAAAAAAAAATCAACAAGGGAGTGGGGAAGGAGCCAAGCTGAGGATGGGGTGGAGAAGCTCACTAAGTGCCGTGTCATGCATGGTACTATCACTGAACGACATTATGGTGTGATACTACAATGCACCAATAAAAGTATGTGTGTGTGTGTGTATATATATGTTTAATAAAAATAGAGGTCTGGGGGAGGTGGGGCAAAGCCCATGAAGCAGAGCTGGGTACTGTCTCAGAAGCCCTTGGGAGGGAACAGAGCGAGATACAAGCTAATCAGTGGTGACAAATATTGCAGAAGAGTAAATATTAGGAAGCTGTGAAATGTCACCTGGGTTTCACATGCAGGGTACTGGGCACCATGGAGTTTCAGGAGCGCTGTGGGTGGCAGCCAGAACAAAGGTGATGGTATGATGCCCTTAATGAGTGATGAGTAAATGGAGGCTGAGCATGAAGACCCGTAAACAGTCCTAAAAACTTGACAAGAAAAGATCCTCCCCCAATACACACACACACACACGCAGCTTTTAAAGCAACATTAAAATAAGTTGCATCATGACTTTGTTCCACCCTGATGTTTAATCAGTCCTTTTCTATGACTCTCCCGCCCAGGTCAAGCTCGATTACCCTAATTTCCAGACTTCTTTAATGGCTTTCTCAATCTCCCCACCCCCATTCTCTACCTACTCCCAAACTAGCCTACACAAGATCATCAGATTAATTCTTGACTCCCTCACCCCCAAACCCTAATGCCTATGGCAAAGTCTAAAATACCAGTCCTGATATGTAAGACACTCAGAAGCTACTACCCCCAGAGGACACTTCCTTCTTTATACACACATCTTTCATTACTATTACTACCTCCATTTTGTACATAAGAATACTGAGACACAAAGAGGTTACATTATTTCACTTCTCCCAAACTACTTCTTCACCTATTCTTCCTAGTCTTTAGTATCAAAGAGAAATCCTTGGTCCCAGCCCCAAGATCCTAGTGTCTCTTATCTCCAGGAACTAGAGAAGTAATAGCATTTTCATGCATAATTAGATATGACCTTCTATTATTAAGTTATGAGATTTGATTATAGAGTAATGAAACTGAGTTCTCCAAACCTCTCTTAAATCAATATCTTTATTTCATACTTTTTATTTTTTTTTGCAGTACTGGAGATTGAACCCAGGGCATTCTACCTCTGAGCTACACCCCCAGCCCTATGTTTTAGTCTTTTTATTTTTGAAACAGGGTCTCACCGAGTAGGTTCTTGCTAGGCAGCTGAGGCTGTCTGTGAACGTCAATCCTCCAGTCTCTACCTCCTGAATGCTGAGATTACAAGCATGTGCCACCACGCCTGGCTCCCAGCCCTATTTTTTAGTCTTTTCATTTTTGAAACAGGGTCTCACTGAGTTGCAAAGGGCCTCGCGAAGTAGCTGAGGCTGTCAGCAAACCGTGATCCTCGGGTCTCAGCCTCCCAAATACTTGGGATTACAAGCATGCACCACCACACCTGGCACTATTTCATACTATTAAACAGGAGTCAAAACTGGTGGCTGTGTGCAAGACATAGCTTCATACTATGTGGCCACAGAGCCTTCTGTCTTAGATTTGAATTTGAGGAATTTGAATGCCTATGGAATTGGCAGGGGATGTAGGTGCTACAGTGTCCATTTCAGTCCAAGTCCCACCAACCACCTTTATTTCAAACCCCACTGCAGCTAACAGTCACAAATCATCCATGATCCTGAATACTTACTTTCTGACAGTCACACTTGAAATATATCGTTGACTTAGAAAGCCCAGAAATTCCAGGAGGGTAATAGGTTGTATCATATAGCCCCAGAATTACCTCTAGCTATCCCACAAGGCCCAGTACAATGAGCACACAGTAGGAACTTGGTGAATAGAGGCTGAGAAGATCTAGGCAAAGCTGGGGAATAGATTTGGTTGCCAGGGCTGGGAAACCACATGACTCAGTGCTTAAAGGATGTTGTCACATGCCTGGGGTGAACTTCCCTTGAGCAATGCCAAATGAGCTTTCATGATGAGTTCCCACCAAAATCCAGCACTCCCAGCAATAACACCTACTGCTTATGATCTGTTCCTGGAAATCATCCCACTAAAACAGGTGTAGTATTTTTCTCAGTTCAAAATACCAACTTGGGTGTCAGTTCCTGGAGGAAAAGGAACAGGGAAGTTTATTTTGAAGTGAGGAGGAAGGAGAACTTCCTAAAAATGCTATTTACAAACATAATATTCCAATGACAGGAAATAGAAACAGAAAACACCTCTTGTTGATCTAAAGGAGAAGTGGTTACCCTCGACCTAATGACTGTTGAAACCTTTGTTGCTCTGCCACTCCGACTGAAACTCCAAGTTCATGTTTTTTAACCCTCAGGTAGAATGTCCAGGATACACCAGCCTTGGGGATAATAATGCTCATGTGACAAGCAAGAGGTAGCAGAAAGTGGAAGAGGGGCCATGAGTTTGGAAACAAGATAGGCCGGGGTTTGAAAATTGGCTCTGACGCTCGCTTTTCTGAGCCTTAGTGTCCTTAGCACTAAGAGAATGGGAGAAATGATGTTTCCCTTGGATAATTAAACGAGATGAAATAGGGATAGCTAATTCTTACTGGCTACTCATTTTGTGTTAGGCACTGGTTTAATATGCTTTTTAAATGTGTCATCTGTGGACAATAACATTATGAAGCAAATACTATTACTACCTCCATTTTGCACTTAAGGATACTGAGACACAAGGAGGTTAAATTACTTGCCCAAAGCCTTCAGCCTATAAATAGCAGAACCAGAGGAGGAGGCAGGTCACTGGAGTTGGGCCTGAGAAAGGTGTATCTTGAGTCCAGCGTGGTGGCACATACTTGTAATCCCAGTACTTGGGAGGCCGAGACAGAAGGATTTGGGTTTGCAGCCAGCCTCAACTACTTAATGAGCCCTCTATGACTTAGTGAGACCCTGTTTAAAAATAAAAAGAATTTAAAAAAAATTAATTAGCTCAGAGGTAGAATGCTCCTGGGTTCAATCCCCAGTACCCTTAAAAAAAAAAGTATAACTTGTCCGAGGTTCCTTTGCGTGTGTTTCTCTCCTTTTCCTCCCCCGCTCTCTCTCTTTTCCAGCTGCGGTGAGGTGAACATCTCTGCTCCACTACCCCTTTCTACCAGGTTTCTGTCTCACCACAGGCCCCCAGCAATGGAGCCAGCTGACCACGGACTAAAACATCTGAAACCATGAGCCAAAATAAAATGTTTCTCCTTTAAAAAGTTGTTATTCTTAGGCATTTTGTCATAGCAGTGGAAACTAACACAACCTGAAAGTCCCTGAATAATGCTGGGATGGGTTCCCCAGCCAAGGAAGTCCCATCTGGAAAGACAGAGATTTGCTGGCCACACCTGGACTAGAGGGCATGTCTCTCTCCTCAACCTGCCCATAAAAGAGGCTAGAGGGCCCCTTCATCAGGTCTGGGTGGAGTCATGGTTACATGGAGAACGGCCTGGCAATCAGGTGCTAGGCTAACCCATCAAGCTTCTCAAATTATACCCTTACAATTAACCACTTTTTATGTCATATATATTATTAGTTCTCCTCTACCCCCCAAAAAATTATCTCTTATAATTCAGGGCCTATAATAGCTTTAGCTAATTGGTGGCCACAGAAACACGGGGCTTCATTGTACAGTAGCTTTTGCTTAGAGGGCCAGGTTCCCACAGGACATCTTCCCAAAATCATCTGTAAACCAAAACCCAGTGAAACATGTTTGTAAAATATGGTCCAGGATTTGACAGATCTGCAACTGTGAAAGTCAAGAAAAGAAGTATAAACAGGTGGGAATTTTTTATTATATTCAATGAAACAGATCTTCTCACAGTAATACAAATCTCAATATATCAAAAAATTATCATGCTTTTACATATGTCAAAAGCAAAATACCTGAATGGAAGTCCTGGTTCCAAAACGGCTCCACAAAACTTAAATAATTACTTAAATAAAAACTTAAAATACAAATAAATGAAATAATAGATTTAGCAGATCATAGTGAGAAAAAGCAAAATTTAGTGAGAAAAACAAAAAATTATTTCAAATAGAAGTGAGTATTTAAGATCTTATTAAGGAGTTATGCTCAAACCATTTTTAAAAATCAACACTGAATGTCACAATGCATATTTTAACAGTAATGAGATATGAATTCATTAGGGTTGATTTCCTTTAGCTGCTTATTCAAGTGGACCTCTTCTGAGAATTGTACCATAATCTTAATGAAACATAACTTTGTTTTGTTTTTCAGAGACAAGGCAGATTTATTTAGGAAAGCAGATACACATTCGTGACAGGATGTAGGCCATCTCAAGAGAAAGAGAGCACATATATTTTTTTTATTTTTGAGGACTACTTAGAAGTAATATCAAAATAGCAAATTTTCAACTGTAGTTTCAGAGACACAAAGACTTTTAATAAATACATGTAAATTGATCTTGCTCTCTGCCTCTAAAGGTGGAAAGCTTATACAATATGTTCCTTTATTTGGCTGAAATTCTGAGAGTGGATAAATGAGTTTTGTTTGGGGGGGTTTGCTTTTGTTTGGTTAGTTGGTTGGCTTTGTTCCAAAAGTTTCTTTTCCTGCTTTATTTTTTATTTTATTTTCCTAATTTACATAACAAACCAATTCCTGTGGTCATAATGAGAAAAATTGGCTCTCTCTGTATAGCTTATAAAAACTAAAAAGGTATTAGCTATTGTCTTCATCTATTTGGGATATTTCAAAAAAGATATCATAAACCTGGCAGCTGATGAACAAAAAAGAGACTTACTTCTCACCACTGTGGAGGCCAGGAAGATCAAGGTTATGGCAAATTTGTAATCTGCTGAGGGTCCTTTTCCTGGTCCACAGATGGCACCCCTCACATGGGGGCGGGAACAAAAGAGCTCCCCTACGCTTATGTCATAGGACGCTAATCTCACACAAGAGGGCTCCACCCTCATACCCTAATCACCTCCCCCAAAGCTCCACTTCCTAACACTATCATCTGGGGGGTTAAAATTTCCATTTTTAAGGAGACATAAAAATTCAAACCATAGCAAGCATGGTAGAGCGAAATACTAAGGTTATATAGTTTGAAGGAAAGGCAAAGATTTCCCCTTTCAGGCTCCTTTTCTCTGGGTCTGTGCCCATGAAAACAAACGTGCCTCCAGTCCCCTTCCTCCCACCCTCTTCCTCTTCCTGCTCTTTTCAACTGCATAAGGCATTTCATAAAAGCAGCCTACTAATTAATTTCAAGTCTGGTTTTGGCAGTCCTTTCTGTGGAACCCATTTAGATAAAGTACTTGTTTTAGAGAAATACAAGAGGAAGGTTTTGTTCCTCATCTATGGTTACTAAGAATTGCAAAAAAAAAAAAAAAAAAAAAAAAAAAAAAGGAAGGAAACAGAAGTAGTTCAAGCTACAATCCAAAGAAAGTGTTTTCTTCAGTCACACTGAAAACAAGATTTAAGTTCTCCAAATGTAATGCTCTCGTTTCTTGGGTGTTAAGGGGACTTTGTGTAAGTCAAGCCTAACACTAAAAAGTAAACGAATAGCAAAAATAGATTTACAAAAAAAATAAAAAGTAGGACTGACAGTCTTTTCCTGGGGAATTTGTCAGGTTATTACTTTAAGCAGCAACTTCAAGCTCACATACAATTTTAAGTTGAAAGAGAGAGAGGAAGAAAGAAAAAGAGAAAGAAAGAGGAAAGAAGGGCAGAAGACCAGTGGGGGCAAACTTTTCAAGAACACATCCACTGCCAAAAATAAAGAACATCTGAAAATTATCTTGCTATTTTTGTTAGAATTCTAAAAAGTGCTTCCAAATGGAGAAACACCTGTCCCCCAACTATTAACATTTTCTATTTCATGCTCAAAACATATAAATAAATCAGATGTTCTCCCTAATATGCAGAAGCTACGGTCATAGGAAGAACTCTAGACGAAGAAGGAGATACTATAGATGAGCAAATAAAGCAACCTAACTGAGAGGGATGTGTGGGTTCTGGAAGAGGGATATTCTCTAATGTACATAAACAAATATATCAACATCAATCACTAAGCCAAACATGAGAAGGTGGGGGGAGAAAATGGGCAGGAATTGGGTAAGGGCTCATTGGGTGATGTGTGCATGTATGCCTCTACCATTTTGGACTCCATTAAGATGTATGACTACAATGTACCAATAAAAAATTTTTAAAAGCATACATACAAACAAATAAAATAAAACACAGAAGTTTTCCAGGTGACAAGAAAATGTGAGCCCCAAGCAGCAAACACTTTAATCAATGACTCTTACCTGGGCACAAAAGACTGAGTACAGGGATTGATTTCAAAGGGGTTAGACACTGGAAACTCAATACAAATAACAGTGGTTGTTAATTTCTCCAGGGATGTGTACGTTGTCTGGAAGAGTGAACTCTTCATGATCCTTCTCCAGCTTTTATTCATTTTCCCCTATGGAAATTGAAATAACATATATACTATGTGGTACTGAAAAAAAAAGGCAAGCAATCAACATAATCAATAAAAAAAGATTATTTCATAGTACTCTAATCTTAACATGTGCTCTCCCTTGAGACCACTGGCCTCTACAACTTTTTTTTCTTAGATTCCCAGTGCAGAATAGGGCAACTCACACCTGTGCTACCTTAGGAAAATTTGACCTTTTTGTATACTATCAGGATGATTGTACTCAGAATATCTACCTCCTAGTACTATTGTGAGGAGTTAGTATAGTCCTTGGTTTATGGAGTCAATATGTCAAAATCTACTAAGTGTCATTGAGTTGAACTGTGAAACAAGTCTAATCAACTGTATTCTACTCATCAATTACTATTGAGTACAGAGGGTGTCAAATATCCAAATTCCCTATCCTCAAGAAACTCACTCTACTGCAGAGATTCCCAATCCTAAATGTGTAAAGGAATCTCCTAAGGAACCCATAAAAATACCACTGTCAGGCACCGTGTGTAGAGACTCACACTGTGCTGGAGTGAAGCCTAGGAACTAGAATTTGTCAAAGCACCCTAGGTGATTCTAACGCTTGCTAAGGACCGCAACCCAGGAATGTGCGTTGTGGTTTGGGTGCCTGGTCACTGCCTATGTGGTCTGTTGGACTCTGAAAGGACCAGGAGCTCCTGGGATAACAGGAGGTGTGTCATCATCTACTGTATCAATCCCCATGACCACTAAATCCCTGCAAAACGGTGACAAAATCCTAGAGGGAGGGCCCTGCGAGTGGAGCTCGCTGCCAGCTTGAGGCTGGTTTGCTTTCAGCTTTGGCTATGATGGAGGAGTAGGGCCCCTGTGAGAGGAGGTAAGATGGCTCCTGCCCCGCAGAGGGAGTCAGATGAGAAGCCAGGTAGGCACTGTATCAGGAGTTAGAGACCCAATAAGCTAGGGGAGGGTCAAAAACCAGCATTGAACTTTTGTCTTGTAACTTTTTCTAAGTGTACTTCCTTTTTGCTGTTCTTTGATTTCAGAAATGGTTCAGGACTATATAGTTCTTGCCTGTATCTCAGGAAAGCTGGACCTGAGTTCCTCAAGAGCCTTGCCCTCTCTCCCTCACAAGGCCAGCTACATGGTGGAGTCTGGGATTGCAGGCAACATAGTTCACAGGGGTAGAAAGCTCAGTGGGCCAGAGCTGCTGCAGTGTTGCTGACTCCCCTCCCTGCACAGACTCTGCCTGGGGGACCCAGAGTTTCACAAAGGCGGCTTCTAAAACCATCCTCCAACATGGATTCCCAGTGAGTGTCCACTAGACCTGGCATAGGTTCGTTCACACATGAGGTCTGGGCCAGGGTCAGGATGAGGGCCAGGGCCAGGGCCAGGGAGTCAGGCCTTCCCTACCCAAGCAGAGCTAGGGTGACACAAGGAGTTTGGATTTTGTGGGTTGTTGGTTGTTGTTGTTGATAGTAAAATTTACCATGCCCTAAAACATCCCAAATAAGAAAAAATAACCAGGCATAGTGGCGCATAACTACACAGCGGGGAGGGACACAGAGTGGGCATGCACTGTGGCATGCCGCTGCGTCCTCTGGGATCTGTGTCCTCTATGTGTGCAGTATTTGGACCTTTTTATCTACTTATCTTGCTTGTTTGGGTCTTCTCAGGGCTCACTGGGCTATTTATAATAAATGTCTTGTTTGCTTAAGATTAACCCAAGTCACCTGGATTTTTTTACAACCATGAGAACCTTCCCTAACACAGCCCTCCGGGATTCTTGCCTCACCAGGAACCCAAGTAGAGTTAGTAAAAGGATGCAATGGAGAGCTTCCAGGAGAGGCCTCTAAGCATATTCCAAACCACTGGGTAGGGAGGTCTCATTATGTAGGAAATCCAAGACAAGATTTATAGGGCTTTTTTCTTCTTATCTCTTCTCCATCCTCTCATGTTAGTGTCCATGTATCATTGGACAGGGCTTTAGTTAATTTCATGTTACCTGTGTTGAAAGTTAAAGCAATTTGGCATTTGGTAATTACGTGGGCTAAGTTCTGTGCAATGACCCAATAGAAGCCTAGGGGACTGTTTTCACAACCAGAGGTTAAGTGATCCTGCATCCATCCTTTAATCTGCCAAGCAGAACGTTCTAAAGTAAAAGCTTCAGAATGGGCAATTACTGAATTGTCCTCCACATTCTTCTGTGATGAAGATGGGGAGCCCTGGCCAGCCCTGGAGCAAAACGATTTGTACTCTAAATCCTGAATAACCATGTGAAAGCCTGGCAGGTCATTCCATCTTATTGTTTAAAAGGCATAATTATTTTGATGTTGCTGGAGTGGGGACTATGTAACACAATACTATAGGATCCTAGAGGGGGCACATACAAGGGTGTTGGCTACAAACTGCTTGGGGCCAAAGGGCACTTGTTTAATTACCTGTTCTTTCTCACTAGAGTTTGATCATACAGTCTAGCTCAAGAAAGGCTGTGGAATGTAATGGTTAAGAGGATGGTGTCTAGCCGGGCATGGTGGCACACACTTGTAATCCCAGCATTCGGGAGGCTGAGACCAGAGGATCGCGGTTCGCGGACAGCCTCAGCTACTACTTAGTGAGGCCCTCTGCAACTCAGTGAGACCCGGTTTCAAAATAAAGAATAAATATAGGGCAGGGGTGTAGCTCAGAGGTCAAATGCTCCTGGGTTCCATCCTCAGACCCGCAAAAAAAAAAAAAAAAGAGGATGGTATCTGAAGGAAGCCACACTTCCCAGGCTCATATTCTCAGCTCCACCATTTGCTACATCACCTTGAGCAAGGTAACTAACCTCTCTGCACCTGTTTCCCTATGTGTAGAATGGAACTAATAATAGTAGGGTTGTTGTGAGGAGCCAAAATTGACTTATTTAATACAAGTGTGGTATTTGGACAACTTACTGGTGCTTGGCAAACACGTTGTAAGAAAGACCTGCGTGTTGTAGCAAGATGGCAAGATAGGATTTCCTAACTTCACTCCTATGCACAAAAATCCACCTGAAACTATCCACAGACACAAATACCACCCTGAAAAGAAGAGATATTATTCTGGGCCTGGGTTAGGAAGGGAAATAAGAGAATATCTGAGAAATGATGACACTCCACAATGTGGCCAACGTCTTTGCCACATGTCTGAATCCTAGCGTTGCTTGTCACCTCCTTTGACACTCACAAGAAGAAGCAACCTTCAGAGGGTCCTGTGATACAGGTAGAGTGGCAGAGCATGGGCGCCAAGCCAGGCCTTATTCAGGACACACACCCAGTATGTGTGACTGAAAAATTAAGTGGCACTCGTGCTGTGCTAAATGCTGGCTTTAAGGTAGCAAGCAATAAAGACAGAGTCCTGATCTCCTTTGGGTCTCATTCTGGTAGAAGAGGCTGAGTTTAAGCAAAACAAAACAAGCGGAGTCATACTTTATAAAAGAAAAGTTCAGGACACTAAAGAATATACGTTGGAGGAGAAGAGAGGTCATGGAAAGTCAGGAGACCTAAAGGATAAACAGAAGTGAACCAGAGAGAGTCAGGAAGAAATGGTCCCAAGGGCAGTTCAAGGTACTGAAAGAAACCCAGGTCCCTTAAATTAAGAGGGAGGGAGAGAGGATATGTCATTATTTTGCTGAGTTAGAGTAGAGGGGTCTCCGCCATGCCCCTATCCACTGCATGTTTAAGTTACTTCACTGCTAGCAGAAAACAAATTCCTTTAGCAAATCGAGAAGTACTTAAGCTGCTTACTTACATAGGACAGCAGTTAAAAATATCTCTGTTCATGCAGTGGGTATTTCTTCAAAGGGTAGTTTGGTCCTTCAAGGATATAATTTACATCACAGGTAGACTCTTCCTATAACAAAAAACACATCCAGTAGTTGTACTTCCCATAATATAAGAGAGATTGATAATACCCAGATGTGTAACTTTTTGCATGTAAGAGTTCTGTGCATTCCATGTATGTCACATATATGAGATTCACTATATATTTGTATGTAGCCTGCCTGCCTTCCCTCCCTCCCTCTTTCTTTCTTTCTTTCTTTCTTTCTTTCTTTCTTTCTTTCTTTCTTCACTTTAAAGGTATTTCTTTACTTGAAAAGGTTGTGAGTTAAAGTAAAGCCAGAGCATTTGCAAGGAGGAAGTAAATCAATCTACTCTCATGACTAGTGATCAACATTCACTTGTGTCATCCTATTAATCTAGCATATGACCAATTCAACTACACGGCATGGTTAAATACGGCCACAGAGGGCACTGTTAGCCTTTTATTTGAATTTTTAATTAAAGGTCACTTAGCTGTACATCTGTGGTAGACAGAAAGTACTGGAAATAGTATCAGAAACACTCCCCACACCCCCGTAAAAGTCAAATAAACAGCCCAAATCATTAAATTTTAGAAAAACTTTCTCCCATCTTGTGGCCTTACACAGACCATGCACACAACTATATTCTCTGGACTGGGCTCCCGAGCACAGGGGAAGGCAGTGTGCTGTGGCCGGTTGGACGGTCTTCTCTCCGTCCTTTGAAAGAACCACACCCGTGGCAGGACCTCTGCTTGGGGAATGCTGTGCAGCAAATTAACTGCTACTCATCCTGCAGATCTAAGCTCCTCTGTTTCTTCCTCTCTGGCTCCCAACCACTCAGATACCCCGACTGTACACACCCGCACACCATGACATCTTCCTGGTGTTACGATTTGACATCTATTTCTGTGGTTACTTGATTAAAGATGACCTCCCCACCAGACTGCAAGGTCCAAGTTCCCATATTGCTTTGCAACAGAGATCTAGTGTTATCAGAACCACTAACTTTGTCTGCATGCTGCTGAGCTCTGTGGGATGTCAGGAGACTGCACACCCTTTCATGAATCTTCTTCCACATGGGCTGAGAACTAGGATGGAACCTACTCAACAGATTAAACAGAGTATTATGCAGGCACTAAGAAGGACATTGGCTTAGAATACATAACAAGATGGATTGATGTTAAAAGCTTAACCATAAGAAAAAGCAATAGCATGCAAAATGACCCGAGCCCTGATGTGTAGTTAGGAGTTAGCTTGAGGAGTGGTGGGGTTGACAGGAATAAAAACAACCAAGATGCCACCAGGCGTGGTGGCTTGTAATCCCCGTGCTTGGGAGGTGGAGACAGGAGGATTGTGCAGGTTGGAAGCCAGCCACCCTGGCTTAAGAGACCCTGTTTCCAAATAAAATATAAAATAGATCTGGGAGTGTAGCCTGGAAGTAGAAGGGTTCCATCCCCAGTACCACCAAAAACAAACAAACAAGATGTTTAAAAAGGTGTGTGTTGGGTGTGTGGCTACAAGCAATACTTTTTTTTTTTTTTTTTTGGTGGTACTGGGGATAGAACCCAGGGGCCTTCTATCTCCGGGCTACACTCCCAGACCTATTTTATATTTTATTTGGAAACAGGGTCTCTGAAGCCAGCCTCAACTGGCTTCGAACCTGCACGATCCTCCTGTCTCAGCCTCCCAAGCGCAGGGATTACAAGTGTGTGCCACCACGCCTGGCTAGCAATACTTCCCTTATTAGGTCTTTACTGTGGTTTATGGACATTTCTCTAAGGAATAGTGCTATTACATTTAAAATTTTAATCTCTATATTTTCACATCAAATTAAATCCCTGCTATTTTCTACCATAAAGATTTTATAACTCATTTCCTTTAGGCCACCAGGACCCCAAACTTAACCACAGGCCTGATGGTCGTCTTGCAGCCTTTCAAACATGGGGCATTCCTCCCTTCCATAGGCGTCTCTCACAGAGCTACTTCAGCCTAGACACTGCTACTTCCCAATCCCACCGCTCCTCTGGCTAACTCCTAACTACAACATCAGGGCTCGGGTCATTGCTGACTTTTCAGGAAAGTCCTACCGGAGCCCACCTCCAGGCAGGAGGTCAGCTGACCCATCGTATGCACCTGAGTTCCAATTCACAATGCCACATTCACAGCACTTCCACTTTTGACAATACATCATTATCTGGTTATCTGTCTCTACTCCTAGACTCCTACACTGAAATTGCAATTGAGACTAGTTAATGGTACATCCCAGGGCTGAGTAGGTATTGAATACCACAGCAGGTATTTCAAGAATATTCCTTGAGTAGTGAATCAATCAATTCATTCATTCATTCATTCATTCATATTCAGGATGGGGGTGGGTACCAAATCCTAAATTCTGTGGTTTAACTAGGCTAAGTGTGTATAATAATTCGGTAATGAAACATATACATACCATTCCCTAAAAATGCCTAGAGAATTTTTGCAATTTGGATAAAGTCATCCTCTTCTATTAGTGAATGGCAAACACTGAGGCACAAGGAGCATTTGGTAGCCTAGCTCTTACTATCCCCACTAAGCTAACAGCCCCCTGTGCAGTTATGGCACGGTGAGGTGTCTGCCTCTCAGGCTTCCTATTGCAGCTCCCTCTTGTATCAAGCATGTGCTGCTTGATACAGGGAGATGTTTCCAGGGAGACGAGGCCAAGAGGGGCAGGAGGACCAATACTACACATCTATTAGCAACTTAGAAAAACAACTTGTAGAGCCAGGCGTGGTGGCGCACGCTTATAACCCCAGTACTTGGGAGGCTGAGACAGGAGGATCGCACAGGTTCAAAGCCAGCCTCAGCCAGCCTCAGCTACTTAGTGAGGCTCTCAGCAGCTTAGTGAGACCCTGTTTCCAAGTAAAATTTAAAAAAGGTCTGGGAGTATAACCTGGAGGTAGGAAGCCCCTGGGTTCCATCCCTAGTACCACAAAAAAAAAAAAAGAAGAAAGAAAGAAAAAAGGAAAACAACTTGTAGCAAATTAAAGCACCCCCTAAAGCACTGCCATGTTTAAGAAAAGACCACATATATCATTTCCATACTTCTCTAAGAATTTTTAAGATACCTACTTCCTGAGATATGCTTTCCAGAGCCAAGAAGAAAAGCTCAACTCTGACCTTTGGGAAGATTTTTAAAGAAACAGTCCTTGCCAGATACAGTGGTACATGCCTCTAATCCCAGTACTTGGGAGGCTGAGACAAGAGGATCACAGGTACAAGGACAGCTTCAGCAATGTAGCAAGACTCTTAGCAACTTAGTGAGACCGTTTCGAAAATAAAAAGAATTAAAAGGGCTAGGGAGGTAGATTGAAGGTATAATACCCCTGGGTTCAACCCACAGTACCACCAAAAAATAAAGGAATAGTCCTTTTTTCTTAAGAAAGCAAACTAATGAAATGATGGGGCTTCCCTCCTGCTGGGCCATAATGCTCCTGTCAAGTAAAGAGGTGGGTGCTTGCTGCTGACCTTTCTCGGAGAGGGAGCTCGTCCAGAGGGCTGGGAGATCTGGAATACTGGGAGGCAGCAAATGGCGTTTCCTGGTAGAAATCGGCATCCCCTTGGTTCCTGGGCAAGGGCTTTCCAAACTTACTTGAACTTAAACGTGATGGGGAGTCATTCCTCAAAACAATCCGTTCATCTGGCTCTTTGGTAACCTGAATGACAACATGAATTATTCTTTAGTTGTACTTTTGGGGTTTTTTGCTTAATTTAGAGCCAGGGATAGTGTGGGAGAGGGAAGAGAAGTGGGAGTCAGATGAGAAAATCTATGCCCCCCAACAATCTCCTGCAAATAAAAGAGGGCTGAGGTGCAAAAGACAAGAGACAAAATGCTCAGGAGTTAAGAGCAAGAAAATATAACCCAGCTGGGTGTGGTGGTGCACGCTTGTAATCCCAGCATTTGGGAGGCTGAGACTGGAGGATCGTGGTTCGTGGACAGCCTCAGCTACTTAATGAGGCCCTCTGCAACTCAGTGAGACCCTGTTTCAAAATAAATAATAAAAAATAGGGCAGGGGGTATAGCTCGGAGGTCAAATGCCCCTGGGTTCCATCCCTAGACCTGCAAAAAAAAAAAAAGAAAATATAACCCAAAACCTATACATATATGAACAAGCAGCCAAAATAAACTTATGTGCTGAATTTTCTGAGGATGGAGGATCATTAGATCAGGAAAGGATACAATTTCTATCAAAATATTTAAATGCTAGGGCATGAGAAACACAGCATACTCAATTTTCTTTACATATATCTATTTTTGATTTCTAACATAAAGTCTGAACTTTCACTTTGACAAACCAAACATCAGGAATGTCTGATTTACCATCTCTATGTCTAAAGGCATTTGATGAGAGAAAAAGGAAAGAAATTTGCTATGATAAAGTAGGTCTTGGGCCTACACACACCCTTCTTGGTAATTCATCCTACAAACTAAAAGAGGGGAGGAAACCAACAACCCCAAAACAAAGAACACAGTGGAGCCTGGACACCTCTTTGCATAAATCTACTTAAAATAAAGCAATCCCACAGCAGTAGCGCTAGCTAGAAATAAACTTTCCATCGCTGATTGCAGAAAGCACAAGAATTGACATGAGATAGCCGGAATTAAATCATTTTACAAATGCTACTTCTAAAATTACCTTTACGTTTGCTGCAAGGCTGTCAAGAGAAGAAGCTAGAAGAAAGAGGAACAGGTGTTTGAATGACTCATTATTACCAATTAGCCCTAAAGCTGCTGTTACATTTATTCCGCAGCAGTACAGAAATATTAGACAATGAATGAATTATTACAGAACTTAAATGCTCCCTTGTGAATTACACTATCATTTTTTAGTCTCTTCGAGTCACTCCGTTTTTATCTATGAGTTTTTCGGTCCTCTTGAGGTTAAAAAATGTGATCATATTTTAACGATACCTCATATGGAAAGAAAAAGGGTGAAAGCAAACCTAAAGTAAAGCAGGAAGTTCAATACCCTTAAGCAGCCTTATGCAGAAAACCAAACAATAACAAAAATATTATTTGCCCAGGTGCTCAGAGTCTATGAGAAAGCAATGTGGGTCTAATATACAATTCATGTGCTCTGCCTCTTCTGTCATTCTCTGGTTTTCTAGAATCCTTTGAAGCAGGACTCTGCGTAAGTAGATACAAGCATTAAACTGGCATTAACATTAGTGTTGTGCACACAAATATAACACAAAGTAGACTCCAAATGTTAAATTCAAACAATGACTACTTAAGAGCTTAGAGAAACATGATTCTGCAAAAATGGAAGTCATTGTAATTACACTAAATGGTCATGGGAAATGGTAAGGATGATAGGAGTGGAATAATAAATACACACACAGGAAGCTGAAACACTATTGGATTTTTCCAGGTTAAAAAAATAAATGCTTTTGAAATGAGTATTTATAAGGTGATGCTAAGGCCACCATTTCTTCCCCTAGTGTGACTGGGGTTTAAGCCATGACTAGGGGCTTTTCCTGGATAGATGATTCCCCCTTGCCTCCTGTAGTAAAAAACAAACAAACAAAAAAAAGGAAGACATAAAAATGAAATTTTAAAATCTGCTGATTTTCATATCCTCTGGGCATACACATATGTGCATCTTGTCCCAGAAGCTCTCGTCTCTCCTGTCCCGTGCTGGGCAGGGAATCAGCCATGCTAAGGTCCTTGTAACACAGCCCCAAACCTTCCCTGGGACCTAGGAGCCCCCACTCCTGGTTTTGAGCACTGTGTTGCATATGGGGCCGGATTTTTTCCCTTGCTTCTCAAAGCACAGTTCATGGACCAGCAGCTTCAGTATCACCTGGAGGCTTGTTAGAAAAGAAGTCTCCTTGGCCCCACCTCAGCCATTAAGAAGAATCTGCAGTTTCACAAGGTCCCCAGGTGATTCAAAGACACATTCAGACTTGAGAAGCGCTGCTTTATTCTACCTTAGACCTGGATGAAGGAGCTGACAGGTGACCTAAGCAAAGGTCTGGCTTGCAAGCTACAGGGATTCCAAGGATATGAGCCCAGAGGTCTGAACATCTTCTCTAAATGTAGGTATGCCAAAAACTTGATGTATGACTCTTACACACACTGTAACCTCTCTGGAGGTTCTTGGTTCTCCACCTGCCAGGATTAATAAAAGACAAAGGCTGAGACCAATGTCATATGAGTCTCATATACTCAGGCCAGCAGTAAGCCCAACTGTCCTCCCCAGGGAAGGACTTTGCCGCTGCTTGGTTTCACTGTAACAGGGGAGTTTTGCATTTATAGGCTGCACCGGTGATTTTCAATTCACAGAACGTAAATTAAACATCAGAGGCGATGAAGCACTTTCTGCTTCAAATCTATACCCTTGGTCAGCTGTCATCAGTCACAAGAGACTGTTCAAAGAACAAACTGTTAAGCCTGAGACAGAGAACTCACCAGGTGTGACAGTACACACCTGTTATCCCAGTATGGGAGGCTGAGACAAGGGGATCACAGGTTTGAGGCCAACCTCAGCAACTAAGATAGAGAACTCTGTTGTCATGGATGGCACAAGTCCAGTTTAGTCCTACCAGGAGGCAAGGGGAGAGGAGCCGCCACCATCCTTCTAACCTAAGAAGTTTGATGAAGTTCTAGAATGGCTGAACTGTTCTACCATGATCTTCACTATTGACAAGATTCACAATCGAGGTCCTAAGGTAGAAGCTTCTCAGGCAGACCTTAATGCAGGGACTCGATGTGTAGTCCAGGAATCTCCGCACGGGGCCCCAAGACCTTTTAGAAATCTGCATAAATCTGTTTGCATAATAATATATGATTTGTTCATTTCACTCTCATGTTCTCCTAACAAAAGCTACCAAGGCATGTCATAATAACATTACCATTCTGATGGCTCATAGAATTCATGCTGGCATATTGTACTTTTAAAATTTCTCAGTTTAACTTCTAATGTGCTAAACATTGAAAGACATTACCCACTTCCACAAAAGCTCTTTAGGGTCCTCAGTGTTTTGTGGAGGGGTGCTAGGGATTGGACCCAGGGGCATTCTACTTCCAACCAAAATCCCCAGCCCAGCCCCTTTAAGAAAAAAACATTTTTTTTTTATGCAACATCTCACTAAGTTGCTTGCTAAGTCCTGCCTTAAACCTACGATTCTCCTGTCTAAACCTCCCAAGTACTTGGAAGGGTACTCAATAATATTTAAAAAATGCAAATCTAAAGCTTTGAGACCTCCACTTTATATAGAATTGCTCCCCTCCTTGCTGATGTGCAATCTTGAACAGCAAATGCTAACATCTCCTGACTGCCATCAATCTCCTGTTCTTTCCCATCCAGAAAAAAAAAAAAAAAAGTGACAAGATAGCTTATTCTCTAGCTATCAATGGTGCCTTTGCCAGGAGCTCACACCAAGACAAGCTTCTGTCTGCTTTCCAGCCCAGCCCGGGAACAGGGGCAACCATGGCACGCTTGTTGAGCAACGCTCGTAGCTGGTGGGCGTCTCCCACGGGAGGCTACACACCTCTGGGGACTGAGAACGCCATAGCTGGAGAGTCCTTGAGGACTAGGCCCACAGTTTCCAATCTAACTCGTGATCCCTCGGAATGGAAGAAGAAAAGTAGGATGCACAGATTCCCATAAGGAAATGCAAGGGAATAAGAAGCTTGAGTACCTCTTCTCATTGGAAATGCAAAGTTTGAAAACTTAGATTTTCTTCTAGACTTCCATGAATTATGCGCTGAATTATTTTCACCAAAGGGCTTTTCACTGTCCACCTAAAAGTCAAAGAAAGAAAGACTTGAATCTACAGTAGCTTGTAATAGCCTCTCCTCATTACCCATAATGCCTCTCCCCCTCGATCACTGCTTATGTGCTGGGGGGGGCGGGGGGGGGGAATTACAGCCTCCAAGTACTGTTACACTCTACCCATTAGGAGAAACCATTTGCCCTAATACTGAGGCTAGAACATGAGAATATGGGCTAAATGTCAGCATTAAGGAGCTGAAGTTGGACACAAATTATATTCTAGCAACTGGTAGAGATGGACCACAGAGTAGAAAGTAAGCAAAGCTTTATCACACAATCTTTAAAACAAGATAGAGCCTCATGTTCCTGAACTGTGTGAGCACCGCCGGCCCAGGCAGGCTCCTCCCTGAGAATAAGAAATTGCCACAGGTGACATTTTGGCTTTCCACATTCCCTTTCAGTCTGAGAATCTATATTCTTGAAGAAAAGAACAGTGGTGGTTGTGTTGTCATATTTTCCTTAAAAAAAAATAAAAGACAAAGCAACATGATCTGCAAATAGTCATACTACCTGAAATATGCAATCTTTCAGAATAGCCTACAACACAAAGTTACTCAGTTTTAAAAACTTCTGTTATTTTTATTTCTTAGGGTAAGTTATGATATTACTCTTAATTCTATCCCAAGGAATATATCATATTGATTTGCATGGACAGATTTTACAACACCAGCAACCTCGAAATCTTAATGCTTCTACTTAAGTCAACATCATACATCATGAGACTATCTGGCTAAATAAAAGAATACATAAAATCAATTAGAGAAGATCTTAGCACCTAGTAAAAGAAGTATAAGAACATGTTAAGTAATATAAACATCAAGCAAATTTTCCTTTCCTAAGAAATGTAACCATATTTTAAGGTTATTTAGTATATAATGACATGGACTGAAGTTGTATTTTACAAAAATGCATAAGAAATGGGATAAATCACACTGTATAATATCTCCAGTCGACATTATTTTTATGGAGCTATATTTAAAAGTGTGATGCTAGATTTTTGCCAGAGATTTTTTTTACTTTGGGGGCCACCAAAAAGAAAATAGCTATTTAGTATTTCTTTATCCATGAACAGACAGTATCTGTAAATAGGTAGTTTCTAGCCGAAAAGCTGTGTTCTACCTATAAACCAACTACTTTACATACAATCATTTCATCAGCATCTTGACTTTGAGATATCTCAGGGCCTACTATCTGTGTCAAATATACAAAGACCATCTAGACTAAAGACTTTAATTTCAACTTAATGAACTTTTTTTTAAACCACAGTCTAACTAGTTTGCTGAGGCTGTTCTCCAACCTGCAATCTTCCTATCTCAGTCCCCAAGTACTAGAATTATAGATGTGCATCCCCACAGCTGGCTTAACTTAATATACTATTAACAGTTAACATTCTGGAGAAAAAGTCACTAACCAGTACATGGAATGGGGTTCATGAAGAGTACAAAATAATATGAAAAATGCATTTAAAGTAATGTTAGCTGGAATATATCAGGAAACTAACCTGTATGTACAGTATAATTACAATTTTGTGGAAAATATAAAGCCTATGAATACCAAAAAAAAGGTGAAAAATGCATCAAATTAAATAATTTTATTATGCTAGTGAACCTACAAGTAATTTATTTTCTTTAACTTTTCCATAGTTTTCACTATTTTTATAATGCGGTAGAAAAAATGTTAAGATACTAAGAGAACCAGAGTGATTACATTTCCCCTCTACTCTCTGAAGGCTGAGTCTAAAAGAGCTCTAAAAGAGGGCTCTGAGTTGGCATGCCGTGGATTCTCCCACCATTCCCTGCTCTTCCAAGTTGGCCACTCAGCACCAATCTCATTATGAAAACCAAAGCAGTTTTTTTTTTTTTTTGTATGTGTGTGTGTTACTGGTGATTGAATCCAGGGGCATTCTATCTCTGAGCTACACCCCAGCCTTATCTTTATTTTTTATTTTGAAACAGGGTCTCACCAGTTCGATGAAAATATCACTGCCTTCTAAGGCTGTCCTTGAACCTGTGATCCTCCTGTCTCAGGCTCCCAAGTACTGGGATTTCAAGCGTGGGCCACCATGCCTAGCTAGCATGGCTAGCAGTTTTCTTTTAAATTTATGAAGCTTCAGTTTTGGATAGTAGAGTACACACCAGCCTTTATTACACCTCTTCAATTCCTGGCAGTTCAGACTCTTCTGAATCAAGGCGAGTTATCATTCAGAGACATCATACTCTTAATAATTTCCAAAAATAAAAAAATGGAAATGGTTGGCATTTGCTGAGCAAGTCCTTTATGTGAGATACTGTTATAGGCGTTTCCAGGCAACTGAGCCCAATTTAAAAATCGTGAGTATTCAATTTTAATTCTCTAATATTACCCATTTGCTTTTATGGCCCAGCCTTCCTTTATTCCAGCCTTATCCACATCCCCACCATTCCAAAACACTCTGAAAAAATAATTTTAGGCTCACATGTCTAACCACAAATGGAGGCTTCCTTTCTCCAGGGAATGTGAAGTTATTTCCAAGGTTCGACTGAGCTGGCTGGTCCTGGAAGAATCGTCTACTGGAATACGGGGAGGGTGCCCGGGACTGCCCGCCTTTGGGCAGCCTGTCAAGGTTATTGTCCTTTGGCTTCATCTTTATATTATTCAGAGGGAACACTGGTCTATGTGATGAGGATAAAGGCCTTTGTGATTTATGTCTTTCTTCCTGAAACCAATAACAAAGAGGGATATTTTTAAAAGAAATTATAATCAGAATATAAAAATGATATGTTGTACGGTATGATCCCCATCTTTTAAAAACAAAAGAAAAAACTTGGTTTTAACACTGGGGATTGAACCCCAGGGGCATTCTATCTCTGAGTTCATGATACACCTCCCAGCCCTTTTCTACCTTTTGTTTTGAAATAGGGTCTCCTTAGGTTGCTGAGAGTCACAAGATGTTGCTGAGGCTGTCTTTGAAACTTTAGTTCTCCCATCTCAACCTCCCAAGTACTGGAATTACAGGCATATGCCACCATGCCCAGCTGATCTTAATCATTTAAAATACAAGTGTGTGTGTGTGTGTGTGTGTGTGTGTGTGTGTGTGTGTGTACAGAATATATCTTAAAAATTAGGTTCAACTGTAAATGTTAAGGACAGAAGATTTTTATTTTTATCTTGTCTTTTTTTTGCTTACCTGTATTTTCTTATTTTCTAAAATAAACGTGACGCTTTTATTATAAAATGAAAATAGTATATTATTCATTTAAAAAGTCAACTTTAAGCCAGGTGTGGTAGCGTACACTTATAATCCTAGCATTCGGGAGGCTGAGACAGGAGGATCCAGGTTCTCGGACAGCCTCAATTACTACTTAATGAGGACCTTTGCAACTTAGTGAAACCCTCTTTCAAAGTAAAGACTAAAAATAGGGCTGGTGTGTAGCTAAAAAAAAGTTAACTTTAGAAGGCAGACCTATATTAGGAGTGTAAAACAGATTAAAATGGTAAAATGGAAGAGAAAGATAGACTGAAAAATTGCTATAAACACATCATAAATTGGAAAGTATAGAAGGTAAAGAAGAGGACACTAAAAAGCAGCTAATGTACTGGGGATGGTGACACACACTTATAAATACCAGCTACTCAGAAGTAAGTTTTCTATATCAGTTACTTTTTGTGTATGTGGGTCTGGGGATGGAACCCAGGGGTGTTTGACCTCCAAGCTACACCCCCTGCCCTATTTTTTATTCTTTATTGTGGAACAGAGTCTCACTGAGTTGCGGAGGGCCTCACTAAGTAGCTGAGGCTGTCCACTAACTGTGATCCTCCAGTCTCAACAAGTGTGCGCCACCACGCCCAGCTATATCAGTTACTTTTATAGAAAGTAGGATTCTAAATTTGAGGCTGACCTGATAAACTTAGCAAGCCCCTGTCTGAAAATTAAATATACAGGGCTGGTGATGCAGCTTAGTGATAGAGCACTTGCCTAGTGCTGTGTGTGAGGGCCTGAGTTTAATCTCCAGTATTGCAAACAACAGAGAGAGAGAGAGAGAGAGAGAGAGAGAGAGAGAGAGAGAGAGAGAGAGAAGAGAAGAGAAGAGAAGAGAGAGGGGAGAGGGGTGAGAGGAGAGGGGGAGAAGAGAGAGAAAAGCAGGTCTCCATTAGGATTTATTCTGAAAGAGGTGATAGATTTGCATAAATAAGTAACCTTTCTCACAGTTTTCTTTAACCCATAGTTCATTATTTCTTACTTATTATTCATTCATTCTTGGTACTGGAAATTGAATCCATGTGCATCCTACTCCCAAGCTATATTGTCAGCACCCCCCTTTTTTTTTTGCAGTACTGGGGATTGAACCCCGGGGCATTCTACCTCTGAGCTATACCTCCAGCCCTATTTTTTATTCTTTCTTTCTTTCTTTCTTTCTTTTCTTTTTTTTTTTTTTTTGTGTGTGGTACTAAAGATGGAACCCAGGGGCTTTTCTACCTCCGAGCTATACTCCAAGACCTATTTTATACTTTATTTGGAAACAGGGGTTTAGCATAGTGAGCACGGCTGCCCTAACACCCTTCACGCTCACCAGATGGACCACAGATGCGACTCTGAGGCTGGCCTCAGCAAAAGAAAGAAGCAAACACTGCTGTTCATAAGACCAGGGAAAGTAATATAATAATAACTAACTAGCCTCCTTATATCACACCTGGAATTTTAGTGTCTGAATCACCCTGCTGTACCAACTATACCGTACCAAGTATGTGCCAAACATACTTTCCCTAATACGATAAGCTGAGCAAATGATTACAATTCAGAAATCCAAACCTACCAAAAACTTTCCAGGTTTCTACTTGTTCTGTTGCATCTAAACTTGGTAAAGTGAGTTCAGGCTAATCAGTCTTTAAATTTGTGGAGTAAAACGCTTTCAGTTCTATTGCTGCTTTTTTATTATACTTACAAGAAATCTGTTTCTATGCAGAGACACACATTCTCGGATGGCTGTCCTTGTAGAAAACTCTAGTTTGGGAACAATGCCCTAAAAATAAAACAGCATAAAAGAAGGGGAAAGATTACTCAAAACAGTTATTTTCCCACATGATCCTTACTTGAAATCATACAAGAATCTACTTGCTCTTCTGTGGTTAGTAGAAACAACACATATTAACTAAAATAGTGGAAAACTAAATACTTGTATACTAAACACTTTAAACACTTGTATAGTATGTGTTATGTTACCAGACACAAGCCTGTGCATCGTGCATGTGTTATCTCATCCTGACACAATCCCATGAAGTAGGTCCTAATAGCATCTCCTTTTAGTTAAGAAACAGAGTTTTTTGCTTATTTATTTTTTATTATTTTTAATATTGGAGATCAAACCCAGGGGTATTCTACCTCCAAGCTACAACCCTAGTCCATTTGTTTCACATTTTCAAACAGGGCCTTGCTAAGTTGCCGAGGGTCTTTCTAAATTGCTGAGGCTGGTCTTGAACCTATGATCTTCCCATCTTGGCCCCCCAAGTACTTTTGGTGGCATGCACCACTAAACGTTAAGATACCATTTAAGTAATGTGTTCATCTAGTAATGGCAGAGCTGGTAACTGTACCCAGGCATTCTGGCCCCAGCGTTTATTCTATTAGCTACTCCATCTAATACATGGGGCCATGGAATTGAGTGAGATTACATTAAAGGAGGAATGGGGAGAGGTCCTCCTTTCCTACTTAACTGCTTTGAGAAACTTGCTTTATATATTATATCAAACATTCATGTTCATCAGAATTATTCCCCACTTTATTTTCTATCATTAACTGATACTTATAATTTGCTCAGAACCACACCATCTAAAAGTCTGTTAAGGTGCCAAGTGAGAAATAAATAAATTAATTGATTGATTTATATATATTATATATGGAAATGCAAACAAAATCCCACTTCTGTAAAGAAAATAATCTAATTATTAATGAATTGATAAACCAAAAGAGAATAAAGTGAATAGTTTATCTGATCTGTACATATAATTCAGTCTCAATTCCTATAGAAGAGTGAACTGAAATAATATAAGAGAATCCTCATTGCACATTGCACAGTGACTGAGAGTACAAACTCTGAAGCATAAGATCACTCACCAGTTCTACTTGCCCTGAGTCCTTTTCCTTTCTTTTTTTTTTTTTTCTTCTTTTTCTACTGGGGATAGAACTCAGGGGCATTCTACCTCTTAGCTACACCCACAGTTCTATTTTATTTTTTTTATTTGGAAATGGGTCTCACTAAGTTTCTGAGGCTGGCTACGAACCTAAGATCCTTCTGCTCTGTCTCAGCCTCCCAGGTACTGGAATTACAAGTGTGCACCACCACGCCCTGCTCTGGGTACATTTTTTGTTCGTTTTTTTGTTTTTGTTTTGTTTTTGCAAAACTGGGAATTGAGCCCAGGGGCATTCTACCTCCAAGCTACACCCCCAGCCCTATTTTTAACTCTCTATTTTGAAACAAGGTCTCACTAAGTTGCAGAGGACCTCACTAAATAGCTGAGGCTGGACACCAACCCATGATCCTTCTGTCTCAGCCTCCCAAGTACGGAGATTACAAATGTGAGCCACCATACCCGGCAAGGGTACGTTTTTTTAAACTCTCCACACCAGTTTCCCCATCCATACAATGGGAAAAATAATAGCAGGCCCTCACAGGTCTTCAAGACTGAACAAGATAATGAGATAATGCATGTAATAAGCTCAGCCCTGTGTCTGGCATGTGGTAACCACACAATGAACCTGAGCTATTGGTAAAACTTTGGCAATTGGTTTCGTTTTGCCTTAGAACATTTGAGAGGAAATGAGCCCCTCTGTCACTTTACAAACGGTTTAAAATATAGTTTGAATGAATGGATCTGGAGAACATCACAATAAGTGAGATAAAACAGACCCAGAAAGCCTCAGGTACTTAGTGAGACCCTGTTTCAAAATAAAGAATAAAAAATAGGACTGGGGTGTCACTCGGAGGTAGAATGTCCCTGGGTTCCAACCCAGTACCACAAAAAAATTAAAATATTAAAAATAAAAGAAAATAAAGAATAAACCAGACGTGGTGGAGCATGCTTGTAATCCCAGCATTCAGGAGGCTGAAACCAGAGGATCAAAGTTCTCAGACAGCTTCAGCTACTTAGTGAGGCCCTCTGCAACTTAGTGAGACCCTGTTTCAAAATAAAGAATACAAAATAGGGCAGAGGGTGTAGCTCGGAGGTCGAATACACCTGGGTTCCATCCCCAGACCCATTAAATAAATAAATAGATAAATAAATAATAAAAATAGGGCTAAGGCGTAGCTTGGAGGTAGAATGCCCTTAAGTTCAATCCTCAGTAGTGAAAAAAAAAGATTCTCCAGTAATATGAACTAGTGATCTTCTGTCAGCTGTCCCTCTGTAAAATGGAGTCCATAATATCTGATTTTGCTAGTTTGAGAACTGTTAGGAGAAAAATATTATGCATAAAAGTTGAGCGCACAAGATAAAAGAGATACATTCCTGCTATTGCTTCTCTATTTAGTCATAATAGCTATGACTATTTTGTTAATCTGTATTAAGAGAAAACTGAACCAGCAACCTTTTTATAGCTATGCAATAGTGTGAATATGGCAATAATTTGGCCTGATTTGATAATGAGATTTCTACCACTCTAATCAGTAGTGGAAAACAGTAGTGGAATTTGATATCTTGAGCTGGGCATCTAAATAGGACTGCTGAACGCAACTGGGGGTCTAAGAAAGATAAAGCTATCAACCTTTTCAGGAATAAAATGTTCATATCCCAAGAATTTCTCTCCCAATTGAAGCCCAGAAGTGCAGGGTCACTTACTGGAAAACCTACAGCTGTCTTCATGAGCACCTCCCTATGTGTCCCAGGGTGCGAAGGCGTGAGCTTGGGCTCAGGAAAAAGAAAATCTCGTGTGTTTTCTTCATAGTAGGCTAACTCTTCCCACGCTAGACAGAAAAGAGAAAAAAAAGCACAAACATTTGTATCTATACTCTCCCCAAGTTTAAAGTTCAGACAGACAGCAGCAGAGTGGTACTTGAGTAAAAATAGATATTTTGATCCCAAAACTTGTATTTAAGAAGAAAATAATTTCTACTACTTTTAAAAAATCTCTTCAATAATTGTTAACAGCCTTCTCAAGCTGTAATAAAGAAAAGAGATTAAAGGGCTGTATCATAAAATAGAACAAAAAGAAAACCCTACTTTCCATGTATTCATCCATCCATCTATCTATCCATTCTTTCCTTCACCAAATTTTTACTTAAGGAAAAACATGGGTCAGGTCCCAGAGGGAGCATGTCTGCCCCTGTTCATACAAAGGTGGTGGCTTAGGGTGGGGTTCAGAGTCTGTGATGTAGAGGTGCCATTGGACCAGAGAACACCTAGACCTGTGGTTCTCGGTAAGGGTGGTATCCATTCCAGAGACATTCTGGACATTTGTGAGGACATTTTAAGGGTAGGAGCCAGAGGTACTAGGGTGCCTTGTGGTATACAAACACTCCTGTATATCGAATAATTTTCCCTACCCTGCATGACTTTCTAAAAACCCTACTAGCTACTAGACATTCTTTCAGGCAAAAAAAAAAAAAAAATTTTTTTTGATGACCACTGACTGAGCCAAGAACTTAAATCCATGCTGCATATAAGTACAAAGGTTTTTTTCATGATTTTAAAATACACCTACTATTCTAAGAATGCAGGTATATCACATAAACCAAGGAACAATTTTACTTTGCATTGTTTTGGATCGTGATCAAGACCTATTTGGCATTTGGAAAACCATGTCACACTTAAATACTTCATTATGGCCGGGCGTGGTGGTGCACGCTTGTAATCCCCGCGCTTGGGAGGCAGAGACAGGAGGATCGCGCAGGTTCGAAGCCAGCCGCGCGCGCTGGCTTAGGAGACCCTGTTTCCAAATAAAAAAGTATAAAAAATGGGTCTGGGAGTGTAGCCCGGAGGCAGAAGGGCTTCCAGGAACCCCAGTACCACCAAAAAAAAAAAAAAAAAAAAAAACTTCATTATGCTCAACTTTATGTATTGATGTGCATATATTTTTATATAAACCATTATCCTTTTATTCTCCTTTATATTACAGTTAGAATATTATATTGATCTTTGTAGTGATTTGTGTAGGCTCATTAATAATCATGACTATTATTTCAGTATGATAAAAGGGATGTTGCAAAACATTCAACACCAAAAGATGATCTTGATTCTCATAGGACAACAGCTCCTGAGATGAAACCTCAGTGGTGAACCCCCACCCCCCAAAACCCTGTTTAAAAATAAAAATAAGTCTGGGAGTGTAACCGGCAGAATGCCCCTAGTACCACAAAAGCTTCAATCCCCAGTACCACAAAAAGTAAAAGGAGAAAATACATCAGACTGTGCCTTGTATCTGCTCAAAACCTTCCAGTGGGGTTCACATCATATTAAGTAAACTATAAACAACTTCCCCCGGCCTTCACAACTCTGAAGCATCAAGGTTCTCATCACCTCTTCGTCACTCATCTGTCCATTCCCTTCCATCCCTGCTTCCATGCTTGCCTCTCTACCCTCTCTATGTTGGAATTTTACCCTCCTCTGCCCCCTAGAGCATTCCTTCCCTATATCCTTGACTAGCTGTCTCCCTCCCATCAAATGACAGACAGGCTTTAAATGTTATCTCATCATAGAATTAGCAACTCAACCCAAAGGAATGTTGCCTTTTTTACCACCCTATTTTTTTTTCAGCATATCACTAACTTTTGTTGTTGTTGTTGTTGTTGTTGTTGTATTGATTTGTTATCTGCTTTCCTGAATACTCCCTGAAAGCACTGACTTTTTCTGGTGTTACAGGTCAGGTCTGAAATGAGAGTGTCCATGTGGGCTGCAAGCAGCAAGGTGGGAGGAGGATGGCCCCTGAGGCCCTGTGGAAATCGCATTCTACTGCCAGGTGTCCTGAATACTGGATGTGGAGCTACAGGACTTAACATTTGCCCTGCCAGGCAGGTTTCAATCTCCCTCCTTTCTATGCCCCTATTCTTCTCTTTGGGGTTGAGAATGTTTACTTGGTGCCACTGGGTATTGGAAGTGTGCCACTTGATTTTTTTTTTTATTTTTTATAGGGCTCACAGATCAGGGTTTGCCTTGGGTCTCAGAGAAGACTTTGGACATAGGCTTTTGAGCAATGCTAGAACTATTAAGACTACAGGGACTCTTGGAGATGGGCTGAATGCATTTTGCACTATGAGATGGACATGAGTTTTGGGGGGTCAGAAGCAGAGTGCTATGTCCTGGGTCTGGAATCGCCCCAAAAGCTCAGGTACTGAAAACATGATTCCCACTTTGGCAAGGTTCAGAGGTGGGACATGGCTGGAGGTGGTTTGTCACTGGGTGCAGGGTCTTGACAACTATATCTGTCTCTGGCCCCCACCTCTTAGCTGGCAGGGCTGTCTCTAGAAAGGTGTGAACTCAGGGCAGTTCAACAAGTACAGGGCCCACCCAAGACAATCACGTCTGAAAAGGGGCCACACTGTACACATCTTTCATGGGCCCTAGAGTCAGTAAGACTTGGGTTCAAATTCCTGCTCTTCCATTTACCAGCCATGTGACTTTGGGCAAGTTATATAAACTCCTTAACTTCAGTCTCTTCCGTAGGGCCAACGTAGCAAATGACAAACATTTATGATGTGCCAAGCAGGGTCTGCCATTTCCTGCCATTATCACGACCAGCCCACAGTGGTCCTGGCATTACTCCAGTCCCTGTGAATGTCTTTATGTTCCTCCTGGAACAATCGCCTAGATGGCAGTATGAGTCTGCACAGCAGGCTTTTCCCTCGTCCTTTGTCCTTTCATACTATGTTTTTTGGATAGTTGTTACTGCATCTAAAATGATAGCTACTAAGTTACTCTTCCTCTACTTAGCAAGAATTTAGATTAAAAGTAAGAGGTCAGAGAAATGGAAGCGAGATTATATACTTTATTTGGAGCAACAAGAAAAAAATAAGACTGAAACAGGGCTAGAAAAATAGAAAGTTGTGAGAGCTGGGCATGGCTTTAGTATTTAGTATTTATATTAGTATTTAGGAGGCTGAGACAGGAGGAGCGCAGGTTCAAAGCCAGCCTCGGCAATTTAGCGAAGGCTCTTAGCAACCTAGTAAGACCCTGTTTCAAAATAAGAAATAAAAAATCAGGCTGAGAGTGTAGCTTGGAGGTAGAATGCCTCTGAGTTCAATCCCCAGGGCCACACAGAAAAAAGAAAGTAAGTTACGAAGCTTTTGGGGGGTAGAGGTGTATTAGGGATTGAACCTGGGGCATTCTACTTCTGATCTCCCCCCTTAGCCCTTTTTATTTGTATTTTTTTTTTTTTTTTTTTTTTTTTTTGGTGGTACTGGGGTTCCTGGAAGCCCTTCTACCTCCGGGCTACGCTCCCAGACCTATTTTATATTTTTGAAACAGGGTCTCTTATGCCAGCGCGGCTGGCTTCGAACCTGCGCGATCCTCCTGTCTCCGCCTCCCAAGCGCGGGGATTACAAGCGTGCGCCACCACGCCCGGCTTATTTGTATTTTTTGATACTTGCTAAATTACTGAGGGTTTCAACTAAGGTGCTGAAGCTGGCCTCAAACCTGTGATCCTCCTGTCTCAACCTCCCAAGTACTGGGATTACAGGTGTGTACCACTACGCCCAGCTATGAAACTATGAAGCTTCTTAATATAGTCTCTCTGGTTTGATCATTTTCCAGATACCCAGACTGCCACCTAGCGTGAAAATATCAGCATACCAAGGAGACGCTGAAGCCAAAGCCTTTTTAGGCTAAACCAGTCTCCTAGGTTAAGTGAGTGCCGGAAGAAGTTTATTTCCAATAGTCTAATGGCATACACAGTAATGTCATCAGTGCTATCAATGAGCAGCTTCTCCCCAAAGGAGGAAAAAAGGAGGCTTTAAGAAAAATAGGTATTTTATTCTTTTTTTTTTTTTCATGGTACTGGGAATGGAACCCAGGAATATTCTACCTCCAAGCTACACCCCCAGTCCTATTTTTTAGTCTTTTTTTACTTGTTATTTTTGTTTTGAAACAGGGTCTCACTGAGTTACGAAGGGCCTCACCAAGTAGATGAGGCTGTCCATGAACCGTGATCCTCCGATCTCTGCCTCCTGAATCCTGGGATTATAAGCATTCACCACCACACCCAGCCAAGAAAAATAATAGTTATAAGAACAACATTGGTTCAAGAGATATCTAACATTTATAGTGCACGTCAGAATTGGCAATATGCTACCCGGCAGCGGATCTCATTTGATTCCCTCTTTCCAAGCAAGGAGACAGGAGCTCTGAGAGCTCAAGACGCCTGTCAGGTCGCCACGCAGCAAGGTCAGAATTCAGAACCAGGTCACCTGAGGCAAGAGGCTGTCCTTGTTGACACCTAGTGAATGCTACTGTCTAAGTGTAAAACCAAGCTCTGTTTAAGCAAACAGGTGCCATTAAAATAAGATTTTAGAGTTATACTGAATATATGTGACTCATTCCAAAGAGAAGGTATTTACTCAGGAGAGTAATAAGACGAAGCATTGAGCTCAATGTCAAACAGGATTACACTGCCCCCCTGTGTCCATCACTTTTTCCCACATTTGTAAACTGAAGAAAGGAGGGGATCTTTATTTATTGGAAGCAAACTCACTTGACTTCTTCATTCATTAACAGTAAAGCCATGTGCAAATCTGAGGACCATTACTTGTATTCCTAATGTAATGCTGAAATGTCATTTGCTTATAAGTGTGTTTGAAAGTGTCTCAAAAGCCGGGTGTGGCGGCGCACACTTGTAATCCCAGTACTTGGGAGGCCAAGATAGAAGGATCCAAGGTTCACCACCAGCCTCAGCTACTTAGTGAGGCCCTCTGCAACTTAGTGAGACCCTGTTTCAAAATAAAGAATAAAAAGTAGGGCTGGGGGTGTAGCTTGGAACTAGAATGCCCCTGGGGTCAGTCCCCAGTATCACAAAAAGAAAGTGCTGCAAAAATGATCAAACAACGAAGTACTATTGACGGCAAAATGAAAAGAGAACAAATGAGCGAATGAAGAAATTGACCTGTGAGGACCCAGATGTGGCCCATCTGGCCTCACAATGCAGTCTACATGAGATTATGAGCACAAAGTCAGGATCAAGGACCAGCAAATCATCAGGGCCCACAGCTACTGCTGTGTGTCTGGTGCCGCCGTCATCATACAGAAAGACAGGCACGCTGCAGACCATGTACAAAATAAGCCCTTGATAACTTATGTTGAACACATTAATGGATTAATCATCCACGGCATCTCAAGATGAGTGAAATTGTTATTTTGAGTGATTCAAACTCAATCCCACTGAAATTGGAGAAGTGTGGGGGGGGGAGAAAACAATCATGATAAGGCTCCCATTTCACATCTGTGAATTATAACCAATCATCATTATTTTCAAACAACTATTCATGCAACCTTCTCACAGATGGATTTCTGGTCACATGACAACATGCATCAGTCCAAGATGTGTTTAATTTTAAAAAGCAAGCTATAAAATATATCTATTCAATGCATGCCCATCTGTATATAGTTTAGTCTGTATGTCATGTTTATATTGTATATAGGTGTATATATGTGCTATTTTAGGGCTAGTTGAATATACTAAATGCATTACATATACCAACTACAATTTAAAGGGTCTAAAAAAGATACACAACATTGTGTATCTTTTAATGTTGCTAATTGTCAATAAAGCATTTGTGGTGAGTAGCTGAATGGGGCTTTTGACTTTTTATCTACTTCTGTGTTAGTTTTTACAGTGAGGTGTTTACATGTTGGGGTAATATTTTAATTCATGCAAATTTTAAAAGACCAAAATGAGTATATTTCTTCCTTATTAGCATACTAAAATGTAACTTGCCAGTTGCCAGTAATATATGTTTGAACATAAAATTGGGTCAAGCAAGAAAAAAAGCTTACAGAAAAAAAAAAACCAATGGCCTGATTTTATCCCATTACTTTTCGGCTGAAAAACCCTCAGTAAGAATTTCTGAACAGCAGGTAAGAGGCATCTACTCTGTTCTGTCTACCTAAGAAAGTAATAATATATCTGAGAAGGTCTATCCCTAGATTCACAGAGAGGGTGAGGAGGTTGTCTGTTTCCAGGGGCTGCCTTTGCCAAAGAACCTAGAAGCAGAAGAAAAAACTAAAGAAGCCTAGATCTACACCACTTTCCTAGGGCCCTTGCCCTGCTCCAGTGCTATCCAATTGTGGGAAGGGCTATGGTCTTCATTTTAAAAGCCTCCAAAGTCCCCACTCTGTAGCTGAGCGTGTGTGTGTGTGAGAGAGAGAGAGAGAGAGAGAGAGAAGGAGAAGGAGGGAAGGGAGGGGAGGGGAGAAGAGGAGAGGAGAGGAGAGGAGAGGAGAGGAACAGACACTGGGAGTTGAACTCAGAGGCATTCTACCTCTAAGGTAGATCTCTAGCCCTATTTTATTTTTAATTTTGAAACAGGGTCTCACTAAGTTATTGAGTGCCTGGCTAAGTTACTAAGACTGGTCTTGAACCTGCAATCCTCCTCTCAACCTCTGAAGTACTGGGAGGTGTGCATCACCACCCCTGGTTCATGCTCTCTTAAGAAGAAAAAACTATCAAAATAATAATAAAAAAAAGGGGTAAATAAGCAGGCACAGTGGCAGATGCCTGTAATCTCAGTACTTTGGAGGCTGAGACAGGAGGATCACAGGTTCAAGGCTAGCCTTAGCAACTTAGTATGGCCCTCGGCAACTAAGTGAGACCCAGTTTCAAAATAAAGTAGGGCTGGAGACCTAGCTCAGAAGTAGAACTTCTCGAGCCAAACGTGGTGGCGCACACCTGTAATCCCAGCATTCGGGAGGCTGAGACCAGAGGATCGCAGTTCGCGGACAGTCTCAGCTACTTAGTGAGGCCCTCTGCAACTCAGTGAGACCTGGTTTCAAAATAAAGAATAAAAAATAGGGCAGGGAGTATAGCTCAGAGGTCGAATGCCCCTGGGTTCCATCCCCAAACCCCCCCCAAAAAATGTAGTACTTCCCTAGGTTTAATCCCCAGTACAAAGGGGGGGGGGGGAGAATATATAGTTTTGACCACAGTTGATTAAAGATTATGGTAAAAAATATCAAGAATGTATACCAAAGTGCAATATTTACATCCAGACATTACTTCACAAGTAAGGATATGATCATGCTGAAGGAAAGAAAGAAAACAAATCATAATATAGGAAATAAATTTTTTTAAATTTTTTTTTGGTTTTGTTTGTTTGTTTTGGTGGTGCTGGGGTTCCTGGAAGCCCTCTACCTCAGGGCTACACTCCCAGACCTATTTTTTTATATTTTTTTATTTGGAAACAGGGTCTCCTAAGCCAGCACGGCTGGCTTCGAACCTGTGCGATCCTCCTGTCTCTGCCTCCCAAGCACAGGGATTACAAGTGTGCGTCACCATTGTCAAAAACCATATTTAAAAAGAAGGAGCCACAAAATATGGCAAAATAAGCTGAGTGTGGTGGCACACACTTGTAATCCCAGTACTTGGGAGGCTGAGACAGGAGGATCTGGGTTTGTGGCCAGCCTCAACTACTTAGTGAGGCCCTCTGCAACTTAGTGAAACCCTGTTTCAAAATAAAGAATAAAATATCAGGCTGGGAGGTGTATCTCAGAGGTATAATGCTTCTGGGTTCAATCCTCAGTATTGGGAAAAAATACATTTTTAAACTATATATTATATATTACCAAAACCCCAAATATTATGGATATACTTATAGCCCAATAAAACATGTGTATAACTAAATTCTTTATAGTATCAAAAATGGCACTATGGCCAGACATGGTGACACAGGCCTATAATCCCAATACCTGAGGGTTAAGACAGGAGGATCCAGGGATTGAGGACAGCCTCAGAAAGTAGTGAGAGTCTCATCAACCTAAAAAATAAATAAATAAAATTGGGCTGGGAGAGTAGCTCGAAGGTAGAATGCCTCTGGGTTCAATCCCCAGTACCACAACAAAAAAAATGGCACTATGGAGTATTATTCAGCCATAAAGAAAAGTGAAATCCTGTCATTTGCAGCAAAATGGATGGAAAATAAGCAAAATAAGCCAGACACAGAAAGAAAAGTACCACACATTCTCTTTTGTACGTGGAAACTAAAAGAAAAGTGGATGCAAATGTAGAAAAATGATTACAACGGAGTAGATATGGTATAAGGGGTGCTATACGCATGTATGGAAATATCACAGTGAATCCCATTAATGTATACAATATGTGTTAAGAAAAAGACAATGAAACAGTGACATAAAATGAAGGAAAACTAATAACAAAAGAAAATTATTTGTGCTGCAATCTAAATAAAATTCATAGTTTCAGTATTTTCATTCACACACACACACGCACGCGCGTGCTGAGAGACTATTTATGAGAACTGCCAGGTCCCATCCTTTAAGCAGTTCAGGTTTTATGTACCTCGAGACCTACTGCAAAGACCCCAAAATAGGTTCCTTCTAGAACCTAGAGTCCCATGTGTCATAAACTTACACTGTAAAGGTCCAGACAATAAATATTTTAGACTTAGCAGGTCATCTGGTCACATCTGCTCAGCTCTGTCACTGTACCATGAAAGTATCTATAAACAATATTTGCATGAGTGTGACTATGTTCCAATAAAAGTTCCATTAT
This sequence comes from Muscardinus avellanarius, assembly GCF_963383645.1. NCBI lineage: Eukaryota > Metazoa > Chordata > Mammalia > Rodentia > Gliridae > Muscardinus > Muscardinus avellanarius. Next base: position 68,359,218 of record NC_137799.1, on the reverse strand, counting down.
GGGTTATGAAACTTGAATCTCTCATCATTTTTACACATCACTGAATATTCTTCTTTTGAAAAATTTTATCCAACCATTAAAAATGCAATGACAAAAATCAGCATAGCAATCCCCAAAAAGTTTGAGTTATCAGCCGGGCGTGGTGGCACATGCTTGTCAGCATTCTGGAGGCTGAGACCAGAGGATTGCCGTTCACGGACAGCCTCAGCTACTTGGTGAGGTCCTTCACAACTCAGTGAGACCCTGTTTAAAACTAAAGAATAAAAGCCGGGCGTGGTGGCGCACACTTGTTATCCCAGCACTTGGGAGGCTGAGACAGGAGGATCGCACAGGCTCAAAGCCAGCCTCAGCTACTTAGTGAAGCTCTCAGCAACTTAGTGAGACCCTCTTTCCAAATAAAATATAAAATAGGTCTAAGAGGATAGCCGGGAGGTAGAAAAGCCCCTGGATTCCACCCCCAGTACCACAATAAAATAAAATAAAGAATAAAAAATGGGCCTGGGAGGTGTAGCTCAGAGGTAGAATGCCCCTCGGTTCCATCCCCAGTACTGAAAAAAAAAGTTTGACTTATCATCTGACAGAGAACTGAAAGTAAAAACAAAACCACTTGTACATCAATATTCATAAGTCTTATTCGTAATATCCCAAAAGTGGAAACAATTTCCATCAACTGATGTTCATCAACTGACAAATGGGTAAACAAAATGTGGCATATCTGTACAAAACAATATTATTTGGGCATACAAGGGAATCCAAGCTGATATATGCTACAACATGGCTAAACCTTAAAAACACTATGCTAAGTGAGAAAAACAGACATAAAAGGCCAGATAGTATATTTTTCCATTTATATGAAATGTCAGAACAGACAAATAAAATGGCGACAGAAAATAAATTAGTGGTGGTCTGGGCAAAAGGAGGAGGGAATGGGAAATAACTGGTCATGAGGATGGAGTTTCTTTCTGGGGAGACAAGAATATTCTACAATTAGTGGACAAATATCAATAGTCTGGGAGAGAAAAAAAGTATATTTCATATAAACCTATAAAGATTTAAAGTGATACGTTATTTAAAAGCACAGCATTTGCATACCAGTACCCCATTTTGTCATGCCAAAATTCTTTTAAAATAAAACGAACGAATTTAGAAATGCATTTTCTGGCACATTACCTGGAGGCACCAGCTGTATTAATTCAAACCTGGTCAGGAAGCCTAAAGAGGAAAAAAATAGATTTTAGGACTTCAGAAAATTGCCATAGTTTTTGTTAAATGCTAAATTTAAAGTTAGCATAACATCCCATGTTCATTTTTTTCTTCCTGGTACTGGGGATGGAAGCCAGGAGCATTCTACCTCTGAGCTACACCCCCTGCCCTATTTTTTATTATTTATTGTGAAACAGGGTCTCACTAAGTTGCAGAGGGCCTCACTAAGTAGCTGAGGCTGGCTGTGAATCTGTGACCCTCCTGTCTCAGCCTCCCAAGTACTGGGATTGCAAGCGTGCACTATCATGCCTGGCTCCCCATTTTTTTTTTTTTTTTTTTTTTTTTGCAGTACTTAGGTACTTAGGATGGAACCCAGGGACATTCTACCTCTGAGCTACACCCCTGCCCTATTTTTTTATTCTTTATTTTGAAACAGGGTGTCACTGAGTTGCAAAGGGCCTCACTAAGTAGCTAAGGCTGTCCGCGAACCATGATGCTCCTGTCTCAGCCTCCCAGATGCTGGGATTACAAGCATGTGCCACCATGCTTGGCTAACATTTTCTTTTTTTTTCTTTTTTCTTTTTCTTTCTTTTTTGTTTTTCTTGTGGGTCTGGGGATGAAACCCAGTGGCATTCAACCTCTGAGCCACACCCCCTGTCCTATTTTTCATTCTTTATTTTGAAACCAGGTCTCAGTGAGTTGCAGAGGGCCTCACTAAGTAGCTGAGGCTGTCAGCGAACCGAGATCTTTGGTCTTAGCCTCCTGAATGCTGGGATTACAAGCGTGCGGCACCAAGCCCGGCTTAACATTTTCATTTTTAATAACAATAGAGTTGGCTCTCCATATCCATAGGCTCCACATATTAAACTAACAAAATATTTTTTGAAATGCACCTATACTGAACTTGTGCAGACTTTGTTGTCATTACCTCCTAAACAATTCAGAATAGTAGCCATTTACATCGCATTGAGTGCATTAGGTATTATAAGTAATATGGAGATGAATTTAAAACATTTAAAGTATATGGGAGGATATGCACAGGTTATAAATCAATAGCATGCCATTTTATGTGAGGAAATTGAGTATTAAATAATTTTGATATTTTTGGAAGTCCTAGAACTTAGAAAAAAAAGTGTCATACCAACAATGATTCAGATATTAATAAATTGAAGGATCAAAGAGGAACTAAATTATAAAACAGTATTTCACCTCCTGAACAGTATGCAAAAAACATGTAACATTCTGTTTCTTAAAAGTGTATTCATGCCAGGCGTGGTGGCACACGCTTGTAATCCCTGCACTTGGGAGGCAGAGACAGTAGGATCGCGCAGGTTCGAAGCCAGCCACGCTGGTTTAAGAGACCCTGTTTCCAAATAAAAATATATTTTAAAAAATAGGTCTGGGCAGGAGGATCACAGATCATGGCCAGCCTCAGCTCCTTAGGCCCTCTGCAACTCAGTGATACCCTGTTTCAAAGTAAAGAATAAAAACGGCTGGGGATGCAGCTCAGAGGTAGAATGTCCCTGGGTTCCATCCCCAGTGCCGCAAAATTAAAAAAAAAGAAATAGGTCTGAGAGTGTAGCCCGCAGGTAGAAGGGTTTCCAGGAACCCAGTACCACCAAAAAAAAAAGTGTATTCACAGAGCACTAAAATAACAATGTACTTTTCATCTTACAAATTCAAAATCCAACTCTTATCCTAAATTGACTTGCCTAAAACAGTGTGCTATATGACTTTACAAATTAAATATAAAATGTAACTTTTTATTAGTTGAATTCAAAATACATTTAGAAATAATAAGCCCATCTGTAATGTCTATAAGGACAAGAATAAGTCAGACATGATGGTACATACTTGTAATCCCAGTACTTAGGAGGCTCAGATAGGAGGATCACAGGTTAGCTGCCAGCTTCAGCTACTTACTGAGGCCCTCTGCAACTTAGTGAAACTCTGTTTTAAAATAATGAAAAGAAAAAAAAAAAAAAGCCAGGCGTGGTGGGGCACGCTTGTAATCCCTGTGCTTGAGGACAGGAGGATCGCGCAGGTTCCAAGCTAGCCTCACTGGCTTAAGAGACCCTGTTTCCAAATAAAATGTATAAAATAGGTCTGGGAGTGTAGCCCAGAGGTAGAAGGGTTTCCAGGAACCCCAGTACCACCAATAAAATAAAATAAAATATAAAATAATAAAAAAAAATATGGCTGGGGGTGTACCTCAGAGGTAGAATGCCCCTGGTTTCAATCCCCTGTACTGAAAAAAAAAAGACAAAAATAAATTTTAGATCAAATCTTAAAGCTAACTTAAAACAAATGATATAACAAAACATCAGTAGAGTATTTCTCACAAAATAATAATAGAAATAAAAACATATCAAAATAGGCAATAGAAGTAAAATCCTCACAGCCAGGTATGGTGGTGTACACTTGTAATTCTAGTACTTGGGAGGCTCAGATTGGAGGATCACAGGTTTGAAGCCAGCCTCAGCAATTGAGTGAGGCTCTCAGCAACTTAGTGAACCCTATGGATCCATCATAACAGCTATTCTCCTCCTCTCTTTTTTTTAATGAATGAGAAAACTAAACCTCAAAGAGAAAAGCACAGCAAGGCTGTAGGACTAACAGTGCCCAAGCTCCACTAGAACTCAGTGAGTCTGCTCCCAGGGCTAGTCAGTGCTCTCAGCCACGCGATACTTCATTGAAAAAATCTCATTCTTCCACAGGACTAATTAATTAGGATGCTTTATAAAATACCTACCGCTCTTAATTGCCTGCTGGCATGGCATGACATACTTCATAGTTGTTTTGAAAATCAAGGAGAGAGTGTACCACTTAGAAGTGATCTGGGGAACAGTTCTATGGTTCTTGCTCAGTTCACCACCCAGGATTAATATTTGGCAACTGAGACGAAAAGATCCTGATTCTTGTATGGTCATTTCTTGTGGATTTATGGAGGCTTAAGGAAACTAGTGTTCTTACAGATGTGACTCATCTCAGACAGATGTTTCATCTTCCCGCTTCTAAAGACTCAGAGGAAAATGTAGATGCAGTGCAATGGGTATTACATCTACTTTTTTAAAAGCGAAATTCCAAAAGCATCTTTTTTTTTTTTTTCAGTGCTGAGGATGGAACCTGGGGCATTCTACCTCCGAGCTACACTCCCAGCCGTATTTTTTTTATTATTTGTTTTGAAACAGGGTCTCACTAAGTTGCAGAGGGCCTCACTGAGTAGTTGTGAGGCTGTCCTCGAACCACAATCCTCCTGTCTCAGCCTCCCAAATGCTGGGATTACAAGCTTGTGCCACCATGCCCAGCTCCAAAAGCATCATTTTTGTGGGAAATATGTTATACCCAATTGCCTTGATGTTTGCCTGAGATGCTCAGGCTTTGTGCTCAAGAAATATAATTAGCCCTGATAACTTAGAAAGCAGCTTATGGTGAAGATCTTTTGAGGTTGTTCTTTCTCAGACTCCTCTTCCTCAAGTTATCCCTTCCTGTTGCTCCGGGTATGTCTGGGCCTTTTCTGTTCTCACTCCCTAGACCATCTAATTCATTGTGGAATTCATTAACATTTACTTGCTGAAAGCTGGGCATGGTGGCGCACACCTGTAATCCCAGGACATGGGAGGCTGAGCCAGGAGCCAGGTTTGAAGCCAGTCTCAGCAACTTAGCAAGACCCTATTTCCAAATAAGAAATTAGAAGGGCTGGGGATGTAGCTCAGAGGTAGAATGTCCCTGAGTTCAATCCTCAGTGCCAAAAAAAAAAAAAAAAAAATTTAAAAACTACATGCTGAAGACTTTCAAGTCTCCATGAACAGGTCACATTGAGTGATGTTTCCCACCACTGGTCATCTCTGCTTGGGTCCTCGCCTGGCACCCTAACTCTGCCTGTCCAGAGGTAAACTCCCCCACACCAACACCTCTTCCTGAGTTTCCAGTGGAAGACATGAACAGGAACCAAGGGTTCTCTAGATGCTGTTGTGAGTTAATCAAGTCTTTCAAAGTCTCATGTACTGTATCCGACTCTTCCACCTTACCTCAACCTTTGATTCCTGAGGACTTTCTACTTTCTTATTATCTCCTTGACTCTCTGAACCACTGTCTTACTGTTCTGCCCTCTGTTTCAGAACACCTGCTCAGTGACCTCTAGCCTGTACTATCTGTAGGCACAGATTCACTATGTACCTAACTTCAAATGCCTTAATCCTCCTGGCACGTTGGCCTGAGGTCTAATCTGCTCCTGACTCTGTGCTCTATCCAGCACTGCCTCATGTAACCTACTTACTTCTGGTTCTTTCTCTGTAGTGTTATTATCTGTGACCTCGGTCCTAATTCTTTCAAGTACAATCTCAGTTGCAAAATTCATAAATCTTAAGAATATGACTATAAATTATACTATTTATTAACAAAAGTGAAGGTTACTTTACTTTGACACACTAGAGAAAGATAATGAACTAATCCTACAGCAAACAAAAAGAATAAAATTATTCCTAGGCAGAAATTAATAAATTAGAGAACAGAAGCCGGGCGTGGTGGCGCACGCTTGTAATCCCCGCACTTGGGAGGCAGAGACAGGAGGATTGCGCAGGTTCGAAGCCAGCCGCGCTGGCTTAAGAGACCCTGTTTTCAAATTTTAAAAAAGTATAAAAAATAAATAAGTCTGGGAGTGTAGCCCGGAGGTAGAAGGGTTTCCAGGAACCCCAGTACCACCAAAAAAAAAAAAAAAAAATTAGAGAACAGAAAAAAAAATAGAGAAAGTCAAGACTCCACGTTTCTTTAGAATGATCAACAAAACTGAGAAACCCTTAGGTAAACTAATAAAATTAAAGAGACAAGATTTAAATTACTAAAATCAGTCGGGCATGGTGGTGCATCCTAGTTTTTGGTAGGCTGAGACAGGAGGTTTGAAGACAGCCTCAGCAATATATCAAGACTCTCAGCAACCTAGCAAGACCCTGTTTCAAAACAAAAAGAGCTGAGTGTAGCTCACAGGTAGAACGCCCCTGAGTTCATTCCCCAGTACCACAAAAAATAAAATAAAAATTAAGATAAATGAATTACTAAAATCAGAAATGAAACAGGGAACATTGCCACTGATCTTCCAAAAATAAAAGAGAGTATATAGGAATACTATGAAAAGCTTTATGCCAACAAATTAAATAACTTAATTTTTTTTTTTTTTTTTTTTGCAGGTCTGGTAATAGAACCAAGGGTCATTCGACCTCCAAGCTACACCCCCACCCCTATCTTTCAGTTTTTATTTTGAAACAGGGTCTCACTAAGTTGCAGAGGACCTCACTAAGTAGCTGAGGCTGTCTGCAAAATGTGATCCTCCGGTCTCAGCCTCCTGAATGCTGGGATTACAAGTGTGCGCCACCAAGCCCGGCTAGAAAACTTAATTAATAAAAAATCCTAGAACGATACAAACTACCAAAACTGACTGAAGAAATACAAATAAAGAGACTAAACGTGTAATTTTAAAAACCCAAAGCTGGGCGTGGTGGCGCACGCTTGTAATCCCCGCGCTTGGGAGGCAGAGACAGGAGGATCGCGCAGGTTCGAAGCCAGCCGCGCGCGCTGGCTTAGGAGACCCTGTTTCCAAATAAAAAATGTAAAAATAGGTCTGGGAGTGTAGCCCGGAGGTAGAAGGGCTTCCAGGAACCCCAGTACCACCAAAAAAAAAAAAACAAAAAACAAACAAACCCAAAGACAAGTTCAGGCCCACATAACTTCACTGGTGAATTCTACCAAATGTTTAAAGAAAAACTATTACCAATTATTCACAAGTCTTCCAAAAATATAAGAGGAGAAAACATTTTCCCATTTATTCTGTGAGGCCAGTATTATCAAAACCAGAAAAGAAATAACTATAGACCAAAATCTCTTTATGATTGTAGACCCAAAAGGCCTCAATACAATACTAGCGAACTGAATCCATCAATACACAGAAAGGTTGTACAACCAAAACCAAGTGAGACTTATTCCTGGAATGTAGAATTCTCTCAATATGTGAAAATCAATTAATATATAAATAAAATTTAAGAATTCACACGATCATCTTAATAGTTGGAGAAAAAGCATGTGATAAAGTTCAACCTTCTTTTATGATAAAAAAAAATAATAAACTAGCACTAGAAGGGAGCTTCTTTGACCTGATCTAGGGCATCTATGAAAAACTAAAATGTAGCATCAACATTAAGTGAAAACTAAAGGCTTTCTCCCCAGCATCAGGAGCAAGAGAAGAATGCTCAATTTCATCTCTTTTGTTCAATATTGAACTGTAAATGCTACAGGCCATTAGACAAGAAAATGAAATAAAATGAAGACAAATGATAAAGAAAGAGGTAAAACTATATATATATATATATATATATATATATATATATTTTTTTTTTTTTTTTTTTTTTTTTTTTGCAGATGACAGTTTTGTATACAGAAAATCCTAAGGAATCAATAAGAAGAAAAACTATTGGAACTAATAAATGAGTTTGGCAAGTTTGTAGAATACAGCATCAGTATATAAAAGTCAGTTGCATTTCTATACACTCAAAATAATCCGAAAATAAAATGTTTGGGATTTTCATTTATAATAGCATCAAAAAGAATAAAATACTTAAGAAAATTTATGCACACTGAAAATTACAAGACACGAAAAATAAATTTAAAACAACCTAAGGGGCCTAAATAAATGGAAATACATCCCGTGTTCATGCCTGAAAGACTTAATATTCTTAAGACGGCAATGTTCCCCAAACTGTTCTACAGGTTCAACATCATCGATATTAAGATCCTAGGTAAATTCTTTTCAGAAAGTGACAAGCTGATTCTAAAATTCATATGAAAACTCAAGTGTCCCTAAATAGAAAAAAAGCAAAACAAAAAGGCTTGGAAAAAAAAAAAGAACTAAACTAGAAAACTCAAATTTTCTGATTTCAAAACTTCCCACCAAAGTACAAATTAAGTACAAAGTACAAAGTACAAATAATTAAGATTGTGTGTTGGCCTAATGACAGACATATGTCTCATGGAATAGAATTGGGAGCCTAAAATTAAACACTCAAATTATAGTCAGTTGATTTTTCAACAAGGGTGCCAAGATAACTCAATGGGGAAAATAATAGATTTTCTTAATCAAATGGTGCTAAGACAAATGGATATCCATATGCAAAACAATGAAAATTGGTCCATGTCTAACACCATTTTAAAAAATCAACACAATATAGATCACAGACCTAAGTAGAAGAGCCAAAATTACAAAACTTTTAGAAGAAAAATCTAGATGTATTTTTTCTTTTTTTGTGTGTGTATGTGGTACAAGGGATTGAACCCAGGGGCATTCTACCTCAAAGTTACAACCCCAAACCTATTTTTTTTTATTCTTTATTTTGAAACAGAGTCTCACTAAGTTATGGAGGGCCTCACTAAGTAGTTGAGGCTGGCCATGAACCTGCGATCCTCCTGTCTCAGCTTCCCAAGTACTGAGGTTACAAGTGTGCATGCATCACCATGCCCAGCTAGATGTAAATATTTATGGTTGAATTAAACAATAGTTTATTATATATGACACCAAAAGTAGAACCAAAAAAAGAAAAATAGATAAATGAATTCATCAAAATGAAAAACCTTTGTGTTTCAAATAATTCAATTAAGAAAGTGAAGGACAATCCAGAAATGGGGAAAATATTTGTCAATCATATGTCTGTTAAGGACTTACATGGAAAATATATATGGAATATTTACAACTCAATTTTCAAAAAGAGACAAATAACTCAATTAAAAATTAGACAAAGAGCTGGGCGTGGTGGCGCATGCTTGTAATCCCCGCGCTTGGGAGGCAGAGACAGGAGGATCACGTAGGTTCAAAGCCAGCCGTGCTGGCTTAAGAGACCCTGTTTCAAAATAAAAAATATAAAAAATAGGTGTCTGGGAGTGCAGCCTGGAGGTAGAAGGATTTCCAGGAATCCCAGTACGACCAAAAAAAAAAAAAAAAAAAATTAGGCAAAGAATCTGAATAGGTATTTCTCCAAAGAATACTCAACAGCATTAGAATTAGAGAAATGCAAATCAAAATAACGAGATACCACTTCATATGTACCAGTACTGCTGCCAGTCAAAATGACAGATAATAATTTTGGGCCAAGATGTGATGTAAAAAAATGAACCGCTCATACATTACTTGTGTAACATAAAATGATTCAGCTGCTTAGGTAAATAGTATGGGAGTTCCTTAACCAGGTAGGCATACAGTTACTGTATGATACAGACCCATAAAAATTAAAACATATGTTGACACAAAAACTTGTACATAAATATTCATAGCATAATTATTATATCATAGACTAAAAGAGGAAACAACCCAAATGTCCAATAGTTGAATAGAAAAAGTGTGGCATATTAATATAATGGAATATTATTTAGCCATAACAATGAAGTACTGGCATGCTATATAATTAATGAGCCTTGGAAATGTTAAGCTAAATGAAAAAAGTCAATCATAAAGGACCATATATTTATGTGAAATACCCAGAATAAGCGACTCTATAGAGACAGAAATATTGGTGTTTGCATTTGGCTGGGAAGACCAGATGGGTATAAGGAGTGACTCCTAATAGGTATAGAATTTCTCACTTAATATTTATAAATAATCAGCCAGGCATGGTGGTGTACACTTATAATTCCGGTACTTAGAAGTTCATAAGTTCAAGATCAGCCTCAGCAACTTAGCAAGACCCTGTTTCAAAATAAAAAGTAAAGAAAAATAAAAACAGGAGCTGGGGTTGTATCTTGGAGGTAGAAGGCTTCTGGATTCAAGCCCTAGTACCAGTAATAAATATATAAATACAAATAAATATATAATAGAAATATGTAATATGTGTGTCTGTGTACAGAAGTATACTATCTGGAAAATTTCAACTATATTTAGAAAAAGGGTTTTAACAGAATCAAAAACATGATTTAAGCTGGCCGTGGTGGCGCACGCTTGTAATCCCCATGCTTGGGAGGCTGAGACAGGAGGATTGTGCAGGTTTGAAGCCAGCCTCGCTGGTTTAAGAGACCCTGTTTCCAAATAAAATATAAAATAGGTCTGGGAGTATAGCCCGGAAGTAGAAGGCCACTGGGTTCCATCCCTAGTATCACCAAAAAAAGTGATTTAAAATTGACTCCAGATTCTCTCAAATATAAACACAGATCAACATGGAAGTATCAGTTTAGAAAATATCAAATACCCAAATATTATACCTATGAATTACACACAATAGTCTTTTTATTTTTTAAGAAGTACCTACTTTCTAAAAGTTCTGCTACAGCTCCTGGATCTATTGCATTTTCAAATACCTACAGAGGAAAAAATGGGGAATAAAAATGTTTGATGTTTTATTAATAGGTACTTACAGAAACTGTAGAGTATATTTTTCCAAATAACTAAGAAATGGAAAATCCAGCCCTATTACATTTTAAGACTCAAGAGAAGCGGTTTTAAGCACTTTTTAATGTGGCTACGGGCTACAAAATAATGGGTGCAAGGAAATCCAGTTAGCTAAGTCTACCACATGCTTAACAATGTCATCAACCTGACCTACTTCTGCTATTTTTTTAAGTGTATGTTGAATCAATCTGAGTTGTGAGTACCTAGAAAAACATTCTGCATATAACAAATAATCATTAGATATTAATTGAATGAATGACTTCTCTTCCCAAACAACTGCTTATACAAGAAGGAAACATAAATAGAAATTCTGCCTTTGTGTAACACAAAAGAAAAGCTCACTACCAGCAGTTATACCCTCACAGAACCCAGAGGGACTCTTAAGTGTATCATGAAGCCAAGAAAAACATTATGATATCTCTCTCTAGACTTTGCGTATTTTATCCTTAACATTAAAGGTTCTGGAGTAGGCTGAAATAAAATGCATATCAAGTAAAAAGCATCTCCTACTGCACTCTAGAAACTTATTAAAAAAAATGTTCAGCAGAATTTAATTTCAGGCTTTGAAATTCTGATTTAGGTGGTATTTAAATGTAAACGTGGGCCTGGCGTGGTGGCTCATCCTTGTAATCCCCGCGTTTGGGAGGCTGAGACAGGAGGATCGCACGGGTTCGAAGCCAGCCTCAGCTACTTAGCAATTTAGTGAGACCCTGTTTCCAAATAAAATATAAAAAAGGTCTGGGAGTATAGCCCGGAGGTAGAAAACCTCTGGGTTTCACCCCCAGTACCACCAAAAAAAATAATAATAATAAAAATAAAATAAATGTAAATGTGGTTAAAATTCTGTTCTTGGGTCAAAAGCCAGGTCAGTTTTAAGAACAAAAATGGAGGCTGTCCCCTATAATCCATTTTTTGTCTTACTGACTTGAACTTATTAAACAAATGTGGGTAACTTTATTTTTACCTAAGTTATTTTAATGGCTGCACCCTTTGTTTCACTCATTGTTATGATTTGAATTGTGTCCCCTCCAAAAACCCACAGGTCAAAGTCCTAACTCCAGTGTCCCAGAATGTGACCTTATGTCCAAATAGAGTCAGTGCTAATATAATTAGTTAAACTAGAATAAGGTCATAATACTGGAATAGGTTGGGTCCTTAATCTACTATGATTAGTGTTCCTTTGAAAAGGAGTATTTTATCACAGAAGTCTTGAGAGAAAAAAAAATTTGCACGAAATAAATTCAAAAGAGTTTTAGTTGAGCAAAGAATGACATTAAAAAAAAACAAAAAAACCAAGCAGGCCAGGTGTGGTAGCACCCTCCTGTAACTCCGGTACTTGGGAGGCTGTGATAGGATCGTCACAGGTTTGAGACCAGCCTCAACAAATTAATGAGATTCTCAGCAAGACCCTGTTTCAAAACAACAAAAAAATATATTTTTATATAAAAATTTTATATAAAAAATATATATATAATTTTATATAAAAATATATATATATAATTTTAAGCTCAGAGGTAGAATGCTCCTGGATTCAATCACTCCTACTGTACTGTAAAAAAAGTTCAAACAGGCAGCACTCAAAATCATAAGAGGTTCAGAGAGTTCCATTGCCACAAAGTGGGCAGTGAGCTTCTACAGGCTGACGTGGAAAGAAAGCAAAGACATTTGGTTAGAGTGGAAAGACCCTAGGTGGAGGAGAGTTGGTAGTTTCTGATTAGTAATGTCTCCAGTTTCATTGTGCCGTTTATACTGAAGTTCAGTTTGCTTCCGGAGGAACTAAAAGCACTGAGGCTTCTCCAGGGTAATTTTTTTTAAAACATCAGGCACATGGAAAAGAATAAATGGTCACATAAATATTGGATGCTGTCATAAGCCAAGGAACTATCAGAAGCTGAGACAGAGGGCTCAAATAGGCCCTTCTCTACTGCCTTCAGAGGCAGTGGCCTTTCCTACCTTCTGTGAGACAGTAAATGTGTTGCTTAGGGAACTCAGTTTGTGGTGCTTTTGTATGCTAGTCCCAGGACACCAATATCCCCATGTCTAAGGATTTTCTTAAGTGTGACCATGGGGAAACGAGCAACAAGAACAGTTCAAACATAGTGGCTCATAAAATTTTTATAAGGAGTGTGTTTATCTAAATGCTTTGAAGCATTCCATTCTGAACTACAAATTAAAATGTTGCTGCTATTTGCTGTTTGTTTTTTTTTTTTTTTTTGCAACAAGAGAATGGAACAAATGCAAGAGAGCTGGAACGGACTGGGAGGGAGCTAGACAATGAACCCAAACAACTCATAAGAGAACAGTGGCTTAGTTTCATTTCATAAAAAGAAAAAATGATTCTTTGGCATTTTTGACTAGTAATCTCAAATGTACAGCTTTTTTTGTTTGTTTGTTTTGCTTTGTTCTGCGGTGCTAGAGGTTAAACCCAGGGGGATTCAACCTCTAAACTACAACCCCCAGCCCTATTCTTATTTCTTATTTTGAAACAGTGTCTCACCAAGTTGTGGAGGGCCTCACTAAGGGGCTGAGGCTATCCCTGAAGCCACCATCCTCCTGTCTCAGCTTCCCAAGTACTGGGATTACAAGTGTGTGCCACCACACCTGGCTTTCAAATGTACAGCTTATTTTATTTATTTGTTTATTTATTTATTTATTTTGAAGCATTTGGGATGGAACCCAGGGGCATTCTACCTCTAAGCTACACCCCCAGCCCTAAGTTGCAAAGGGCCTCACTAAATAGCTGAGGCTGGCCTCAAACTCATGATCCTCCTGTCTCAGCCTCTCGAATACTAGGATTATAAGCCTGTGCCACCACGCCAAGCTGTCAAATGTACAGCTTTTCAAAATCTCAGTGGTGGAGTCTAAAAAGTGACTCTCAGCCTCTTTTTCAATAAATCCAGAAAGATGAACTAGATGACTCCACCAAGGTCATTTACAGATTTATCATTCTTTACTTGTACAATTAATTATGTACTCTTTAGATTCTTATAATTTTTTTTCACTTCTTCCAATATCTAAATGTGAGATGTAAATTCTGATCCAGGTATGGTGACCCACGCCTGTAATACCAATACTTGGGAGGCTAAAACTGGAGAATCACAGGTTCAAGGCCAGCCTCAGCAACTTGGCAAGGCACTCAGCAACTTAGCAAGACCCTGTTTCAAAACAAAAAATAAGTTAGGGCTGGGGGTGTAGCTCAGAAGTAAAATGCCCCTGGATTCAGTCACCATACCAAAAAAAAAAAAAAAAGGAACAAAAAAAGAAAAGAAAGAAAAATGGAGCCAGGCTTGGTGACATATGCTTGTATTCTCAGTACTTGGGAGGCTGAGACAGGAGGATCGTAGTTTCACGGCCAGCCTCAGCTACGTAGTGAGGCTTTCTGCAACTTAGTGAGACCCTGTTTCAAAATAAAAAATAAAAAATAGGGATGAGGGTGTGTAGCTTGGAAATAGAATGCTCCAGGTTTCAATCCTCATTACTAAAAAAAAAAAAAAAAAAAAAAAGATAATAGTCATTTATTTCTTCTTTCAAATCCAGCAGGTTTGGCATATTCTTTATTTAAATTAATAGGCTGTGATTTATAAATATATAACATAAAACTCTGGCCCTTGTATAAATCAATCTTCATCTTCTCTCCCCATCCTCCGGCCAAAACAAATAGGTCACATTCTGGGTAACACCTTCCAGACCTTCAAAAGTGATGTTCTACCCTGATGCCTTTCCTCTCCCCAGATCTCCTCAGTGTCGCTGTTGAGGTGTTCCTAAAATCAGTAGTCTTATAAGGTTAAAACTGATTCTATCTCCAAATTCAAAACACAAATCACTCTAGGTGAGTTCAGAGTAATAAAATAAATATCATACTAAATACTGAGGAAGATGATGAGTAGTGCTTGGACTAGGTGCATCCTTTTTTTTTTTTTTTTTTTTTTTGAGCTTGGAATGGAATGTAGCCTTTACAACCGTAGGTACATAAGCCAGGTAGGCCTTAGAAAACTCAGTAAATCTGAAGAGGCTTCTTGTCTTCCTGCAGGATTTCAGATTCAAGATTTAAATAATTTGGTTATAGTTTTTTTGTTGTTACTTTTCTGGGTCTAGGGAAGTTTTTTTTCTAAGGTCTGCAGTGTATTAATAATCCCTTTCATAAATTAGTAATTCAACTCTAACACCTCCAAGAACATTGAGAAATGCTCTCTCTGCTCCAGTTAGAAAATGCCATGGGAGTTCCAAGAATAGAGAACCTCGACCAGGGTATTTAGCACTGATTGACAGAAGTTGGCTGGGACCTGCAAAGCAAAAGCAAGTCTTCCCTGAGGTTTGAAGTCTATGGTTTTGCGCCATGCCGAAAAGCCTTTGGGTAATTTTATATTAAAGGAAACTTGCAAGATAACTTTGCAAGGACTGCATATGAGAATATGTATGAGCTACTGAATTATCTTCAGAAAGCAAACCCCCAACGAGAAAGAGTCAAGATCACCTTTTCGAATCGCATGCTCTGCTGAATCACAATAGGGAACGCAGAGGGAAAGCAGTCGGTCTCCAAGTACTGGTTCAAGAGGTAAATCCCAAGGTACACATCTTGCTTGTCGGGCAGGAACACTCCGGGGCAAGAAATCTTAAAAAGAAACAAAACAAAAAGACCCAGCCGCGTTCGTTTTGTTGGACAGGCCCGGTGTCTGAACCTCCCGCGGCCCCTGAGCCGCCTCCATCAGCACCCCGCCTCACCTGTCCCGCCCGGGCCGGCCCCGCGGACCGCAGGCTGCAGCGCCGGCTCCCCGCCTCCGCCAGGTGTCACCCGCGCGCCCCCTCCCCCGCGGGCGGCGGCGCGGAAGCGGAAGCGGCTGGCGGCCGGGCACCTCCAGGGCGGCCGGGCCGGGTGGGCGCCGCCGCGATGCCGAGCCCCCGGAGGAGCGTCGAGGGACGGCCGCTGGGCACCCCCGCCTCGAGCAGCAGCAGCAGCAGCCCGGGCAGCCCGGCCCACGGCGGCGGCGGCAGGTTCGAGTTCCAGTCCCTGCTCAGCAGCCGCGCCGCGGGCGCCGACCCCACCTGCGCCCGGCTGCGCGCGTCCGAGAGCCCGGTGCACCGACGCGGCTCCTTCCCGCCGGCCGCCGCGAGCCCCCCGCAGGCGGCCCCGCCGCCGCTGCCCGAGGAGGACCGCATGGACCTGAACCCGTCCTTCCTGGGCATCGCCCTCCGCTCCCTGCTGGCCATCGACCTGTGGCTGTCCAAGAAGCTGGGGGTGTGTGCCGGGGAGAGCTCGGCCTGGGGCAGCGTGCGGCCCCTCATGAAGCTGCTGGAGATCTCGGGGCACGGCATCCCCTGGCTGCTGGGCACCCTCTACTGCCTATCCAGGAGCGACAGCTGGGCCGGGCGCGAGGTGCTCATGAACCTGCTCTTCTCGCTGCTGCTGGACCTGCTGCTGGTGGCCCTGATCAAAGGGCTGGTCCGCAGGCGCCGCCCGGCCCACAATCAGATGGACATGTTTGTCACTCTCTCGGTGGACAAGTACTCTTTCCCCTCGGGCCACGCCACAAGGGCCGCCCTGGTGTCGCGGTTCATCCTGAACCACCTGGTCCTGGCCATTCCGCTGCGGGTTCTGGTGGTGCTGTGGGCCTTCGTCTTAGGGCTCTCCAGGGTCCTGCTGGGGAGGCACAATGTCACTGATGTGGCTTTTGGCTTTTTTCTGGGCTACATGCAGTACAGCATCGTGGACTATTTCTGGCTGTCGCCCCACAATGCTCCGGTCCTCTTTGTACTGTGGAATCAGCAGTGACACCATCTCATTGATTGTGGCGCGAGGAGGTCCGAAGGTTTCCACAGTCGATGCCAGCCTAAAGCAGCCGCCAGCCCACTCGCCCCAGTCAGACATTTCAAGCCTCTTTGGGAGTTCAGGTGTCCCACCATCTTGCTGTGTTGCTAGGCCAGAGCACATGCTGGCCAGTGCTGAACTTCCCAAGTTAAGGGAAGAAAAAAAAAAAATCCCTCTATTATACATTTATTCAACACTTGTTTATATCTCCAGGACAACTGCAAAGAAACCAAGCTGGGGTGGTTATATGGTTGCTGCTTTTTAAAGCTGACAGTAAGATTCATGTTGTATAGTAATCCCATGCCAATATATCACTTGTAAATCTAATTTTGAGAAAGAAACATGGTCTTCATTCCGGGAATACATGCAGATAAACCACGTACTAATCCTAATCCTTTTCTTGAGGTAGATTTTAAACGGTATTTTAAAAGTGTAAGACATAGGTTTTTTTAGTTCAGTCCATGAAGATCTGCTGCCACAATCGAGAAGATTTCTTCTTAATCCTGATCTTCGTGGTAAGATTTTTAACTTTATTAACTTTCATCTTTGTGGATTGGGCATTGAGGAAAGAGATTCTAGTATTTATCTTTCTCTCGGTTCAAAAGATCTTCAGAGATGTGTTTTCCACTATTCTTTAACTGTCTTTTAGCATTTGAAGCACTTATTTTAAAAAGAAACACTTAACAGGTGGGCATGTCTGAAGTGCCCACAAAAGTCAGTATGAGACTTGGGCTTGCATAATTCTGTTGACAACCAAGAGCACAGCATTAAAGAGGACAGAGAAGCTAAGTTGCTGGGGAAGTTAGAAGAACTGAGAGTTTGGGGGCAGGCTGACCACATATTATGTCAATGACCAGTATGGCAAGAGATGGGACCTTGCTGCCCATCCGCTCTACGGAATAAAAAATAATGTCCCTCCATCCAGTAAGGAAATGGGAAAATAACTTCTTTTCTATGTAAGTACATATGCTTTCTCATACGTACCACAAAGATGACCCTGGATACTATAATTTTTCACATGGAATTGTTCTTCTGTATACTGCATACTTTAACAGTATTAAACTTGAAATTCATCAGGGGAGCCTGCTGTTATATCAGGCACAAGGTGTAACACCTAAATTTTCATTTACATTGACTTTTGCATTTAATGTTGTTAATCTCTGATGTCTTCCAAATCATAAGACCAAAGACCACCTACTCATTATTATTTGACCTGGAAAGAGTGAAGAAGGTATGGGCTTTAACTGCTACTCTCCCTGAAAAGAAGACCTTTAAATTACCTACGGAGCTGTTGTCTTCAGGTAATCTCCATGACCATTTATTCTGGCATTTAATAAATATACAAGATTATGGACTGATACGTAGAAATGCGGTGCTAAGTGGGTTCTGATGGAAGAAGCATGGACTTTCTGAGAGTGAGGGGCACACTTGAAGAACTAACAGAGTCCTAAGTAAAGAGAGTCCTACTAAAATCATCTGCATTCTCACAACACCCAGAACAGTGTCTACCTCTTCTCTCACTGAATCAGCCAAACTGTGGCATTCTAAGGGGTTTAGATTTGTTGTTTAACCTTAGAGGAGATCTTTCCTTCTAATTGCAACTATATTCAGACCAGGTATTTGAAAGCAATTGTATCTCCTCTTGCTGTGTCCCTGAGTCAGAATATTGAGGGCTTACCTTCCAGTCTGTAATTATACTTCTGGAATTCCCTTTTTGAGTTGTAGGGACCTGAGTTTGCTGACTTTTAAAGCACAGATCAATTCACCTGACTTTCTGGAGCACCCTAAGTACTGTAGAATAGAAAACTGATTTCTTTGTTAATTGTACACTGAGAAATGCCTACTAAAAATCAAAATAAAGTTAACCAATATATTGAATGAAGTAAGACGAAAACTGAATTTTTGCCTTGATGGGAGAGATAGCACTCCGCTTCTTAGGGTTTCTTCCCTTTGCTGAACATGTGTGAGAGCTTGTTATTGATAGCAGTATAACTGACATGGCCTGGCCGTATTCACTATCATTAAAGTGGGACAAAAGTAGCAAAGCTTTATTTTTTATTTAGTTAGTTTTTGTGTTACTGAGAGTGGAACCCAGGGGCTTTTCTACCTCTGGGTTATACTCCCAGACCTATTTTATACTTTATTTGGAAACAGGGTCTCACTAAGTAGCTGAGGCTGGCTTTGAACCTATGCGATCCTCCTGTCTCACCCTCCCAAGTGCGCACCACCACACCCGGCAGCAAAGTTTTATTACCTTTGTTTCATAGCTATGTGTATGATGAAACCTCAGCATTAGCCAATTGTGAGGTGGCTAACCAGATTTTTCAGGGCAGTGGACTGTTAGAATGGTGTTTGTCTCAAGGCTTTTAGAAAAGCCCCTGGCAGCTTGGAAGCAAAGCTGCATGGCAGTCTGTCACAGAGGAAAGACTGGGAAATGGAAGCTGACATAAAAGGACACAGAAGTCACTCTGCCCCAGCACCTCATGCAAGATGCAGTCGCCACATAGATATAGAACATTAGCAGACCCATTGACTCTGCTTTGATTGAAATTACCAAGCCAAAGCCATCGAAGGGAAATGGCTTAGAAAATATTTGATTGACTCATAAAGGTGCCAAATTAAAAGTAACAGAGCTTTTAAAAATTGGTCTTTGGTTAAAGAAGTTTTAAAATCTTTTCACAAAGGGTTATCCTAAAAAAAGGAAAGGAAATCTTACTTGGAGTAAAGATTAGGAAATCCAGGAAAACAAATATAGTGGATCTTAGGGACAAAGATTAGGAGGTGTGAGTGTGATTAAGGGGTGGTGAAAGACACGGGGACCCTTTAAAAGTGGGACTCTCGGTGAAGAAGGGGAGGTTGGTTGGTCTCTTACCGCTCGGATCTGCAGCTCCACCACCACCTCCAGAGGCATAGCTTCCTGCGTGGGTTAAAGGACTGAGATGACAAGATCCTTTGGTACCGACTCTTGAACCAATTTTTCTTATTTTAGCTCAATAATCCCTGGAGCAAGTGTTCCCAAAAGCTTCCCCAGCCCCCACCCCGTCGTTCCCCCATGCGTTTCCCCCAGCCCGGGTCCCTCCCGCGGGGTTGGGTCTCACAGCCCGCGCTGGAGTGTCGAGCTTCCGGGAGGCAGCGGCGTCGCGTTGCCATGGACACTCAAAGGCGCTGCCTTCGACCCCGGAACGCGGGCGCGCGCTCATGGTGAAGCTGGGAACGCACGGGCGCGCGCGCGGGAAATGCCCAGCCGGGGACGCACTCCGTGCTGGCGCGGGTCAGGGCCTGCTAAGAGACTTGGTTT
Source organism: Muscardinus avellanarius (assembly GCF_963383645.1). NCBI lineage: Eukaryota > Metazoa > Chordata > Mammalia > Rodentia > Gliridae > Muscardinus > Muscardinus avellanarius. The sequence goes on along the minus strand of NC_137799.1, from coordinate 68,339,490 downwards.
TTGGTTGGTTGATTGGTTGGTTGGGTTTCTTTCTTTCTTTTTTTTTTTTTTTTTCCTCCCCCACAGCTGTTTGGCCCGAATCGCTATGTTAAAATGTTTGCTGTTTTCATTCCAAAAGTGGATCATAGCTCCCTTTCAATTGAAGTACTACTCATTTTTAAGTGCCTACGTGACGCTGGAATTGAATAGCACTGGAATTGGAATAGCAATTTCAATTAAATATGGTTGCCTGTCCCTGAATGTACTCTCTTGCTTATTAAATGTGAAGTCCTCGTGTTTAGCTTGGAAAACACGGTCACTGTCAATAACAAGAAATGTTTGCCAATTAGAAATACAAGGATAATTCCTAACGAAGTTTAGAAGTTAGGTATCCCGTGTTAGCAGTAATAGAGAAATATTTGTCAGTCTGTGTCCCCTTGGCATTGTTCGGCCGTTCCTGGGGTGTGGTTAATCTAAGGCAAGCAGTGAATTGCATCATCTCCCAGTGGGTAGTTAGTTACTGGACTTGCCAGGGCCACAGTCACACTGTAAAAATCTATCAGAGGTGGCAGTCAGAACAAGGGCAAGTGATATCACATTTTTAGTTCATTGTACTTGATTTTTTAAAAATGAAGAAAGGAAAGGAATAGTGGTTGCTTCTAACCAATCCAAATAATCTGGGAGAGCCAATGCTACTCTGAAAAAAGTGTTGTTACTTATTATTAATATTTTGCATTGAAGATTTATACAATTGGAAATGATACGAAAAGATGTCCCCAGAGAAGAATTGGGTAGTTGTTTCAATAATTGGAGTTCGGTTTCCCTGGAAGGGATATGTCTGTCTGTCTGTCTGTCTGTCTGTCTCTCTCTCTCTCTCTCTCCACACCCCCCCCCTTATGCCAAAAGATGCACAGGTGGGTGCCTGGCTCTCTATAGTGGCCAGAAAACAGATTTGTCACTTTGTAACAGTTTACTGGCATAAGACCTGTCAATGATGCTCATAAGTGAGTCACCAACACCAATATTAAATATCAAAAACAGTGGCAATCAAAACAGATTTATGAATAAGTAGCAAGAGGCTTAATGGAGGGGGGAAACCTACAAAGAGCTAGGCACATGACATATGCTAATTCATTTCATCCCCTCAGTAATTCTTTGAGGGAGATATTATAATCCCTGTTTTACAGATGCAGAATCTAAAGCCAAATAGCCTTTACCCAAGGATACCCAACTAATAAGGAGAGCAGTCATGTTTCAATCCAGGTGTGCCCTGCCACATCACTGTCCCAGCAACATAGACATCCTATGGATCCCCACAGGTGCACTGGCTGTCCCATCATATGCTCTTTCTGGTCTTTAACTCTTGATATAATTAGATTCGCTTTGTTTGGTTTCATGGCCCAACCCTGTTCTGGTTTCCTTCCAACTCTCTGGCTGGTTTTTTTGTTTGTTTGTTTGTTTGGTTTGGTTTGGATTTGTGTGTGTGTGTGTGTGTGTGTGTGTGTGTGTGTGTGTGTGTGTATGCGTAATGCGTATCCTCTTTGGACCAATTACCACAATACAGTTTTAATTTATTTATGTGATTATTGACTATTCTATCTCCATAATCTGTGAACTCAGCATGGCTAAGCATTTATATCCTAAGTAACTAGTGTATCAGTAAATATCTTGGAATAGATGTCAAGTGCAGAGATGATCAAGCCAGTATGTGGGGTTAATATTCATAGGTAATGGAAGGTCTTAACACATCAGGATAAACTAAATATATCAAATGATAAAGAATCAGTCAGCCTATGGGGATTTTAAGTGAATTGATGAAGAAAAATTATAGTCTGTTAATTCCCCCCACCATGGTCAGTTCCATCTCATGCCATGGAGATACAGAAGTTGCTATGTATGCAATACCTCTGGCCTGTCTTGCAAAGAAATTAAGCAACAAGTCTGCCATCTCTACTGAAAGCCAAGCAAAGCCATTCAAAAATTAGATTCTTACCACTCCAAAACCATGGCTTCATTACCTGTGTAGGCATCACTTCTGTTCGCAGAGTGTTTCTGCAGTGTACCTTAATCAACAATGACATAAGCACTGCAGAAATCAGTATATCCTACTCATATCCTGACCCTGGATGAGAAAATAAAACTTTGTCCCAAATGGGAATTTTCCAAAAAGTAAATTAGTAAAGAACAAAACACTCAGATAATCATGGCTGATATCTTCCATCATCATCATCATCATCATCATCATCATCATCATCATCATTATTAATTATTTTGTAGAATTGAGGATTAAACCCAGGGAAACTGGGGATTGAACCCAGCTACTCTCCCAGCCCTATTTATTCTTTACTTTGAAACAGAGTCTCACTAAGTTGCAAAAGGGCCTCACGAAGTAGCCAAGGCTGGCCATGAACCTGCATTCTTCCTGTCTCAACTTCCCAAATACTGGAATTACAAGTGTGTGCCACCTCGCTCATCAAGAAAATTAATGATAAGACATAAAATTAAAACATTCATTTTCAAATAACAGAAGGAGTATGGGGAGAAGTGCAGGGTTTTAAACTCAGACAGAGGCATCCTAACTCTGAGCTACAACCCCAGCTTTATTTTGTTTGTTTGTTTATTTTTTGGTACTAGGGATTGAACCCAAGGGGATTCTATCACTGAGCTATACCACCAGCCCTATTTTTTTTTTAAATTTTTTATTTTGAAACAGGGTCTCACTAACTTTCTGAGGCTAGCCACAAACCTGTGATCCTCATGTCCCAGCCTCCCAAATACTGGGTTTATAGGTATGGGCTACCATGCCTGGCTACATATAACTTCTTTGGAGAGCAATTTGATAATGTCTGTCAAAAATTTTCATTTGACTCAGCAGTTCCACTACTGAAATTTCCATTGGAATACCTTCCTGAAAATAAAGATATATGCTGCACCATTTACAGTAAGAAAAAAATACAAAAAAACCAACATATTGTTCATTAAGTAGGGTCTGATTAAATCAGTTATGAGTTAGCCACATGATGGAATATTACACAGTATGGGAAAAAAATGAATCAGAGCCATAAGTCCTAACAGTAAAAACTTTCTAAAATATAGATCTAAAAAGGAAAAAAAAAAGAGGGCACAAAAATATAATACACTGACATATGAGAGAGAAGAATATTTTGTGTGGATATATACATATTTGTGTGTGTGTGTGTGTGTGTGTGTGTGTGTGTGTGTTTAGAATATTCCTGAAAAATATACTAGGCCTCTCTGAGAAGGGGATCTGGAGTAGAGAGCTAAAGAGGAAACTTATTTTTTATTAAATATCCTTAGGTACTTTAACGTAACATTTTTGTCAAGAACTTGTATAATCTAATTCAATAAGTAAAACAAATTAAAGCAAGCAGAAAACATAAAACAATAGAAAATAAACAAATCTGAAAATACAGGAAGGAGAAAATGCTAATTTCTTCAGCTTCTGGGCCTGCACCATACGTGCTGCATGCCATGAAAATATCCATGCAAGCGTGTCTTTGATTCTGCCTCCAGGGCAGGGTTTTAAAATTCCTTAATCTCTGCCGATCTCAGGGGTCCTGATATTGCTGAAATGATAGCCAACCCTTCCTGCATTTGCAAATGCAAGAGGTTCTGGAACGAGAGCCTATATAGCTTTCTTCAGAATCTGGAAGTATAAAATTAGTCAAATCAGATTTTAGGGCCACTGCTCAGTGCATGCTGAGCCCTCTATCCTGCCGTAAGTCCCCTGTATATGGCAAAAAATGAGTAAATAAATAAAAATAAAGGGGGCTACCTGACACAGCGCAGGGAAAGAAAGAAGTTCTATCACATCCTTACCTCCAGTCAAGCTAGCTGTCTCCCCAAGGGCGGTTGTACTCCATAAGTGACTATTTAGAAAGTCCTCCCAAGCCTCACTGTAAGCCATTTAGTTACTTCTGGACTCTGGACTGATTTGTTAAGCCATACAATCTTTGGAGCTAGTGAATTACTCATTAGCACGTGAGAAAAACACCAGCAGATTGATGTTCCAAATGAGTTATTCATCAGCATTTATGAGGAATGCATGCTGGGGAAAAAAAGAAATAAATGCATGAGACAATCTAGATGACCTCAGCAGGAGTGTATTTCCAGAGCTCTGGGGGTTTTTTTCTTTATTTTTAAGCACAGATCCAGCCTCCAGACCCCAAGAAACCATTGTCTTATATTTGTCCTTCAGAATCTTTCTCTAATATGTTCTTAACAGTTTAGCTTCCTCACGGTCTGATATACATAGAAGAAAATTTGAAAATTTTACCTTTCTAACTTTTATTATGAATGTATTAAAGAGTTCAGTGAATTACACTGGGCTCTTTCTTTGGTTTTAACAAGCTGCAGGAAGATAAAAATTTATATTTATTTATTTATTTATTTATTTATATTTATTTATGTTTGGTGGTACTGGGGTTCCTGGAAGCCCTTCTACCTCCGGGATACACTCCCAGACCTATTTTTATATTTTTTAAATTTGGAAACAGGGTCTCCTAAGCCAGTACAGGCGGCTGGCTCCGAACCTGCACGATCCTCCTGTCTCAGCCTCCCAAGCGCGGGGATTACAAGCATGTGCAACCACGCCCAGCTCTATATTTATTTTTTAAGAAGTTAATGTTGCCAGGTGCAGTGGCACATACCTATAATCCCCATACTTGGAAGGCTGACAGCGGAGGACCGTGTGGCCAGTGTGTGGCAATCAATGAGACTCCTTCAAAATAAAAATAAAAAAGAGCTGATGGTGTAGGTCAGTGATAGAACACCATGGGTTTCATCCCTAGTACCACAAAAAGAAAAAGGTTAGTCATATCCTGTGGGGAAACTTTACTTGAGAAGAACCAGTCCTAGTAACACCACGTAGCACTGCAGATAACATCATATACCTCTTAGGAAGCACCTGTGAAGCACTTTGCTAAGTTGAATTTGAATCTAATCAAGTTACCAGGGCTGTACTGTCCAATATGTATTAAACATCCATGTGACTATTTAAGTGAACGAAAACTAAACAGCTTTAAAGTTCAGTTCCTCGTTTGCACTAGTGGCATTCAGTGTGCTTAATGGTCACATGTGGGTAGTGAATACTGTATTAGTACAAGAAGAACATCTCCATCATTACAGCATGTTCTAATGGGCATCACGCTCTAGTGCTAACTTCACTTAAATATGGGGGATAGAGGAATGTATTACTAACACCACAAGGAAGCAGACAGTCATATCTAGAATGTGGGACATTCTTTTTTTTTTTGCTTGTGAATTTAATTTGTTTAAATAATCTTTGCAGAAGTTTATAAAGAAAATCCTAACTCAGGTAAATATCTACCTGTCTTCAGCTCATCCTTTGAAAACTGTTCCTCTAGATTATAATAACATCACAGAATTTGAAAAAATCAGAAGCTATTACATGGTATTCAAAATACTTTTATTACAGAAAATGAAGGTCTAGGGAGGTGAGGTTTGCAGAATGTACAATTCATGATACACCTATGGCTAGTGGCCACATACTTATTTTTTCAATAACACATACATGTAGAGTCCAACATTCTTTCTTCATCTAATTAATGAATACTGTGATTTCACAGACTACAAAACTATCTTCCTGGAATATTGCCTGCTTATTGACAATATTAAACGTCAACCTTTTTTTTTCAGTACTGGGGATGGAACCAGGGGGCATTGTACCTCTGAGTTACACTCCCAGCCCTATTTTTTATTCTTTATTTGGAAACAGGATGTCACTGCATTGCAAAGGACCTCGCTAAGTAGCTGGGGCTATCTATGAACCACAATCATCAGGTCTCAGCCTCCTAAATGCTGGGATTACAAGCGTGCACCACCATGCCCAGCATTTTTTTTTTAATGGTGCATTGTAGTCATACATCTTAATGGGGTATATATGGTGGAGGCATACATGCACATGTCACTCATTTAGCCCTTCCCCAATTCCCACCCCATTTCCTCCCCTTCCCTCCTTCTCATGTTTCACTTAATGATTGACTTTGATATGTTTGTATTTCGTTCTTCCTGCCTCCCATCCCCCTCAATTAGGTTGCCTTATTTGCTCATCTATGGTTCTTCTTCGTCTAGACCTTCTTTCTCCTATGACCCTTTTTCTCCCTAGCTTACACATATTAGGGAGACCATGTGACTTTTTTTTTTTTTTACTTTTTGCGCCTGACTAATCTCACTTAGCATAATGTTCTCCAGTTCCATCCATTTCCCTGCAAATGATGTAATTTGTTCTTCTTTATGGTGAGTAAAATTCCATTGTGTACATATCCCATAGTTTTGTAATCCAATCATCTGTTGATGGACATCTTGATTGGTCCCATAGTTTGGCAATTATGAATTGTGAAGCTATGAACATAGATACGCATGCATTAGTTTGGTAGTTTGGTTTCCATTCTTTTGGGTAGATACCCAGAAGTGGTATTGCCAGATCATGTCGTAGGTTCGTTCTCATTCTTCTGAGAATCCTCCATACTGTTTTTTCAAAGTGGTTGCACTAATTTGCAATCCCACCAACAATGTTTTAGAGTCCCCACTTCTCCACATCCTCGTCAGCATCTGTTGTTGTTTGTCTTTTGAATGATTGCCATTCTAGTTGGAGTTAGGTGAAATCTCAGGGTAGTTTTTATTTGCATTTCTCTGATTGCCAATGATGTTGAACATTTTTCACATAATTATTGGCCATTTGAATCTATTTTGTGAAGTGACTATTTAGTTTACTTGCCTATTTTTTATTGGGTTGTTTTCTTAGTGGTGAGTTTCTTGAGTTCGCTATATAGTCTACATATTAGTCCTCTATCAGAGGAATAGTTGGCAAAAATTTTCTTCAATTCTGTTAGCTCACTGTTGAGGTTCTTGATAGTTTCCTTTGCTGCACAGAAGCTCTTCAATTTAATGTAATCCCACGTACTGATCCTCCTTTTAATATAGGACAACCATCTTAGTTCGCAACAATGTTGAGGCATTTTTTTTTGGGGGGGGGCAGAGAGGCCGGGCGTGGTGGCGCACACTTGTAATGGTGGCGCACACTTGTAATCCCCACGCTTGGGAGGCGGAGACAAGAGGATCGCGCTGGTTCGGAGCCAGCCGTGCTGGCTTAAGAGACCATGTTTCCACATAAAAAGATAAAAAAAATAGGTCTGGGAGTGTAGCCCGTGGGAGTGTATCCCGGAGGTAGAAGGGCTTCCAGGAACCCCAGTACCACCAAAAAAAAAAAAAAAAAAGGTAGAGAGAAGAAGTAAGAGAAACTGCTTTATAGTAAAAAGTAATTGAGGCCTACTAACCTAATGTAATGTGAACTTTGTCGGCACCTTAATTTGAACAAACCAATTTATAGAACATTTGAGACTATTAGGAAAATTTGAGAGCCGGGCGTGGTGGTGCATGCTTGTAATCCCAGTATTCGGGAGGCTGAGACCAGAGGATCGTGGACAGCCTCATCTATTTAGCAAGGCCCTTTGCAACTCAGCAAGACCCTGTTTTTAAAAATAAAGGACTAAAAAATAGGGCTGGGGGTGTAGCTCAGTAGTACAATACCCCTGGGTTTCATCCCTAGTACCACAAAAAAAATTTTATAATGATTTGGACATTAGATAATACCAAATAATTTTGATAGGTATGATAAAGCCCTTGAATTTGTGTAAGACATATATAAATATTGTTTAGAGATGGATATTAAGGTAGAAGGTGATACAGTGATCTAATGCTAAGATTTTACTTTCAAGTATTTAGCAAAGGAATAAAAGGAATAGATGAAGCAAATATGTAAAAATCTTGATATTTGTTGCCACTGGGTGATGGATTTTTGAGGTTTCTGTACTTACATACTTTTGTGTGCTTAAAAATATTCACAGCTGGTGGTAGATGCCTATAATCCCATCACAGGAGGCTGAAGCAGAAGGATTTCAATCTAGAGGCTGGGCTGAGCATCTTAGTGAGACCTTGTTTCAAAATAAAAAGGACAGGGGTCGAGTGTGGCTCAGTGGTAGAGCATTTGCTTAGCATGTGTGAAGCCCTGAGTGCAACACACACACACACACACACACACACACACACACACACACACACACCAAAATAATAACTTTTTTTTTGCAGGTCTGGGGATGGAACCCAGGGGCATTTGACCTCCGAGCCATACCCCCTGCCCTATTTTTATTCTTTATTTTGAAACAGGGTCTCACTGAGTTGCAGAGGGCCTCACTAAGTAGCTGAGGCTGACTGAGAACCGCGATCCTCCGGTTTCAGCCTCCTGAATGCTGGAATTACAAGCGTGCGCCACCACACCCGGCTATAATAATAACGTCTTTAACTTAATTTAATTTGAGGGGCTATTGGGGATGAAGTCCAGGGACATTCTACCTCTGAGCTACACCACCAGTCTTATTTTATTTTGAAACATAAGTTTCAAAATAAGTTGCCAAGGGCCTCACTAGGTTGCTGAGTCTGGCCACCAACCTGCAATCCTCGTGTCTCAGCCACCCAAGTACTGGGATTACAAGCATAGGCCACCACACCTGGCTATAATAACACTTTTTAAAAAATTCAACATGTATCTGGGCATGGTGGTATATGCCTATAATTTCAGTAAAACAGGGTCTCTCTAAATTGCTGAGAGCCTCACTAAGTAGCTGAGGCTGGCTTTAACCTGCATAACCCTCCTGTCTCAGCCTCCGAAGTACTGGGATTACAAGAGTGCGCCACCGCACCCGGTTTAAAATAAATTTTAAAATTTTTAAATGAAATGGGGCTAGAAATGGAGCAAAGACGTAGAATACCCCTGGGTCCATTCCTCAGTACCACCAAACAAACAAACAGAAATGAAAAACTAACACGTACTTAAATAAGAACCTTTGTGGCCGGGTGTGGTGGCGCACTCTTGTAATCCCCGCGCTTGGGAGGCGGAGACAGGAGGATCACGCAGGTTCAAAGCCAGCCATGCTGGCTTAAGAGACCCTGTTTCCAAAAATAAAAAAAAGTGTAAAATAGGTCTGGGAGTGTAGCCCGGAAGTAGAAGGGCTTCCAGGAACCCCAGTACCACACACACACACAAAAAAAAGAACCTTTGTGGACCGCCTTCAGTCCTAAAATAGCTCATTAAAAGGATTCTTGTTAGGATCATTCTAAAATTCTCCTTGATAAAAGTCTCACATACATATAAATAGAAAATATGGTGGAGCTATTCACCTTAAATGTAGATAAGCAACTTAATGTGGTTAGTATGTATAAATCTTTAAGGTAATTGAGAGAGAAATCCATTTAATGGGAAAAAAGATGCATTGTCTTATAAGAATCATTATCTCTGAGCCAGGTGGCACATGCCTGTAATTCTAGTACTTGTGAGACTGAGACAGGTGGATCACAGGTTTGAGGCCAGCTTCAGAGACTTAGTGAGGCCCTCTGCAACTTAGTGAGACTCTGTTTCAAAATAAAAAAATTAAAAAAAATAGGGCTGAAGGTATAACTCGGAGGTAGAATGTCTCTGGATTCAATCTCCAGTAACACACACACACACACACACACACACACACACACACACACACACACACACTTCTCTGCATTCAGAACAGGAGCTGGAAATTTGAGTATTTCTTTAAGTATGTACAACTTCTTCAGAATTTTCCCCAGTATAGGAAAAGCTTCCAAGGAAGGAATAAAATTACATTGATTAATTTTAACAATCCTGAAGTAATTTAAGATCTGAACCCACACATAGGATCTGCTTTACCAAACTTTATTAGAGTTCATGAGTCCTACTATATAGTACTTTTTGGATTGTTTTGATTCACTGGTTTTTATAAGCTAAAAACTTACACGATGCTGACCCATAGACCCCTTTCAAGGACTGCTCTTGGGCATTTTGTACTACATAGACCTTTCATTTAAAAATAATCTCTAAGCCGGGTGTGGTAGCGCACGCTTGTAATCCCCGCGCTTGGGAGGCAGAGACAGGAGGATCGCGCAGGTTCGAAGCCAGCTGCGCGCGCTGGCTTAGGAGACCCTGTTTCCAAATAAAAATGTAAAAATAGGTTTGGGAGTGTAGCCCGGAGGTAGAAGGGCTTCCAGGAACCCCAGTACCACCAAAAAAATAAAAATAAAAAAATAAAAATAAAAATAATCTCTACTCAGAAAAACTAATTTGCCCCTTCATATTTCAGCTGCCTAGCACTATTTCTATGGGAATAGCAGGCAAATTATGACATGAAGCAGTGTGTGTGTGTGTGTGTGTGTGTGTGTGTGTGTGTGTGTGTGTGTTACTGAGGATGGAACCCAGGGGCCTTCTACCTCTGGGCTACACTCACAGATCTATTATATATAATAACTTAGTGGTGACCTCCACAGCTAGGTGAGATCCTGTTTCAAAATAAAATTTTAAAAATTAAAAAATAATAGGACTGGGGATATATATATGTGGGGGGCATATATGTCTGGGGCATTTGACCTCTGAGCTATACACCCTGCCCTATTTTTTATTTTATTTTGAAACTAGGTCTTACTGAGTTGCAAAGGGCCTCACTAAGTAGCTGAGGCTGTCCATGAACCGTGATCCTCCCCAGCCTCCTGAATGCTGGGATTACAAGCATGAGCCACCACACCCAGCTTATTTTATATTTTTTAATTTGGAAACAGGGTCTCACGAAGTTGCTGAGAACCTCACTAAGTAGCCGAGGCTGGCTTTGAACCTGGGATCCTCCTGTCTCCGCCTCCCAAGTACTGGGATTAGAAGCGTGCGCCACCACACTCAGCTGACATGAAGCAATTTCTAAGGAATTGTACTTATTTCCCAACATAAAAAATAAGAGACGAGTATGTTTAAGGTCCAAAACTTGTAAGAAAAAAAAAAAGTGTCTACTGTACCTGCATTAAGATTTAGACCCCGAAGTCAGCAGGGGCTCAAGATAAGGTTATGTCTGATAACACTGTATCTACTCCTTCATCTCCTACCAAAATATGCGCCTTTCGTTTCCTTTTTCACTCTCTTCTGCCTTTATTTAACCCTTCATGCTTCTCTTTATCCTCGTATCAATCCATTCATTTTGCTTTCCATCCAGTTATTCAGGGAATAGTTACTAAGCGCCTACTAAGTATTAGGCACTGTTCTGGGTAATTTAGGAACAAGGGTGAATAAGCAATCTCTGTTCATTTGGCGCTTACATTCTCGTGGGAGAGGACACTGAATACATAAGTGAACACAGCCAGGCCCAACGGCGCACACCTGTGATCTCAAGTACTTGGGAGGCTGAGACAGGAGGATCACAGGTTTTCAGCCAGCCTTAGCAACTTAGCGATGCCCTCCACAGCTTAGAGAGACCCTGTTTCAAAATAAAATTTAAAAATAATAGGATTAGTGATATAGAGGTAGAATGTTCCTGGGTTCCATCTTTAGCACCAAGAAAAGAACACAAATAAGATAATAAGAGTATGATGAGTGGCAAGAAGCAAATATTCAAAGTAGTAAGATAGAAGGTTACAGGGTAGAGAGGGAATAAGAATCTAATTTAGATTCAGTGTCTAGGTAGGTCCCTATAGCTATGACATTTGACTGAAAATCTGAGAAGAGAAGCCTGACCACTGGCAAGACTTAAAGAGTCACACCAGGTGAAAGGAACATCAAATGTAAAAGCCTAAGGTCAGGAAAGAAGCTGGTGTGCTTGAGGAGGCAAAATAGAATAAAATAAAATAAAATAAAATAAAATAAAATAAAATAAAATAAAAAATCAATAGAGCTGGCCCTTAGAAGGGAGGGCCAGTGAGGGGAAGGCAGGAGGTTAAGAGATGTCACCCACTCAAGAGTTACACTGCTGGTCAGCCGGCGTGGTGCCATACCTGTAATCCCAGTGCTTGTGAGGCTGAGACAGGAGGACCGCAGGCTAGAGGGCAGCTTCAGCAAGTAGTGAGAGGCTCAGCCACCTAGTGAGACTGTGTTTCAAAACAAAAAATAAAATTGGGCTGGGGATGTAGCTTGGAGATAGAATGCCTCTGGGTTCAATCCCCAGTACTACACACACACACACACACACACACACACACACACACACACACACACACACAGAGTTACACTGCCACTAGATTGCACAGGAACTTAAATAGTTAAGGCAAACAATGTCATCACCTATCTCTTTCACAATGGCCTGTGTTTCCCCTGAACGTGTATCTTTATAGCCATAACCTCTTCTTCTCTGCCTTGTACCAGAACCTTGGTTTGTTTGTGTGGCAATGTATCCAACTCTAGGAAATGAATCATCATTGAAGCCAGTCTGGCCAATGAGATATAAGGAGGGGAAGTCACTAGAAGCTTCTGAGAAGTAGTTTTATTATAGATATGAGAGCTGTTTTTGCTTCCTTTCTTTTCTTCTAGCTGTGGTTGCTGCCAGTTTTTCTTTCTTTCTTTCTTTCTTTCTTTCTTTCTTTCTTTCTTTCTTTCTTTCTTTCCTTCTTTTATGGGTCTGGGGATGAAACCCAGAGGCCTTCTACCTCCGAGCTACACCCCCTGCCTTGTTTTCTATTCTTTATTTTGAAACAGGGTCTCACTAAGTTGCAGAGGGCCTCACTAAGTAGCTGAGGCTGTCTACAAACCATGATCCTCCTGTCTTAGCCTCCCAAATGCTGGGATTACAAGCATGCACCACCACGTCCAGCTTCCTTCCTTCCTTCCTTCCTTTCTTTCCTTCTTTCTTTCTCTCTTTCTTTCTTTCTTTCTTTCTTTCTTTCTTTCTTTCTTTCTTTCTTTCTTTCTTTCTTTCTTCAGTACTGGGGATGGAACCCAGGGGCATTCTACCTCTAATCTACATCCCCAGCCCTATTTTTTATTCTTTATTTTGAAACAGGGTTTTACTAAGTTGTGGAGGGCCTCAATAAGTAGCTGAGGCTGGTCCTGGAACCTGTGGTCCTCCTGTCTCAGCCTCCAATGATGAGGTAGAATAGAAGAAATAAAATTTTAGGTAAAAAGGAGATAAATTGGGAAGGAAAGGGGAAAATATGGTTTTAAAATCTGAATTCTTTGGTTAATGGATAACAGACCTTAGTTATTCTCAAGAAGGTAGGCCCATACTTTTAAATTAAAATGGGCTGGCTCAGAAAATTTCTGAGGTAGTTAAATCTGAGCTTCACTTTTTGTCAAAGTTCAGCTCCCCTCCAGGAATATTCTCAAAAAAGTGACACTTTGCCGGGCGTGGTGGCGCACGCTTGTAATCCCCGCGCTTGGGAGGCAGAGACAGGAGGATCGCGCAGGTTCGAAGCCAGCTGCAGGCGCTGACTTAGGAGACCCTGTTTCCAAATTAAAAAAAATAGGTCTGGGAGTGTAGCCCGGAGATAGAAGGGCTTCCAGGAACCCCAGTACCACCAAAAAAAAAAAAAGTGACACTTTTTGTTGCTGGGCATGGTGGTGCATGCTTGTAATCTCAGCCCTTGGGAGGCTGAGACAGAAGGATCACACAGGTTTGAAGCCAGCCTCAGCTATTTAGTGAGGATCTCAGCAACTTAGTGAAACCCCGTTTCTAAATAAAGTATAAAATAGGTCTGGGAGGTAGAAAAGCCCCTGGGTTTCACCTCCAGTACCACAAAAATAAATAAAGTCACACATTTTGTTAAAAGAGCCCCATACCCCACCCCAACAGCCAGGAGAAGTCCTGGCTCAAAGGAAGTCTCACCTTTTGTGAACCAGAAAGCTTAAAAAAAAGAGGCAGCCATCCCATGTGACTTGGCCACCCCTTCTCTAGTAAGCCCTATAAAAAAAGGTACAGCTCTGAGGAGAGCTCTTTGCAATTTTGGAAACATTCTTTTTTGTGCTATTCTAAGCCATTTTGAGCGATTTGGGGCCACTTTGGGCCATATAGGGGCAACTTTTGCAGCCCTTGTCCCTCTCCCCGCTCTTTCACAATGGCCTGTGTGCCTCTGAACGTGTATCTTTACTTTGCTTAAATTAAAATCTCAGCCTTTATCTCAGACTGGTTGTGTGTGTGTTGAAATTCTTTTCACCATGGAAGCCAAGAACCCACAGAAGTTATCGTGTTGCCCATGACACCAAGTACTGGGATTACAGGTGTGGCCCATTGTTTTAATAAGCTGTAACTTAAGTAAGTTCCTTTATTGCTAGGCAATTCGATTTTTTGGCTTTTTCTTACAAAGGGGGAGAAACATTTCTGTAGACAAATCTTTGGATATTGGTGCAAAACTAACTGGGATAATTTTCTGGTAGTGAAATTGCTGAATGGAAGCACTTAAGCCTCTCATGTAGTCAAGTTAATCTTACAAAAAGGTTATACAAATAACATACTAACAGCATTTCCCCGTGTCTTGATCAATATTTACTACTAACCAACTTCAAAAGTTTGCCAATCTAATGGAGTGAAAAAGTGGCACTTCACTGTTTTTATTTAGGTCTCTAACAGTTAGTAGGGCAGCAAGGCCTTATTGTTAAACATGCAGATTTTGAAGTTAGATTCTCTTGGTGGGATCCTAGCTCTTCCTCCTCTTAAAATGTGTGACCTTGCTGGATTTGGTGGCTCACACCTGTAATTATGTACTTGAGGGGGATCACAGGTTGGAGGCCCGCTTGCACAATTCATCAAGCCCCTCAGCAACTTAGCAAGACCCTGTTTCAAAATTAAAAAGGGCTAGGTGTGTAGCTCCAAGAATATCCCTGGGTTTAATCTCTAGTACACACAAAATAAGTGTGACCTCAGGCCTCAGGTATGCTGGGTCTATTTCTTCTAAAAAAAAAAAAGGTGTGTGTGTGTGTGTGTGTGTGTGTGTGTGTGTGTGTGTTGGGGGGAGATTGAGAGCAGAGATCTTTAGGATCTGAAGGATTACAGAGCACCTTTCCTATACATTTGCTACTGGTGGGTACACATCTTAATTTTTTGGAGCCTTGTTCACTCCAGTACTTTATGTTGGGTGTCCTTCCCGCCAAGTTTTGCAGAACTCTGGTTGCTCGTAATCCGAAATGAGAGGCAAATTGGTTTCGTTTTTAAAAATTCTCCCTCTCCAACCTCGCCTTAGACTGATGGCTTATGCATCCATTGTACTAGGAAGAGCAGCAGCTTTTGAACCACAAAGTGAGGTCGATCATCACCTCCGGGCGATCAGGATCCACTGTTTACAGTGGAGAACACTTTTTTGATAACAAGGATCTGACACTGCCGAAAAAAACTTCGTCTCCTCACCGGCGAAGCTTGTATCCCCGAAAGACTTCAGAGATTTAATAAGCAGGAAGGTTCACACCCAGCAGTTCACCACTTCACCCGGGCCACGCCCCCGTGACCAAGCCCCTCGGCCCCGCCCGCGGCCCCGCCCACCGGAAGTGACGCGCCAGGCGAAGTACTTCCTCCGTCCGCCGGCGGCCTGCGCGGGGCGTGCGTCGGCGTCGCTGCCAGCCGGGGATTGTGGGTAACGGCCCCGGCCGGCTGGGGCGGCTGGCTCTGCGCAGCAGCTTCCATTCACGCCAGGTCCGTTGGCAGTGGCGGTTGTAGGGCCGGGGCCAGTGGGACATGGAGCAACCGTGGCCGCCGCCGGGACCCTGGAGCCTCGCCCGGGCCGGGGGTGAGGCCGAGGAAGAGAGTGACTTGGACATGTCCCCCGGTTCTCCCCGTTGCCCGCCGCTGCCGGGCGGTGGCGCCCAGGTGAGGGGGCCCCGCGTTCTGCGGGGGGATGGGGAGATGCTGTGCCTCCCCCAGGGCGCCGCGTCTCCCCGAGCCGCTCCTGCGCCCGCCCAGCGGCGGGGCCCGAGGCCGGCTCGCCGCTATGGCAGCATCTCCGGAGCGAAGAGGCGACGGCCGCGTGTGCATCCCCACCTCCGCCTCCACGCACACCTTTTCGCTCACCTTGGATGAGTTCCGCTCGCCCCTGGTAAAACGTCCCTCCTCCTCCCACCTCTTGACAGCGCCCAGATTGGGGGCGGCTCACGCTGTGTAACACTGACCCTTTGTCCTCTCGTGCTTGCTTTTATCCGAAATCTTTATTCTGTTAAAGGCTCCAGCGTACTTGTGCACAGTTGAAAGGAAAGTGAGCGAGTGTACTGAAACGTTACCCTGAGTCCTGACAAAGATTTCACTTGCTCTTTCACCCACGTTGACATCTGAATAAATTCCGTAAACCTTGCTTTTGATGCTGGCGCACCCCTGCCATTGGCAAGACTATTTTTTCCTCTGCTGCTTTGTTTTTTTTTTTTTTTTTTTTTGTTTTTGTTTTGCTTCATGTCATTCTCCAGTAAAAACATATCCTGGAGAAAAGACACAGACTCGCCCTTCCTTTCAGACTTTTCGCTTAGGTCCTTGATGCTACTTGTGGCTTTCAACCCAGCTTTCCTATTTCTAAAACTTATAAAGACTGTTACATACCATTTAGGGTTTGTCTGGGTCCTTTCTTAGGGTCTGCTTGCATACATCACATATTCCCCATTTTTCTCCCGACGTGAGTTGTCTTGAACCATATTTCAGGAGCATAAACAAAACACTAATATGTTCAATGAAATGGATAATAGATGTCTGCCTTGCAGGCTTTTTGCAAATTGGGTCCAATAAGACCATAACAGAATTAATAGCAGTTTTCCTCAAATCTCATTTTGCTCAGTCTTAGTGAAGATAAACGATTTGACTTGCTTGCTGATAAGTGTAAAATCATCAATCTTATGTCCAACTAATGGAGTTAGTTGGTTTTAGAGAAAAATGTTGTTTCATAACCACAGTCTGTACTTCGGCCAGCTCATTACTGGGAAAGTGAGGCAGAATAAGAGTTGATGTGTCAGTAGTCACCCACTAATTATGGATCAGTGGTGTCATCTTTCTATACAGAATGGGTTATGAGCACATAATGCATTACTGAGACAGAATGAACAGCAGTTGCCGTTGTCAATTTTGAAGGCCTATAGAAAAGAAAAATAGTCTCAAGAATTTCAGTGCATTGTGGTGGAATTCCAAAAGTAACCTAAGACAAACTAATAATAAAAATGTGTATTTATTCTGTACTTGTTCATTTATAAACTCATTTAGGTGAAAAGGATTTTAGAAGTGAATAGGCTTATCTCTTTCATTAAAAGTTCCCTGGGGCCATAACTAGTCAAAACTAGGATTTATGATTCCTAGTCCAGTATTTTTCCTACCACCACACTAACCCATCCTGTGATGTACTATAAAGTTTGATTTAACTGAAAGTACCTGCAGATGGTCTTAAAATTTGCAAAGTAATTACTAAGTCTAAGTGTTTTACATAGGTTTACTACAAATCTACTTGGTTTGTTGTGCTGGTCTTAGAACTTAAATTTTGAGATTGTAGTATTTGAAAGAATAAAGTGCTTAATCAAATCAATGGCCATTAAAAAAAAAAAAAACCTTTCAAAAAGCTTCAGTTTGTTTTTTACCAAATATGAAGAATTTCAGCATCTTAATGTAATAAGTGATGTATGGTTCTGA
Organism: Muscardinus avellanarius; assembly: GCF_963383645.1. Lineage (NCBI taxonomy): Eukaryota > Metazoa > Chordata > Mammalia > Rodentia > Gliridae > Muscardinus > Muscardinus avellanarius. The sequence goes on along the minus strand of NC_137799.1, from coordinate 68,322,070 downwards.
GGTCTAATTAATGTTAAGGCAGATTGGAATATAGAGGTCTTTTTTGAGAATTTTTAAATATAAAGTTACATTAGTAGACCTTAATGCTAAACAGTGCTTTTTCAGAATTTATGTCCATTAAAAATCATGTCTCTCTTAAGCTGGGCGTGGTGGCGCATGCTTGTAATCCCTGCACTTGGGAGACAGGAGGATTGCGCAGGATCAAAGCCAGCCTCAGCTACTTAGTGAGGCTCTCAGCAACTTAGTGAGACCGTGTTTCAAAATAAAATATAAAAATAGGTCTGGGAGTATAGCCCGGAGTATAGCCTGTGAGTTCTACCCTCAGTACCACACACACAAATCATGTCTCTCGAAGACCTCAGCATGTCCACAGATTAAAATAAGACCTAATACTTTATTTAGTCATCTGCATACATGTTGGATAGTTTTCCTTAAGGGCCAAATGGTGTCTGGGTTGTCTGTGGAGAAGAATTTAAATATAAATGGTCTTTTAGAATTGCTTTGATTTGAGGAATAAGTATTTGCTTCCACATAATTTGAAAATGTACAATATTCTATTTATCCATATTGCCTTTCCTGGTTTACTTTTTGTCTTTTTTTTGTTGTTGTTGCTGGGGATTGAACCCAGAGGCAGTCTCCCTCTAAGCTATAAACCCCAGCCCAATTTTATTTCATATTTTGAAACAGGGTCTCACTATGTTGCTGAGAGCCTTGGTAAGTTGCTGAGGCTGGCTTTGAACTTGCAATCATCTTGTTTCAACCTCCCAAATACTGGGATTACAAGCGTTCTCCACCAGTCCTGGCTTAGTTTGTCTTTTTACAAATTAAGTTTTGTAGCTTTTTTCTGTACTTCCCAGCCTCCGGGGATTGAACCCAGGGACATTCTACTTTCAAGCTACACCTTCATCCTTATTTTATTATTTATTTTTGAAACAGATCTCACAAAGTTGCTGAGGCCAGCCACAAACCTGCGATTCTTCTGTCTCAGCCTTCCAAGTACTGGGATTATAAGTGTGCATCACTGCACCCAGCACCTGGCCCCATTTTTAAGCATAGCTAGTCTCAAGTTATTTTTGATCCCATTTAAGATAGCAAAAATAAAAATAAATGTTTTACTTGGTTATGTAAAGATATAGTGTATGGTACTTGGGCTCCAGACCTGCTGAATGAGTAAATAAAATATCTGAATAGCAGTCGTGTCTGTATTTGCCCCAGTAGAAATCTTTGCCTGAAAATTCAGCTAATAAGTAGGGCTTGCTTACTATTTACCTCTGAATTCTTTATCACTACCATTCTATTCAGAGAAGTTGAAGCACTATTCATCTAAAATTGACTGAATTCCAGACCTTCAAGAAGTTGATAATTGAGAAGGCAAAAAAAAGTGTAATTTGGAAATTAAAAAAAAAAAACGCTATAGAAATGTGCAAAGCTGCGTGTGGTGGCACACGCTTGTAATCCCAGCTTTTGGGAGGCTGAGACCAGAGGGTAATGGTTCGCAGACAGCCTCAGCTACTTAGGCCCTTTGCAACTCAGTGAGGCTCTGTTTCAAAATAAGGAATAAAAAATAGGGCTGGAGTGTAGCTTAGAGGTAGAATGCCCTCAGGTTCCATTACCAGTACCACAAAAGAAAGAAAGAAAGAAAGAGAGAGAGAAAGAGAGAGAAAGAAAGAAAGAAGCACAACTTGGGTAGGGAGAGAATGACAAATAAAAATCTTAGGTAATGTCAGATTTTGGAATAGAGATGGGAGTTACCTAGCATGAGGAGGATTGACATATTTAAGGGGATGGGCAGGGGGACAGGTTGAGGGTGGGAGGATAACCAAACAAAGTAACTGGAACTGAGTCTAGAGAGATAATAGGAAATGATATCATAAATGCCATGCCATGCCACAGGATTTGCACTGTATTCCAAGATTTAAGAATGAATAGCATGATTAAATTTGGATTTAAAGATCACTATAGTCTAGTAGAGTGGTGGTGTTTTTTGGAACTATCACCACAGCCTTACAGCCTAGTAGAGTGAGGAATGGCATGGGACAAGACAGACTGTATTTGTATAATTCAAGTGTAAAATTAAAAAGGTTTGAATAGTGTTTTATATAGGGGAACAGGTTGGAGAGAGGTTATTTTGAATAGAGTTTGAAGTTGATCTACAGTTAGCCAAGAAATCCTGAAGACCCTGCCTTCAGCTTTTGTTTTATAAAGCCAAGGTGTATAAATAATTAAACATCGATCACATTGCTTTATGTATAGTTATTAAGTATATTAAAACTACTACTGTTTCTGAGTAGAACAGAATCAGGGAAGTTTGGAACTTTTGTTTTGGTACTGGGGATTGAACACAGGAGCATTCTACTTCCCTATACCTTTTTAAATAACTTTGCCTTTTTTTTTTTCCAGTACTGGGGATTGAACCCAGGGATGTTCTATCTCTGAGCTATACCCGCAGCCCTATTTTTTATCCTTTATTTTGAAGCAGGGTCTCATCAAGTTGTGGAGGGTCTCACCAAGTAACTGAGGCTGGCCACAAACCTGCAATCTTCCTGTCTCAGTCTCCTAAATACTGGGATTACAAGCGTGCATCACCACGCTGGCTTGCCTATTTTTATTAGGATTAAAAGATATTTGTTTGATACACCCATTTATAAATGGAAATTTCTATTAAGACCTTCCATGTACCAAGGGTTGCAAAAAAAATGGAAACTGAAAAATGATATTTTTAAATAAAAGGAATTCTTTCCAGTGAATAATTTGCAGAACAAAACTCTTTAAAGATTTGTTTATTTTCAACAGGTGGAATGTTGAGGTGATGACTTTGATTTAACTTTTATTCTCACTGTTGTTTCAGGGCTATGAAGACTGTAAGTCAAATGTTAAGCTTCAGCTGTATGCTAGTCACTGTGATAGTTGCCAGGCTTTGTGTTGTTAGTTGCTGAGGGAGGGGCATAGATTAAGAAACAAGCTTAGAGTGTAGTTGATGAAACAAGACCTATCATATCAAACTGTAATTGTAGACGCAGAACACAGGATATTCTAATGCTGTGCGTCAAAAGCTTTGTGCAGAGGTCTTTTGAATAAAAAAAAATATTGAACTGTGGTACACAAACATATCTGTTGCCTTCTTCATTTTTTTTTTTACAAATACTGTTTCTCCATTCAGATGTATAGCCATGGGATTGAGCTGGCTTGCCAAAAGCAGAAAGAGTTTGTGAAGAGCTCCGTGGCGTGCAAATGGAATCTTGCCGAAGCTCAGCAAAAACTTGGTAGCTTAGCACTGCATAACTCTGAATCCTTGGATCAGGAACATGCCAAAGCACAAACAGCAGTATCAGAACTGAGACAACGGGAAGAAGAATGGCGACAGAAAGAAGAAGCCCTAGTGCAAAGAGAGAGGATGTGTCTGTGGAACGTGGATGCCATTAGCAAGGATGTTTTTAATAAGGTATGACTTTTTATTGGGCCACAGAGAAAGAAGAGAACTGAAGCATGTGTACATATTTATTAATAAAGCAACCGAATCCTGTAAACAGTGCACTATTTTGACAGTTTATGAAAAGCGCTTGTTACAAAAACCTGTGTCCCATGTGTCTAATTTGGGTAGTCCTTAACAAGTAAATGGCTGCAGCATGGCACATGGCACACTGTAGCATGGCTCTGGATTCATACTGCCTTAAATCCCAGCTTTGTCAGATGCTGGCTTTTTGACCTTGGGCAAGTCACTTAACTTCTCTTAGCCTTGGTTTCTTCAAATAAGGTAATGTTTTCAAAGTGTGGTGACATGGAGCCTGGTATGTGGCAAAGCTCAGGTGTTATGAGTATTTTCTGACGTTGCTATGTTGCCTGCTTGCTATCGGTTTTTTAATACATGTTTAGTAACTGGATTTATTAAATAAAACTTTATTTTTCAGTATATAGTAGACTTCAGTGATAATTTAGACATAATAAAAGCATTAATACTGAAAGAACTCTTTAGAAGTAATATATTTCTCCCTTTTGGGGATTGAGCTCAGGAAGGAGGGTTATACCTCTTTAAGTTACACCTCCAGCCCTTTTTTTACTTTTATTTTGGGACAGGGTCTCACTGAGTTGCTGAGGTCAACTTCGAATTTGCAAATCTCCTGTCTCAGTCTCCCAAGTACTGGGATTATAGGTATGCTTCACTACACCCAGTTTAGACTCTTCTGTCTCTTAAATAGTAGTTTTATCAAGTTAATGGTTTTTTGAGAGCAGTGTTATGTTTCTCACTAGAGTATATAGGATGTATTCTTTTACTTTTGTATCTGAATAAAAAATGGGTTTAAGTTGTAAAGTCACTCTGAAAGTCAGAGTGTTTATTACTGAGAGAACATAGAAGAGCAGAGCTGTCCAGACTGTGGGCTAACGGCCAATTAAAGAATTTATGAAAACAGTTTGGTGCATTTTTTTTTTTTTTTTTTTTTTGGTGGTACTGGGGTTCCTGGAAGCCCTTCTACCTCCGGGCTACACTCCTAGACCTATTTTTACATTTTTTTATTTGGAAACAGGGTCTCCTAAACCAGCGCGCGCGGCTGGCTTCAAACCTGCAGGATCCTCCTGTCTCTGCCTCCCAAGCGCGGGGATTCAACCGTTCGCCCCCATGCCCGGCTCAGTTTGGTGCATTTTAAGTAGCACTTTTCAAATAGCATAGAAAAGATCAGAGTGCATAGACTTGGAGAAGATTGATATTGTTTTGTAAAGTGTGTATTGTAGGTATTTGTATGCATATTAGGACATAATGTATAATCTAAATCTAAACTGTAGTCAAAAAGTTTGAAAGTTCTTCCTCTAAAGGTTCAGACTGCAAGCAGTTCTTCATTTTCATTTTTTGTTTTGTTCATTGTTTGCGGTGCTAAGGATTGAAGCCCAGGGCCTTATGCATATTAGGCAAGTGCTCCATTATTGAGCCACACCCCTGCACGCAGTTTTAATTTACCAGCTTCGACTATTTGTTTACATATATGTACTGTTGAATAAATATTATACAGTATTCATACATGCTTTTAAGGATTGAGAAAGTTATAAGGATGAGAAAATATCTAAATCAAAGGTATAAAACCTTTTACTTTACATCTCATATTTTGTACCCTCTATTTTAGTGGTGTCTGCTTTAGAATTCCTTTAATTGAATCACTTTATTTTATAAGTGAAGAAACTGAAAAGTAAGTAGAGTGACTTGATAACATAATAGTAGACTAAATTTGAGGAAGAAAACCCTAGACTTTAGGATTGAAAAACTAGGTAAGGTAAAGAACATGTTGCATGTCCTTTATTAAGAGTCCTTTAAGGCCAGGTATGGTGGTACATGCTTGTAATCCCAGCATTTGGGAGGCTGAGACAGGAGGATCACGGTTTGGGGACAGCCTTAGTTACTTAGTGAGGCCTTTGCAACTCAGTGAGACCCTGTTTCAAAATAAAAAATAAATTAAAAAAAATAGGGCTGGGAGTGTGACGCAGAGGTAGAATGCCCTTGGGTTCCATCCCCAGTACTGCAAAAAAAAAAAAAAAAAAGAGTCCTTTAAGAATGAAAACGAGGCCGGGCGTGGTGGCGCATGCGTAATCCCCGCGCTTGGGAGGCAGAGACAGGAGGATCGCACAGGTTCGAAGCCAGCCGCGCGCGCTGGCTTAGGAGACCCTGTTTCCAAATTTAAAAAAAATGTAAAAATAGGTCTGGGAGTGTAGCCCGGAGGTAGAAGGGCTTCCAGGAACCCCAGTACCACAAAAAAAAAAAGAAAAAAAAAAGAAAAAAAGAATGAAAATGATATCTATTAGTAGTGATGATAATAGATTTTAATAATGGACATAATTAGGCTGGTTAGACTTTTAAAATTTCATGTTCCTTAAACTACTCAGGGTTTATACATTTGTTTTCCATTTTCGAATTAGACTTCAAAAAACACATGAGAAAGGTGAAAAAGGCAAAACCTAATAACTCTGTGAACTAATACTTTTAATATGGTATAAAATGATATATGTTGAATAACAGTAATTTATATTAAACGTTATTTTGGAGAAACACTTATAATGAAGTTTAGGAACAGACAAATGTGTACCAATATTTTGGTGTTCATTTTTCCACTTTGCTAAAATGGCTAAAGGAAACAGTTCAGAGAAGCTAGAAACTTTTAGCTTTACAACAAAGGTGAATGAATGTTGTATATTATCCACAATTGGTGTTCCCTGAGCCTGAAGCAAGGATAATGTTACTACATTTATGCGGAAAATAGAGGATAGACCTTCAAATGTCATCATTTCTCTTAACCCCATGGACATTTACTATATGAATGATTTGGGATTTTTTGATCTTTTTAATATGGAAAATTTTAATATTCATGAAGTAAACAGATGTGCAGATCCTCATGCTACACATCAATACTGTCATCCTTCTGTCATTTTCTTCTATACCTTCACTCCCATCCCTGCTGGATTATTAATTGTTTTGTTTACTTTTTGGGTAACATTTTACTTTGAGATACCCAAGTGTTACATGTAAAATTTTTACAAGTAGATATACTTGTATAATTCATACTCTTATCAAGATACATAAAGTGAAAGCTGGGCATGGTGGCACACCTTGTAATCCCAGCATTTGGGAGGCTGAGACTGGAGGATTGCGGTTCACCCGCTGACAGCCTCAGCTATTTAGTGAGGCCCTCTGCAACTCAGTGAGACCCTGTTTCAAAATAAAGAATAAAAAATTGGGCAGGGGGTGTAGATCGGAGGTCAAATTTTGCCTCTGGGTTCCCAGACCCATTCCCCCCCCCCAAAAAAAAAAAAAAAAACAACAAAGATATGTAAAGTGAAACTTAAAAAACAAGTTTTTAAATCATCAGTGTTCAGCCCATTGGGCAATGAAATTCAGTGGTTTTCTACTATTTTATAAAGGAATATTTCTTTGAATTTGTTCTAAATTTAATCCTCAGGCTTTGGGAATAGACTGCTCATTTTTGTCTAAGTCCACATTCAGCTTACCTTTAACCATCATTATTTTCTGGACTTCTCATCTTTTTACCTACTTGTTTCTGTCCTCCTGGCTTCCATTCTCACCTACTCTCATGAACAGTCTTAATTGCTTTCTTCTGGACTAGCTCTGGTTCTGCTGAAGCAATCAGTAACACGCATAGGTGAATGTACATCACCACCAGCCCTATTGTTTTTTTTTTTTTTTTTTTTTTTGGTACTCTGGATTGAACCCAGGGGCATTCTACCTTCGAGCTATACCCCTGGCCCTGGTTGTTTTTTCTTTCTTTCTTTCTTTCTTTTTTTTTTTTTTTTTTTTTTTTTTCAGTACTAGGGATGGAACCCAGGGGCATTCAACCTCCAAGCTACACCAATTCTTTATTTTGAAACATAATCTCATTAAGTTGGAGAGGGCCTTACTAAGTATCTGAGGCTGATGGCAAACCGCAATCCTGTCTCGGCCTTCCAAATGCTGGAATTACAAGTGTGCACTGTCACTCTTGGCCCTATTTTTTTATTTTGAAACTGGGTCTCAATAAGTTGCAGAGAGCCTCACTAAATAGCTGAGGCTGGCTGTGAACTTGCAATCCTTCTGTCTCAGCCTCCTAAATACTGGGATTATAAGTGTGTGCCACCACACTGGTTTGAGAAAGATTTTAATAGCAAAACATGGTTACTGTAAAGTAAATACATAAACCATAAATATGTAAAACAGAAATTGAAAGGCTTCCTTTACCCCTAGTCCCATTTCCTAGAGATAACCTCTGTTCATACTACATCATATTTTTGTAGATTTTCTTTGTGCCTATAATAATTTGTGTATTTTCCCCCACAACAGGATCATTCTTTATCTGAATAATTTGATGTCTCTACATATTGTTCTAAAGGGTGTGTCTTCTTAAATGTTTTGTTTTTGCCTTGCATTTATACCCCTAAAGCTATTTAAAATAATTTTTCTTCCAGAGGAAATGGTGATTACAATGTCTATAAAGTTAATGTCTCTTAACACAGTAGTCACAAAGAAAATATTTTCATTTTGTCTCTGCTTTTAATTGTTTCTTTAAACTTAATTTCTAACATAGCCTACATTTATACCACAAATTAATTAGGACTGTCTTTATATTCCAGTCATTTGCTCAAAATCGTACATTGGTTTTGTCTGGGAGCTTGAGACTTGAGAGGACTGGTCTAGATCTGCGCTGTCCAACTCGATAGCCACTAGCCACATGTGCCATTGAGCGCTTGAAATGTGGCTAGTCCGAATTGAGATGTGCTGTAAGTGTAAAATACACACCAGATTCCAATGACTCAGTACCAAAAAAAGTAAAATATTTCATTAATATTTTTTGTGCTGCCTAAGTGTTGAAATGATAATATGTTGGATATGTTAGGTTAAATAGTATAGGTTATTTCATCTGTTTCTCCATTTTAATGTGGCTAAAAGGAAATTTTAAACCATATTTGTGACTTGCATTACATTTCTATTGGACAGTGCTGGTCTAGATGGCAGAATATATAAAGAAAATGCTTTCATTTTGAAATACATAAACTTTTGTGTGCTTCCTGATTGTAAACTGGCAGAAAGCTAGTTTGTACTTTTTATTTTGGCAATGATAGTATCATAGTATAAATGGGATCACAGATGGTTCTAAGAAGCTGTCCTGCCAGTTTTGCTAGCTAGATAAAAACTTCATTCTTGGTCTGTTTTATGACTGATTTAACTTAAGCACTTCCTTAATAGAAATTAATACTTGATTTCAAGATTTAAACTGGACTTTCTTAAGGAAAATTAGAAATTCAATCAAGAAGTTGGGCATGGTGGTGCACACCTGTAGTCCCAATACTTGGGAGGCTGAGACAGGAGATTTGCAGGTTTGAGGCCTTCTCACGGTAACTTAATAAGACCTGTTTCAAACATAAAAAGGGCTGGAGATGTAGCACAGTGGTACAGTGCCCCTCGGTTTAGGTTCAATCACCAGTACCATTAAAAAAAAAAAAAGAACAGAAAGAAAAAAAATTCAACTAAAATCTATCTTTTGGTGTATCTTTTCTCAAAGAATTTATAGTATATATACGTATTCTCAATGCTTTGAATTTGAGTTTATTTCTAGCAAGAAATCCAGAGATTACCTAGAGTTGCAAATATTTGTAGGAATAATGCAGTCATAAATTATACACGTAAAGGATTTTTCCATTTTGTGTATGTGATACTGGGGATTGAACTCAGAAGCATTCTACCTCTGAACAACACACCCCAGCCCTTTTTATTTTTTGTTTTGAAACAGAGTCTCAATAAACTCCTTAGACTATCCTCAAACTTGTGATCCTTCTGTCTCAGACTCCCAGGTTCTGGGATTATAGGTATTTACCACCACACCAGGCTCATAAAGGATCTTTCTGTACCAACCTTTAATAGGGAAATTTATTTTAACAAAAAAGTTAATTCATTTTTTTTGTATGATTTCCAAGGCAAATCTATAATTTCCCATACATATATCATTTTAAACAAAACTAATAAAACTCCCAAAAAAGAAAATTTCAAATTTTTAATGAAGAGTTTAACAGATTAATTTAATAATGTAATAGGATAATGCTGTACCATATTTTTATATTGTCTATAGGAAGGATTGGTAGGCATTCAGTATCTTGAGAAAGAAAATTTAAAGAAAGAAAATTTAAACAAATTCTGATTTTAATTTCTAAAATTTTTAGAGTTTTATTAATCAAGATAAAAGAAAAGAAACAGAAGATGAAGATAAATCAGAATCATTTATGCAGAAATATGAACAAAAAATCAGACATTTTGGTAAGTTTGTTATTTGATTTTTTATCTTTATAATGTTTGGTATCATAAGTGTATGTTCAAAAAATGGATTTATAAAATGGGAGCCAAAAGAAAGAAGGTAAGTAACAAACTCCAACTGTGTAGCTACTTTTGGCAGAGTCATAAAAATCTCGTTTTGGACCTTTTTAGGGGTTATGAATAAAATAGATTGACAGCAAACCAAATTGTGTAGAAAAGCAAATTTTTTTTTTTTTTTTTTTTTTTTTTTTTTTTTGGTGGTACTGGGGTTCCTGGAAGCCCTTCTACCTCCAGGCTACACTCCCAGACCTATTTTTTTTTATATTTTCATTTTGGAAACAGGGTCTCCTAAGCCAGTGCGCGCGTGGCTGGCTTCAAACCGGCACGATCCTCCTGTCTCCGCCTCCCAAGCGCGGGGATTACAAGCGTGCGCCACCACGCCCAGCCCAGAAAAGCAAAATTTAATCTATTAGTATTGCTCTCTAGCGGGGCGGGGTGGCACATACTTGTAATCCCAGTACTTGGTAGGCTGAAACAGGAGGATCACTCAGGTTTGAAGCCAGCCTTAGTAGCTTATCAGTAACTCAATGAGACCCTGTTTCCAAATAAAATATAATATAGTTCTGGGAGTGTAGCTTGGAGGTAGAAAGCTCTTGGGTTCCATCCCTAGTACCACAAAAAATATATATTTATTACCCTCTAAAGCAGTCTTCTTTATTCAATAACCTCTCTCGTTTGTATGTGTGGTGCTGGAGATTGAACCTGGTGGCATTCTATCACTGAGCTACACCCCTAACCCTATTTTATTTTTTTACTTTGAAATACAGTCTTGCTAGATTGATGAGAGTCTCACTACTTCTTGAGACTGTCCTTGAATCTGCCATCCCCTGTCTCAGCCTCCTTAGTACTGGAATTACAGTGTTGTGCCACCATGCCCAGCTTTCCATTTCTCAGCTAGCCTTTGTTTTTATTCTTTTTCTTTTTTGCTTTCCTGATATTTGTTTATCTTATTGTTGGAAGATAAGTATTTAGTTTTTTCAAGTTTTGATGCTGTATAATTCAGGGAGGTCCTTTAACTGTTACTCAAATAAATATGGTAATAGAAATGCATATAAAAATAACTGAGAAATAGTTTTTTCTATTGGGTAAGAAGGTTGGGATGAGGGGATATAAAGGCTTCCTAAAGAAGGTACCATCTGAGCTTACTTATAGGGGATAGGAATGTTCCTATCTACTTCTTACTTTGAAACAGGTTCTCACTAAGTTCTAGAGGGCCTCTCTAAGTTGCCTAGGCTGGCTTCCAACCTGTGATCCTCCTGTCTCAGCCTTTGAAATATTAGGATTACAAGCATGTGCCATCACGCCCAGCTAATTGTTGCTTTTTTTGTGTGTGGGGTACTGGGATGGAACCCTTCTACCTCCGGGCTTCACTCCCAGACCTGTTTTATATTTTATTTGGAAACAGGGTCTCTTAAGCCAGCGAGGCTGGCTTCGAACCTGCGCGATCTTCCTGTCTCCGCCTCCCAAGTGCAGGGATTACAGGCGTGCACCACCACGCCTAGCGTGGTTGCTCTTTTAAAGCATGCATTGCATCTGGTAGAATAGCATCCCTCAAGGTGTTTTTACCCAGGTGGCATTCTGTAGATTAGTTGTTTTGGAGTCATGGAGCTTAGCAGATGAGACACAGTTTCCTTCCTTTTGTTGTAAACTGAGTGCTTTGGTCAAAAACAGTTTTGCTTAGAAAAATAACTTTACAAGGTATTGTACCCACCTGGCACTAAAACTGAATCTTTAATAAATCATTTCACCATTCTGTAAAGCTTACTTGGAAATAATGATGCTCATAAGACCACTGAACTTCATGAGTCCATAGTCATCATTTTTTCCCTATAAAATGAGCCAAAAAAGAATGTGGTAAGGTGAAAAATTCATTTACTAGGACCACAGAAGTATTACTGGAAAAAGCAAAGTAGGGCAGAGAGCAATTCCAGATCTAGAGTGAGCTTGTTCAAGTGAGGAATTACCACTTCCTCCAAGATGATAGGACCAAGGTATGCAACCTGCGGCTTGATGGCTGAGTCCTTTCTCTGGTGTGTATGGTGTCATATTGAGGTTTTGGAATTGGTTTGCTGCTGGCAAATTAGGTATTCATTGACTGTCCTCCATGAAGTACTAGAACATCCCTGATGAGAGTATGCTGTTGAATCTTTGTAATTTCAAGCTTATATCACCATGACCCCTTAGTTTATTAAATGACTGAGCAGTAAGATTGCTGAAGGAAAAGGCTGAGTAGACCTCCCTAGGTCATTAATAAGGAGCTGCTGTGCCATTGTGTGTTGTGAACTTTCTATATGTCCTCTTGTAATACTTGGGTCTTCAAACCCAAGCTGACTTGATAGTCACTCCCAGATTCATACTCTGCCTGTCTCTTAATGAAAATACATATTAACTTCACTTTGGAGGAGATATTCTACTTGCTGCACCACATTAGATCCAAGAAATATTACTAAGGTAGAAGGCTCCCAAAATTTTCGTGTTTTGTTTTCTACTCTCTGGCATGCATGTATCTTACCAAGGCCCTTGAGGTACCGGATACTTCATGCTCACCAGGTTCCATAAGAATGGAGTGGACCAGCTTGCATTCATGGGGATGAGGAGGTAATCAAAATTCCCACTGACTAATCAGAGTTTACAGAGGCCTGTAGCAAGAGGGTGAATGTTTGATGCTATCCCTGAACAGTGAATGCAGATGTTTCTGATGTTGTATGTCCACTGTAATAAAGGAAAAAAGCCTTTGCCAAAATGATGACTACATATCTAAAATAGCAAATGTAATTAAAACTTCCAAGTGGAGACTTTCCAAACTTGGAATGCATTCCAGACTCTTGAATGATGGGCCTGGTTTGTAGTAGGGCTCTGTGTAAGCCTATAGGGGCTTCACACCAATTCTTTTTTGTGTTCTTAAGTATTGTTACAGTCTTCAGAGTTCTTCCTAACTTTCCCTTATGTGGTCAGCTGGGTATCTTTGTGTTGTCTCTACCTTTATAATTAGTGGAATTTAATCATCTAATGGTAATGATACAACTATTATGAAGCATTGAAATCAGATTTTTCATTTATGTACACCTTTGACATCACTGTCTTTGTGATTATTACAGCTGCTTTTTGAATCATCTAATTTACCAGAGCATGTCACCTTTTCTTCCAGCCAAAGTTAGCTATGATTCAGCAGTTTTTAAAGCTGGAAGAAAGCTGTAAATATTTGCACAGAACTGATAGAATTTTTAAAGTTTGTACTAAAGATGAATATTTACAACCTAATTGTTTTAATCACTATGTATTGCTTTTAAAAAAAACATATCAAGCCTGGTGTGGTGGTACACACTTGTAATTCTAGTACTTGGAGACTGAGACAGGAGGATCACAGGTTCTAAGGCAGCCTCAGCAACTCAGTGAGGATTGCATCAACTTAATGAGACCTGGTTTCAAATTAAAAAAAAAAAAAAGGGGGGGGGGTTGGTGGGGTGTAGAATACGTCTGGGTTTGATCCCCAGCAACACACACACACACACACACACACACACACACACACACCGATATCCTGCTTTTGAAAACCATTAAAAAAAGCCGGGCGTGGTGGCGCACGCTTGTAATACCCGCGCTTGGGAGGCAGAAACAGGAGGATCGCGCAGGTTCGAAGCCAGCCGCGAGCGCTGGCTTAGGAGACCCTGTTTCCAAATAAAAATGTTAAAAAAAATAGGTCTGGGAGTGTAGCCCGGAGGTAGAAGGGCTTCCAGGAACCCCAGTACCATCAAAAAAAAAAAAAAGAAAAAAAAAGAAAAAAGAAAAGAAAACCATTAAAAACATTTAATATAAAGTACTCTTAAATAGAATATGAAGTGGATGGAAAATTATGAGTGATATGATTTTTAACTTTGTTTCTTTAAAAATCACTTAAAAATGAGCCTGGGAGGAAATACATCAATATGGTAACAATAATTATCTCTTAGTAGAACTGCACATGACTTTTGATTTTTGAACTTCTTATGTCTTCATAATGTATATACTTCATTTTTATAATCTGACAAAAAAGTGTGTGTGTGTGTATTTTTTCTTCCTTTTTTTGGTATGGGGGATTGAACCCAGGGTTCTTCTACCTCTGCTATACGCCTGCTCTTTTCTTTTCTTTCTTTCTTTCTTTCTTTCTTTCTTTCTTTCTTTCTTTCTTTCTTTCTTTCTTTCTTTCTTGTACTGGGGATGGAACTTAGGGGCATTCTACTTCCAAGCTATACCCTCAGTCCTGTTTTTTATTCTTTGTTTGGAACAGGGTCTCACTGAGTTGCAAAGGGCCTTACTAAGTAGCTGAGACTGTCCTTGAACCGTGACTCGCCGGTCTCAGCCTACCAAATGCTGGGTTTGTTTGTTTGTTTGTTTGTTTGTTTGTTTGTTTATATTTTGGTACTGGGGATGGGACCCAGGGGCATTCTACTTCCATGGTGTACCCCCCAGCCCTATTTTTTATTCTTTATTTTGCAATAAGGTCTCACTAAGTTGTGGAGGGCCTCACTAAGTAGATAGGCTGTCCATGAACCTTGATCCTTCTTTCTCAGCCTCCCAAGTACTGGGATTACAAGCATGTGCCACGATGCCCACCCTATTTTATATTTTATTTTGAAGCGGGTCTTGCTGAGTGCCAAGTCTGGCCTCAAACTTGTGATCCTCCTAAATACCGTGATCACAGGTGTGTACCACCATATGCAACTTGAAAAAGTACTTTTAAAAGATTTGTTCTAAATAGACACCTGTAATTCTAGTACTTGGGAGGCTGAGGCAGGAGGATTGCATTTTTGAGACCAGCCTTAGCAACCCTGCAAGACCTTGTTTCAAAAATAAGTAAATAAATAAATAAAGGGACGGGGGTATTGTTTAGAGGCAGAATGCCTCTGGAGTCAGTCAATGCTCAGTACCCCCCCAACACACAAAGAATTTATTATAAGAATTTTAGAATGGCTTGACATTAAAAATTTTATTGTGATTTACTGTATTAACAGATTATAATAGTATAACCATGGAACTTGGTGGTCATTCAATGTCAGAGAAATGGAAGTGTCAGGAATTTCTAGAATGTTTGATTGGATACCATGGAATCTAGGAAGCATATAAGATGGCAGAGAGAGAAGGATGGGTTTGCTTTTCAAATAAGATGAGCTTATGTGCAGACATGTAGGTAGAAATATAGTTGTCTGATAGTAAATGCTTGTAATGACAGGAAATCTGGGGCTTAGGAAATGATAAAAAAAAATAGTCATATGTCTTCAAGGAATTTACAACCTAGCTGTGAGGTTTTTTTTAGTACATAGAGAAATTAAGAAGAATAGCGTTTAGTTTTAAAGTGTTAAAGATATCGTTCTGAAAGTATGCAAAAAGTAAAGGGAAACCTATAAGGACATGTATATTTAGGGACCATTTTAGTAATCAGGTAGACAATGGAGAGTTGATGGATGGATTGCAATTTAGGTAGATGTTCATCAGGAAAATACATAGATTAAAGTATGCAATTAAAATATTTTTGTCAATGTGAGGTTTTTCAAGCAGAGAAATTAGTCTTTAAACTGGTTGGCCAGTTTAAAGACTAGATTGTCCTTAACCAAAGGATTAGCTTATAAATAAATATTTGCTAAATGAGCAAATTATTCTCTATTGTATTAATAACCTACCACTTACTGAGGTTTACTATGTTCCAGGGCAATCTACCCTATTTTACTTTGGAACAGGGTCTTGCTAAGTTCCTGAAAGTGCTGAGGCTGGCCTTAAACATGTAATCCTCTTGTCTCAGCCTCCCAAGTGTGGAGATTATAGGCATGCATCGTCCATCATACCTACTTTTGTAAATTTCTTGAATTGTTAATTGTCAACATTTTATCATATCTTTGACAATTTTAATAAATTATATATAGAGTTTTTCTGAATCCTTTATTATGTCTTTAAGGTTTGTCAAGTGTAGTTTATTAAAGTGTTACTTTCTTTTCCATCTTTCCAATAGAAAACATTCTATTTCTCTGAATAGTCTCAAAATTATTTATACTTCAGCTTTAAGATGAACATATATCTCAGTTTACCTGAAACTATTGCTATTCCTAGATGCAGTACCTTTTGACTTTAAACTCACCAATGTCGCCTAATTATCTGAAGTAAAACTTTCCATGAATTTTATTCTACTGGATATTACTTTACAGAGTATTATCCTTCTTAATTTGTCCTTTTACTGTAACATATTGCTTTGATACTACGAATTTTTTTTTTTTTTTTTTTTTTTTTTTACAGTTCTGGGGATTGAACCTGGAGGCATTTTACCTCTGAGCTACAGGGTCTCACTGAGTTGTGGAGGATCTCACTAAGTAGCTGAGGCTGGCCACAAACCTGGATCCTCCTGTCTCGGCCTCTTGCATACTGAGATTACAAGCATGTGCCACCATACCTGGCTACTAAATTGTCTTTAAAAAGAATAATATTAAAATGCCATTTCTTTTTTACAGGAAAAAAAGAAAATATGGCATTAATGATTTAATTTTTTTCAGGTATGTTGAATCGATGGGATGATAGTCAGAGATTTTTGTCTGACCATCCATACCTTGTATGTGAAGAAACTGCTAAGTATCTTATTTTGTGGTGTTTCCACCTAGAAGCTGAGCAGGTACTGTATGAACCTTGAGTTTTTAGAAGCCTTTGTAGAATTCTTAGTTCTTGGTGTTTTTTGTTTTTTATACTATGTACTTTAAATGGAATCAGGAAAGTCATTAGGATTCTAAGAATTGCATTTTTTGTTGTTGTTTCCAGATCTATTTGAATTTAATGTGGGAATTAAAAGTTGTTTCAGTTAGCATATGGAACTTTTCCAATGTGCTTTCTCTACTACCTCTCAATCACTCTTGACCTTGTATATTCCATAATCTTTTGTCTTTTTTAACTAGTCAGAAAGTTATGTTTTTTTTGGGGGGGGTTGCAGTACTGGGGGGTCGAACCTAGGGATCTACCTCAAGCTACACCCCAGCACTATTTTTCATTCTTTATTTTGAAACAGGGTCTCACTAAGTTGCAGAAGGCCTCACTGAATAGCTGAAACCGGCCAAGAACCTGCAATCCTCTAGTCTCAGCCTCCCAAGTACTGGGATTACAAGTGCACACCACCATACCCAGCTAGAAAGGTATGGGTTTTTTGTTTTTGTTTGTTTGTTTTGTTTTTGTGGTGCTGGGGATGGAACCCAGGGGCATTCTACCTCCAAGCTACATCCCAGCCCTGTTTTTATTCTTTATTTTGAAACAGGGTCTCACTGAGTTGCAAAGGGCCTCACTAAGTAGCTGAGGCTGCCCACAAGCAGGGATTCTCCTGTCTCAGCCTTCTTAATGCTGGGATTACAAGTGTGCGCCACCACTCAGGCTTAAAAAGTTATGTTTTAAAAATACAAATCGCTGGGCATGGTGGCACATGCTTATAATCACAGCATTCGGGACGCTGAGACAGTTGGATCACAGTTTGCAGCCAACCTCAGTTACTTAATGAGGAGCTCCATAACTTAGTGAGACCCTGTTTCAAAATAAAGAATAAAAAAATAAGGATAGGGGTGTTGCTAAGAGGTAGAATGCTCTGGATTCTATCCCCAGTACTGCAATAAATAAGTAAATAAATAAATATCCAAATGATCACAGTATTGAATTAGCCTTAAAGCATGGTTCCTCCTTAGCTATTCTGGTCCACATAAAAATAATAGAAACTAAGATACATTTTTTATGTGTCCAAATATTTGACTTACAGCTAAGGAGAGTAAACTCAGAAATACTGGAAACATTTAAAATTTGATTTAATATACTAATTAAAGCTATTTCTAGCGGTATTTTACATTACTTTAATGTGTTTGTTTTTAGAAAGGAGCTCTAATGGAACAAATAGCACATCAGGCTGTCGTAATGCAATTTATTATGGAGATGGCCAAAAACTGCAACGTGGATCCAAGAGGCTGTTTTCGTTTATTTTTCCAGAAAGCCAAAGTAAGTAGTTATTTTGTATTGTTAAATGGGAATATTAGGTCATACCTGAGATCTCTTTGTTCTGTATACATTGAGAGAAGGCATCTAACCAGAAAGCCAGTGGCTAATTTCTGTAGATTTTCTGGTGATAATTTATTCTTTTATACTTCAGTTATTCATGTGCGTATGTGTGCACGTGCGTGAGTTTGTTGCTGGGATTGAACCCAGTGGCATTTCTTCCTCTGAGCTACAACCCAGCTTTCTCTTTTTTATTTTTTATTTGGAAACAGGCTCATTAAGTTGCTGAACGCCTTGGTAACTTGCTGAGGCTGGCTAACCTGCATTCCTCCTGATTTAGCTTTCTAACTACTGGGATTACAGGCTTGCACCACCATACCTGGCTTGTATGTATTATGAGTCTCATGATAATCATAGCATGCATGTGTACTGAGACCCATTCAAATGAATATGTATATTCAGGAAACTTGCATAGCTCCATCATTTATTCATTTAATGAATATTGAGTCTCTATGATATAAAGCAAATTTGGTTCAAAGGCAGAGAATACAGTGTTGAATAAGAAAGCAGACTATTGTAATGAAAAATATGAAAAAAATTGAACAATTAGAGGAATAGCTTAAAAAAAAATTATGGTCATAGACTATTATGGTCATTATATATGTATGTGGTACAAAGAATATTATTAAGCCATTATATATACATGAAATTTTTTTATATTTTAATTGGTCCATCATAGTCTCATATCATAATGCAGTTCATGGTGATGGTGATGTACATGCACACAGCATTTGGTGGCCTTTCCCCTGGCTTCCTTCTTACTCCCTTGCTTCCCCATACCGAGTATTGAGATTGGCATTTGTATTCTCACAGATGTGCATAATGTCACTGCCCTTCACCTCCCCCCACCTTCCCCTAGACCACCTCCCTGGCTCCATGGGAGTTTCTCCTTCATTATCTAGAGTCCTTCTGGTATCCTGAATACTCTAGCTTCCACATATGAGAGAAAACAGGACCGTTTACTTTCTGTGACTAGCTAATCTCAACATAATGTTCTCCAAGTCCATCTATTTTCCTGCAGATGTCATAATTTTTTTCTTTATTGCAGAGTAAAATTCCAATGTGTGTGTGTATCCCATACTTTTGTAATCCATTCATCTGTTAATGGACACCTAGGTTAGTTCCATAATTTGGCTATTGTGGATTGTCCTGCTATAAACATGGATATGCATATATTACTATAATATTCTGATTTCAGTCTCTTTGGAAAGGTACCTAGAAGTAGTATATAGCCGAATCATATGATGGATCTACCCCCAATTTTAATGACCTAACAAAATTCTTATGCTATAAATTCAGAAGAAGTGATACATGTTTATATAGTCAAGAAAATGTTGGCCATGTTAAAAAAATAGATATGAGCTGGGCATGGTGGTGCACGTATGTAATCCCAGTACTTGGAAGGCTGAAACAGGAGGATTGCAGCCTCAGCAAGTTGTGAGACTTTCACCAACCTAGTGAGGCCCTCTTTCCAAATAAATAAAATCGGACTGGGGACATAGTGCGAAGGTTTAATGCCTCTGGGTTCACACATACACACACACACACACACACACACACACCCCTACAATGATTTCATATTCATTAGATTAGTAATAATTTTAAAGTCGCCTAAAAGTAGAACAATAACTCAAATTCACTGCAAGTAGAAGTATGAATTGTAACAACCATTTCGGAAAATCATCTAGAAAATTTAAGTACATATATGAACACCCCAAAATTCTTTTAAGTATATATGTAGAGAGTAGCTTCTAAGTATGTTGTTCAGGGATCCCTGAGAGTCTTCAAAACCCTTTCAGAAGACTCTTTAGTAAAACTGATTTTATAATATTACTAGAATGTTATTTGCTATTTTTATTTTCATTCCCTCATTGATCCAGTAGAGATTGATGCCAAAGTAGTTGTGAGAATCCATCTATCATCTATTAACCCAGACATTCAAGAGATTTGCAAAATGAAAAATGGCACAAATTTTTTTTGTTTGGAAAATACAGTCTTAAATACACTTTTTTTTTTTTGCCGGTCTGGAGATGGAACCCAGGGTCATTCGACCTCCTAGCTACACCCCCTGCCCTATTTTTTATTCTTTATTTTGAAACCAGGTCTCACTGAGTTGCAGAGGGCCTCACTAAGTAGCTGAGGCTGTCCATGAACTGCGATCCTCTGGTCTCAGCCTCCCGAATGCTGGGATTAGAAGCGTGCACCACTATGCTCGGCTTTTTTTTTTTTTTTTTTTTTTTTTTTTTTTTTTTTTTTTTTGAGACAGTGTCTCACCATGTTGTTTAGGGCTGATCTTAAACTTTTGAGCTCAAGCAGTCCTTCTTTCTTAGCTTTCCAAGTAGCTGGATCTACAGGCACACACTATGCTTGGCTCATTTTTCAAAGTAAAAATGTTATTAATGTTGGCATGTAATAAATTTTAATGCATTACCTTTTTGGTAGTACTGGGTGATGACCCCAGGGGTGCTCTATCATTGAACTACACCCCCAACCCTATTTTATTTCCTTTTAAACAAGGGCTCCCTAAGTTACTGTGTGCTGGCTTCGAACCTGTGATCTTCTGTCTCATCAGTCTCCAAAGTACTAGGATTACAAGTGTGCCCCACTGAGCCTAGCTATGATTATTATTTAATTATATTTTAAACCCCTTATTTTTCATTCTTAACAGTAAATATTGACAAAACAATCGTGAGGCTCTAAAGTAGAGAATTGCTGTTCTGCAGTTACTCTTAACACCTGTGCAATCCCTGGAACCTTGCTTTAACCCAGGGTCATTCTAACTCCAAGACAATACACACACACACACACACACTCTCTCTCTCTTCTCTCTCTCTCTCTCTCTCTCTCTCTCTCTCTCTCTCTCTCTCTCTCTCTCTCTCTTTCTCTCTCTCTCTCTTTTGAAACAGGACCTCACTCAGTTGCTAAAGCTAAACTCAAACCTACAATCCTGTCTCAGCCTCCCATGTACTGGGATTATAGGTATTTGCCACCATGCCAGTTTCTGTTTTTAAATATTTTTTAAACTAGTAGCAATAGTCCTGACCTTAATGCCCTAAAGTCTTCTGAAGTGCAACCTAAGTCAGAAAGTTTCCTGAAGTAGTAAAGCTGTAATGAGTAAATGATTAAGTTAGAATTTTAGCTAGGCTTATGGTAACTAGTCTGAGTTTTTACTTGACACATAAGAGCAATAAAGACCTTACTTTCTTTTTCATCTTACATTAATGGATATGTTTAAACTGGTGCTTAAGCCAGGCATGGTGGTACATATTTGTACTTGGAGGCTGAGACATAAGGATGGCATATTCAAGAACAGTCTTAGCAGTTTAGCGAGATTCTCAGCAACCTAGAAAGCCCCTGTTTGAAAACAAACAAAATTTTTAAAGGCCTGGGGATGTAGCTGAGAGGTAGAATCCTCCTAGGTTCAATCTCCAGCACCTCAAAAACAGTAATAATAACCTGGTGCCTAATATAATGAACACGACCAAATCATATACACTCTTTGAAATCTTTTACAAAATAGAACTGAAAGGTGCTGAAGGGGTTCAGTCTTAACATTATATTCTTAATATTTGAATAAGTAGTAATATTCATGGGGTGCTTACTTTGTGCCAGACATGGTTCTAAGCACTTTACATCGATAACTTATAATTCCTTATGGTTCTTTTTTTGGTGGTACTGGGCTTCCTGGAAACCCTTCTACCTCCAGGCTAAACTCCCAGACCTATTTTTTATATTTTTATTTGGAAACAGGGTCTCCTAAGCCAGCAAGGCTGGCTTCGAACCTGGGCGATCCTCCTGTGTCCGCCTCCCAAGCGTGTGCCACCATGCCCGGCTCTTATGGTTCTTTATGAAGATTTCTATTCCTATTTTGTTGGTGAAAAAATTGGCATAAAGAAATGAAACAAGTGGCCTAAAATTTACTTTAAAAAGTCATTCTAGATCTAAATCTCTAGGACTTAGACATGCAGGAAATTCAGCACTTGTGCTACTTATGTTCAGAAAGATCACCTTTAGAGATGAAGCCAGCATTTTATATCCACAGAGTACCATATTTGGCTGAAGTAAGATGCCGCTAAAATGTGATCAAGGCAATTATTCCAAAATTCATAAAGACAGGATGGCAGCACAAAAGATTCTTTTTATTATTTGTATATGATGCTAATAACTTGGGAGTACTTTGGAAGCTGAGACAGAAAGACCACAGGTTCGAGGACAGCCTTAGCAACTTAGCCAGGCTTTTAGCAACCTACCAATAACCTGTTTCAAATTTAAAAAAAAAAAAAAAAGGAAAATAGGGCTGGGGATGTAGCTCAGAGGTAGAATACTTCAATGCTCGATCCAGGGTTGAAAAATAAAAATAATTTCTCTTAAATTAGATCACTAGATGCCTAAAAAATGTTTCCCATTTTCGAGCATAATGCATCATACTTTTTTCTCTGTAATATTGAAAAGAGGTATTTGCTTAACTGAAATAGTAAGATGTTTCCATAATGAAGTTGAGTGTTGAGTATTATTGGGTTTTTCATAGCTTTTACAAATAGCGAATAAAAGGATTGAAAAAATTGCGAGAATTAGATAATAGTGTCCCCTCATTAAATTCTCTTATAAGAATATAAGGGGATAGAATGAATGTGTGAGGCTAAATGAGAATTTTTGGATCTTGTCAAGGATCCAGATAAATCGGGAAAATACAGAGAAAACCTACTTTTGTTGTAGTTGTGTGTGTATAGGGAGGGATTGTTTTTTACTACATTGTTTTATTTTTCTGAAGCAGAAAGAAATGGAACAAACCAATCATAAATGTTCCTATAAAACAATAGTTTCCCCAAATCTGACAAAGACCGGGATAGTTTCTACATTTAGACTACTCACCTTGCCTTTACTTCTTCTACTCCAGCCCTGTTATATACTTTTTAGGATTTATTATAGGGTCCAGAAGTCTTGATACACATGGTATTTGTTTTTTGTTGTTTTAGGCAGAGGAAGAAGGTTATTTTGAAGCATTCAAAAATGAACTTGAAGCTTTCAAGTCAAGAGTAAGACTTTATTCTCGATCACAAAGTTTTCAACCTATGACAGTTCAGAATCATGTTCCCCATTCTGGTTTTGGATCTATAGGCTTATTAGAATCCTTACCACAGGTAAGTTGGAAAAGTAAATATTTATCTTATAAATTTATTTGCATAATTTTTGTTCTTTTGGAATATTCTTGTATGCAATACATGTGATTTAATATACTTGCCTCAGAAGATAACCTTTAGTCCCATTTTATATCATTATTTCGGCTTTGAGTCTCTTCTACCTCTTAAAGTATTTAGAGAGATACCAAATTATATCTCTTTTTGATGTGGAAAAGATGAACTGTACCTAAATATTGTTAAGGGCAAGTATTACCTATTGATCATCTCAGTCATAAAGTTCTCAAGGAACATCCTGAGGAACATCTCATTCTGAATAGAATTATACTACTTTATGAATTTTATAGGACAAACTATTTCATAGCCTCTGTTCAAGTGGTACCAAGGTGATCTGTGGCATGATTTATGTAGCATCATCTTAAGTGTTGTTGGTATTGCCACCAGGCATGGTGGAACACACCTGTAATAGTAGAACTTGGGAGACTAAGACAGGAGGATTCCATGATTGAGACTAACCTTGACAAGACCCTTAGCAACTTTAAGACCATGTTTCAAAAATAAATAAGAAAAAGGGCTGGGTTGTAGCTTGAAGGTAGAATGCTCTGGAGCTCAATCCCCAGGACACCCCCACCACCACCACCACCAAAAAAAAGTATTGGTGTTGCCTAAGATGTAACACTTTTTTTTTTTTTTTTTTTTTGGGTGGTACTGGGGTTCCTGGAAGCCCTTCTACCTCTGGGCTACACTCCCAGATCCATTTTTACATTTTTATTTGGAAACAGGGTCTCCTAAGCCAGCACACGCGGCTGGCTTCGAACCTGCGCGATCCTCCTGTTTCTGCCTCCCAAGCGCGGGGATTACAAGCATGCGCCACCACGCCCGGCTAGGATGTAACACTTTGAAAAAACATTAATAAAGCTGGTGATACTGCTTCCAGTAGTATTGGCAACTATTGGAACCTCTTGAAAGTCTGCTGTTAGATTAGGATAAAAACTATGTCAGCCAGGGATGATGGCTGACACCTATAATTCCAGTACTTGGGAGGATAAATTAGGATTGCGTGTTCGAAGTCAGCCCTTAAGAAGTCAGCCCTTCAATAACTTAGACCCTGTTTTAAACTAAAAAATAAGAATAGGGCTGAAGGTATAGCTCAGGTAGAATGCCCCTGGGTGGTTCAACACTAATACCAACACCAAAAAAAAAAAAAAAGAAAGAAAAAAGAAACAGAAAACAAAATATTACCAGCTTGAAATAAGAGAATTTCTAGCAAA
The DNA here is from genome assembly GCF_963383645.1 of Muscardinus avellanarius. Lineage (NCBI taxonomy): Eukaryota > Metazoa > Chordata > Mammalia > Rodentia > Gliridae > Muscardinus > Muscardinus avellanarius. Next base: position 68,297,780 of record NC_137799.1, on the reverse strand, counting down.
AAGAAGAGGGGCCAGGCGTGGTGGTGCACGCTTGAAATCCCCACGCTTGGGAGGCAGAGATAGGAGGATCACGCAGATTCAAAGCCGGCCACACTGGCTTAAGAGACCCTGTTTCCAAATAAAAAAAAAAGTATAAAAAACAAATAGGTCTGGGAGTGTAGCCCAGAGGTAGAAGGGTTTCCAGGAACCCCAGTACCACCAAAAAAAAAAAAAAAAAAAAAAAAAAAAAAAAAAAAAAGGGGTTTCAGACCCATTAGGCTAGTTGATACTAAAAATTATTAGTTTCTAGCCAGGCGTGGTGGCACACACTTGTAATCCCAGCGCTTGGGAGGCTAAGACAGGAAGATTGCACAGGTTTGAAGCCAGCCTCAGCTACTTAGTGAGGCTCTCAGCAACTTAGTGAGACCCTATTTCCAAATAAAGTATAAAATAGGTCTGGGAGTATAGCCTAGAGGTAGAAAAGCCCCTGGGTTCCACCCCCAGTACCACAAAAATAAAAAATTAAAATTAAAATTATTAGTAGTTCCTGCCCATTTTGATTGTAGTAGTAGCATCTTAGAGCTTAGTCATCTCATATCTAGGCTCCAAGATTATAAAACCTGTGTTAGCCAGTTTAGTCTGTTGCCACAAAGTATTTTAAGATGGAAAGTCTCATTCAGAACACAAAATGAGTGCAATATTTTTAAACCTCAGTAAGTGGTAAAGATTGAGATTTTCAGTATCTTGACTTTGTCACTATGTCACCGTTTCAGTTACAGGTATTGTATGCTCTGTATGTAAGGAAAATAGTGGGATCAAAATAATCAAGTTCTGGTTTTAAAATAAGTAGCAATGTTCCCCCTAATTAGATATGTAGGAATATTTTCCTGTAGATTTTCAACATTTTTTTTCTGTAGAGTTATCTAAATATACAGATAATTTTCTCTTCAGTTCCTGAGAAATAGCCCACAGGTAAGTATGTTTTTCAAGGCAATTGTATAACCAAAGTCACTGTCAAATCCAATATATAAACCTCCCCAAATCAAAATGTCACATAATACATGTGGAAGAAAGAAAGAGACTTGAAGGATATCACTGATGGAAACACACATACACTAAGATGTCATAGCAGCTTGTATTGCCATGAAGTGGCCTCTGGCTTGAGAGAAGTAATTATTGCACATGTCAGACAGCAACTGATAGCAGCTGCTAGACATCCATTTTACTCAGGGGGAGGGGATCCTGGGATTGTGTAAATCTGACTCTGGAATTGCTGACACTACCAGGGTTGTTCAGACAGATTTCTTTAATATGAGTTACCTGACCAAGTCGTCATAGTGTGAGATTTTGAGCATCCTGGCTTGGTCTGTCCAAGGAAGAGGAGGGCTGGATAAGATTTCACCTAGGTACACAGGATTACTGACTGATTGAGGGAAACAGGATAAAGTGAGAGGCCACATAGGGGACCAAGTTGTCAGTTGAGAAGAGGCTTGAAAGAAAATCTTCCCATAATAATAAATCCCATTTTTATATCAGTTTACAGATTGAAACATACTTTCATAAATTTATTTAATCTTCTGAAAAAATGTTGTGGTTCATTTCCACTCATTTTTATGAATGAGTAAACTAAAACTTAGAGATATTAAATAATTTGCCCAAAGTCAACACAAAAAGTGGTGTAGCTAATATTCTAATTCTGAATTTCCTACTTGTTCACCTACTGTTGAATCATATACTACAAACAGGACAAGAAAATCATGTGCTCTTGTGAAAAACCGGCCATTGGGTCAAGTAAAGTATTAAAACTGTTAATAGATGAGAATATAGGCCAGTCAGTAGAATTTCAAATGTCATTTAAATTAGGGACATTGATTGTTTTTCATTTTTTAAAAATATTTCCATAATAGTGTCTTATGGTTCTTAGAGAAGCAAATGAATTCTGGAAAATTCCCTTGGACAACTCTCAATATTCATCTGTCATGGAAAACTAGAGCCCAGTCTTAAGAGTAATTGTAAACTGTAAACTGTTCTACAGAGAGAGAGGGAGAGGGAGAGGGAGAGGGAGAGGGAGGATGTGTGTGTGTGTGTGTGTGTGTGTGTGTGTGTGTGTAACTGGGAATTGAACACAGGGGCATTCTACCTCTGCTCTACTCCTAGCCCTATTTTTTTATTCTATATTTTTGAAACAGGGTCTCAGACACACACTTGTAATCCCAGTACTTGGGAGGCTGAAACAGGATTGCAAGTTTGCAGCTAGCCTCAGCTCCTTAGTGAGGCCTCTGCAATTTACTAAGACTCTATCTCTTTATTTAATAAAAATTAGAGCTAGGGATATAGCTCAGAGGTAAAATGGACCTAGGTTCAATCTCCAGTACTGCATAAAAGAAAAAGTTACATTTATGAATTGTTCTGTGTAAAATATAAATAATCCCAGCCGGGCGTGGTGGTGCACGCTTGTAATCCCCGCGCTTGGGAGGCGGAGACAGGAGGATCGCGCAGGTTCAAAGCCAGCCGCGCGCGCTGGCTTAGGAGACCCTGTTTCCAAAAATGAAAATGTAAAAATAGGTCTGGCAGTGTAGCCTGAAGGTAGAAGGGCTTCCAGGAACCCCAGTACCACAAAAAAAAAAAAAAAAAAAAAAAAAAAAAAAATATATATATATATATATATATATATATATATATATATATAATGCTTGGGAAGCTCAGAGAGGATCATAGGTTTAAGGCCTGTCTCAACAATTTATTCATTTATTTAGTTAGTTAGTTAGTTAGTTAGTTACTTATTTTTTTGGTGGTATTGGGGGTGGAACCCAGAGGCTTTCTACCTCCGGGCTATACTCCCAGACTTTTTTTATATTTTATTTGGAAACAGGGTCTCACTAAGTTGCTGAGTGCCTCACTAAGTAGCTGAGGCTGGCTTCGAACCTGTGTGATCCTCCTGTCTCAGCCTGCCTCAACAGTTTAGAAAGGCTCTCTTCAACGTAGTGAGATCTTGTTTCCAAATAAAAAATAAAAAAAACTGAGGATGGAGCTCAGAGAGAGAAATCCCCAGGATTCAATTCCTACTACTGAAATAATAAATAAATAAACAAACAAACAAAAACTAAACTGTTCTTTTATTCTCTAAGACTATGGACCTAAATACTTCTCAAAAGATTTCAGCTGGGTGTGGTGGTGCATGCTTGTAATCCCAGCATTTGGGAGGCTGAGACAGGAAGATTGCGGTTTGCAAACAGCCTCAGCTACTTAGCGAGGCCTTTTGCAACTCAGACCCTGTTTCGAAATAAAGAATGAGAAAAAATATGGCTGGGGTATAGTTCAGAGTTAGAATGCCCCTGGCTTCCATCCCCAGTACGTACGTACGTACATACATACATACATACATACATACATATTTCTCACATTTATTTTACTTAGTAAATGTATTTTCCCTTTATTCAGATGTCTTACATTTTTAAAATTTACTGCTATCATTAGATAATCTTCAGTATACATTGCTGGCTTAAAGCAGCATTTATTATTTAAATTATCAATAGGTGTGTACATATACTACATGGAAGATTAGCCTTGTACTCAGCCTTGTATAATTAAATAATTAAAATTATAGTTCTGTTTAAAAGATAAAAAGGTGTGTTTATTACATTTGTTAACATATATTATTCTTTATCACATGTCTTTAACTGATAGCATCATACTTTGCCTTTGTTTTATTGGGTTTCAGCCAGAGTCTGATTACAAAGTCCTACTTCTTTCCTACTCTGCAACTCTTTTTTTTCTCTTCCCCAGAATCCAGATTATCTTCAGTATTCTATCAACACAGCTCTCCGCAGTTTAAGCTCTGTAGTACATAATAAAGAAGATGATGAACCCAAAATGATGGACACTGTATAATTCAGCTAAGACTGCTGAGGCCAAGTGCTATTTTGTTACAAGAAAGGAAGAACTTGGCTATTTTCTTGACACTTTTATGGGTGCTGCACTTTATTTTTGTTCGGTTTTTGATGGAAGGGAAAAAAAGAGTACTGAAACGTTTTGTAATTTTTTTATGTGCTGCTAGGTTTTTTTTGTTTTTGTTTTGTTGTTTTTGAAGGGAGGAGTGGTACCATATGTTGCAGGAAGTCAAACTGAACTCTTTTTTTCCCCTCGTTGGCTACTAAATTTGCCTTTAATTGTTCTCAGTTTTGGAAATCAGTATGAAAATCTGCACAAATGCAATGTTTACAAGAACTGGTTGATTCTAGGAGGCATCTGCTACATAGTCTCTTTTTATATGGATATGTACATGTCCTATTCTACAAAAATAATTAAAGATAAAAATGTACTTGTTTCCCACTGCTAATTTAGCTGTCAAATCTGGTGTTTCATCATATTAAAAGCAATAAATCAGTAGTTGGTAATCTACTAAATAAGCTGGGTGGCACAAATTTTTAAAAGCCTTTCCTCTTAAAATAATATCATAGTTGTATTTTCGGCACCATCAGTTAAATTCTTGACTATAACATAAACTTGACCTAAAGACATTACATTTATCCTCAAAGTATTAAAGCTATTCTTTAGAAATTGAATTTACCCCGTTGGCTTTTTAAATATTAAGGATTATAGTGATATAGAGTGATGAGTTCATGCAGGTTTTTTTTAAACAAGGTAAACTTCAAGCTTATTAATTGCTTTATTAGTTGACACAGTCTGGGATCTCTCAGGGAATACGTTTTAAAAGAATACTAATGACCTATAAGAACAAACAGAAAGAATAATATGATTTTTTATTTCACTCTGGTATGGCCTTTTAAAAAAAGGCTTTTTTTTTTTTTAAGGCAAGAGAAATCTTGTAGAGCTGACTGCCTTGAGCTGGCAAGGACTTGTTTTTAAGAATTTGTTAACCCTTACCATAATGATGGCTTTTGCTACATTTTTATTCCTCTCTAGCTTAGTTACCATAGAATGATTCCAAGCGTTATTACTTCATGTACAACATTTACTTCAAATCCAACAGGACATTTGATGGTTCATTTTATTTAGAATTAGAGGAGTGCTGACTATGCTGTCCTTATTATTTGAAGTTAATCTGACAGGAACATGAGCTTTGCTTATATTTGGGTGTAGTCTTTGACTCAGTACCCATTTAGTCTAGTAACAAACATTTGGAAGCATACATGGGATTGGGAATACATCTCTCAATCTGAGAAACCAAATAATGCTAAAGGACCCATATGGGATCAGAACTGTGACCTTGGCCTCATTTGTACCTTATTTTAACAGGTAATTAGGAACTTAGTTCCCACAGAAACAGTACTGGAATTACTGAGTCATGTGCTGTAACATCACAATCTTCCTGGTTTTCAGAGTAAAAAGTTTCTTTTGTGCTTTTGATATATATACTCTAATAAAACGTCTGACTAATTTATACAGTGGTATTTATCAGTCTATAATTTTTTTTAACTAATGGCCTAGTCATAGAAGGGTATTTTTGTTGTTTTCCTGTTGTGAAACAGGAAAAAGGGTTAGGTTTGTTGTTTTCACTTAATACCAAATCTAGAGAATGGACACAGAAACAAAACTCCCACTTTGACAGATATGTTATTAGAACCATCATTTTCACTCACTAGTAACAAATTTGGAAGCATACATGGATTGGGAATACAGCTCTCACTCTGAAAAACCAAATAATGCTAAAGGACCCATATGGGATCAGAACTGTGACCTTGGCCTCATTTGTACCTTATTTTAACAGGTAATTAGGAACTTAGTTCCCACAGAAACAGTACTGGAATTATTGAGTCATGTGCTTCATGACTTCAACTTTGCTTTTCCCCAGTATTTGCCAATAAGCATTCAAATTGTTTGATTTTCATTTTGCCTTTTTTAAGTTAGAGTTATTGATGGCTGAAGACTGGAGAAGAGACCACATGAGCAAACTGAGTAAGCTAGACCTAGAACAAGAACTTTTCTTTCAAATTTGACTGTATTTTTTTTACTGTCAAAAGGAAATGTTCTGTTTTGAGTATATGAAAGTGATTTATTTGTATTGAATCATAATTTGCACTTAAAGACTATAACTTACATAATTAGCAGTGGCTTAGTATTAGGAACAGTATATTGACATCTTTTTTTTTTTTTTTTTTTGGTGGTACTGGGGTTCCTGGAAGCCCTTCTACCTCCGGGCTACACTCCCAGACCTATTTTTACATTTTTATTTGGAAACAGGGTCTCCTAAGCCAGCGCGCGCGGCTGGCTTCGAACCTGCGCGATCCTCCTGTCTCTGCCTCCCAAGCGCGGGGATTACAAGCGTGCGCCACCACGCCCGGCTATTGACATCTTTTTTATTTTTCTTTATTTTGAAAATGTTCTCTTTAGTACTGTGAATTTTTACCAAAAGTCCTCTTTTCCAGTTTTTAAAAAATAATGAGTATACTACATGAAGGGATAACACATTTTTGTTTTAAGAATTTTTCCCTAAATAAACCATGGCAAAGTCCAAATTGATGAATAAAATATCTTTAGCATCAGACTATTTAACAGATTGTTTCCTTGATAAAAATAATAAAATATTTTTGAAAAATTCAAATAGTTATCTCTCCTATTGACTGTGTCATTCTATCAATGGTGGAAATAATACTGATTTGAAATTATTACTTTTAAAATAGATGTGTAACATTGTTTTCCAGTAATACCATTAGTGGGCTCTTTCAAATATTGCCTGATGAGTTCACAATCTCCTATAACATATCTTTAGGAAAATCAGGTTCTCTTTTTTTTAGACTAAGCATTCATATTAGAAAGCAAATTAACACAGTATATTTTCTTGCAGGATGAAAAAAATTGTGAGTTTAGGAAGGGTAATGTGAAACCTTGGGGTATTTTCAGAGGAAAAAAAAATGTTTTACTGCTCTTAGAGTAAGTCATGTGTTTCTTACATTGATGTGGGACAGAAATGGTACTTGTCCAGGTTGAGGTTAGGTTCCCATTTAAATTTGCCTCTGTCTCATACACACTAGACCCTTAAATCTGGTGCATCCAGTCCCACGTAGAGTGGATGTGTGTATAGTCTTTCATAGGTATTTTGAGAAGCAGATTCATTATTTGCTTGTTTACCACGTAAGTTAGTGAGGGAGTACAGAGAAGAATCAAAGTTGATTATGGATTATTATCTAATAATGAAAACATTTCTCATAAGTCAGAGTAAGATTTGCTGTTTGGTCTTTCCTATGTATGGAAAAAGATTTTTAAAATTCCCATATCCATCTTTTTTGTTGTCATACTAGTGACTAAACTAGGGCCTTAAAGCTTTCTACCACTTAGCTGTATATCCAGCTTATTATTTTTTGTAGTGCCAGGGATTGAATCCAGAGAGGATTCTACCTCTGAGCTACATCCACAGCCCTATTTTTTATTCTTTATTTATTTAATTTTTGTGTTACTGGTGATGGAACCCAGAGGAATTCTACCTCCAAGGTATAGCCCAGCCACCCCCCCATTTTTGCGGGTTTTTATTTTGAAACAGGGTCTGAGTTGCAAAGGGCCTCACTAAGTAGTAGAAGTAGTAGCTGAGGCTTTCCTTGAACCGAGATCCTCCTGTCTCAGTCTCCCAAATGCTGGGATTACAAGTGTGTGCCACCACGCCTGGCTATTCTTTATTTTTGAAGCAGAGTCTGACTGAGTTGTGGAGGGCCTCATTAAGTAGCTGAGGCTAGCCCTGAACCTGTGATTCTCCTATCTCAGTCTTCAAGTACTGGGATTACAAGCATGTACCACCATGCTTGGCTTCCCAGCCTTTTTATTTTTATTATTATTATTATTATTATTTTTTTTTTTTGGTGGTACTGGGGTTCCTGGAAGCCCTTCTACCTCCGGGCTACACTCCCAGACCTATTTCTATATTTTTATTTGGAAACAGGGTCTCCTAAGCCAGCGTGCGCAGCTGGCTTCGAACCTGTGCGATCCTCCTGTCTCTGCCTCCCAAGTGCGGGGATTACAAGCGTATGCCACCACGCCCGGCTTCCCAGCCTTTTTAAAAATTCTATTTTGAATCGCCCATGCTGATAATATAAGTATGGTATTTATTTAAAGCTCTGTTGCAAACTAGTGGGTTATGTATCTATTACTATAGTAAAAATGTATGTATTTACCTCAGTGCCTAGTATAGTGCCTTTTGCTTGTTTGGAATACACAGTAATTGTTCATGGAATTATAAATAAATACATAAATAAATAAATTGCCCATGCTGGCCTTGTGATCCCTGAGTAGCTGGATTGGCACGTACCATTATTCCTGGCTTACTTGGTTTCTTAAAACAGGCTTCTTTGGGAAAATATGACACATTTTATATGACTGATTTATATTTTGGCATGACCATTTAACTTAGTGTTAAATATAGAAAAATTCATGCTTATTAGAGAGCTAACAAGAAGGGGTGGGGTGATAGACTCTACATCATAGGACTTTTACTAGGAGGTTTATAAGCACAGCTAGACAATTTTAACTCTTTAAAATACTTTAAGCCATAACTTCCAGAATGAGCCAGGTGTGTTGAGGCATGCTTGTAATCCCAGCATTTGGGAGGCTGAGACCAGAGGATCTTCGAATCATGATCCTCTGCTCTGCTACTTAGTGAGGCCCTCCACAACTTAGTGAAACCCTGTTTCAGAGTAAAGAATAAAAAATAATGCAGTGGGTCCAGAACCAGACCTGCAAATAAACAAAATCCACAATGAAAATCTTTATTGCAAGGATAGGAAAGCTATAGCTATTTCTGTAGTTGATCATTGAGGACACGTGTGCATGCACGCGCACGCGCGCACACACACACACACACACACACACACACTTTTTGATTGGTCAGTGAAAAAACCCAATTTATCATAAACTTTTTTTTTTTTTTGCTTGTGTGCGTGTGGTGTTGGGACTTGAACCCAGTGCCATTCTGCCTCCAAGCTACACCCCCGCCCCCAGCCCTATTTTATTTTTACGGAACTAGGGATTGAACCCAGGGACATTCTACTTCCAAGGTACACCCCCAACCCTATTTTTTTTCTTTTTTCTTTTTTTTTTTTTGTGTGTGGTACTGGGGGTGGAACCCAGGGGCTTTTCTTCCTCCAGGCTATACTCTCAGACCTATTTTATACTTTATTTGGAGACAGGGTCTCACTAAGTAGCTGAGGCTGGCTTCAACCTGCGATCCCCACATGTCTCAGCCTCCTAAGCACTGGGATTACAAGTGTGCACCACCACGCCCAGCTCCTTTATTTTTTTAAATTATTTATTTTGAAATAGGGTCTAAGTCACAGAGGGCCTCACTAAGTAGTTGAGGCTGGCTGCAAACCTGCGCAGTCCTCCTGTCTCAGCCTCCCAAGTACTAGGACTACAAGCATGTGCCACCACACCTGGCCCTATTTTATTTTTATTTGGAAACAGGATCTTGCTTAGTTGCTAGCAACCTCGCTTAAATAGCTCAGGCTGTCTTCAAACCTGTGATCCTCTCTGTTTCAGCCTCCCAAGTACTCCAAAGCCACCATACCTGGCTTATAAATGTGTTTTAAAATACAAATTTATTCTTGGTTGCAAGTATTATAGCAATTTAATATAATCTAAGATCTGTAACTATGACAGTTTTACTCCAAGCTAAGAGTGTTCAAACTATATATGGCTGAGGTGGGGGAAAGGAGCCATGAGCTGGGATTTAGAAATATAAGCCAATATTTAACTTGAGAGCTGAAATAAAATTTCTAGATGGTGCTAACAACTGCCACTATACATTTCCCACCTTACACTCTGCTTGGCTATGCTATTTCAGAAAGTAGGGTGGTTTAAGGCACTCAACACATTATTCTTTAAAGCATAGTAGGTCCTCCTAACCATGGCATTCAACTCTATACACATTTCCATAAGGCGCTTAAAGAATGACAATGGTATTATGGTTTGTTTTTAAAGCAGGATGCACTTAGCAATGAAACGCTTAATCAGTACTGTCTGTGACATTAACCTGTTCAGCAGAAAACAAGTTTTTTTTTTTTTCCAGTTTTTAAGAACTCATATGTGCATTTCCAAAAGTAATAGGTGTATGTGTAAAATTGTGGTTAAGTGGGGTTTTTTTTTGGGGGGGGGTGGTACTAGGGTTCCTGGAAGCCCTTCTACCTCCGGGCTACGCTCCCAGACCTATTTTTATACTTTTTTTATTTGGAAACAGGGTCTCTTTAAGCCAGCGCGGCTGGCTTCGAACCTGCGCGTTCCTCCTGTCTCCGCCTCCCAAGCATGGGGATTACAAGCGTGCGCCACCACGCCCGGCTGGTTAAGTGTCTTGGAGGTCTGGAGGGAATGGTCACAAGAGCGGGGGAGTGCTCATTTTCATAGCACATTTTTTAGCCCTTTATCTCCTAAGGCCATGAAAGCCAGTATGATTACAATACTATAGCACGAGACAAAGAACTGCATAAAATGAAACCAGCCTAGGCACTGTTTTACCACAGTTTATTAGAACAAGCCAGTGAGGTGGCAGGGCCGCAGAAGGAAGGTGGGGTTAAGTGGACCTTGCAAAGGACCAAGACAACATCTACAGTGCTGAAAATTCATTATATTCTAGTAAAGACTAAGATATACCCAATAACCATGAAAATTCATAAATCCAGTAATTTGTAACTTTTTAAGAAAGCACATAATATTAACATTTAAATAGGCATTATAGAAAGTTTTATTAAGAATGGAATATTCACTGTAATCCTTTTAAAAAGTTTTGGTCCATTTTGTAAGATCAATAATTATTTTCTAAAAAGTCAAAAGAAAAGTAAATGTTCTCTTCTAAACCACCACTCTATACCTCCCCCCCAAATATATATCCCCAATACAGAACCATTTGGATTTGTATTTTAAAGGCATGGATTAAAATAGGCCATATTTCAAAGGCAGTTAATAACAGCTTATATAGGGCTTGATTAATTTGATTCAGCACCAAGTAAAATAATATCCCATGGAAGATAGTTGGGTTCTTTCTCTACCTCTAAAATTGCCCTACCACGTCTACCAAACCACAACATGTAAGCATGAAACCCTGTTGCCCCACTAAGGACTCTAAAATGAGTCGGGTTTTAAGATGGCTGCCCCGATAACACCAGAGGAGAAGAAAGAGTCCTTAAGACAGGGTGGCAGCCGAAAAAATAATAGCTGCTTATATTTACTGAGAATATAATGAGTATTAAACTTTGTGCTATAATTCTCTCTTTTATAAAGTGACTTAGTCCAAATCACCAAGTTGGTAACAGAAAATAGGGTCAGTCAACTTCTTTGATCAAGAATAGAGACCATCGGGGAATTCAGCTTCTTTCTTGGTTCTTTTTACACATCATATAAATTTTTTCCTAATTATGTTCGTGTTTATGTCAAGGGAACAGCCCTCAGGCTTGCCTGATCTGTTTCTTTAATACAAAGTATGCCTGCTTATGTTATATAGTATCATGGATTTCTCTTATTCTTTATTTTTTCTTTTTACTACTTGTGGTTAATCATGGCAGATTTTATCGGAAGGACAAGAGACTGACAAGTAGATAATAAAACATTTCTTAACCTGAGAAACGTGAAAACCTAAGACTTTATTATATTTTCTGTTGGAAATTCATTTAATGTTGGTGCTTATGTAAGAACTGACGATGCCAGTTTCTGATATCATTATATCCCTCCAAATACATTTGTTTTCAACAGAAAATAAGTCATATTAAAATATTTTCTTATATGCTAATTGACATTTTATAGCAAATTGAAAATTGTGGGTAAACATGATACATCTAATAAAATAAATACGGCATAGATGGCTAGCTTATGTTTCTTAGTGTAAAGGCAGCAGTTAATTTGCATCTTGCAACAGATTTGTAAATCTAGTTGCCTTTTTTTCTGAAATTTTATAGTGTCTCAAAAAAACATCTTCCACAGGGCTGATAAAGATCTTTTTTTACATCTCTCTATTGCAGAAGCCTCTCATGAGCTATTATTCCCAAATGACATGTAATTTTTACCACTTTTCCAGAAAAATATGAAAATTTTATCAGCTAATTACAAAATGTTAGGTTACTACCAATTGCTCTTTTAATTTTGTTCTAACAGATTTGTTTTAAAGTTTTGATGTCTCTGATGGTTTAGAATTGCACACTCAGAAGATAACTGGATAAAAATGATCATTCTTAGTATCTGACTTATTTGGCACATCCTTATTTATATTCAAAATAAAATCAATAGAAATAAAACTATTTTTTCTTTTTCTTTTTTCCTTTTTTTTTTGGTGTGGTACTGGGGTTGTAACTTGTAACCAAGGGCCATTCTCAGAACTACAACCCCAGCCCTATCTTATTCTTTATTTTTGGAACAGGGTCTCACGAAGTTGCAGAGAGCCTCATGAGATTGCTGAGGCTGACCAAGAACCTGCGATCCTCCTGTCTCAGCCTCCCAAGTACTGGGATTACAAGCGTGCGCAACCACGCCCAGCTTAAAACATAATTTTCAAAGAATTCATACATACTCAAGTCTAAGGAAGAAGAGTGGCTAAATGCAAAGATGAGCTCTGCTCATCTGTCCAGTTACACATCTTTCTCATGGAGTAATTGAGGCTTTTTGGTCTGTTTGTGGAACTTTTGTTTGTAGAAATGCATAGACATAGGGCCAGATCTTGTTGGTTTCTGTTCCAGAGAATGTTTCCAACACCCCCTTTTTCCTAAAAATGAAAAACAAAACAAAAATAAGCACAGGTCTAGATCTTCCTAATTACCTTTTTCAAAGTTTTTCTATAAGAGGTGATAACATAGATTTAAGGGTTTCCCGAGGATAAAGTCTATGTTATTAAGAGAAAGAACTTGGCTAAGCATTGAAAAACCTAAGTTTTAGTTTCAGTTTTTGCCTCTGGTTTGCTGAAATGCACACAAAAAAATAATAGCTGCTGTTATTTATTGAGAATATATTGAGTATTAAACTTTGTGCTAAATGCTTTACATCTAACTGTTCATTTAGTCCTTTCCAAAATTCAGATCTTCTTATTCTACTGATAAAATTGTCTCTTTTATAAACAGTGACTTAGTTCAAATCACCAAGTTGGTAACAGAACATAGGGACAGTCAGATGCCCGGGACTTTCTTTGTCCCCTAGTCTTTTGCAAAAAGAGCTTTCCAACCCTTATCCTTCCTTTTTTGCTGACATTTACTTATTTTTCCTCTATTCTACCCTTGTGAATTTTAACAGAAAGAGGAATAGAAACTGTCAGTCTTACTGTTTTTCTTAGGCATTGATATTTATCTGGTTTTTCACCAAAGTCTATTTTAATTATTCTAGTTTTCTGTGGGTAATAGGGTGAGAAATGAGGTTCAGAATCTGGAGATTGCTTTTAAAACTATGGAGATCCCCTCAGAGATTCCAGCACTCTTGCTAACCCCCCTCCTGCGACCCATGTGCACACCTGAGCACACACACACACTGAATTAAACGCCACACAAGGGTAAATGAAAAACCCTGGTTTACTAATTTTTACAGGATCAGTCTTACCCTATAGCCCTTCTTAGATTTTCAGACGTTCACTAGCTAAAAAAGGATTTTTTTATTTGTGTGGTACTGGGGGGGGGGGGGGGTGGAACCCAGGGGCTTTTCTACCTCCGGGCTATACTCCCAGACCTATTTTATATTTTATTTGGAAACAGGGTCTCACTAAGTTGCTGAGAGCCTCACTAAGTAGCTGAGGCTGGCTTCGAACCTGTGCGATCCTCCTGTCTCAGCCTCCCACGCGCTGGGATTACACCACATCCGGCTAAGGATTCTTTTCTTAATACCACATAAAATTTGATAGTTACCTACTATTTTCTTAAACATTTGGCACAAGAAAAACTCTTCCAGTACAGTACTCTTTACATATTAGAAGCTTGTCAGCTTCCAAATTCACAGGCACCTAGTAAAAGCTTTTAAGAGAACATGCTTCTTAATGGTGTTAAATGTTTTGAAGAACCACTTTAATATGAAGCCACAGGGTCACAAATGGGTTTGTTACTGAGGGCTAAACTACAGGCACCTAAAGCTGTATCTTGGATGAGCATTTGTCTTTTCAATTTTTGTCTAATAAGATGGTACCAGCTCCAAAACTTAGTCCTCCAAAAAGTAAGAGCATCATGTTGTTTGTAGGCATAGACCAAGCCACTCTGTCCCACAGCTGAGAAGAGTTTTGAAAAATAACACAATTTCAGCATTTTTATATAACAATGCTATTACTAAAGTTCTTATCACTTTCTATTTTTAAGTCTAGTTTAAGTTCTGTGTGTAAGAACTCAGAAGAAAAACCCTGACTTAAGAGCAGAAACAAGAAGCCTTTCTAGAAAGACTAGGATATTTCAGGATAAGAATCCATGTCATTTCTCTCTTCAGCCTTCCCCAACTTCCTGCATTTTGGCAAAACTAATACTCAGAACCCTGGAGTGGTCGTACTATATGCCCAGCAGCCATGTGTCTCGCTTCCAGATACTGTTTACAATCTCCCTTCCAAACTCAGTCCTTGAGTTTGGTGAGTCCTTGAGCTCTGATGAGACTGTCCCCACTCCCCATCTTCATCCATGGCAAGGTCAGAGGTAATGCACGCTAACCAAACTTGCTGGCAAAGGGGCTGTCCTTTCTGCTGGGGTGGCTGAACTGATAGGAAGTCAAGTTGCTGCTGCACAGGGGAAGGCCCTGAGACTAAAGCCAACACAGGAAAATGAAGTTGAGAGACTGAGGCTTCAACACCTGGACCCAGCCATCTCTCTACCTTTGGACTTTTTAGCTGTATCACCAACAAATTCTGCTTTTGCTGAAGCCAGTGTGAATTAGGTTTTTTTTGTTGTTGTTTTTTGTTTTTTTGGCAGGTCTGGAGATGGAACCCAGGGGCATTCGACCTCCAAGCTACACCCCCAGTCCCATTTTTTATTTATTTTGAAACAGTGTCTCACTAAGGGCCTCACTAAGTAGCTGAGGCTTTCTGTAAAATATAAGCACACATCACACTGCACAGTAGACAACAGCTAACCCTGCTCTCCACCTCACCCACACAAAGAAGGTAAGTTGCTTGGGGCCTGATAGGAACTGAGTTTGTGTGGACCAAGGACCTGCATAGTGTCAACAGAGAAAATACTCACCAGCACTGGGTGATTTAGTAGACACCAGCGCTGCTTTGAATCTTGCCATGGTTTCACTGCATTCCCTTAACAACCCTATAAAGCAGGTACTATTTAGCTGTGTCTGCTTTTATAAATAGGTTATTGGAGACCAGAAGGTAAATACCTTGCTCAGGGCCACAGAGCTGGTAACCTTCAGAGGCAGGCTTTTTATACAAATATAGTAACTACTGCAGAAAGTAAATTGCCAATTCTTATAATTTCACCCTCCAGAGGTAACCATTAAAATAGATTGGAGACTACTGCTTCAGATTCACTGCACACCAACCCCATTACAACAATGACAGCCATAATGGCAGCCAATATTTATTCAGTGCTTACTATGTGCCCTGCGTGATTTTAAGAGTTGCACATATTAACTCACAGCTAAGCCTCTATTCTCTCCCCCATTTTATAGAGGGGCAAACAGGTTAAACAAGGGCTAAGGCCAGGTTAATTACACTGTGAGCAGGGACTTGGACTTGCGCGTTCTGGCTCAGGAGCCTGTACTCTTCACCATGACACGACTCCCTGGACACAATCATTGTTTAGTAAGTGAATGAAAGGGGAGGCATAAGGAGAAGGAAGGGCGGAGTAAGGAAACTTGTTTCTTAGCTGGCTTCAAGTACTTACTTGGTGTAGTTCCCATTTTGTTTGCGATGTGAATCCCCTGATGGACAGATAAAACCATGGTGGAAGCTCTTAAAGACTATTAGCCAAGTAAATGATCTGAGGTTGGCTGGCATTTGAGATTCTTCTGTACTACAGCAATGCTATTGGCTCACAGAGGGGTGTCCTGAGGCTGGCCTCGCCTGCACTCATTATAGCCCTCTCCACTTCAGCAGATCTCCCATCCCTCCCTGCTCAGTGACTGGCTCAGCGTGAGCAGTAACCTGGACCTAGAACAGGGCCTGGCATTCCCTGACCACAGTGGCTGCTCAATTGGCTGAGTGATGATGCTCAGAGCTTTTCTTGGTTGGGAGAGAGGTTACTCCTCAGCCCTTTGTCAAAGACAAAGCCCTGGCTATTCTGGCAAATGCCTGCAATCATGCAGGAACCCTGAGGACGAACCCAATACTCAAAAGAAGGCAAAGCTAAGACAGTGACCAAACTGATCAAACACAGGAGTGGCTAAGGCTCAGCCTGCCCTCTAGACTTCTCTGCAACACAAGCAAATGCATTTCCTTTATTGCTTAGGCCAGATGGAATAGGGTCTTCTGGTTTTTAGCATTTCAGCTATGAAACATGGACACAAAATGGCTTCATGCTTCACCATGCAAGAGAAGTTCTGAAAAGCAAAACTCACTGGTAATACTCCAATACCGGCTCTGTTAGGGCTTCATACGCCTTCAATCTCTTGACCACTGTCTCTGGTTTATCATCCTCACGTTGAATCAGCGGCTCTCCTGTGAGATCATCAATACCCTAAACAGGAGTTAGAAGGGAATGATATCATGATATCAAATACCTTATCTTTGAAGGATATTTTTTATAAGCAGTTCAGCTATTTTTAAACAGACATCTCTGTGCAAATATCAATCACAAAAATGTGCTAACTTATAAATAAATAGAAGACAAGATCACTGTAACACAGATCCATCAGACCCTCGGATCATAGTACTAAAGCTTGGTATGGAACGTCCACCACAGGTCTACGTGTTAGATTCTTGGTTGGTCCCAGCCATGGTGCCACTGGGAGGTGGTAAAATCTTTAAGAGGCAGAGCTACTGGGAGGTCGTAGGTCACTTGGGCATACCCTGAGAAGAGACTGTGGAACCCTGGTCTCTTCCGTTCACTTCCTCACCTTGAGGAGAGCAGCTGTGTTTTACCATGTACCTCCCGACCATGGGGTGATACTTCACAGGCCCAAAACAACGGGCCAGTGGATTACAGACTGAAACCTTCAAAACTATGAGCCAGAATAAGCCTTTTCTCCTTACAAGTTGGTCTCAGATATTTACTACAGTAGTGAAAAGCTGACTAACACAGTGTCAGTCACCTCTTTAGTAGAAAACTTTTCCAAGCAGCCTCAGAAATTCATATGTATAGAAAAAGATTCAGCTATGGACTGGGAATCTCAACTGTAAGCCAGTGTTGCAAATGCCTACCGCCTCAGCTCCTAACATATTTCTTGGCACAGAGTAGGGGATCCATACATTTTTTTGAACGAATAACCAGCCCCTGTTGCTCTTGGGGCACCTTTATTACCAAGTTTAGTGAGCTAGATCTGTCAAGTATACCAAGTAATCTGAGAGTACACCCTCAGGAGTTGTGGTTTAGGCAGATTTCCAAGTTCACAAAATGTATGCCCACAACAGCAAGAGGATTCGAGGACAGTATAAGCCAGTTCTACCACAACTACTCACCACAGTTTTGGGAGGGTTGAATTCGATGTTGTAGACTCGGCCACTGGCTGGATGAATCCAGCGAGCAGTGAGGCGTTGTTTAATGACCTCAAAGGGCACGTTCAGGTTAATCACTGTGTCTATCTGATAAGCTCTATCCAGGGCTTCTGCCTGTGGAAGTGTCCGTGGAAAACCTTTACAAAGTAAAAAATAAGTGGGATGAGGAGGGGGAGAAGAAGGGAAGAAGAAAAAGAAGGAAAAAATGTAGGGCCAGCTGAACAAAAGGAATAAAATTAGGCAATCTCATCATAGCTGTTGGACACCTGTGTTAATTTTTTTGTCAATTTGACTGGGTCACTGCGTGCCCAGATATTCGGTCAGATGTTCTGGGTTTATATGTAAGGTGTGTTTTTGTATGAAATTAACATTTAAATAGTTAGACTAAGTAAAGCATATTGCCTTCTCCAATGTAAACAGGCCTCAGCCCATCTATTTGAAGGCATAAATAGAACAAATCGCTAACCTTCCCAAGTAAGGGAGAATTCCTCCTGCCTGATTGCTATCTAACAAGAACATCCCCAGTTTCATGCCTTTGAACAAAAGTCAACTTTGCCCAAAACCCATATGCCTATTTTTAGAATATGACAGTAAACTATTAAAGCAGAGGAACAAGCCCTAGCATATAAACCAATTTGAGGGTCCCCAATCCAAAAATTTTAAATTCAGTGATGCTTAGAAAATGTTACATTTCAGAGCATTTTGGTTGTGTATGTGTGTGTGTGAGAGAGAGAGAGAGAAAGAGACGGAGAGAGAGAGACAGGATTCAACCCAGGAAAATCTGACCTCTGAGCAACATTCCCAGCCCTATTTTATTTTTTATTTTGGATATAACAGGATCTCACTAAATTTGAGACCTTCAGTAAGTTGCTACGGCTGCCCTCAAACCTGGGATCCTCCTATCTCAACCTCTCAAGTAGGAGGATTACAAGTATGTGCCACCATGCCCAACTTGATTCCAGAGCATTTGGGATTTGGGGTTCTCAGATGAGAGATGCCCACCGAGTAAAGTTTATGCAAATATCCCCAAATACAAAAAATTTAGAAATCTGGAACACTTCTAGTCCCAAAATTTTAGATATAGGATACTCAATCAGTACAGTTAAAGTAGTTTCAGTAATGTAGTTGAAAAATACAGAGAGTGGCACATGTAATTGGTTAGTGAACCCAGAAATAGACCCAAGTATATTACAGAATTTAAAATAATATTTTGATTCCAGGTTTTTTTTTATTTTGCACTGTTGTTACTAAGAACATTTTGTCTAGAACACCAAGCAAAATTAAACTTGATAGAAGTAGTACATTTTTCAAAACTGACAAAGATTAAAACTGCACATGCAATAATTGGTTGGAGCTAAAAATATATTTTCTTGTTAGCACTAAAACATGGAAAACTTTGCCTGTGACCTAGATGTTATCATATGCTATAATAACAATTACAATGGCAAAATTGTACCCAGGAAACCTGGACTTGGGCTTAGTATCCTATGAAGAAAGCTTATAATGGCAAAAAACTCAATCTAGAAGACTTTCTGTTGTCCCCAAATGGATAATAAATCAAACATTTGTTAAAAAATTTATAGTGAAGTAAAAGTGAGCCTGATAAAAACAATTGTAATACACTTAATGAAAACAAATGGAATGTGTTAGCCAAATCTGATGAGTGTTTTCTAGGTTCCAGAATCTGTAATGTGAATTTTATTTTTCCCTTAGTACTGAGGATTGAACCCAGGGGCATTCTGCCTCTGTGCTATATCCCCAATCCTATTTTTTATTATTATTATTATTATTATTATTATTATTATTATTATTAATTTTTTTTTTTGGTGGTACTGGGGATGGAACCCTTCTACCTCCAGGCTATACTCCCAGACCTTTTTTTTTTTAATTATTATTTTTTGGTGGTGCTGGGGTTCCTGGAAGCCCTTCTACCTCCGGGCTACACTCCCAGACCTATTTTATATTTTTGAAACAGGGTCTCTTACGCCAGCGCGGCTGGCTTTGAACCTGCGCCATCCTCCTATCTCCACCTCCCAAGCACGGGGATTACAAGTGTGCGCCACCACACCCGGCTCCCAGACCTATTTATATATATATATATATTTGTGTGTGTGTGTGTGGTACTGGGGGTGGAACCCAGAGGCTTTTTACCTCCAGGCTATAGTTCCAGCCCTATTTTTATATTTTATTTTGAAACAGGGTCTCACTAAGTTGCTGAAAGCCTCACTAAGTAGCTGAGGCTAGCTTCGAACTTGTGTGATCCTCCTGTCTCAGCCTCCCAAGCACAGGGATTACAAGTGTGCGCCACCATGTCCAGCTTATTATTATTATTATTATTTTTTTTTTTTTGGGTACTGGGGTTCCTGGAAGCCCTTCTACCTCCAGGCTACACTCCCAGACCTATTTTTATATTTTTTTTATTTAGAAACAGGGTCTCCTAAGCCAGCGTGCGCGGATGGCTTCGAACCTGCGCGATCCTCCTGTCTCCGCCTCCCAAGCGCGGGGATTACAAGCGTGCGCCACCACTCCCGGCTTATTATTATTATTTTTAAATTTTGAAACATAGTCTCACTAAGTTGTTGAGTCCTATTTTATTATTATTTTTTTAAATTTTTGAAACATGGTCTCACTAACTTGCTGGGGGCCTAACTAAATTGCTGAGGCTGGCCTTGAATCTGTGATCCTCCTTTCTCAGCCTTCCAAGTACTGTAATTACAGGCATGTGCCACCATGCCCAACTACAAAGCTCTTAATTAAGCACTGGGTATGCAATGTGAACACAAGCTACCTGACCCAATACCTATGCTCATAACAGGGTTTACACTTAAAATAAAAAAGCCTCAATAAAGATACCTCTTGATTGGTATGATTCTGATTAAAATGTTACACTCATTAACTTAGAACCAAACATCCGCTGAAACAAAGGACTTCATTCAAAATAACTTCTACTAAGAGAAGGATACTTTTGCAACAGAACAATGACAAAAATCATGTAGGGATATGTGCATATGTGAGTATATATCTGTATTTTTAAACTAGTAACCATAGAGAAATGCCAGTGTGAATTACAAACCAAACCAAAGTAGTTGCTCTTAAAGGATGTGATCATTGAAGACTAAGGCTGTCTCCTACATATTTACATTCTCTTTAATTTTTAAAAGGAAAAGGTATTGTTGCAAGAGAACAATAGCAAAAATAAGAAACAAACGCTCCCATGCCAGGCCCTTCCTTGTGGCCCTGCCTCTGCCCCACTGGTGACCACAGGCCGCTCACGTGGATAACTCGCCACTGCCCTGTGCCAAGCCGCAGGTCCACTCTGCTCCACTGTAACCTCTTCCTGTTTCTCCAACCACATGTGGCCTCTCACATATTGGAATGCTTTTAAACTCCTCTGGTTTAACATAGGAGCAAGACTTCATTAAACTTTTATTAAACTAAATTTTGAAGCATGCATCTATTTTTCTTTTTATTCTTTTTTTTTTTTTAGGTACTGGGGATTGAACCCAGGGGTACTCTACCTTCGAGCTATATCCCCAGCCCTATTTTTTTATTTTTTTTTATCCTTTATTTTATAATAGGTTCTCGCTAAGTTGTGGAGGGCCTAAGTAGCTGAGGCTGGCCGCAAACTTGTGATCCTCCTTGTCTCAGGCCCCCAAGTACTGGGATTACACATGTTGGCTATCATACCCAGATATATTTTCTATTAGACAAAAAAAGTAAGTAGCTACTTCCCTACCACATTATTCTCTATTCGCAGCTTCTAACTTACCTCAGAACACCTCCTGGTATCTGTATTTATCCAAATTTTTATCGGCTTCTTTATTACTTGTCTGCTATTAGAATATATTTTCCACACTGTAAGGATTTTGCAAGGTTCTGGGCAGCTTTTGGCAAATAGCTGACATGCAGTCAGTATTTGTGTAATGAATAATTATTTGAATCCTGGTATGCTTAGTATCTAGTGTTTAGCATCATCTCTACACACCAAAGACCTCCTGTAAAATGTTTTAACAATTTCTGTATCAAGATTTAGTATAAATTTTTTTGTTTTTTTGTTTTTTGTTTTTGGTGGTACTGGGATTCCTGGAAACCCTTCTACATCCAGGCTACACTCCCAGACCTATTTTATACTTTTTTTTTTTTTAATTTGGAAACAGGGTGTCTTAAGCCAGCGCGGCTGGCTTCAAACCTGCACGCTCCTCCTGTCTCTGCCTCTCAAGCGCGGGAATTACAAGCGTGCACCACCATGCCCGCACAAGATTTAGTATAAATTTTGACAGCAGTCACAGTCAGTGACCTGTAGATAAATCTAATTTTTTTTCCTCATGATACTAGCTCCAAAAAATAAACCAGAGTAAGTGCTCTGCCCAACCTCTGCCTTTATTTGTCCCCTCCATCTTCCTGACACAAGCTGAGCCCACTTGGAACCTTTGTGCAAACTTCAAAGTTATGCACCTTCTTGGATAAAGCAAGTGATGGCTGCAGGGCACTGTGTGCTTGTGCATGACGGTGGGGGTTGGGCTGAAGTAACAGAGAATACAGATCAGCCTACCCGCTGACAAAACAAGGCATTATCACTTCAAATTTGAATGAAAGGCTAATCCCTTTTTTTTTTTGGCGGTACTGGGGATGTGGAGATGGAACCCAGGGGCATTGTACCCCCGAGCTACACCCCCAGCCCTATTTTTTAGTCTTTTAATTTTTGGAACAGGGTCTCACTAAGTTGTGAAGGGCCTCCCTAACTAACTGAGGCTGTCTGTGAACTGTGATCCTTCGGTCTCAGCCTCCCAAAGGCTGGGATTATAAATGTGCGCCACCAGGCCCAGATGGCTAATCCCAATTTTAAAAAACAAATCTCTTTTGTATCCTCTCTGTATCAACAAAGCAATTATAAACTGCTAACTTGCTAAGGCAATTTAGACCAAGCCATATTCAAGGAGCCTCTGGCTGGGGAAAATCGGCTGCTCGTATTGTCACTCTTGGACCTTCCTCGTTTTGTGGCGATCTCTTTTCATCATAAAATATTCTTAAAAAGTATGGGGAAGGAACTAAAGTCACATCTGAAGGGCACTTAGAAATCATGCAGGCCAGCCGGACGTGGTGGCGCACGCTTGTGATCCCTGCGCTTGGGAGGCTGAGACAGGAGGATCGCACGGGTTCGAAGCCAGCCTCAGCTACTTAGTGAGGCTCTCAGCAACTTAGTGAGACCCTGTTTCCAAATAAAAAAATATGTAAAATAGGTCTGGAGTATAGCCCGGAGGTAGAAAGCCTCTGGGTTCCACCTCCAGTACCACCAAAAAAAAGAAAGAAAGAAATCATGTAGTCTTGTCAGGCATGGTGGTACACATCTAATTCCAGTACCTGGTGGAGCCAAGGCAGAAGGATCACAGCTTTAAGGCCAGCCTCAACTTAGCAAGTCAGTCCCTTTTCAGAATATATATACGCTCGTTCTCTTGCCAGCACTTTCATTTGGAGCAGCTGATATGCTTAGAACACTCCACTTACCATCCAGCAGCCAGTTATACTGGGTGAGATTCTTCAGCTCATGTAGGGCCAGCCGCGTCATGACATCATCTGGGATGAGCTTCCCTTGGTCAATGAAAGTCTTGGCCAACACACCGATCTCTGCAGCAGAGGAGGATAATCAGTTAGTATATTTGTTTTATCTTAGTCTGGGCCCTAGGAATTGGTTGCCTAAAAGTGACCTCTGCTTTTTTGCTAAAAACATGAGGATACAAAATAAGCCTATTCCAAATCCTCTAATGTGAGAAAAATGTATGCATGTAATTTATATAAGAGAAAAAATAATGCAAAGCTGAGGAGAATATATTAAAAGTGGTCTCTGTGTGACAGAATTTTGTGATTAGTTTTTACGTGTTTGTGCTTTTCTGTGTTTTCTAAATTTTCTATCAGAAAAAAAAATATGGAATGACTGAAGTTATCTTCCTTTTTTGTGTGTGTGTGATACTTGGAACCCAGGGGCTTTTCTACCTCTGGGCTATCTTCCCAGACCTATTTTATATTTTATTTGGAAACAGGGTCTCACTAAGTAGCTGAGGCTGGCTTTGAACCTGTGTGATCTCTTGTCTCAGCCTCTTAAGCACTGAGATTGCAAGCATGCGCCACCATGACCAGCACACTCTTTTTAAGAGTTTGAAGTCTTTATTATTTTGAAGTGGCTCAGCTTAAATTTCTGCCATCATTTGTTAGTGTAGAAATTTTTCTAATCCTCTAAAATAGGAGCTGATATCATAAAAAATAATTCAACTTTTTACTGTGATCATATTATACTTTTATTAATAAAACACTCTGGAAAAGGATTTATGAACAATTTAAAATATTACCCACAACTGTGTCATTCTTACCCCAAAATTTTTAGTCTCTTTAATCTCTTTACATTGCCCTGCCAAACTATACACACATATATATTAGAATTATATATCAGAATTATAAAAGTGTTACTTGTATATATAAAATTTCATGTTCTTTTAACTAAGTATTATTTTAAAATACTTTTCAGTGATATAGTCATTTCTGATAAATATTCCTCTTCAGCAACACATATTTGTTTCATATATAAAAGTATACTTTCTTACAGCAGTACTGCTAGACAGATTATGTAAATTAGTCTTGGCTTTTCCTTATCACTGCTGCTTTTTAAGATCTTAACATGCTTTCTAGCTGGACTTGGTAGCACATACTTGTAATCCCAGTACTTGGGAGGCTAAGACAGGAAGATCACAGGTTCAAAGCCAGCCTCATCAGCTCTCAGCAAGTTAGTGGTCTGGGGTATAGCCCCAGCCCAGAGATAGAAGGCCCCTGGGCTCTACTCCCAGTACCAAAAAAAAAAAAAAAAAAAAAAGCTTTTTTTCTTATTTCTTTCCCATTTCCCAGCAACACACACACACACACACACACACACACACACACACACACACACACACGATGTATCTTGTGTTTTCTCTGTTGTGCTTGCAACCACTTGTCCCTCCATTTATCTGCCTGTTATAATGCAGTAGAAGCACCCTGCCAGATGCAGCCACCAATCTTGGGCTTCCAGACTCCAGAACCACGAGCCAAACAAACTTCTTACCATTATAAACTACCCAGTCTCAGGTATTTAGTTATAACAACAGAAAATGGATTCAACTCTCAAGAGACATCTTAAAGGACCCTTCACAATGAGGCATCCTTCAACCTCTTAGGAAACCAAAAGTCGCTCCTCCAGACTTCCATGTCACAGATTTTTCTATCATGCTGCTGAAAGTATGTGTCTACATGTTATGTATTGAAGTGTGTCAGCCCCAAATTCGTATGTTGAAACCCTAATCCCCAATGTGACTATATTTAGACTTAGGGCCTTTCAGGGCATAATTAAGATTACATGAGGTCAAAGGAGTGGGGCCCATAAAACTGGTGTCCTTAGAAGCAGAGGGAGAGACAGGAGGAGTGCTTGGGCACAGATGAAATGCCACGGAGAACAGAGAGAGAAGGCAGCTGTCTACAAGACGGAATGAAAGGCCTTGGCAGGCACCAGGCCTTCCAGAGAGTGTCTTCTTGGACTTCAGGCTTCAGAACTATGAGAAAATAAGTTCTGTTGTTTAAGATACCCAATCTGTGGTATGCTGTTTTGGCAGCCTGAGCTAATACACATGCCCATGCCCTATTAGCATCTCTGGTGAAATTTACTCATCTCTGTGACTAGTTCTTAGCACACGTTAGGTACTTGATGGATGAGTGATGGATGTGCGGATGGAGAGATGAGCTCCCTGGGTTCTCTGGATTCTAGCCATGAAATTGTAAAACGCATTATGTTTTTAAAAAATTACCAATCTAGCAAAGGCCTATTTCTTTCAAACAGTATTCCTTATTAAGCTTATTTTTTAAAAATTGCTTATTAGCCGGGTGTGACGGTACACACTTGTAATCCCCGTACTTGGGAGGCTGAGACAAGAGGATCACAGGTTTGAGGGCAGCAAGTAATGACAGTCCCATCAACCCAGCAAGACCCTGTTTCAAAATAAAAATAAAATAGGTGTGGGGTGTAGTTCAGAAGCAGAATGTCTCTGAGTTCAATCCCCAGTACCACAAAAAACAAAACAAATTGTTTTTTAAACTATTTAAACTATGCACACCCATAAAATAATAGGAAAAGAGAAACAACCGAACTGTACTTCAACTCATGAACAAATAAAATGTAGTATATTCATACAAAAGAGCAATACTCAATAAAAAGGAATGAAGTACTAATACACAGTACAATATGAGTAAACCTTGAAAATACTAAGCTAAGCCAGGAACAGTGGGATGCCAGCTGCTGTCATAGCTACAAGAGGCTAAGGCAGGAGGATGCTTGAGTTCAGGAATTCAGGGCCAGCCTGGGTAACAAGGAGACCCTGCCTCATAAGGAAAAAAAGAAACAAAACCGAACCTATACTATGTTAAGTGAAAGATGCCAGATGTGTTAATCATCCATTAGTATGAAATGTCCAGACTATACAAATCAAGAGATACAGTGGTATATTAAGTGTTGCCAGAGGCTCAGAGAGGGTTGGGTGCGGTGGAACAGGAATGGGAGTGACTAATAGGTACAGGGGTTTTTTTGTGTGTGTAATGAAAATGTTCTACAATTGGTGGTGGTGATGATGGTTGCACAATTCTATGAATATACTAAAGTCCACTGAATTGTATGCTTTAACTGGATAAACTCTCTGGTATGAGAATCATATCTGAACAAAGCTGTTAGGAAAAAGAATGAATTGGGATACTCCTGTTGGAAAGCAATATCGTTAAAGGTTCAAAATAGTACGCACAGCGTGATACCATTTATGTAAAAACAAACACAGAATAGTAGGAAGACATCTGGTTGTACGTGCGTGAAATGCCCTGAAGGGTCTTTTAACTAAATATCCTTTTAGATAGTCTGGAATTCCTATTGCCTATTACAAATTGAATTGTTTATCATAACAAAAATAATTTCAACTATCAATATCACCCTATTACGCATGCCTATGCTCCATGGGTATTCAGTCATGTTCTGTGAAGACATACAGACAACCTGGGAGCTGACAGAAGTTTTGCATATTATCTGCTGAGTTGGACTCTACCAGCTTATAGATGAGAACAAATGAGAGTCAGAGTGCTTAGCTATCTATCCAGGGTTCTACCTTTGAGAAACACAATAGTGTGGTGCAGTTTCTCAAACTCTGAGCAATCACGTGGCGACTGTGCAATTTCTACCGTAAGTGAACTACTTACTGTTTATGGTTTTCTTTATATTTTTCCTCTCCTTTCCCTCTATGGTTTTCTTTTTTTAAAATTTATTTTATTTTATTTTTGCGGGTCTGGGGATGGAACCCAGAGGCATTTGACCTCCGAGCTACACCCCCTGCCCAATTTTTTTTTTTATTCTTTAATTTGAAACAGGGTCTCACTGAGTTGCGGAGGGCCTAAGTAGCTGAGGCTGTCTGTGAACCGTGATCCTCCGGTCTCAGCCTCCTAAATGCTGGGATTACAAGCATATGCCACCACCTCCAGCCAGAGGTGTCAAGTTTTAACAGTGTCACCTTTATCATATCTTCTGGGATGTTCACCTTTGCCATATGAATTATATTCATAGCTTATATCTTAAACCACACTTACAGATGAGGAAAACTTCTAGGCCAAACTGGTCAACAGCTGAAAAGAAAGCATAGAGATCTCCTGGGATGATTTTTAACTTCAGCTATACAATACAGCCATGGGTTATATAAAACACAGCACCTTCATGTTGCTTGCTAGAAATTACACACCAGAAATTTAGTGGAAAGAAAATGTAAAGATGCTGCCAAATATTCATGTACAAGGATGGTCACAACAGTATTATACAAAGAGTGTTTAACAACATAAATGTGCAGCAATTGGAAAACTGTTTTAACTCACAACTTTAATGAAATCAAAAATATTTTTAAGACTGCTTAATATTGTGTGAATATGCTCACAATAATTGAGAATAAAAAGTATCCCAAATATGGAAATTTTACAAATGTAACAGATAGGAAAAAAGAATAAAAGAGAAAGAAGTAAAGAATTAATTTATAATTGTCTCTATGTGGTAAGGCGGAATCATGGAAGACCTTAATTTTCCCTTTTAATATTTTCATTACTTTTTTTCTTTATAATAAATATGATTTATTTTTTGTATCAGAAAGCTTGAAGCATGAATCGGTATTTTTTCTCCAAATTACACTTTTTTTGGTGCTGATCCTGTGGAAAATATCTAATCCATTCATAAATATTTACTAAGAATATAGTCTCAGCCTGGAGATACAGGACTGTGCCAGATACTGTTCTGTAATAACAGATTATTATTAACATCTGCAATAACAAATTGCTAACATCTGTACTAACAATCTCATAATACCTTTCCAAACTTTATTTTCTATTTTTCTTGTTAAAGAATTGCCCATACTTCTTTGAAGAGCTCTAGCAAGTGACCCAGCCACTCAAGACCTGCTGCTTCTGCTGCTCAGACAGGATAGATAGTCGGACCCTGCAGAGCCATTCCTAGAGGCTGGCTGGGGGCTCCGTGCAAGCTTTTGCACTTT
This sequence comes from Muscardinus avellanarius, assembly GCF_963383645.1. Taxonomy (NCBI): domain Eukaryota; kingdom Metazoa; phylum Chordata; class Mammalia; order Rodentia; family Gliridae; genus Muscardinus; species Muscardinus avellanarius. Next base: position 68,269,673 of record NC_137799.1, on the reverse strand, counting down.
CCTGAGCTGAGAGAGTACAAGTACTTTGAACTATGACCCTGCAAAGATTTCTCTCATTACACTCCTATCCTCTTGACCTGAATCATTTCCTTAAAGAACTGTTTGTTTTTCTTTTTCTAAGAATCGCCCATAAAAACTCCAGGACAGGCAGGTGCCCAAGGCAAACTGAACATCTTTTTGTGTTCCTTTCTTCCTCCCTCCCTCTAGAAGCCACCAGCAGGAATGTCAGGGGATGTAAAAGATAAGCAAAGAGGCCAGGCCAGGCATGGTGGCCACACCTGAAATCCCAGTGCTTGGGAGGCTGAACAGGAAGATCATGGGTTCAGGAGACCTGCCTCAGCATCTCTGTGAGACTCCCAGCAACCTAGCGGGATCCTGTTTCAAAACAAAAAAATAAAAAGTGGTCTGGGAGTATAGCTCAGAAATAGAATGCCCTTAGGTTTAATTCCCAGTACCTACAAATATAAATAAAGAAAGCAAGGAGTATCATTTTATTTTCAAGAAGTTTATTCTATCGGCTTATATTCAGTTTTTAAAAAATGATTTGTTGCCGGGCGTGGTTGTGCACGCTTATAACCCCATGCTTAAGGGGCAGAGACAGGAGGATCGCGCAGGTTCGAAGCCAGCCGCTCGCTGGCTTAGGAGACCCTGTTTCCAAATAAAAATGTAAAAATAGGTCTGGGAGTGTAGCCCGGAGGTAGAAGGGCTTCCAGGAACCCCAGTACCGCCAAAAAAAAAAAAAAGATTTGTTTTCATAACTGAACACTTTTTGCTGAAGGTGTCCTCTAACTACAGTTATGCCCCAGTGTTCAGTAATTTTCAGAATTCTTCACTCACTGCTGGGGGGGGGGGGGGGTACTGTAATCACAGTACTTGGGAAGGTTGAGACCAGAGGACTTTAAATTCAAATCCAGCCTGAGCAACTTAGGAAGACTCTGACTCAGAAAAAATAAAAATAAAAAATAAAAAGGGCTGGGGGCATAGCTCAGTGGTAGAGTACCTCTGAGTTCATTCCCCAGTGCCAGGGAAAAAAAATTTTTTTTGAGTAACTGCATACCAACCAGTTGCAATCAACAGTATTAGGGACTGTTTAGTGTTACCCAACTGCTTCAATGTGTTGCATCAAGTACATTTGGATAGAGAATCAAAAAGCTTAAATCTTTTTATAGGATTTAATTAGCAATAAACTTCTCTTTAGATCAATGTTACTGGATCTGCTGGATACCGAATCAAAGATCTCCAAGAGATAAACTAGAAACACTAAGTTGAAGCCTGGTGTGGTGGCCCACGCTTGTAATCCCAGCAGTTGGGAGGCTGAGACCGGAGGATGGCGGTTCACATACAGCCTCAGCTGCTACTTAGGCCCTTTGCAACTCAGGGAGACCCTGTTTCAAAATAATAAAAAAAAAACTGGGAAATTGGGCTGGGGGTATAGCTCAGAGATAGAATGCCCTGGGTTCCACCCCAAGTACAAAAAAAGAAAGAAAGAAAGAAAGAAAGAAAGAAAGAAAGAAAGAAAGAAAGAAAGAAAGAAACTAGGTTGATTTTTTTTTTAATGTCAGTATTTTTTTTAAACAAAAGAACCAAAAATCTCACCTGGAATTAGCTTAAATCTCCATCAAGAGGGTACTAATTAAATAAATCATACTGGATTCTGCAAACAGATACCTATACAAACAAAATGAAAAGGATTTCTCCTATGTTTCCATGTGAAAAAATATCCTAGGTGCAAAGTGAAGACAGAATGCAGAGTACAGACATAAAATAGTTACACATGACACCAAACAGAAGAAGTGCTTGTACACAAACATTTCTACAAGGAAACGCATTGTTCCTCTCTAAAGAATGAGACTAAGGCAAGGAGCGAGAAAACTTTGCTTTTTATTTTATGCACTTCTTCTATTCTATCCAAACTTTCTTTTTTAACTTTGTACGGCCATTACTTCTATGTTTATGGGTTTCAAAGTGAGTGTTCAAATGGGTTCTGTTTTAGAAGTAAAGGTTAACACTTCTTAGAAAAACAAAACCCTATTGACTTTTTTTTTGTGGGGGGGAGGGGGGTCTGGGGATGGAACCCAGTGGCGTTAGACCTTCGAGCTACACCCTCTGCTCTATTTTTTATTCTTTATTTTGAAACAGGGTCTCACTAAGTTGCAGAGGGCCTCACTAAGTAGCTGAGGTCCTCAGCTACTTGGTGATCCTTCTGTCTCAGCCTCCCGAATGCTGGGATTACAAGCAAGCACCACCACGCCCGACCCCTATTGACTTTTTAAAAATAGCCTTCTTGATAGAATTTATATACCACAAATTCATCCATTATAAAGTGTACTATTGCCTGGATTTTGCACTGAATGTTAGGTATTTGGCATGAGAAACAAAACAATCTTTTATGTAACCATGCACGAGGATATCTTTAGTGTTTAAGAAATCTCTGGGGGTATCAAAATCTAAGCCACTGCTCAAAAAGTACAGAGCAAGCCGGGCAAGGTGGCCCACACTTGTAGCCCCAGCATTTGGGAGGCTGACACAGGAGGATCGCGGTTCTCAGACAGCCTCAGCTACTGATTGAGGCCCTTTGCAATTCAGTGAGAACTATTTCAAAATAAAGAATACAAAACAGGGTTGGGGGTGTAGCTCTGGGGTAGAATGGCCCTGGGTTTCATTCCCAGTGCGGGGGTGGGGGGGTGGACAGAGCAGCACAGCGAGCCGGGTGTGGTGGCACACACCTATAATTCCAGTTCTTGGGAGGCTAAAACAGGAGTATCCAGGTTTGAGGACAGCCTCAGCAACTTAGTGAGACTCTGATCAAGCTAGCGCGACCCTGTTTCAAAATTTAAAAATTGGGCTGGGGATGTATCTCCGGGGTAGAATGCCTCTGGGTACAAGCCCAAATAAAAAAACAAAAAAAAAAAAAAAAAAAAAACACAGCAGTGATTGAAACGAGAATAAATAAAACTTGGCTTTGAGATCAAGAGGGAAAGGCCAGGACTACAAGATCCCAGAGCTTCAGCGAAGGGGGCTGGGAGTGGAGGAAGAAAAGAAAACAAGCCCAGCAGGGCCAGAGCCAGTTTCTCGCGCACCAGGCGCAGCGGAGTCAGACCCAGCTCAGCTCCACCGACCCGGACCCGCGCCTCCCAAACAATGCCCAGTGGCTTCCTTTTCATCCCCGAACTCCGCGGCGTCCTACTTCCGAGTCCGCCCGCAGCTGCCCAGCGGCCTCGGCTCGGGGCGCGGCGGGCTGGGGGTGGGGGGGCAGAGGGGGCGCCGCGCCCAGCCCGGACCCCGCCCGCCCGCCCGCCCGCGCCCACCTGTGCCCTGCAGCATGTTGCGCCGCAGCAGGTCCCCGCTGGAGAGGTGCTTCAGCTCGAAGTGCTGGGTGATGCGCGACGACACGGTGCCCTTGCCCGAGCCCGGAGCCCCCATGATCACGGCGCGCAGCAGCCGCGCGGACGCCCCCATGGCCGCGGCGCTGGGCGCTGGGCGCGGGGCGGCGGGGCGGGCGGAGGCGCGGAGCCCGCCCCCCGGAAGTGAGCGGCCGCCCCGCCCCGCCCCCCGGGGCCCGCCCCGCCCCCAGCCGCCGGGACCCGCCCCGCCCCCCCGAGGCTCCGCCTGCCCCAACCCCAGCAACCCCGCGGCGCCGGGGCCCCAGCCGGGTGCACCGCGCTGCCCGCCACCCACCCCCGGCATCTGCGCGCCCCCCGCCCTCCCCAGTCCTCCTGGCCGCCACCTCCTCTCGCAGTCCTGGTCCCCGGCCGCGCCAGGCCCTGTCCAGCCAGCCCCCGACAGAGGCGCCGCGTCCCGCTTGGAGCCCCTGCCCCCCCGCACCTGGCGTCCGCTCTACCCCCTCGCCCTCGGCTCCCTGGCGCCCTGCTCCTTCACTGCCCTCCTCTCCCACTTCTGCAGCGGAGAGGCTGTCTCCCCCTCTGCAGAATCATGGGGGTCACTGTGCGCCTTAAAGGGCCTGCCTCCCTCCGCATCCCGGTTTTCATTCAAGCTACACAGCCACTGAGAGGTGTCACTTTCCTTCCAGGGTCATGCTTTCAGAATCGAAAGTAGCTGATACTTTTTTTTTTTTTTTGGTGGTGGTACTGGGGATGGAACCCAGAGGCTTTCTACCTCCGGGCTATACTCCCAGACCTTTTTTACATTTTATTTGGAAACAGGGTCTCACTAAGTTGCTGAGAGCCTCACTAAGTAGCTGAGGCTGGCTTCGAACCCGTGCGATCCTCCTGTCTCAGCCTCCCAAGCGCGGGGATTACAAGCGTGCGCCACTACGCCCGGCAAAGTAGCTGCTACTTTTACTTTACAGAATCCAAAAGTCCTGGTTTCCTCAGGCAACATTATTTGGTATTTCTTCAGCGCTTACTCTGTGCCGCTTTCTTAGGGGGCTTCAAGAATAATGTGGCGAGCAAGACAAAGTTTCTGCTTGGAGTTTTAAGTCTAGGAGTAGAAGCAGTAATAACTAGAAAACATATGAACAACAGGATTGGAAACTGTGCTGTGAGTAAAATAAAATACAATGTGTGAAAATGCGGTGACCGGGAAAGCTTTGAAGAGGTGGCGGTGGCCAGGGCTACTGAGTTGGAATACAGGGGAGAGAGTGACCCAGGCCAGGTCAAGGCCCTGCAACGGAATCATGCGGTCCAAAAACAACAACCGAAGGCTAACATTTGAGTCGCATTTTATCTGTAAAGTAGGCATGGGAAATTGGTATGAGGTGGTTAAAACAGTGTGTGCAAAGTACTTACACCAGCTACAGGGAAAATGCTCAGTAAAAGTTGTCCGGGGCCCATTTGTTATCACCTCTTTATGCTGGGATACCATGCCAAGGCAAAAAGAGGGCTCTGTGAAAATAACCTCAGTGCCATCCCCCTCAGAGGTTGCCAAGTGAATGATTTGAAACTGCTTTCAATTTAGAAGAAGATAGAAATTATTTCCAAGAGAGGTAGGAAAGGATGGCTTCTTTGGAAATCGAAATGAAGCTGAGGGATCAGTTCGATTTCAACATGTAGACAGCCCTGTACTTACAAAGAACATAACATATATATTCATTAACAAGCAAGAAAAAATGAAAATAAGTGAAGCAAGCATTCGTTACATGTAGCTAGAAACAAAATACATCAAAATAGCCCAAGGGAAGCCAAAGAAGAGACTAAGAAAATGACGTACAGAACTAGCAAGAGAAGCAAAATGTCCGGATAAGTACGAGTTACACAAGCCTAGAAGACGCAAATGGACTTCGTCCCCAAAACTAGGAGCAGTTGAGGTTTTACTCCCAAAAGAGATTTGAAAAAAAAAAAATCGTTGGGAAATTCGGCTTAGACAATTAAAGCTCAGAAAAACAAAACAACAACAAATAAAAAAGCCAAGAAGTCTTCCTATCACAGGACGAGGGAGGAATGGTGAGTGTGGCAGTCACACAGGTCGACCAAGCCCCAGCTGACTTTGGCTTTGCTAAAGGTTGTTGATTCCTGATGAGTAAGTGACTGCCAAACCAGAAAGTCTCCTGGCAGCTGTGCTTAGCACGGTTATTTCACCACACACAGGCATGTGTGTGGGTCTGTTCTTCACTGTTGAATTTTCTCCAGTGGTAATGACAGAGGTCAAAATTAATACAGATTCTAACTTAATTTTTAATCTAGCAAGCAGTGCCCAAACTGTAGGAGACCAAGTGTTTATACAGACTTCATTTGAATCAAGTAACATCCAGATGAGCACTTCCCACATAGTAGGCATTCAATAAATGACTTTTGATGAAATGTTAAGAATCACATTGAATATTGGGATATTTAGGAGCTCTCTGAGAAGCTGAGCGTGGTGCCATACACCTATAATCCCCGTACTTGGGAAGCTGAGATCTGATAGTCACAAGTTCGATGACGGCCTCCACAAGTACTGAGACTCTTGTCAACCTAGCGAGATCCTGTTTCAGAGGCATGTATGCCCCTCCCATCTTATACTCCATTGAGATGTATGACTACTATGCACCAATAAAAAATTTTAAAAGAATTTAAAGCCAGGTGTGGTGGCGCACGCTTGTAATGCCAGCATTTGGGAGGCTGAGACAGGAGGATCTTGGTTCAAGGACAGCCTCAGCTACTACTTAATGAGTCATTTGCAATTCAGTGAGACCCTGTTTAAAAATAAAAAATAAAAATTAGGGTTGGGGGTGTAGCCCGGAGGTAGGATGGCCCTGAGTTCCATCTCCAGTACCGCAAAAAGAAAGAAAGAAAAAGAATTTAAAATAAATCAGTGAAAGGGCTGTGGGTGTAGCATAGAGGTAGAATGCCCCTGAGTTCAATTCCCAGTTTTTCCCACTAAGAAAAAATAAAAAGAAAGAAAACCTCTAAGATACCTCCAAGATGTACAAGGAGGGACAGGAACAATGGACAAATGGACATGTGTCATAGGTTAAATTGCATCTCCTCAAAAGATAGATGGAGGCACGGGGATTGCCCAGCACCTCAGAACAGGACCTTATTTGGAGGCAGGGCTGGTACAGACATAATTAGTTGAGATGAGGTCACAGTGGAGTACAGTCAGTCCTTAACCCAGGAAGATATGAAGACACAGGGGGAGGGTGCGATGTGATGATGGAGACAGAGAAGGAAGCTGGACAGCTGCAAGCCAAGGAACACCAAAGCTCTCCGGCAACATAGAAGCCAAGGGAAAGGCATGAAGCTGACTGTCCCCTGTAGCACTTGGGAGAACACGCCCCTGCCAACACCTCCAGTTTGGCTTGTGACCTCCAGAACTATGAAGAAATAACCTTCTATGGATTTAAGGCCTTCAGTTTGTGGTCATCTGTTACGGCAGTTCTGGGAAAATGATACACCACGTTTCCAGGAGATGTGTTTATGTGCATATATGTTGATCACACGGGGAGTTAGGCAACTGAGAACAAAAGAAGAGAAAGGGTGGGTCCAAGAAGCCATACTAGCGCTATGATGGGGTAAAGAGTTGGGCAAAGAAAGACGGGAGTGGTGGCACACACATGTAATCCCAGCTACTCTGGAGGCTGAGGCAGGAGGACTGAAAGTTTGAGAACAGCCTTAACAATTTAGTAAGACTCTGTAATTCATAAGTAAATAAATAAACGAGAGATAAATCAAGGGGAAATCCTGGAAGAGTAAAAAGTTATCTACTTCAGTAAAAAAAAAAAAAAAAAAAAAAAGGAACAACCCTGAAAGCCAGGTGTGGTGGCACATGCTTGTAATCCCAGTACTTGGAAGTGGAAGGCTGAGACAGGAGGATCTTAGGTTCGTGGCCAGCCTCAGCAACACAGTGAGACCCTCTTAATGTAGTGAGACCCTGTTTTAAAATAATTTTTAAAAAAGCCTAGAGGTGTAACTCATAGGTAGAATGTCCCTGAGTTCAATCTCCAACACTACAAAAACAAAAACCACCCTGAACTTAACTGGCTTAATACAAATGACTTTTTTTTTTTTTTTTTTTTTAACGGTACTGGGGATGGAACCCAGGGACTTTCTACCTTTGAACTACACCCCCAGCCCTGTTTTTTATTCTTTATTCTTTATTTTGAAACAGGGTTTCACTGAGTTGCAAAGAGCTTCACTAAGTAGTAGCTGAGGCTGTCCGCAAACTGTGATCCTCCTGTCTCAGCCTCCCAAATGCTGGGATTACAAACATGCACCACCACGCCCAGCTACAACATGACTTATTTCTATTACAGTGTATAACTTTTCTTGCTGGTCTTCCCCAGGCCCACTCTGTGGCTGCCACTAGCAGCTCAGCTGGAATGCCTGGAACAAGGTGGACAGCTGGGCCTCCCCACGTGATCTTTGGTCTTGGGCTTCTTTATACTCTGCAGACTCAGGATTTCTAGAGGGCAGGTGTCAGTGCGCAAGTGCTTCTCACACCTCTTCTTGCCTCACACTTAATTTTCCAAAGCAAGTCACATGGCCAAAGTCAGAACCAGGACGTGAGGGGACCACATGTACATGTGGAGTCTGAGAGAGACAATTCACTGGGAACCATTTTTATAATTATCTGGCACCGAAGGGCTCTGTATTAGTTATCCATTACAACCCAGCAAACTACACCAAATGTAGTATCTTTTTATTTTCTTTCTTTTTTATTTTTGTGGTACTGGGGATTAGACCCAGTTGCATTCTACCTCTGAGCTACCCCCAGCCCTATTTTTTTTTTTTATTCTTTATTTTGAAAAGGTCTCACTAAGTTGCAGAGGGCCTCACTAAGTGGCTGAGGCTAGCCACGAACCTGGATCCTTCTGTCTCAGCCTCCTGAGTACTGAGATTATAAATTTGCACCACCACACCCAGCTATGGTATCTTTAAACAATTATTAATTATCTCACCTCTTCTCTGGATCAGCAACCCAGGCACAGCTTAGCTAGGTGCTCTGGAGCAGGGTCTGACACATGCTCTGAGCAAGTGTTGGCTGGGGCCAAGGTCATCTCAAGCCACAGTTTGGATCCACTTCCAAGCCCACTCATGTAGCTGTTGGTAGGTCTCAGGTCCTCAGTGGCTATTGGCTGAAAACACCATTTACAATACTGAGCAGAAGAGGTCAAGTTCTTGTTCTTGTGGAGCTAACAGTGCACTGGGGAGAGAGAAAAGGGGCAAACACAAATAAATACACAAGATGGCAGGTGGTTATGGTTGCCGCAGAGGAGAATGCAGCGGGGGAGAGAAAAAGTAGGGTGAAGATAGGGCTGTTGTTATTTTACATGGAGAAAAGAAAGGCTTGTCAGATAGGAGATAATCCAAGACCCAAAGGGAATTTGAGACCAAATCATTTAAGTATCTGGAGGAAGGATGCTCTATAGAGTGAGAGGAAAGCAAGTGCGAAGGGCTTGAGGGAAGAGTGTGTTTTCAAAGAACAGTTGAGAGGCCAGTGTGCCTGGGCCAAAGAAATCAGGGAGAATAGTAGATGAATTCAGGGAGGCAGCCAGATCCAGAGCCATAGGGCTTTTTCGGCCATCGCGCCGAATGGTCTTGTCCAAAGACGGCTGCAACACGTGGCACTCTTGCAGTCCGTGAGTTCTTATGTGTGACTTTGACACTTCTCTAATCGAGAGGCGGGCCCAGGCTCCCCGCACCTTTAAAGTGGGCGGGCTTGTGGGACTGTTTTGACCACTGGGTATGGTAGAAGTGACATTAATGTGACTTCCAAGGCCTCTGATTTATTCAGAGGAACACTCATTTTGGAAGCCTGCAGCTGTCGCATTGGGAATCTGACGACCCCAAGGCCACCACACTGCACAACTAGCCCGAGCCACATGGAGAAGCCACCAAGGGGGCCCTGAGACTAGATGAAGACAGGAATGCTTCATCCCCTGCGTTCCCACTCCAGCCACACCACCCTGCTGAGCCCTTCCCAGGTTCCTGATCCCCAGAAGCCACCCAAAAATAAAGTGCTCATGGTGGTTTTGAGAAATAATGTGAGCGGGGGATGGTAATGGTTTACTTTGTGTGGAAGTGGTACAAATGGTGAGAGCCAAACACATAGATTCATTCTCTAGAAATAATCTCTAACTCAGAGAAAAAGTACAAGGACAGTACAGTCTTTTCTTCTGAGCCATTTGAAATGCCCATCATGTTTGAACACTCAAATGTGTATTTCCTACAATGGCACTTTTTGGATAACCACAATACAACTTTCAAAATCAGAGAAATCATATTATTACCATCTTGTCATAGTCTCCATTCAATTTTCTCCAAATGTCCCCTTAATAACAAAAGCTATAAAATCACACATTGAATTTAATTGCGTGATTTTTTCAAAATCACACATCGCGTTTGGTTGTAATGTCCTTATTTTCTTTCTTTTGTCCCTCCTTGGCTTTCATGTCTTTGACACCCAAAGATTACGGGGAACTTATTTTTAGGATGCCCTCCACTTGAGTTTATCTGATGCTTTCTCGTGCTTATATCCAGCTTATGTATCTTTGGTAGGAATGTCATGGTAGTGGTGTAGTGTTCTAGTTGCATTTCAACATATGACATAGTATCTCAGCACATATTGATGCTGCTAACATTGATCATCTAATTGTGGTATGTGGGGCTGGGGATGTAGCTCAGTGGTAGAACACTTGCCTTGCATCTGTGAGGCCCTGGGTTCCACCCTAAGCACCACACACACACACACAAAAAAAAAAAAAAGTGATTGTGGTATCTGCCAAATTTCACCACTGTGAAGTTACTACTTTTTCATTTGTAAGTAATAAGTATTCTGTGAGAAGGTAATTTGAAGCCTTATAAATACCTTCTCCTTCCTCAAAATTTCATTTTTTTACATTTATTTGTATCATTGCCTATTTAATGAGTTTTACTCCATGGCCATCATTATTTATTTTGATGTTCAATTCACTTCAGATGTGGCCAATGAAACTTCCTTCCAGGTAGCCTCAGTGTCCTTCTGACATGCCCCCACTATTCTTTGTATACTTATATCCTTTCTAGCATAAGACCCAAGGGCTGGGGACGTAGCTCAGTGGGCAGTAAGAGTGCCTGTCTAGGATGCACTAAACCCAAGGTCTGATCCCCTGCAGCAAAAACTAAACAGCCAACCAACAAAATACCTCAACCCGGTCTCGTCATCTCATACTTACTAGACCCAAAACACATGGAAATGTTTAAGGTGAGCCATTTCTCTAAGAATCCTTAATGCTTGTTAGTAGAAAGTGGGATTTAGGAATCCAGGTCTGCGCTGCAGATGAATGAGCTCATTGCTAACGCGTCACTGCTCTAAGGCCCTCTGAAAGGACAGGACTAAGTAATATGGAGACATACACTCATTTTCATACACATGTTTACATCTATTTCTGTGACGGTCCATATATCGTTGAAACTATGAGTTCACAATTTTATCTTCAATTTTCATCTAACTCTGCAAAATTTATCTTTATTTTATCCCTTCCAGGTTTGTTTGTCCTCCTCTTCCTCCTCCTATTCTTTTTCCCTTCTCTCTCTCTCTCTCTCTCTCTCTCTCTCTCTCTCTCTCTCTCTCTCTCTCTCTCTCTGTGGATACTGGGTATTGAACCTAGGGACATTCTACCTCTCAGACACACTCGGAATCCTTTTTATTTTTATTTTGAAACAGAGTCTCAGTTGTGGAGGCTGGCCTTGAGCCTCCTGTTTCAGCCTCCCAAGTATTGGGATTAGAGGCGTGTACCACTGCACCCTGTTTCCAAATAAAAAAGTATAAAAATAGGTACTGGGAGTGTAGCCCAGAGGTAGAAGGGTTTCCAGGAACCCCAGTACCACCGAATGTGTGTGTGTGTGTGTGTGTGTATATGTATATTTTTTTTTTACAGATAAAAATATGAGAACAGTTTTGCTTCCCAAATCCCATATCTATTGAGAAACTGAATTAGTGACTTCAGAAACGCCGTGTGAAATACAGGAAATGGTTTCTCTTAGGATCAGCTTCTAAGAGTATTATTCAAGTAGTCTAGATGTAGGATATCTGGAGGAAAGAATGTCTAGGCAAAAAGGGGGACTAGACGGCAGAGGGGAGAGGCGGCAGAACTCCACAACTACAGTCAAGTAATTTAACACTTTGCGAAAGCAACAGAAGGGGGAGCCTGAGAGCTAAGACGCTTTCATCTTGATGTTCTTTTGGAAGGATAATAAAAATATACAGGAAAGCCCTAAAAAATAAAAATAACAAGGAGGGGCTAGCCCTACTGGATGCCTTCAGTGAATGGTGTGTTGAAGCCACACAAATAGAAGCCCCCTTCCTCTAGTGCTGTTCCTAGTTATAGGACCCATCACTAATATTTTTATTTGGTTTTGAGCATTTTCCCCTTGGTCCTTGTAATAGCCAGGCAGTGCCCTATTTTATTCATTTTACAGATAGAAACCCGAAAGGAGGGCTGGGGAGCTAGCTCAGTGGTAGAGTGCTTACCTAGCATGTGCAAGGTCCTGGGTTTGATGTTTGATATTCAGCACTAAGATGAGAGAGAGAGAGAGAGAGAGAGAGAGAGAGAGAGAGAGAGAAGAAGAAGAAGAAGAAGAAGAAGAAGAAGAAGAAGAAGAAGAAGAAGAAGAAGAAGGAGAAGGAGGAGGAGGAGGAGGAGGAGGAGGAGGAGGAGGAGGAGGAGGAGGAGGAGGAGGAGGAGGAAGAGTTTTTGGGGTTTTTTGGTGGTACTGGGGTTCCTGGAAGCCCTTCTACCTCCGGGCTACACTCCCAGACCTATTTTTTTTCTATTTTTATTTGGAAACAGGGTCTCTTAAGCCAGCGTGTCCGGCTTCAAACCTGCGCTATCCTCCTGTCTCGGCCTCCCAAGGGCGGGGATTACAAGCGAGCGCCCCCACGCCCCACAGAAGAAGAGATATTAGGCAAGCAACTCCATCAGGAACTTCAGTAGCACGGCATGTCTTTTGACTCCTGACTCAGGGCTCTTCCCACTCTGCCGTCCAGACTATAAAAGGATTGTCAATTACAACCAAGAAATGAGCAAAAACCTCAGAATTCCCTGACAAAGGGAAAGGAGACCCAGCCCTGCCAGGGCGTACAGGAATGGTCTTGGGTGCTGCTGCTCTTCTGAGGCTCAGGGGCCAAGCTGAACCAACTCCTAGGTTTCTAACATATAATTAAATTTAGCTTGTTGGGTCATTCTCTGGTCAGGGCCACACGCTGAGCTTCTTCAGGGAAAAGGAAGGGTATAAGCAGATGTGGGTTGGGCATACGCCATCTTTCCTGCTGGATATCTCTCTGCTCCTAGACATACAATAACCTCAGTGACTACAAGTTGGCAAATCCCTAAAATGAGCCTAATAAATACTCATTTTTAGACTTACTTTTTAAATTGACAAAAAAATCTGTATTTATTTACTTATTTATTTATTTACTTATCTATTGGTACTGGGGATTGAACATAGGATCCACTGGTTGCTAGGCAAATGCTTTCCCACTGACCTATACCCCAGCTCCAATTTTTTGTTGTTGTTTTGTTTGTTTTAAAACAGTTTCTCTAGACTGCTGAGAGCCTACCCACATTGCTGAACCAATGAACCTATGATCCTTCTGTCTTAGCTTCCCAAGTACTGAAATTACAGATGTGTACCACCATGCCCAGCTTTAGTGTATGTACTTGTGATACACAATATGGTGTTTTGATATATGTACACACTGTGGAATGGCTAGATCAAGCCACAGGCTTTTCTGTTTGTAGTTAAGACACTTAGAATCTATTGTCTTAGTAATTCCTTCTTTCTTTCTTTCTTTCTTTCTTTCTTTCTTTCTTTCTTCTCTCTTTCTTTCCTTTCTCTCTTTCTTTTCTTGCAGTACTGGAGATTGAATCCAGGGTCTCATGAATGCTAGGGAAACACTCTACCACTTAGCTACATACTCATTTTTAGCAATTTTCAAGTATATAACATGTTTTTAATTATAGTTGCCCTGTTGTACAATAGACCTCTTGAATTGATTCTTCCTGCCTAACTTTTTTTCTTTTTTCAGTGCTGAGCACCCAACTCAGGATCCTTGCATGTTAGGCATGTGCTTTACCACTAAGCTACACTCCAAGCACCCTAAATGAAATTTTATATTCATTTTTTTGTGTTACTGAAAATGGAACCCAGGGACATTCTTCCTCTGAGCTATACCCCAGCCCTATTTTTTATTCTTTATTTTGAAACAGGATCTCACTGAGTTGCAAAGGGCCTCAATGAGGCTGGCTGCGAACCTGCAATCCTCCTGTCTCGGCCTCCCAAATGCTGAGATTACAAGTGTGCACCACCAAGCCCGGCTTGAAATTTTATATCTTTTGATCAGCACCTCTCCAACTCCCTCCCCCCTAGTAACCACCATCTATTCTCTGCTCCTACGAGTTAGTCCTTTTTAGATTCCACTTATTTAGATGTAAGTGAGATCATGCAATATTTGTCTTTCTGTGTCGGCTTACTTCACTTTACAAAACATTCTCTAGGCTCACTTGTGCTGGTGCAAATGAAAGATTTCCTTCTTTTTAAGGCTGAATGGTACGCCACTGTATATATTTGCCATAATTTCTTTTTCCATCATCCATTGGAAGACACTTAGGTTGATCCCATGTCTTGGCTATTATGAATAGTGCTGGATAAAACTGCTGGACTTCGCCGGGCATGGTGGCGCACGCTTGTAATCCCCGCGCTTGGGAGGCAGAGACAGGAGGATCGCGCAGGTTCGAAGCTAGCCGCGCGCGCTGGCTTAGGAGACCCTGTTTCCAAATTTTAAAAAAAATGTAAAAATAGGTCTGGGAGTGTAGCCCGGAGATAGAAGGGCTTCCAGGAACCCCAGTACCACCAAAAAAAACCAAAAAACAAAAAAACAAAAAAACAAAAAACAAACAAACAAACAAAAAAAACTGCTGGACTTCACAAAGGCTGAGAAGACCTTGTGTATTGCCAGATCTAGATTCCTAGGCAGCCTCTGCTTGCGAAGAACCTAGTAAAGAGACAAGAATCTGAATTAGTGAGCAATGTAGCCAGAGGATTTTCCCCCTTGTCAGTGTATTTTCCCCATCTCAATATATTAACGGCAACTGTTTCAGTAATACTCTGTAACGACAATGCTCCTATCTCAGTGGCACACACCAAAAACCACCTATTTTCTTGCTCACAAGTCTGTGGGATAGCTGGGCGTCTCTGGATTGAGGCCTCTGGTCTAGCCCAGGACTGGTTCTTGGACTTCATCATTCCAGGCCCACTGGTTGGCAAGGGCCTGGTTAGTGAATTTCATAAGCCAAAGAGTGGAAGCCAAACTCCACACACGCATTTAAAGCCTCAGCCATGTCACCTTTACTCCTGTGACATTGGCAAAAGCTACTCATGGAGGCTGAGCAGAGGATGCACCCTGGCTGGAGGTGCAGTTGGGTTACTTGGCAAAGGCCAGGGATGTAACAGTCCATAACATGGAGGGAAAGGACCACTGAAACATTAGATGTGCCTCAAGCTGCTAGTAATGTCTCCATATGAATAAGCCTTATTAGAGAGAGCATAGCAAAAGCAATGAAATGGTGGCTAATATTTATTGACTGATTATGTGCTAGGCACTTTAAAAAGTACCTTGCATGAATCATTTCATTTAATCCTTGCACCAACCCTATGAGGGAGATATAGTAAGATCCATATTGTACAGATTAGACAATGGAGGCCCAGCAGGGTAAAGGGAGAATAAAGACCACACAGTAGATGACAGGGGAGTGCAGGGACAATTCTCCTTTCCCTTCTGTGTCTCTCCTACTCTTCCCTGATCCCCTCCAAACATCCCTGCCCCTCCCTCTGTGTGCCCTGTCTTGGGAAACAGTATGTGATCACTGAAGCAGAATGTGAGGCTCTTTCACTTGGCGGCCTCCCCGTGTGCCTGCTGTTAGGTCCTGCCATCCACATCTCCTCAGCCCCTCAGAGGTGCCTGCTCCGCTCAGATCTCAACCTTCTCTCTCAAAGGATCTGCTGCCAGCATTACTGTTGGTGGGATGCTCCTGAAATGTGAATCAGGACAAGTCATTCCTCTGTGTACCAAGGGTCCAGGTTGCCTGGAGCTCCGCAGGTCAAATTAGCTTGGTATCCCAGGCCCTTTATTTTCCGACACCCCGCCCACACCTTGGCTCTACCTCCCATGCTCCTTGCTGGCCCCATGGAGTTCCATGAGTGAGTGAGTGTGTGTGTGTGTGTGTGTGTGTGTGTGTGTGTGTGTGTGTGTGTTCTATGCATGCTGGGGATGGAACTCAGGGCCTCACACTTTTAGGCAAGCACTCTAAGCTCTATCTCCAGCCTACACCAACTCTTAACTGTCTCGAGTCTTACTTTCTAAGAAGCCTTCTCCATTCTGCTCCTTAATCTGAACCGGTGCGTCTTGTCTGCATCCTCAGAAAATCGTGTCCCTACTTCATGGCACTTACTAAATTATATTGCAATAATGGATTTCACTATCTCCATCTTTACTTTTTCCTCAAAATGTGATTTGTGGATTTCCTGTTTCGGAATTACTAGAGGAGTTTGTTTAAAATATGGCTGGGCTGTAGTGGCCTGTGCCTGTAATCCCAGTACTTGGGAGGCTAAGAGAGGAGAATCACAGGTTTGAGAATAGCCTTAGCAACTTAGTGAGGCTTTCCACAACTTAGCGAGACCCTATTTCAAAATAAAAGATCAAATTGGGCTGGGCACATAGCTCAGCAGTAGAATGCCCTTGGGCTCAATCCCCAGTACCAAAAATAAAATAACAGAATAAAATACAGACTCTTAGATCCTACTCCAGAACCATCAACTTGGAATCTGCATAGCAGAGACTGGGAGTTTGCATTTTAAGTTTTCCTGAGATGACTCTGACTTGTGTCAAGTTTAAGAAAGATCACACTACACATGGCAGTGGTGATAGGTTCCCACATCTCTATAATTTAGAACGGTGTCTGCAACGTTTCTAGAACTCAATAAATGCATGACTGCAATGAATGAGTTAATTTCAATGAATGAACAGCAGCACCCGCAAAGGCAGGGAAACAACTGCTATGATTCTTGGTGCCAGTAGATGGCACTGTGTGAACGCAACTGTTTCCACACAAGGAAGGAGGGGGAAAGACAGGAAATTTCAGTTGCTTTACTGGAACAGGAACCTCAAATGCAGCTTAATTGAATTTACTTTTTCCTACTCTGTCTACAATTCTCTCTGTTGTAAAAACAAATTTATTTCTGAAGTTAAAAAGCCTTAAGCAAGAAAAGCCAGTGGAAAGAGGCTGGCCACAGAAGAAAGCTGGGCAAGTAAGGGAGGGTTGGGAAAGATATTCCTAATTACCCCTTTTCCACTCTGATGATGGGAAACCGCTCCCAGCCAGCACTGGGCACTGCATGTTGTGAAATTACTGAAAGCATTCAAATGAATATGTCATTTCAGCAAAAGGGCGGGGCCATCCTGTAATTTCTATTAGTCATCGCTCTTTCCTTTATGGGCTGTCAGATGCCTATGTGACTAACCTTTTAAAAATCGTTTTCCTTACGAACCAAAGTCTGAAAGCCTGACTCTTTGTCCCAGGCTAAGTACTTTCTGCTTCTGAGGTGTTGATTCTGAGCCTCAGAACTAAAAGCCTGGGTCCCCATAAACAACTCCTCCACCCCTTCCTCCCAAGGGGCATCTGTGTGCAAATAACTGATAGGGCTGGCCAGGGCTGCTGGGCAGGCTATCAGACAGGGCCAGAGAGAAGGCCTGAGCCACTGTCTTCCCTACTCAGAGCTCTCAGCCAGAAGCCTGAGGGAAGGAACCAGATAGAGGAGCTTGTGTCTTCTCGGCTCTTGGTAAAGGAGAGAGAATGCTGGACCCAACAGAGGAGGCGAAAACTCTGCCCTTAGCACAGATCCAACCTTATCGCGAGGCATAGTTTAAGGCATCGTACAGTCTTATTGGGGAGGCACAATTTAAAGGCATCACACAGTCTAAGGACAATCCAGGGTAGAAATGAGTGTCAAGTTCTGAGTGACCAAGCACAAATGAGATGAAAGTGTTTAAAAGTAATAAGCGAGAAGATAGAGTTTTCCTTTCCTTTCCTCTTTCTCCCTTGAGTCATCAAGTATAAAAGTCACTAGGCCTGGGGTGGGGGGAGAGGAGTAAGGCAGGCAGCTCTGAGAGGTGGAGGTGAGCTGTGGTGTCCAGAACCTGATCAGGTTAGGAGGGCACCATCATGGGGAGACTGGCAAGGGCCTTAGAGCCCAAGTAGGGTGACGGGATAGCCCCACAGAAAGGCACGCTGGGATGTGGTGCTGGAGTCCAAGTGGAGAGAAAAGGCTATCTCTAAGCACATTTATCAAAGCTTCTTGCAATTTGAAGAAGACAGTTAAAAGTGAAACTAGAGAGCCTAGTATGCTGGACCATGTCTGTAGTCCCAGGTTCTTGGGAAACTGAGACAGGAGAAGATTGAGTCCAGGAGACTAAGAACAGTAATATAGTGATACCCTCAATACACACACACACACACACACACACACACACACACACACACACACACGAAGAAGAAGAAGAAGAAGAAGAAGAAGAAGAAGAAGAAGAAGAAGAGGAGGAAGAGGAGGAGGAGGAGGAGGAGGAGGAGGAAGAGGAGGGAGGGGGAAGCAGGAGGAGCTTATACACACAAGGCAAGCACTCTACCACTGACCTGTACCTTCAGCCCACTATCATTTTTTACTTTGGTGTTCAAATTGAGGAGGTAAGACATGAACTCATCAGAAAAAAAAAAAAAGTAAAAAGGACTTTCAGGATTTTCAGGAAGGCCTGGGCAAAAGCCTAAGATAGGGAGGAGAAAGTCAGGAGGTCAACTAAAGTTATCCCCTTCTCACCTGTGCACAAAAGACTTCTGTTATAGAGGGGGTGGCCATATAATTTATCATGCAAACTGGTGCACTTTGGGGAATGAAAGAGAATCCATTAATAACTACATTTGGCTGGGAGTGGTGGTGGCTTACACTTGTACTCCCAGAACTTGGGAGGCTGAGACAGGAGGGTTGCACAGGTTCAAAGCCAGCCTCAGCTACTTAGTGAGACCCTGTTTCCAAATAAATTATATAAAAAAAAATAGGTCTGGGAGTATAGCCCGGAGGTAAAAAAAAAAAAAAAAAGCCCTTGGGTTCCACCCCTAGTACCACAAAAAAATAATACATTTGGGAATGAGCACAACCTCACTTTTTGGAGGACTGTCTGTGTAGACTCAGAATTCAACAGATGATCAGGTCATTTGGGGGAAGTGGAACCAATTAAAGTAGCCTAATCCTAACCCCATGGACTTTCTGGTTTTTTTAATTGATCCCATAGTGGCATTTGGCATAACCATTTTCAAAATACTCTTTCCTTGGCTTTTTCCTCTCCTGTTCCCTCCGAACCTCCATGGTACTTTTCAGTTTTCTTCTATTTATATCCATCCTTCCCTTACTTGATCCACAGTGGATCTGTTCACCAGGGATCCAATCCAGACCCTTCCGTATGTATGCATCCCCAACCTGCTGACCTCCAGGCCCTAGCATCCTACTGCCCATGTGACACTTGGAAGCCAACTGCTATCTCAAAGTTAACATAGATCGAGTGTATTCCTGAGGCAAGTGGGGTGGGATCTTACCCACCATCTTATCCATCTGGGTATCTGTAGCGGGCCTACTATCTTTTACTATCAGATCCTGTATGGATCTATCTTGATATGGCTGCAGCCATCTTGGATTGCAACCAGCGTGATTGCCCCTGAATAATCCTGGTCAGAATTTCCCTCATAGTTTCCCAGCATACTGAAAAGAGACAAAAACGTTAGAGTGGGGTATCTGGAACTTTATGACTAGACCCTGGTGCCAGGAATGTGCCTGACTTTGATAGAAACTTGAGATAAGGTGGATTTCAGCTTGGATAAAGTCATTTTTGTCCCAGCCAATAAATACACCTTCACTTCTGTCTCAAATCACAGGGATCCACTTGGTCTGGCTGCCAGGTAGATCTTTTCTACCAGTAATGTAGAATGTTTCTACCAGTAAGTCTTCCCAGTAAATTGTACTCTGAGCAATCTTGAATCTGGCTGCTTCTTTTCCTTTATCTCACAGCATCTTGAGGCTGGTTGTCCTACAATGGGACTGGATTAGTCCGTTGTAGACCCTTTCCCTTTGGGCTCCAATATACTCAGCATCTCAGTTATGGTTGTTGAGGCAGTTGGTCTGCATTTGCAGATTAATTTTTGTGTCACTTTGACTGAGTAACAGGGTGTCAAGATATCTGATCAAACATTATTTGGGATGGGTCTGTGACAGTGTTTTTGGAAGAGATTAACAGGTTGGTAGAGTGAATAAAACCTCCTTACATGGGTGGACCTCATCCGATCAGGTGAAGGTCTAAAAAGAAGCATTAGTTTGATGCTCTCCAGTTAAGAGTAATTCCTCTTACTGATTACCTCCAAACAGAAATATCAACTGTTTCCTGCCTTGGGACTCAACCCAACACATTGGCTCTTCCTGGAACTGAGTTGCCAGACTTTGGACAAGAGCTATACCATTAACTCCCCTGATTCTCAAGACTTTGGACTTGGATTGCAAGCAAACCATTCATTCTCCTGGGTCTCCACTCTGATGATTCAAAGTGGATCTTGGGACTTGTCAGCTCCCTTTGTCACACGAGCTAATTCTTTATGATACATCTCTTATATGCACAGACATATAATTTCCTATTATATAAGGTAGAGCATCCTTAATCCAAAAGTTTGGAACCTAAAATGCTCTGAAATTTGCAACTTTAAGCATTTTGGATTTTGAAGGATTGCTGATTTCAGATTCTTGGATTAGGGATACTCAATAAGCAACTTCCCCTACCCCCTTTGGTACTGAGAATAGGACCCAGGGCCTCATATATGCTCGAAAAGCACTATACCAGTGAGCTACAGTCTTCCTAAGTTTTCCAGGCTGACCTTGAACTTGTGATCCTCCTGCTTCAACCCCCTGAGTAGCTGGGATTACAGGTGTGTATCATTGTGCCCAGCTCCAATTGGCAATTTTTATGTAAATATTCCCAAATCTGAAAACCTGTAAATCTGAAAACTTTTGGTCCTGAGCATTTTGTATAAGATATACTCAACCTGTACATGTGTATATGTGTGCACACACACATTCTGGGTTGGTTTGTTTACTTGTTTTGGTTTGGTGCTAGAGACTGACCCCAGAGTCATTCTACTTTCAAACTATACTCCTTTTCTTTTTCTTTTTCTTTTTCTTTTTCTTTTTCTTTTTCTCTTTTGTGGTACTGGGGATTGAACCCAGGGGCATTCTACCTCTGAACTACACCCCTTTTCAATTTCATCTTGAAACAATGTCTTGCTAGGTTAAAGAATCTCACTACTTGCTGAGGCTGTCCTCAAACCTGTGATCATCCTGTCTCAGCTTCCCAAGTACTGGAAGTACATGTGTGTGCCACATCTGGCTTATTTTTTATTTTAAAACAGGGTCTTGCTATATTGTCAAGGGCCTTGCAAAGTTACTGAGGTTAGCCTTGAACCTGTGATCATCCTGTCTGAGCCTCCCAAACATTGGGATTACAAGCATGCACCACAACATCCCACTTATTCTGTTGGCTTTGTTTCTTGGGAGAATCCTGACTGACACACTGTGGCCTGGTCACAGCAGGTAACAGGGCTTGTAAGTCATGTCAGAGATGCATGTTTCATTAATGAAAACTGATCCTCCTCAGCCCAGCACACCTGCTCCAAAAGGGCTGCTCACAGCAGCAGGTAAAGTCTCAACTCACCCCCCATCCCAGTATCATTCCATACTTGATGAGAATTCTTTGATATCCACAGAATTGGCCCATTAGGTTAGAGGTAACTAGAAAGAGGTCAAGGGGCAAGATGTACAAGAGATGGTGAGAGCAAGGAGTCCAGTGGCCAAAGCATCTGTCTTGGGTGGGGCAGAGAGCATGGTGACATGGGAGGGGTGATGGTGGACTGCATGTCACAGGTACAGTCAAGGGTATCCTGCCAGGTACCCCTGTATGCAATTTTGTACTAATCATGGTAAGTGAGTGGTCAGTCTACAGCTACCTCTCCATGGTGTCAAGCACCAGGAGGTTGGGAAGAGAAAGAAGGTTTGGCAGGTGGCAGATCTTTCATACTTTGTCCATGTCTCCAGCCTTATCGCAGGAAGATGAGATGCTCTGGGATGGAGAGAGCTGTCTGGAAACAGGAGAACTCTCTCCCTGCTGTTGGCAGCACTGTCTCTGGCTAGTCTAAACACTCAGCCTCAGAGAAGGTGAGAAGAGGAGACAACAATGTCAGTAAGCTCTCTCTCCAGGAAGTTGAAGGCCTTTCAAAGAGGCTGAGGTGAGAGAAGACAGTCTGTAGCAGGTTCCAGGGGCCACACAACATGTTTTTGAGTCAGGGAAACAGATCAGTTTCAGTTTGTCCAGGGAGAGCTGCCTGGTAGATTTAAGGAAGCCATCCAGCCAGCAGTCTTCCCCATGCATAGGTCTGGCCAATGGTGCTGGACCAGACAGGATACCTGGACTCAGCTCAGGATGGCTGTGAACCATAGAGGGCTGACTTTTCCTGTCTCTGCTCCCAGTAGGAAAAGCACACCCTAGAGATATGAGGGAAGCAGAGCTACTTCTTCCTGGTGACAGGGCATGTGGGGGTGTTTCAGTCAGCATTTACACTAATGTGATCCAAAACAACCAGCCACACAACTTAGAAGAAGATTTGTTTGCTCACAGTTCTGGAGATTTCAAAGATTCAGTTCATATCAGGCTAGGTCTGCAGAGCTCAGGGCATGGCAGGAAGGAGACAGAGGGACAGAGCAAAGCTCTCCTTTCATGCCATGGAGGCTGTAAGCAAGAGAGAGCAAGCAAGATGTTTCAAAGACACAAGCACAGTTCCCAGGCCACATCCCCAGGGACCACTTTCTTCAGCCATACCCCACCTGCCCAGGTTATCACCTAATAAATTTATCTACTGATGAGATTGCAACTCTCATGACTTAATTATGTTAACTCTAAACATCAAAATATGAGCTTTTCAGGGGACATTCTATATCTAACCATAACAGGGAGCAACATTTCCTTTTGGATGAAATTGCTTCCAAGGGACTACTTAGTAGGGGCCCCACTTTTAGAAGAATGGAGTTGAGAGAACTTCATTATTTGTCTTCCACAGGCCTCTAGAGAGAGTGGTCCTGCTAGATGAGGGAGCCTTCAGGAGAAATTCCTTTCTCTCTGTTCCTCCTGCTCAAACTTTTGGGGCAGTGCTGTGGGCACACTGTCTGCTCTGAAGATAGGACCTCTCATATGGCTACAGAAGATGAATCCAATACGTTCCTAGCTTCCTTCTGCATACTTGGCAAGCACTCTGTCACTAAGCTAGATCACCAGCCAAGAGGACACTTTTTGAAAGAAACATCAATCTACTGTGTTGATTTCTGAAATCAATATCTCTGAGGAAAGCCCTTTCCTTACACACACTAAACATGTGTAAGTATAGAAATTACTAAATGTTCCCAGAAATCCCTGGAAATTTCCCTCCAAAAAGTACACACGTGTTGATATTTCTTGGAATTCACTGCAGCTGGTTTCCCTTCTCTGGTTTCAGACTGCCTTGGTCCCCAAAATCACTCAACTGAAATTATACACTGTTGCGGGGGAGGAAATGTGGGTGTGGAGAAGTAATCCCCCCCCCCACCACCACACAAACAGACAAACAGAAAAACCGTGGATTCTTGTCCTAAGCTAAGAATAAGTATTCATCGCTTGGACAGCTGCTGAAGATTTAAAGGAGTTTATTAGAAAGATAGAAATACAGAAAATAGAAATACAGCCCCATGCCAAGATGGCATGAGGGGATGACTCGAATGAGTACACCGAAGGGCTTACACGTGGACCGGACTTTTTATACCCATGACCTCCATCTTGTTTGCGTGACTCTGACGTAGTGAACATCCCTGTAAGGTACCTCCCCTAGCAAGGTGTGGTGAGGTGTCTCCTTTCATGGAGGGCAAGGTCAAACCCTGCCCCATCCTCCCTAGATCATGTAGTAGATCTGCCTTTAGAAAGTGGAAGCCCTAGCTCTCCTCTATTGACTTGTTAATTACTTTGAGCTAGGTTGATTTACAACAGAAACCAAGTTCTATCTTTACCCATGTCTGCCTCCATTTTGACGCAACTAATTTTGAAATATACCAATTATTCTTTTGAAATATATTAATAATCAAAGCTTTCCCAAATCTTCCTAGGTCATTCCCAATACTGGCACATATACTAAGTCCATTGTTCTAATACTCCTTGAAGGCAAAATTCAGGGATTTGTCCTTTTTATTATAATTATTTATCCATTCTTCTCAATGTGGTTTTGATCTCTGAGAAGACTGTCTGAGCCTGCTGTCTTTGGTCATGAACAGATTTACTCTTCTACCCCACAGTACTTGAAAATATTATTATTTTCATATATAGCTGAAGAGCATTGCCCAGAACAACAGTTTCTATATTCTGCATACTAGTGCTGCAAGAATATATGAGCAAGTCTTCACTAGCCTAAAAAAAGGAGCAAAATAGCTACATTTAATGAGTTTATAAATCTAACTATATTCAAGTCAAAAAGCTGTCACTTGCTTTGTAACTATATATTATTTTCAAGAGAAAAAATGTAAATTAAAAACACACAGAAATATTATTATCTGTCAGACTGAAAAAATTCTGAAACTTTAACACCATACCTGTCCCCAAGATTTTTGGTAAGGCCTCTAATTACTACTTCTTAATAGTAAATCAGAGCTTCTTGGAAGAATAACTGAGTAGAGAGGTTTAATACTTGGGAGGCTGAGAAAGGAGGATAGCAGGTTTGAGACCAGCATACGGTAACTTAGTGAGACCCTGTTTCAAAAATTAAAAAATAAGCCTGGCGTGGTGACACACACTTGTAATCCCAGTACTTGGAAGGCTGAGACAGGAGGATCACAAGTTTGCAGACTGCCTCAGCAACTAATGGAGCCCTCTGCAACTTAGACCCTGTTTCAAAATAAAAATAAAATAGGGCTGGGGGTGTAGCTTGGAGGGTAGAATGCCACTGGGTTCAATTCCCAGTACCACAAAAACAAAGGGTTTGGAGGTGTAGCTCAATGGAAGAACACCCCTGGTTTCAATCCTCAGTACCATAGGAAAAAATAAAAATAAAAAATACTGAAGGGTAGGATGAATTCTGAAGGGTAAAATCATTTGTAGCATTAAAATTCTCAAGAAATTGAAGGAGATTAGACATATGGGATTGTTCCAAGCAAATGAACAAAGGCCAACTCTTAGCTTCTCATGTCTCAAATATCCTCAGGCTTATCAAAATCAGAAACATTCATAGGCAGCTAGATAGAATCCTGTAGTTTTCTTTACAGGAAACTACATCTTAGGTAAAATGTATGAAACAAGCTAAACAAGGATGCTGCTTCCTCTGCACCAGACAGTAGCACTGGACTTACAGCAGCTCTCAAACACCCTGTATGTTCCTTTCTGCATACCCACCCCCCAGAGTAAAGAATCTTAAAGAGTAGTTTTCAGACCCCCTTAAAACATGATCACCTGGGAATCTTATTTAAACACATATTTCTAGAGCTGAGCCCACAACTACTAAATCATAGGTTGTAGACCAGGAATATGCATCTTTAATAAGATACTTCAGGTGCATTTGGCTGTGAACCTCCTGAGAACAAAAATCTAAGTCTTGCTTCACACGATATCTTGTACCTTTTCTAGCAAAGTTGACACTTGCACTCTAGTAGGTGTTAGATAAATATGAGGTTGAATCAAATTAGAAAAATATCCATATATTGTCAAGTTTTAACTCTACAAAGTCATGAAGAGGTTCTATGTGGTGAGACTGTCTGGGCCTTGTGTGGGTTTGTTTGGTAAAGCAGTAATTTATGTTCCTGCCTGTCTAGCATATTCTCTCCTCTCCCCTCCCCTCCCCTCCCCTCCCCTCCCCTCCCCTCCCCTCCCCCTCCTCCCCTCCTCTTCCTCCTCCTCCTCCTCCTCCTCCTCTTCTTCTTCTTCTTCTTCTTCTTCTTCTTCTTCTTCTTCTTTCTCTCTCTCTCTCTCTCTCTCTCTCTCTCTCTCTCCCTCTCCCTCTCCCTCTCCCTCTCCCTCTCCCTCTCCCTCTCCCCCACCCTCTCTTTGTAGGACTGGGGATTGAACCCAGGGCATTCTACCTCTGAGCTACACTCCTAGCCCTATTTTTCACTCTTTATTTTTTTAATTTATATTTTTATTTTTACGTGGAACATATTGAAAATGGCATACATTCAGACTGTGCTTGGTGCCCTCCCCCCACTTCTCCTTTCCCTCCTCCCAACAATGAATGTCCAGGTTAACTATGCTAAATTCATACTTTTACACATATTTGAATGTAGGTCCTCTATTAATCAACCTCAGCCTTCTTCCTCTCCTATCCTTCCTTACTAGCTTTGCTGAGGTTTCCCCTCCATTATCTAGAGTCTCTCGGTATCCCTAATACTCCCTAGTTTGGGCATATTACAGAAAACATATGTCCATTCTCTTTCTCTGCTTGTCTAATCTCACTTAACATAATGTTCTCCAAGTCTTTCCATCTTCTTGTGAATGACATGATTTTGTTCTTCTTTAAAGCTGAGTAGAATTCCATTGTGTGCATTTTCCATAATTTTGCAATCCATTCATCTGTTGATGGAGACCAAGGTTTGTTCCATATTTTGGCTATTATGAATTGTGCTGCTATGAACATGGGTATACATATGTTACTGTAGTTCTTTTATTTCAACCCCTTTGGAAAAATATCCAGGAGTGGTATAGTCAGATCATATGGTCGATCTATTCCCAGTTTTCTAAGGAATCTCCACACAGATCTCCATAGTGGCTGAACTAGTTTGTACTCCCACCGACAGTGAAAAAGAGTTAATCTTTCCCCACATCCTTGCCAGCATTTGTTGTTATTTGACTTCTTTATGCTTGCCACTATGATGGGGTTAGATGGAATCTCAGTGTAGTTTTGATTTGCATCTCCCTAATGGCTGATGATGTTGAACATCTTTTTAATGTATCTATTGGCCATTTGTATCTCGTCTTTTTCATTCTTTATTTTGAAACAGAGTCTTAGTTAAGTTGCAGAGGGCCTGAGTAGCTGAAGCTATCTGCAAACCTGCGATCCTCTTGTCTCAGCCTACCAAGTACTGGAATTCAAGTATGCACCACCATGCCCGGCTTCTGTTCTCTCTTCTTACCATAACAGCATGTCAACCTTCCTTAGTGTAGACACCATTCTTTCATGGTTCATTTTTGTAGTTTGAAGGGCCCTGATACTATTTTTTTTCCACATTGGAGATCCAGAGCTGGCCAGTCAGAGCTCCACATTACCCTAGATTACAGTGATTGGTTCAGAAATTGGCATGTGACCCAGGCAGGGTCAATGAAAGCCCTACTTCAGATTTGCTGGTGTTGTAGGCAAAAAAGTGGCTTGCTCCTGGTAGATTTGCTAAGATACTGGAACATGAGTTCAGATTTTTTTTTTTTTTTTGCGGGTCTGGGGATGGAATCCAGGGGCATTCGACCTCCGAGCTACACCCCCTGCCCTATTTTTTATTCTTTATTTTGAAAACGGATCTCACTGAGTTACAGAGGGCCTCACTAAGTAGCTGAGGTTGTCCGCGAACTGTGATCTTCTGGTCTCAGCCTCCCAAATGCTGGGATTACAAGCGTGCGCCACCACGCCCGGCTTGAGTCCAGATTTTTTAATGAACATCTTTTCCTCTACATAATCTGCTTTTCCATATATATATATATATATATATATATATATATATATATATATATATGTTGACTATTTTGGACACTTCATATAAGTGGAATCATATGCTATCTGGGGATTTTTTGTGGATGGCTTCTTTCACTTAGCATGTTTTCAGGTCCATCTGTGATGCAGCATGCATGTATCAGTGTACTGTTACTGTTTATTGCTGATTAGTATTCTACTCTACACCACATTTTGCTAATCCCATTCATTAGTTAATGGTTATTTGGATACTTCTTGACTCTTTAAATAAATTGATTATATATATAGGTACTAGGGATTGAACCCAGGGGCATTCTACTTCCAAGCTCCACCCCCAGGCTGATTATTTATTCTTTATTTTGAAACAGGGTCTTGCTAAACTGCAGAGGGCCTCATAAGTTTCTGAGGCTGTCCACGAACCTGCGATCTTCCTGTCTCAGTCTCCCAAGTATTGGCATTACAAGCATGCACCACCATGCCCAGCTGGAAACACTTCTACCTCAGGGATACACTCCCAGACACCTATTTTTTATATTTTTATTTGGAAACAGGGTCTTTTAAGCCAGTGAGGCTGGCTTCAAACCTGCATAATCCTCCTGTTTCTGCCTCCCAAGCGCGGGGATTACAAGCATGCACCACCAAGCCCAGCTGATATTATCCTTTTTAAATAAATATCTTTAAAACAGTGAAAAAGTTGTACTATTTGAGTCTGGATCAAATAGTAGATTATGTGGTTTAATAAGTGAAGGTATGCTCATGGAGGCACTGAATAAAAATGTGAATTTAAGACACCCCTAAAAATTCAGGGATGAATTGAACATATAGCTTATGATAATTCAATTCCACATTTGTATATTAGGCTTCAAGTTCCATTTGAAGTTTCATAATTACAAATCACATGTCTCATAATTAGAATATATAATGGATTCAAGATTGGCAATTAGTGCCTTAAAAATTGTACTCTGAGGTCTAGGGCTATACCTCAGTGGTATAGGCCTTGTTTAGCATGCATGAGGGCCTGGGTTCAATTTCCAGCATGAGAAAAACCACAAAACCTACTCTGTGTTTTCTAACCCCTGTGGGTGGTCCACTTTTTTCACTTCCACAGACAACAAAGATAGTTTATGGTTTTCTGTATATCAAACCCAGGTCCTTTACACTGTTTCCTTTCTGAAGGCTCTGAAAGAAGCACACCAACATGTTTTCAAATGTTATCAGTTATTTATTTATTTATTTATTTATTTATTTATTTATTTATTTATGTGGTACTAGGGATGGAACCCATTGGCATTCTACCTCCAAGGTACACCCCCAACACTATTTTTATTCTTTATTTGGAAACAGGGTCTCATTGAGTTGCAAAGGGCCTTACTATGTAGTAGCTGAGGCTGTCCATGACCTTCAATCCTACTGTCTCAGCCTCCCAAATGCTGGGATTACAAACATGCATCATCATGCCCGGCATTATCAGTATTTTTCCTATTAGGATATCTATGAAAACAGAGGTTAAATATTATAATAAAAAGTTCTCTGAATATTATGAGAATTTTAAAAATTATCACTCATTGTTAGAGATCTAAATATAAATAGGATTTGGGCTGCTATCTTCTACCTCAATATTCTAACATTAGCTATTCCCTTGGGAGTGGGGGATCTGTTTGTCCCGGAGAGGCTGGACTATTTGACCTTTGAGTTTCTTCCCACTCTGCTCCTCTATAATTCCCATCAACTCCCCGATTATTTTTCTCTGTAGTTCAAACTAATCAGGTATAAGTTTGGAGTCCAGACAGACCTGGGTTTGAAACCTAGTATATTAATATTCTTGTGCTTTCTTATGTAATAATCTTTCACTAACGCAGTGGCTTAAACACATACTAAGAGTCCAAGAGCATCACAGTTTCTGTGGGTCAGAAGTTCAGGCATGGCTTTGTTGGGTTTTGTGTTTCAGGGTCTCGAAAGGTTATAATCTAGGTGTCAGCCAGATTAGTTTTTTTGTTTTGTTTTGTTTTGTTTTGTTTGCAGGTCTGGGGATGGAACCCAGGGGCATTTGGCCTCTGAGCTATACCCCCTGCCTTATTTTTTTTTTTTTTTGAAGATTTAAAAAAGTTTATTAAAAGATAGAAATACAGAGGATAGGTACAGCTCCATACTAGACTTGTATGGAAGGATGACTCGAATGAGCACACCCCCTTGCCTTATTTTTTATTCTTTATTTTGAAACAGGGTCTAAGTTGCAGAGGGCCTCACTAAGTAGGTAGCTGAGGCTGTCGGGGAACTGCAATCCTCTGGTCTCAGCCTCCCAGAATGCTGGGATTACAAGTGTGTGCCATCACGCCTGGCTAAGATTAGGTTTTTAATCTAGAAGCGCAACAAGGAAAGGGTTTGCTTCCTCTCACTTTGGTAGCATTCAGTTTCTGCAGCTATAGAATTTATGATGGCTTTCCATCTTCAACACCAGAAAAAAAAAAAAGAGACTCCAAGATCTGTGTGGAGATTCCTAAGAAAGCTAGGAATAGATCCACCATACTATCCAGCTCTACCACTCCTGGGTATTTTTCCAAAAGGGTTGAATCCAGAGAACTATAGCAACATATGCATACCTATGTTCATAGCAGCACAACTCGTAATAGCCAAAATACGGAACCAACCCAGGTCTCCATCAACAGATGAATGGATTGCAAAACTCTGGGAAATACACACAATGGAATTCTACTCAGCCATAAAGAAGAACAAAATCATGTCATTCACAAGAAGATGGAAAGTCCTGGAGAGCATTATGTTAAGTGAGATCAGCCAAGCACAGAAGGAGAAGGTACATATGTTTCCTCTAATATGCCCAAACTAGGGAACACAGAGGATACCAGAGGGACTCCAGATAATGGAGGGGAAATATCAGCACAGTTTGAATGGAAAGATAGGAGAGGAGAAAGGCTGAACTTGATTAATGAGGGTCTACATCCGAATATGTGTAAAATTATGAATATGGCATGGTTACCCTGGACAAATCATTGGTGGGAGGCGGGGAGGGAAAACAGGGGCGGAGGGGGGGGAGAGGGCACCAAATATAGTTTAAATGTATACCATTTATGTTCAATAAAAATAAAATAAAATAAAGAGACTCCAAGCAAGCTCATCAGAATGACACACAGAATTTTTGTGTGTGGTGGTAGTGGGACTTTAACCAACTCAGGTGCATGCTTGTAATCCCAGCATTTGGGAGGCTGGGATTCTACCTCTAAGATGCCCCTCCCCCAGCCCTTTAGTCCTTTTTAGTTTTTGGTTTTAAAACATTGTCTTGCTAGGTTGCTGACAGTCTTGCTACATTGCCGAGTCTGTCTTTGAACCTGCGATCCTTCTGTTTTAGTCTCTCCAGAGCTTGGATTACAAGCATGCACCTCCATGCCTGGCTAGAAATAAAGAACCTTATGAATTGTTAGGAGGGATGCAATATCCTATCAGCCTTGCCATATTCTGTTAGTTAGAAGCAAGTCACAGGTCCCATCTACATTTAAGGAGAGGAAATTGTACAAAGGTGTAAATATCAAGGGGAGGTTAGGGACAATCTGTCTGCCATACCTGTATTACACATTTCTGAATTGTACGATCTTTTCCAGTTACATAGCTTCCCTGAGCCTAAGTATCTCATCTGAAAAATAATTCCTATAGTTAAAATTATTAATAACTTTTTTTGTAAAATTAAGCAGCTAATATCTATCATACGCCACAGGTCCTGAGAAACAGCAGAAGTTTAATAAATGTCTGACCTCCATACAATAGCTACAGTGATTTACTTAACATGTAAGTAGTCTGACCATGCACTTCTCCACCATTAACTCTTTAGTCTTTGCCTCTCACTTAGAATGGAATGGGAACCCTTTCCTATGAACTACAAGGCTCTGCATGACCTGACCCCTTGCCTACCCCTCCAACTTTATTTCATCCTGCTTGTCACTCTGACTACATATTAGAACAAAAATGCTTCTAGCACCATTATCATTTAGGAAATGACAAGAATTTTAGGGGCTCTGTGTCAAGAAATGGAGGCAGAGACTAAGTGTGCATTTTTTATTATGCCACATTGTCAGGCTCTGAAATTGTTTGACTACTTATTTGTTATCTGTCTCCCTTTATTACACTGCAAACACCTTGTTAGTTTATTTCTCTCTTGCCCTCCCACACTGATAAATAATACCTACTATTATTAGGAATTCAGTACATACTAGTGTCTCTTCTCACAAAATCCAAGAATTTATATTTCCTTTCTTACTACTCTATATTTTTCTTACTATTATAATAACTAATGTTTTATATAGAGTAAGGTAAGGACCACTGTGATCTGGGAATGGTAGAACAATAAAGCACCATATTTAATTTGGTACATGACTTCCCAGATAAATGTTGCATTTCCCAGCTTCTTGTGTGCTATGTGATGGAGCAGAACTGTGTGCAACTTGTGGGTGGTGACCTTAGAAGGTGTAGGTGTGCTGTTTACTTTCCATTCTACCCTGCCACAGGGCAGCATGTGATGCTACGGTGGAAGCCAAGGCCTGTGAGCTGCTGTTTCTGACAAGTTGAGAGTTGCATTATGATCACAGTAGAGCCAGAGATGGAAGGATGGATGGAGTCACTGATCAGGCGGTGCGGTAGTAACACCCAACCCCAGATTTCTAGAGAATTATAACAACAGATTTTTTCATCCATAGAACATGTAAGCTAACTGTTTCTGTGAGCTGGTCATGGATCTTTTCCATGTATCTTTATTTTAGAATGCAGGCCGAAGAAGCACCCCTCTAATTAGAACATGGGCTCACTGTACAGGCAAAAAGAACAAGAGAGTTGATAGAAACATGCCGAGCTCTTGAAGTCTCTGTTCATGCTGTCAGTCAAAGCAAAGCCCAATACTATAAAGGCTTAGTACTTAATACTAAATCCCTTCCACAGAAACATGGTGAGAAGATATGTTTTATAGGTTCTGGAATATTAATTGGGAGTAATAATGTAATATGCTGCACTGGTACACCAACTCTAGACTATTTATGCTTGAAACACTGTTATTTTGACATTATTATTATTATTATTTTTATTTTTGGTGGTACTGGGGTTCCTGGAAGCCCTTCTACCTCCGGGCTACACTCCCAGACCTATTTTTACATTTTTATTTGGAAACAGGGTCTCCTAAACCAGCACGTGCAGCTGGCTTCGAACCTGTGTGATCCTCCTGTCTCTGCCTCCCAAGCGCGGGGATTACAAGCGTGCGCCACCACGCCCGGAGACATTATTATTATTATTATATTATTATTATTATTATTATTATTATTATTATTATTATTATTATTATACTGGGGTTCCTGGAAACCCTACTACCTCCAGGCTACACTCCCAGACCTATTTTTACACTTTTTTATTTGGAAACAGAGTCTCTTAAGCCAGCACGGCTGGCTTTGAACCTGTGTGATCCTCCTGTCTTCGCTTCCCAAGCGTGGGGATTACAAGCGTGCGCCACCAGCCTGGCTTGACCTTATTTTTAATGACAGCCCAAAATGAATTAAAATTTATGTTGAAATGATATCCTCTAGTTCTTTTTGGTTGCTATTAGCATAGAATGTCTTTCCCCATACTCTTCACTTCCTATCTTCCTCTCTGCCTCCTGTCTCTCTCTCCTGTCTCTTCTATCTTCATGTCTCTCTCTGGCTTCCGGACTTCCTCACCACGTTCCTGTCTCCCTTTCTCTCTCCAGCGTCCTGTCTCTCTTTATGGCTTCCTGTTTCTGTCTGGCTTCTTGGGTTCTCTCTGGCCTCTGGTCTCTCTCGATGGCTTCCTGTCTCCCTCTAATAGTTTTCTATTTCCCTACTCATCTTTCTGCCTCTCTCAGTCTTCCTATCTCCCTCTCCCTCTCTGGATACCTGCTTCCCGTCTCCCTCTACGGTTTCCTTATCTCTTTTTCATCTTTCTGTTTCTCTCCCTGGTTTCCTGTCTCCCTCTTCATCATCATCTCACTAGCTTCTTGTCTCCCTCTAAGGCTTCCTGTCCACCTCTTCATTTTCCACTCTTCCTCCCTGACTTCCTGCCTCCTGTCTCCCTCTATGGTTCCCTATGTTCATCTTCATCTTCCTCTCTCTCTGGCTTCCTTTCTTCCTCTCCACTTTCCTGTCTCACTTCTCTCTGGCCTCCTGTTTCCTCCAGATTCCTGTCTCCTCTCTAGGATTTCCTGTCTTCCTCTATGGTTTCCTATTTCCCTCTTCATATTTCTGTCTCTTTCTTTGTTTCCCTGTGTCCCTCTCCAGGTCCTATGTCGTTCTCCTTCTCTGGCTTCCTCTATGGCTTTCTGTCTTGCTCTTTCTCTTCCTGTCTTCCTCTCACTCTCTGATTTTCCATCTCTCTCTTTCCAGTTTCCTGTCTTCCTCTTTGGCTTTTTTAAAAATTTATTTTATTGGTGCACTGTATTCATACATCATAATGGGATAAAAATAATACTTTTGTAGACATACATGCACACATCGCCCAGTTAGCCCCTACCCGATCCCCACCCCGTTCCCTCCTTCCCATGCTTGGCTTAGTGGTTGACATCTAGTATTATAGCAATTTATCCAATATTAACGTTGATACTCTCACATAACAGTTTCATTTGTCTGATACCAAGCTTTTGATGACTTAAAGATAACATTTCAATATTTCTTTTTGCTTTCTTTCTTACCAGAGAATATTTCTTTCTTTTTCTTTTTTAAGGTGAAACTATCATATATTTATTTATTTATTTTTCACAAAAAAATCTATCCTAATATGGAATATGGACTCTAGATACCAAAAATGATCTCTAAAAAGAACAAAGCTAGAAGATGTATATTTTCTGATTTCAAACCATATAAAGCTACAATAATTGAAACAGTGTAGTACTGTTCTAAAGGCAGATATATAAACCATTGGAGTTAAATTAAAGCCTAGAGATAAATTCTTCCATATATTGTCAAGTTATTTTTGACAAGGTTTCCACGAACATTTGGTGGAGGGAATAATTATCTTTTAACTAAATATTGTTGAAAAATAATAATTATATGGAAAAGAATAAAATCGGAGCCTTACCTAACACCATATACAAATATTAACTCAAAATATATAAAAGACCTAAATATAAATCTTAAGACTATAAACTTTTAGAAGAAAATCTGGGTCATAAAACCTTACAACATTGAAGTTGACAGTGATTTCTTGGATATGATTTCAATGGCACAGGCAACAAAAGGGTAAACAAACTCCCTAAAAAATAAAAGCATATTGTATATCCAAAGACAATGTAAACAGAGTTAAAAGTTACTGATAGAATGGGATAAAATATTTCCAAATGCTATATCTGAAGGTATATTAGTATTTCAACTAGAAATCCTAAAAATTAGCAACAATAAAAACAAACAATACAATTTAGAGATAGGTAAAAGACTAATATAAATAATGAATCTCCACAGATAACCAATCTTAGTTGTCTGTTGGATGGAAAATCTTGTTTCTCTAGTTCTGGTGTGAGTTACCTATTTCTTCTTTGTAGTTAATCTCTTTGAGTATTTTCTCTCGTGCTGGTTTTGAAAACATAAATTCCTTCAGTTTCTGTTTGTCGTGGAAGTTTCTTATTTCCCCATCTAATTTGATAGAAAGTTTTGATGGGTAGGAAATGTTTGGCTGGAAGTTGTTTTCTTTCAGAGTTTGGAATATGTTACTCCAAGCCCTTCTGGCTTTCATGACTTGGTTTGGGAAGTCTGGAGTGATTCTAATTGGTTTGCCTCTGAATGTCACTTGGCCCTTTGTTTTTGTTGCCTTTAAGGTTCTCTGCTTGGCTTCCACATTGGTCATTTTGACAATTATGTGGCATGGGGATCCTCTTCTCTGATCCTGTCTAAAGGGAGTTCTATAAGTTTCCTGGACCTGTGTATCAACCTCTTGTTCTATGTTTGGAAAATTTTCTGCGAGGCCGGCATCAAAGCCTGCCATGAGGCAAGGCTGGTACTGGGGCCTCCGAGGTCAGGATAAGAGCCTGCTGAGGGGTTAGGCCGGTGCTGGGGCCAGTGAGGCCGGCATCGGAGCATGCCATGAGGCAAGGCCGGTACTGGGGCTTCCGAGTCCGGGATAAGAGCCTGCCGAGGGGTTAGGCCGGTGCTGGGGCCAGCGAGGCCGGCATCGGAGCCTGCCTTGAGGCAAGGCCGGTACTGGGGCATCCGAGGTCGGGATGAGAGCCTGCCAAGGGGTTAGGCCGGTGCTGGGGCCAGCGAGGCCGGCATCGGAGCCTGCCATAAGGCAAGGCTAGTGCTGGGGCCTCCGAGGCTGGCATATGAGCCTGCCTTGAGGCAAGGCCGGTACT
This sequence comes from Muscardinus avellanarius, assembly GCF_963383645.1. Taxonomy (NCBI): domain Eukaryota; kingdom Metazoa; phylum Chordata; class Mammalia; order Rodentia; family Gliridae; genus Muscardinus; species Muscardinus avellanarius. The sequence continues at coordinate 68,234,082 of NC_137799.1, read as the reverse complement.
GGGGCCTCCAAGGCTGGGATCGGAGCCTGCCGAGGGGTTAGGCCGGTGCTGGGGCCAGCGAGGCCGGCATCGGAGCCTGCCTTGAGGCAAGGCTGGTACTGGGGCATCCGAGGTCGGGATAAGAGCCTGCCGAGGGGTTAGGCCGGTGCTGGGGCCAGCGAGGCCGGCATCGGAGCCTGCCATGAGGCAAGGCCGGTACGGGGGCCTCCGAGGCCGGGATAAGAGCCTGCCGAGGGGTTAGGCCGGTGCTGGGGCCAGCGAGGCCAGCATCGAAGCTGCTGTGAGGCATGGCTGGTGCTGGGGCCTCCGAGGCCGGGATAAGAGCCTGCCAAGGGATTAGGCCGGTGCTGGGGCCAGCGAGGCCGGCATCGGAGCCAGCCTTGAGGCAAGGCCGGTACTGGGGCATCTGAGGCTGGGATAAGAGCCTGCCGAGGGGTTATGCCGGTGCTGAGGCCAGCGAGGACGGCATCGGAGCCTGCCATAAGGCAAGGCCAGTGCTGGGGCCTCTGAGGCCGGCATCGGAGCCTGCCTTGAGGCAAGGCCGGTACTGGGGCCTCCGAGGCCAGGATAAGAGCCTGCCGAGGGGTTAGGCCGGTGTTGGGGCCAGCGAGGCCAGCATTGGAGCCTGCCATAAGGCAAGGCCGGTGCTGGGGCCTCCGAAGCCGGCATATGAGCCTGCCTTGAGGCAAGGCCGGTACTGGGGCATCCGAGGCTGGGATAAGAGCCTGCCGAGGGGTTAGGCCGGTGCTGAGGCCAGCGAGGACGGCATCGGAGCCTGCCTTGAGGCAAGGCCGGTACTGGGGCCTCCGAGGCCGGCATCGGAGCCTGCCTTGAGGCAAGGCCGGTACTGGGGCATCCGAGGTCGGGATAAGAGCCTGCCGAGGGGTTAGGCCGGTGCTGGGGCCAGCGAGGCCGGCATCGGAGTCTGCTGTGAGGCATGGCCGGTGCTGGGGCCTCCGAGGCCGGGATAAGAGCCTGCCGAGGGGTTAGGCCGGTGCTGGGGCCAGCGAGGCCGGCATCGGAGCCTGCCTTGAGGCAAGGCCGGTACTGGGGCCTCCAAGGCCGGGATCAGAGCCTGCCGAGGGGTTAGGCCGGTGCTGGGGCCAGTGAGGCCGGCATCAGAGCCTGCCTTGAGGCAAGGCCGGTACTGGGGCCTCCGAGGCCAGGATAAGAGCCTGCCGAGGGGTTAGGCCGGTGTTGGGGCCAGCGAGGCCAGCATTGGAGCCTGCCATAAGGCAAGGCCGGTGCTGGGGCCTCCGAAGCCGGCATATGAGCCTGCCTTGAGGCAAGGCCGGTATTGGGGCCTCCAAGGCCAGTATAAGAGCCTGCCGAGGGGTTAGGCCGGTGCTGGGGCCAGCGAGGCCGGCATCAGAGCCTGCTGTGAGGCATGGCTGATGCTGGGGCCTCTGAGGCCAGGATCGAAGCCTGCTGAGGGGTTAGGCCGGTGCTGGAGCCAGCGAGGCTGGTACCGGAGCCTGCCGTGAGGCAAGGCCGGTACTGGAGCTTCCGACGCCGGGATTGGAATCCTGCCAAGGGGTTGGGCCGGTGCAGGGGCCAATCGCCAGCATCGGAGCCTGGCGTGAGGCAAGTTCAGTCCTGCGGCCTCCGAGGCCGGGACCAAAGCCAGCTTAGGGGTTAGACCGGTGCAGGGGCCAGCGAGACCAGAACTGGGGCCTCCCATGAGGCAAGGCCGCTGCTTGAGCCAGCGAGGTCTGGATCAGTCCACTGAGTAGCCAGGCCACTACTGGGACCATCAAGAGTGGGATCGGTACTTGCAACGCAGCATGCACAGAGAAATATCGCAGAAAATATAAATCAGACGCTTCTCTTAATCAGCAATAACTAGGAGGAAAAGGGCAACAGGAAGAGGTTGAGCTATAGAAAGGGCCCTATAGTGAAGCAACTAATGTGACCAATCAGAGGGTATGTAATACTGGAGGACGGAACCTCTTTAAAACGCAGGAGGTACATAAACAAATGTATCAAAGTAAATCACCAAAGAAGCGTGGGATGGAGGGAGGGGGAGGGAATGGGATGGGGGCTGGAGGAGGGCTAATTGGATGATGGGTGCTTGTACTCCAAGTGTACTCAAGTCTTGTACTCCAATGTGATTGATATATGACTACAATGCACCAATTTAAAAAAAATTAATAAAAAATTAACCGATTAAGCAATTAATTCTAGCCATACTTTAAGAAACTGGAGATACAATGATACGATACTATTTATGCCTTATATGACAGGATATAGAAAGGCTCTCATTGGATCATGAAATATTGTTAAAGAGGCTACCACATGAACAAATTATAAGAGTATATATGTGAAATATAGTTGTAAATATTAGTTGTGGGGTTATACAGGATGAACACTGAACACAGAAATGTATCCTAAAACTGAAGCAGTATTAGTTCCAGACTTACGTGGAAAAATGCCCTAGGGTCCATGATGGTTTGAACAAATGAGATGATGAAATAGCAGAGTGCGTGGACTGGGAAGAATTCATTTCTACTCTCACCCCTAACTCCAATGGCCTGTAGTTGAGTCAAGCAGATTTTTATGCTTATTTTACTTATTTTGGTACTGGGGATTGAACCCAGGAGCACCCTACCTCTGAGCTATACCCCCAGCCCTTTTGCTTTTTATTTTGAAGCAGTCTTGCCAAGTTGCTAAGCGTTTCACTGAGCTGCTGGGATTGGCCTCCAGTCTGTGAGTCTCCCGTGTCATCCACAAGAATAATCACAGGCATATGCCACCATGATTTTTGGAAGTGATTGCAAGGTAAGGTATATGTCATTTATCACTTAGTGGGAAAGAAGAATCTATGAACGGATTTTAAAATTACAATGGACAATTCCAAATATAAGCAAAAATCAGCAGAATTTATCTCACAAACCTCTATTTATTTTGTAGTACTGGGGATTGGACCTAGGAACATTTTCCCTCTGAGCTATACCTCCAGCCCTACTTTATTTATTATTATTATTATTATTATTATTATTATTATTATTATTATTATTTGTGGTACTGGGGGTGGAGCCCAGGGGCTTTTCTACCTCTGGGCTATACACCAGGCCTATTTTATACTTTATTTGGAAACAGGGTCTCACTAAGTTGCTGAGAGCCTCACTAAGTAGCTGAGGCTGGCTTCGAACCTGTGGGATCCTCCTGTCTCAGCCTCCCAAGCACCGGGATTAGAAGCTTGTGCCACCATATCCCATTTATTTTATTTTTTTATTTTGAAACAGTCTATTACTAAGTTGCAGAAGGCCTCAATAAATTGCTGAGGCTGGCTGGGCGTGGTGGCGCATGCTTGTAATCCCTGCTCTTGGGAGGCTGAGACAGGAGGATCACACAGGTTCAAAGCTAGCCTCAGCTGGCTTAAGAGACCCTGTTTCCAAATAACTATAAAATAGGTCTGGTTGTGTAGCCCAGAGGTAGAAGGCCCCTGGGTTCCATCCCCAGTACCACCAAAAAAAAAAAAAAAGAAAAATGCTGAGGCTGTCCACTCACCTGTGATCCTCTGTGTCAGCCTCTCAAGCACTAGAATTACTTGCATGCACCACTAAATCCAGTTCTACTTACTTTTAATCTGACTTTTGAGTTACCTCATGTGAGGAACAAATGAGATCATGTATGTAAAACCCTTAGCACAAAACTTTACTCTCAGGAGGACTTCAGTAATCTCATGCAAAGATGTTTAGTGTCTTGGGGACCTGAAACTATTCTGGATATATAGTTACAATGTATCTAAACTGAAATAATATAAATGTGAATCTTTTTCAATTAATTGTTACTGGGTGACAAACCACCAGAAACCCATAGCGTGAAACAGTACCAATGATTTATTTAGTTTGTGGATAGGCAATTTGGGCTGGCTCAACAGGGAGAGCGCATCTGAGCTCCAGATGGCGTCTGCTCGGGTGGCTCCAAGGCTGGTCAGAGGCTGGCTGCTGGAGGAATCATCAAGGGCGTGCTCATTACCCCGTCTGGCACTTGATGCTGGCTGTGAACTGAAGCAGCTAGCACTCTGTGTGTGGTCTCTCTAGCTTGACAGCCTCATTGCAGCCATTTTCTGCTAGGATTCTATTGAAGGTTCAGGAATCCAGATAGGTAGATGAGTTTTTATTTTGGTTCTACCATTTACTAGCCATGCTACTTTTAGCAAGTCATGTGTTCTTTCTGAATCTCAGTTTTTATAATTTATTTATTTATTTATTTATTTATTTATTTATTTTTTGGTGGTACTGGGGTTCCTGGAAGCCCTTCTACCTCCGGGCTACGCTCCCAGACCTATTTTATATTTTTGAAACAGGGTCTCTTACGCCAGCGCGGCTGGCTTCGAACCTGCGCGATCCTCCTGTCTCCGCCTCCCAAGCGCGGGGATTACAAGCGTGCGCCACCACGCCCGGCTCAGTTTTTATATTTTAAAAGTCAGGATTTATTCTGAAGTTTCTCAGAAGAAGATTCTGAGGAAATAATTTGAATCCCAGGACATATCAGAAGGGAGCTGGGAAATGACACAGGAAAGGAAAGAGCTAGTAAAATGCGCTTACCCAAGCCTCTTACCCACATGGCCACTGGAGCCTAAAGCAACTGTGAATCCTTAGGAAGCTTTGCAGAATCTTTGTCTCAGAGCTATCTCACCCAAGGGTTAAGGGAGATGAGGTATTCGTATCAACTCCAGTGAGTCACTGGTTGCAGACTTCTGGAGCATTAATTCTCCAGTACCATTTGCCTGCAGATTACATACTGAGGGGGACAATCCTGCAGAGATGAAGGTGGAAGAAAACTGAGCAGGACTGAATTGAGGATAGTAGGAAGGATATGAACAGGTCAGCTACAGAGGACAATAACTGTTTCTATTTCTTTCCTTTCTCCTCCTCCTCCTCCTCCTCCTCCTCCTCCTCCTCCTCCTCCTCCTCCTCCTCCTCCTCTTCTTCTTCTTCTTCTTCTTCTTCTTCTTCTCTCTCTCTCTCTCTCTCTCTCTCTCTCTTTCTCTGTTTTCTCTCTGTTTCTCTCTGTTTTTGTGTGTGGTACTGGGGATGGAACCCAGGGGCATTTACCTCCAAGCTACAACCCCAGTATGTTCGAGTGTTTTCTTTCTTTCTTTCTTTCTTTCTTTCTTTCTTTCTTTCTTTCTTTCTTTCTTTCTCTCTTTCTTTCTTTTCTTTTTTCCAGTACTCAGGAGCATTGTACCTCCGAGATACACCCCCAGCCCTAGTCTTTAGTCTTTTTATTTTTGAAACAGGGTCTCACTGAGTTGGGAAGGTCCTTGCTAGTAGCTGAGGCTGTCTGCAAACTGGAATCCTCCCAAATGCTGGGATTAAAAGCGTGTGCCACCAGGCCCAGCTGAGGTTAATTTTTTTTTTTTTTGTGGTACTGGGGTTCCTGGAAACCCTTATACCTCCAGGCTACACTCCCAGATCTATTTTATACTTTTTATTTGGAAACAGGGTCTCTTAAGCCATCACGGCTGGCTTCGAACCTGTGTGATCCTCCTGCTTCAGCCTCCCAAGCGCAGGGATTACAAACATCCGCCACCAGGCCTTGAGGTTGTTTAATTTAAATGTGATGGTATTAAAAAAAATCAATGCCTACGGTGATAGTTTCTTCCCTGGTTTTAGTATTTCTCATAACAGCATTAAGGAGTGGTCCTCTGGGGTCCTGGAGCTTTCCAAAGCTTCCCACATGACCATTGTTAACTCCCTTAAAAGGCAATCTCAAAAAATGGCACTAATATAAATAGGTTACCCAGCTCTGTCAGTACTTCAAGGCTGATTCTATGAAATTCTCTCTACGTCTCTACTAACCTGCTTCTGTTTAGGAGGAACCTTGTGGTTCCTCATAATGGATTCTTACCTGTTAAGGCTGGTTATACCCCATGCCCTCACTCCAGCTCCCCTCCTTTCACACACTCCCGTGCCCAGCCCTATTCCTCATCCTGTGTCCTGGAACTCAAAAGGTCTGGTGATAAAGTCCAGGAATGGCTGCAAGCCTACATTACTATGGAATTGGACTCCTAAATTTGTAGTTATGTGATAGCTGTGCATCTTTGAAGATTTCTAGGTAGAAGAGTGAAGTATTCCAATATTCAGGATTTTGGTGTGCAGGATTAGAGGATGGAAAAACTGTGTGTGTGTGTGTGTGTGTGTGTGTGTGTGTGTGTGTGTGTACATACGTACTGTGATAATGGGCATTGAACTCAGAGGCATTCTATCTCTGAACTACACTCCTAAGGCTATTATATATATATATATTATATATATATATGTTTTTTTTTTGAAACAGGGCCTCTCTAAATTGCGGAGGCTGGCCTCGAACCTGTGATCCTCCTGCCTGAGCCTCTTAAATACTGAGACTACAAGCTTGCGCCACTACGTCCGGCGTGTGTGTGTGTGTGTGTGTGTGTGTGTGTGTGTGTATTCTGAAGTTATTACAACTATCCATTTTGAGGCATGCGAAGTGAGGGGCGCCTGTCTCGCTTGGCATAAAATGTGCAGGGAATATAAGCGAAAGGACAAATGAGAAAGAATCAAAAGGAATATCTCATAATAAAATAAGCAATGATCTCGTGCTCTCCCCTGTGTAAGACGTGAAGAACTACCTCACAGAGTTACAACAGGGGCGAAGAGATCGCGCTGGCAGAATGCTCAGCGCTGGCGAGACAACAGGATTAGCGCTCCAACCCTGTTTTCTCACCTATTAGGAAAAGCTGGGGAAATATATCCTCGCTTCAGAGTTGTTTTAAGTAGAGATGCTAAGCACCGGCATGAAGTAAGCACCATACCGAAGTCCTCTCCCCCTCGCTGGGGATGCCCTGGGCAGACCGGCCAACCCGCGACGCCCGCGCCTCTGTTTCCAGGCAGCGAGTCCGCGCGCCCTCCCGCCGCGCTTTGTTGCCGGGGCCTGGGCACCGCCCAACTCCACTACGGACCAATGGCAGCGCAGCGTGGGCACCGCCTAGCCGTAGCGCGGGCCAATGGCGACGCGCGATGGGACCCGCCCTGATCCTTCGCGAGCCAATAGCAGCGTGGCTCGGCGCTGGGGCCGCCCCCAGTCGGGCGGAAAGGCAGGGAGGCGCCGCTGGCCCCGCCCCGCTCCCCTCTGACCCGGTGTCTTGTCTCTCCGTCTTCCTGTTCCAAACCACGTGGACGCGCGGGGGACTGCGGGGTTGCTGGGCTGGGAGCCGCAGCCAGGGCCGCCGCCACCACTGTCGCCGCGGTCGCGACCCCCGCGCCCGTCCCAGGTCGCCGCGCTCGGGCCGCCCGAGCCTCTGCGGAGCGCGCGCACATGGCGACCCAGGCGCACTCGCTCAGCTACGCGGGGTGCAACTTCTTGCGCCAGCGTCTGGTCCTGTCCACCCTGAGCGGGCGACCGGTCAAAATCCGAAGGATTCGAGCCCGAGACGACAACCCGGGCCTCCGAGGTAACTCGCGCCGGGGAGAGGGAGGCGGGAGCGGGGTCCCGGGTCGGCGCGCCGGGGTCCCCGGGCGCCTGGGGAGGGCCGGGGCCGCGGGAGCCCCGGGGAGGCGGGTCGCGCCGGGACCCGAGCGCCCGGCTCTGCGCTGCGCTCCGCGGCGTCTCCCCGGCGCTAGTAGTAAACAGCTACACGTTTTCAGCATTACGTGTTGCCATAAATCCCGGGCATCGCCCTCTCCCTTCCTTCACTCTTTAAGCCGTGAACCTCTCAGAGGAGAAAAACAGTTTGTTGGACCGAAATGGGATGAGTAAGCCAAAGGAGAAACATTTGGAGAAAAAAGTACCACTGGTTGGTTCCGTGCGCTGCCCCAAAGCGGGTCTCAGAAGCAGCCCCCCTACCCCGCACCCGGGCTGCCCATTCGCCATTATTACCTCCGCTGCCCTCGCACCTCTCCTTGGGTGTGGATTCAGTAATTTTTAAAAATGTTGTTTGTTTTTATCCGTGGCTGAGTGATGTGTGCAAGATAGGAGGATTGAGATAGATTTTTATGCTAAGGCCTAATTGTTTTGACTTCAAAAGAGGGTTGGTGACAAGTGGTAAACTACAGGCTTCTATTCTCATCTTTTGCCCCGCAAGTGTAGGTAGATAGGTTAGAAATGAGACTGTGTAAGGACATCATGTTGAATGGTTTCTTTTTTCAACTGGTACTCTGGAATGAGATATGCACTTACAAGAGTCTGTCTGATTATTAGAAGGGTCAGGTAAAGAAAAAGAGGAAAAACCAGTCTGTAAATTGAAGAAGAGGTTTGTGACTAGTCCCACAAGCTTCCTAGGTCATGTTGATGTGTTAAGTTTGTACTAGCTCCTGTATTAGGAGGCCTGCCCATTTCATTATATCTCCTAATGCATTGTTTTTGGATAGTTACATTCCTGCCTCTTGACTGGTGATTGGTTGCACGTGATGGGGGTGTCTTGTCAGTCATGGAGCTGGAAGGTTAGGAAGGAAAGAACCAGAAGGCCTAAAGTGGTGAGAAACCTGGCATCAGTAGGAAAAACTTGCTTATGTGATTCCTGTCCTTCTCCTACTGTCCGAGACCCTGAGGAAATTGAGAGACTGCTAAATTGTTAATGCTAGGGCTCTTCCCTTCAACATCTGTTTTCCTTAATTTCTGCCTGGCCCCTGGGAAAAATGATTGCTTGATTTCTACTCTGTGGCATTCTTCAGCCCCAGATGAACCTGGAGACCTTTCCCCCAGCTGAGTATGATAAGAAGGGCATCTGTTTTCTATGAACACTGGGTAGTCTTCTTTAAAAAAAAAAAAAAAAAGAGGAATAGAAATACTTTAACCTGAAAACCTGGGATTATAACATATTGTGCCTATAAATACAATTCAGAATTTGTTTCTTGACAGGTGGCTTCTGGTCTAATATTTAATGTCCCAAAGGATGCTTCCCTTCCTCCCTTCTCCACTGTTTGTGAACATTTCTTCAGTGCCGCACGCATAAGCTCCCATTTCTTCCAAGAACAGAACTTGGCCACTTGGCATTTTCCTGAAAGAGTGCCAAACTTGTGCCTGGGGTGGCTGATACTATTTGGTATTTTATGGGGAGCATCACTGTAGACCATTATTTATCTTACCCCATAACTATACCAGGGGGAGAAAAAGAGACCTAATTTAGACTTCCTTCTGCTGGCTTCTGGGCCTTACAAACTTACATATAGATGTTTGCTTAAATGTATATATACATGCATTTATAGGTTTACTTGCATACATGCATATATACATGTAAGAGTATGTTTATAAGCATACACATACATATATGTGGCTCCTGACATATATTAAGCAAATTCTTTTTTTGTTTTTGCAATACTGAGATGGAACCCAGGAGCATTCTGTCTCCAAGGTACACCTGTACCCCTATTTTTTTATTCTTTATTTTGAAACAGGACCTCACTAAGTAGCTGAGGCTGGCCACAAACCGCGATCCTTCTGTCTCAGCCTCCTAAGTACTGGGATTACAAGCATGTGCCACCACACCCAGCTCAAGCAAGTTCTTGATAGTTTCATTGAAGATATAGCCAACGGGCCATGTTGCCATTTATATTTCTGCCTCTTCCTGACTTAGATTATGGAAGTGGAAAAGACCCAGAGGATATACAGTAAAATCTTCAGATCAAATGCAAGAATCACACAGTCTTCCAAAAGTTCTTGCCTAAAACTCCCTGTGAAGTGGGCTTGGGAGGATGGAGATGGTATTGGAGGACTTCTGTCTCAGGGCCACTCATTGAGAAAAACTTTATTGAGACTCATGTGCAAGGCTTTATGAGGGGTACACATGTGAGAAATTGGTTGCCCTTGCCCTCAAGGAGCTTGCCATTTAAGTAGAAAGAGCTTGAGTGAAAGAGCTTGAGTAATTGAGGTAGGAAGTCGAGGGTTGCAAGCGGGCTTCGTGGGATTCAGAGCAGAGATTTCCCTGGAAGTTGTGGAGGAAGACTTTCTCTGTCTACTGTTCTGACAGGAAGGAGAATCATTATTCTTACATAAAAACAAGTTCTATTTTTTTCCTGAGGTAGAGGCCATAATTGTCATGGTCATAATAGTTTGGTGGTTAAGAGCTTGGGCTCTTGAGGGCTGTGACTTGCAGAGTTCAGTTGACTTAACAATTTCTGTGTGATGTGAGGTCTAAATAGAAAAGAATTCCACAAGAAAGATCATAGCAGAAATGATGGGCTTGGGCAAGAGCATCAGGTTAGGAGTTAGGAGATAGCCCTGCTTCTACCCTGGAGGTCACATGACTTAAGTCTTGGAGTCCTCCCCTGAGAAATTAGAGTAATTTTTTCCCCATAGGGGTGTTACACATGGCTTGAAAAGGGAGGGACTAACTACAGTTAGACCTTAGTTTGAGTCTTGTTTCTATTTCTTGCTGTTAGCTCTTGGATGTTGGGCAAGTTTGTTAATATTTCTGAACCTCATTTTTTTTAATCTGTAAAATAGGGTCAGTACGCCAGGCGTGGTGGGTCACGCTTGTAATCCCAGCATTTGGGAGATGGAGACTGGAGGATCGCGGTTCGTGGACAGCTTCAGCTACTTAGCGAGACTCTTCGCAATTCAGTGAGACCCTGTTTCAAAAAATAAAAAAGACTAAAAAAAAATAGGGCTGGGGGTGTAGCTTGGAGGTAGAATGCCCCTGAGTTCCATCCCCGGTACTACCGCAAAAAAAAAAAAAAAAAATAGGGTCACTACTATTGAAACTACCTCATAGAATTACTTTTAGGACTGAATAATACTTAAAATTGTAGTTAAGCCACACATGGTGGTGTATACCTGTAATCCCAGTACTTGGGAGTACTTGAGGCAGGAGGATTGCAGTTTGAGGCTAGTGCCAGCAACTTACCAATGCCCTTATCAACTTAGTGAGAACCTGCTTCAAAATAGAAAATAAAATAAGGCTGAGGGTATAGCTCAGAGACAGAAAGCCCCTAAGTTCAGTCCGTGTGTGTGTGTGTGTGTGTGTGTGTGTGTGTGTGTGTGTGTGTGTAGGAGGAGGAAGAGGAAGAGGAGGAGGAGTGGTGAATGCTGCCCTGACAAAGGAATAATAAATATTGGCTGGTTTATTATTATGTAGGTAAGACTTCTGCTCTCTGGTATCCCAAATCTGTTCAGTTTCTATATGGAAACTTCACGTACTTAAAGATAGTTATAATTTTGCCTTCCTTTTTTCAATTTTCCCTTTAGGTGATTATTTTCAAGTATTTGTGTTATTTGTATAATAATAGGGGCATGCTACCTCCAAGCTACACCTTAAGCCCTATTATATTTTTATTTTGAAACGAAGTCTAACTAGGTTGATGAGAGTCTTACTACTTGCTGAGGCTGTTCTTTAATTTGCAATCCTCCTGTCTCAGCCTCCCAAGTACTGGGATTACAGGCTTTTATGTATAATACAGTGGTTCTTAAATGACAATTTTGTTCCCTAGAGGACAGTTGGCATTGTTCAGAGACATTTTTTGTTGTCATAACTGGGGTGGGAGTGGGGGTTGCTACTGGCCTCTGGTGGGTAGAGCTGAAGGCTGCTGCTGCTAAATATCCTGCAATGCCAGGATATCAGCGGCCCACAACAAAGACTTATTCTGCCCCATTAGTCAGTAGTGCTAATATTGAAAAACTCTGGCCTACTGGACTTGATTAATTAAGTCTTGTCTTTCCCCTGTATCCCTAATGCTCAAGAATAGCAGCATGTGGCACCAAGAAAACCACACAGGATCTAGAAGGGGTATGAGTTCTGTAACTTCAGGCAAAGTAGTTAATCTCTTAAATAAAGCTGTCCCCTTCTTAAGCAGAGGGGTTGTAAATGATGGGAACAATTTTTAACCCCAATGAATGATGATTCTGAAGTGATTTTAATAATTATGCAGTCATACATATAATTCATACTTCACCCTTGAAAAACATAACCAATTGTGTTGTCTCATACTCTACTAGTTATTGAGGAGGAAATACTTTTTTTTTGTTATTGCTATTTTACTAAAGGTTAAAAAAAAAAAAGCCAAAATATAGTTAAGTACGCTAGCTGGTGAAGTTGAACCTCCTGAGTAACAGCTGGAAAGAGAATGCAGCCACCTCCACACGGGAGGGCTTGACCCCCCTCCTCCCATGAGAGATTTGGGTATATCTCGTCATAGTATAAAGCATCTCCCACGTACCTTTGTCTCTGGATCTCTTGAGGGCTGTGACTTGCAGAGTTCAGTCGACTTAACAATTTCTGTGTGATGGGAGGTCTAAATAGAAAAGAATTCCGCTGGGTGTGGTGGTGCTTCCCCACACCTGGGAGGTGGAGACGGGAGAATCGCGAGCCCAGGTTTAAAGCCAGCTGGCTTAAGAGACCCTATTTCCAAATAAAAATATAAAATAGGTCTGGGAGTGTAGCCTGGAGGTAGAAGGGTTTCCAGGAACCCCAGTGCCACCAAAATAAAAATAAATAGAATTAGAAAATAATTCCACAAGAAAGATCATAGCAGAAATGATGGGCTTGGGCAAGAGCATCAGGTTAGGAGTTAGGAGATAGCACTGCTTCTACCCTGGAGGTCACATGACTAAGCCTTGGAGTCCTCCCCTGAGAAATTAGAGTAATTTTTTTTCCCCTTAGGAGTGTTACACATGGCTTAAGTAGATATTCTGAAAAGGGAGGGGCTAACTACAGTTTTAATTAAAAGAATTCTTTAAAATGTGCTGAGGAAACATGCTATTTAGAGATTCCTTGAAGAATAAAGCATCTTGGTTAACTGATGCATTGTTTTTAGGATAAATCTGGTTGTCCATACATTGGATCTTCTAAAAGAAGAGTGTACCTATAGTGTTTTTTCAAGCATGGTTTGGGGCTCAGGATTGTTTATCAGATAGACAACTGGGTATGAGGGGGGCTAGATGACTATAATGTAAGTGTAGGCTGACGATTGGCCTGTTGATTAGGAACCTACCCTTTGTCTTCCTGGGGACCGTTGAAATGTGCTCCCAAGTGATGATTTTTGGTTTCCCCAAATAAGACTTATTTTTTAAAGACAAATGCCAAGAATCCTAATGGCCTATTTTCATATCTTGCTGTTGCTTGGAAGCTGTAAAATGCAATTCCACATGGAACTATCTCCTATATGTTTTAAAACCTAAACTTTTCATTTTGAGATCATTGTAGATTCACATACAGTTGTAGTAGTTGACACAGAGGGATGCTCTCTGTACTTTATCCAGTTTTCCCCATTGAAAACATCTGGAAAAACAGTAATATCTACAGTATTTTCACTGATGCAGTGAAGGAAGAGAACATTTCCACCACTCCAGGGATTCCTTCTTGCCCTTTCGTGGCTGTTCCCACTGCTGTCCTGCCCCTGTTTCAGTCCACACACTCATGGCTATGCACTGAGCACCTGACGCGTAACACTTAGGAAGAAAGCAGAGGTTCAAAGGTCACAGTCCATTTTGGGGTCTTTCTTAGGGTATCCTGGCCTTGAGCAGAGAGAGCAAGGAGAGCCACCAAGGTATAAATATAATCCTCAAGGCCACACCCCCAGGCACCCACCTCCCTGGAGCAGTGAGGTCCCAGGGACATTTTGCTTTCAAACCATAATGCCCACCCTTTCCTCAGCTGTTGAAAACCACTGATCTGTTCTCTACTTCTATAATATTTCATCTGAAAATGTCTTATAAATGGAATTAAATAGTATAAGACCTTTTGAGATTTTTTTCACTTAGCATGATTATAGAGATTTGTCTAAGTTGTTGTTTCTATCAAGTTTGTTTCTTTTTATTGTTAATAAGTAGTATACCATGGCAGGAAAATACTAGGGTTTTTGTTTGCATTTTTTTTTTTTTTTTTTTTTTTACCATTAGCCTGTTGAAGGAAATCTGGATAATTTTTCTTTTTCTTTTCTTTTCTTTTCTTTTGGGGAGGTAACTGGGATTTTAACTTGGGGCCTTGTGCATGCTAGGTAGTTTCTATACTACTGAGTTATACCTTAACCCTTTTTACTTTATTTTGATACAGGTTCTGGCCAAGTTACCCAGCAATTGCAAGTTGAACTTGCAACTTCCAGCCTGCTGAGCATCTGGGATTACATATGTGCACAAACATGCTTTACTTGAGTAATATCAGATTTGGCTATTATAAATAAGGCTGACAAAAATTTGCCTGTGTGTGTTTGTTACTGCAGATTGAGCCTAGAGGCAGTCTACATCTGAGCTGCACTGGGTCTCACTAAGTTGCTAAGGCTGGCCTTGAATCTGCTATCCTCCTCTCTCAGCCTCCCAAGTACTAGGATTACAATCTTGCACCACCATGCCTGACTCATGTATATTTTGTTTTGTTTTGCTTTTTGGTATTGGGTATTGAACCCAGGGGCATTCTACCTTCGAGCCTATACCACTAGCCCTATTTTTTTTATTTTGAAACAGGTCTCACTAAGTGGTAGAGGGCCTCACTCAGTAGCTGAGGCTGGGCGTGAGCTTGTGATCTTCCTGTCTCAGCCTCTCGGATACTGGGATTATAAACATGCACCACCATTGCCCAGCATATATGGGTTTTTATGTGAGTACAAGTCTTCCTTTCTTTGGAATAAATGCCCAGGATGGTAATTGCTTTGTTGTATGGTAGTTGCATGTTTGGTTTTTTAAAGAAACTGCCAACATCTTAGTGTGTCTCTACCATTTTATATTCCCACTAGTAACGTACGAGTGATTCTCCACATCTTCACCTGTATTTGTTGTCACTTTTCAGTTTTAGTCATTCTGATTCATGCCTAGTGATATCTTATTAGGGTTTTTTTTTTATTTTTAGTGGTACTGGGGGTGGAACCCAGGGGCTTTCCTATCTCCGGGCTATACTCCCAGATCTATTTTATACTTTACTTGGAAACAGGCTCTCACTAAGTTACTGAGAACCTCGCTAAGTAGCTGAGGCTGGTTTTGAACCTGTGCGATCCTCCTGTCTCAGCTTCCCAAGCGCTGGGACTACAAACGCCTGGCCCCTTATAGGGTTTTAATTTCTGTATTCCACATGATTGTTCAGATGTCCAGTGAAATGCCTTTTCGTATCATTGCTTGTTTTCTGATAGGCTGTTTACTGGTGTTTACTGTTGAGTTATAACACTTTTTTTAAAAAGATATTTTGTGGTACTGGAGATTGAACCCAGGGGAATTCTGCCTCTGAGCTACCTCCTAATCCCTTTTTATTTTATTATGTTGAAACAGGATTTTCCCAAGTTATCATATGCCATATGCCATCCTTGAACCTACTATCCTGTCTCAGTCTCCCTTGAGTTTTTGTGTGTGTGTGTGGGAGCATGCTGGGATTGAACCCAGGACCTTGCCCAAGCAAGTGTGTGTGCTCTGCCACTGCCCCCCCACCCCATTCCTGAGTTTCGAGATGTCTGTCTTTACTTAATCTGTTCCTTCCACAGATAAGTGGTTTGCTGATATTTTCTCCCACTCTCTACCTTGTGTTCTCATTCTGTGGGGAAAAAGATTTTAATCTTGATGAATTAGAATTTGTCAGCTTTTTCTTTATGACTGTGCTTTGATTTCACATCTGAGAACTCTGCCTAGCTCTAGATCCTGAAGATTTTCTACAAGTTGAACACGGCTAATTCGAAAATCTGAAGTCTTCCATAAACCCAAACTTTTTGAGTATTGGCACTTCCATAAGCAAAAAATTCTCAGCTGTTCTCAGTTGAGCGTGGTGGTGCATGTTTATAATCCAAGCACTCGGGAGGCTGAGATAGGATTTGAAGTTCGCAGACAGCCTTCCAAATAGAGAGACTCTCGGCAACCCAGCAAGATCCCATTTCAGAATAACAATAAAATAGGGCTGGGGGGATAGCTCGGAAGTAGAATGCCCCTGTGTTCAATCCCTAATATATAAAAAAAAAAAAAGCTACACTTGACCTCATATGCTCAGATGACTGGTCACAGTCAAAACACAAGTGCCAGCCAGGCGTGGTGGCGCACGCTTGTAATCCCAGCATTTGGGAGGCTGAGACAGGAGAATTGCGCAGGTTCGAAGCCAGCCTCAGCTACTTAGTGAGGCTCATTGCAATGAAGTGAGACCCTGTTTCAAAAAATAATAAAAAGTAGGACTAGGGGTATAGCTCGGAGGTAGAATGGCCTGAGTTCAACAACACAAAACACCACACAAGTGCTCTGGAAATATTTTGTAGAATTGCCATCAAGCTGTATATGGTATGTGTGAAACACAAAATTATTTTTTTGTTAGACTTGGGTCCTACCCCCAAGATATCTCATTATGCATATACAGATATTCCAGAATCCAAAAGTATTCAGTCCCAAGCATTTTGAATAACCTATTTGAATACAACTGTTTATTTTCCTAGAAATATTATAATTTACATTTATTAATTTTTGTACAACATAAAGAATTATCAGACTAAAGTTAAATTTCCTCCATGCATTTCTTGTTGTGGCACTATTAAAGTGGCAGTCCTCTGTTTCATTGCTTTTGAGTGTTTTTAATGAGTCAGTTCTGTTATTTGTAGGCCTCCTTCTAGGCTTTCCATTCTGTTTTGTTGGTACTACTCATCTTGGTTATTGTGGCTACGTAATATTAAAAATCAGGTAGACACGGCCAGTCGTGGTGGCGCATGCTTGTAATCCCTGCACTTGGGAGGCAGAGAGAGAAGGATCGCGCTGGTTCAGAGCCAGCCTTGCTGGCTTAAGAGACCCTGTTTCCAAATTAAAAAAAATATTAAAAAATAGGTCTGGAGTGTAGCCCCGAAGTAGAAGGGTTTCCAGGAACCCCAGTAGGTAGACTGATTCCTCCAACTTAATTTTCATTTTTAAAATTACATATTCTAGTTCCATATAAATTGCCCTTTTATGATGTAAATTGTAGAATAATCTTATCTACACGTTTTTTTTTCTGGGGTCTTGATGAGAACTATATTAAATCTAAATGTCAATTTGGACAGCACTGACTTAAAAATTTTTATCGGTCCATTATAGTGGGACCCATTGTGTTGTATTTGTACGTGCACAAAACATAATTTGATCAGTTCATTCTCCACTAATTTCCCTTTCCCTTGCCCTCTCCTTCTCCTTCTCTGGATCCTCATCTTCTAGTCTCACCCCTTCTCCCTTTTTTTTTGTCACTCTGGCTTCCACATACTATAGAAAACACACGACTCTTGACTTGAGGCTGGCTTATTCATTAAATATGGTGCTCTCCAGTTCCATCCATTTTTCAGCAAATGGCATAATTCTGTTCTTTTTGTAGCTCAGTAAAGCTCCATCCTGTATATATACCTCAGTAAAACTCCACTGTGTGTGTGTGTGTGTGTGTGTGTGTGTGTGTGTATTTTTAATTATCCATTCATTTGTTGATGGACATCTAGGATGGTTCCATAACTTGGCTATTGTGAATTACGCTGCTATAAATATGGTATGGGTGATTGCTATAATTTTTTTTTTTTTGGTGGTATTGGGGATGGAACCTTTCTACCTTTGGACTTCACTCACAGACCTATTTTATATTTTTATTTGGAAGCAGGGTCTCTTAAACCAGCTAGGCTGGCTTCGAACCTGCGCAATCCTCCTGTCTCGCCTCCCAAGTGCAGGGATTATAAGCCTGCGCCATCATGCCCTGAGATTGCTATAATTTCTGAATTTAGTTCTTTTGGAATTGTATAGCTGGGCCATATGGTGGCTCCATTCCTAGTCTTTTAAGAAACCTCCATAGTGATCTCTGTAGTGTTTGTACTAATTTGCAGTCTCACCAGTAGTGTGTGTTTCTTTTCTTCCACATCCTCACCAGTATTTATTAATGTTTATTTGTATCTTTTTTCTTTGGTACTGGATTTTAAACCCATGGGTATTCTATCTCTGAGCTATACCTCCAGCCCTTATTTATTTATTTATTTAATTATATTTTTGGTGGTACTGGGGTTCCTGGAAACCCTTCTACCTCCGGCTACACTCCCACGGGCTACACTCCCAGACCTATTTTTATACGTTTTTATGTGGAAACAGGTCTCTTAAGCCAGCGCGGCTGGCTTTGAACCTGCGCGATCCTCCTGTCTCCGCCTCCCAAGTGCGGGGATTACAAGCGTGGCCACCCGCCCGGCAGCCCTCTTTATTTTGAGACAGGGTACTGTTAAGTTGCCGAGGATCTTGCTAAGTTGTTTAGGTTAGCCTTGAACTTTTTATTTTTTTTATTTTTTTTTTTATTTTTTGGTGGTACTGGGGTTCCTGGAAGCCCTTCTACCTCCGGGCTACACTCCCAGACCTACTTTTACATTTTTGTTTGGAAACAGGGTCTCCTAAACCAGCGCGCGGCTGGCTTCGAACCTGCGCGATCCTCCTGTCTCTGCCTCCCAAGCGCGGGGATTACAAGTGTGAGTCACCACGCCCGGCAGCCTTGAACTTTTGATGCTCTGGATTCTCTTGTCTCAGCCTCCCAAATTCTGGGATTATAGATGAGCACACGTGTGTTTGTGTGTGTGTGTGTGTGTGTGTGTGTGTGTGTGTGTGTGTGTGTGTGTTGGGAGGGCACTGGAATTGAACCCTGGGTCATTCTACCTCTGAGCTGTATCCCCAGCCCTATTTTTTATTCTTTATTTTGAAACAGGGTCTAGCTGAGTTGTTAAAGGGTCAAAGGGCCTCACTAAGTAGATGATGCTGTCCAAGAACCATGAGCCTTCTGTTTCTGCCTCCCAAATGCTAAGATTACAAGCCTGTGCCACCATACCCAGCTTTTTTTTTTTTTTTAATAGTCTCACTAAGTTGCAGAAGGCCTCCCTAAATTGCTGAGGCTATCCTCAAACCTGTAATCTTTCTGTCTTAGACTCCCAGGTGTAGGGATTACAGGCATGCACCACCACACCCGGCTCTTATTTTTTTTTTTAAATGAATTTTAGGACTTTTTTTTCCTTTCTAGTTCTGTAAAGAATTGTCAGTGGTATTTTGGTGGAGACTGACTGCACTTAATTTGTAGACCACTTTTGGTAATGTGATTATTTTGACAATATTAATTCTGCCTAAGAACATGGGAAGATTAATATCGTACTAATATCTTTTTTGATTTTTTAAAATCATTGTTTTATAATTTTCTTTTTGTGTGTATATGTGGTACCTGGGATGGAACCCAGGGGCATTCTACGTCTGGCTCATTTTATAATTTTCATTAGAGATACTTTATCTCCTTGGTTAGATTTATTCCTAGGTTTTATTATTTTTTTCTTTTAGGTTACTGTGAATGAAATCATTTTACTGGTTTCTTTATTAGCTGATTCATTATAGGTATATAGAAAAGCTATTGATTTTTTTTGGTATGTTGATTTTATATCATGCTCATTTGCTTAATTTATTCTAGACATCGTTAGGTGGAGTTTTTATATTTTCTATAGTCAAAATCTGTATACATATCTGCAAACAGATAATTTGGCTTCTTCGTTTCTTGTTTTGTATTTTACTTTTTTGTCTAATTTCTCTGGCTTGAATAGAAGTACTGTGTTGAATATGAGTGAACGTCCTTGTCTTATTGCTGATTTTGGAAGAAATGCTTTCAGGTTTTCCCCTTCTGTATGATGTTGGCTTTTGGTTTTTCACATATGGCCTTTGTGATGTGATGTCTTTTTGGTCCTAGTTTCTTAAATGTTTTTTGTCATGAGTGGGTGCTGAGTTTTGTCAGAGGCCTTTTCTGCATCTGTTGAGATGATCATATGATTTTTTTTCTATTTATGTGATGAATTACAAGTTGTGATTACATATGTTGAACCATCCTTGAATCCTTGGAATGAAACCAATTTATTTTTCATGTACAATTTTCTTTATATTTGAGTTCAGTTTACTAATATTTTAGTAAGGATTTTTGCATCTATGTCTATCAGGGATATTTACCTGTAGTTTTGTGTCCTTGACTTGTCCTCATCTGTTTTGGTGTCAAAGTGATACGGACTTCATTGAATGAATTTGGAAGGGTCTTCCTTCTATTTATGAAATCATTTCTTTTTTAAATGTCTAGTAGAATCTAGCTGAGAATTCATCTAGTCTAAAATTATTTTTGTTGGAAGGGTTTTTTTTTTTGGTAATTGCTTCAGTCTTACTGTTATTGGTCTATTTAGGTTTTCTGTATTCTTGTTTCATATGTGAAATCTAGAAGTTTGTCCATTTCTTCTAGATTTTCTAACTTATTGCAATGTAGGATTTTAAAATATAGGTTTTAAAGCTGGGCATGGTGGTGCACTCTTGTAATCCCAGTGTTTGGAGGGTTTCCATTACCACAAAACAAAACAAAACAAACTAAAAATAAAATGTAGGTTTTAAAAATAGTCCCTAATGATTTTCTGGATTTGAGTGATGTTATGAGATCTCCTTTTTCATCTCTAATTTTATTTGTATGGGCCTTCTCTCTTTTGGTTAATTTGGTTAAAGTATTTTTAATTTTGTTTGTTTTTTCAAAGAACTAACTTCATTACATCAGTCATTTGTATTGCTTTTTTAAAATTCTCTATTAATTTCAGCTCGTGATCCATGCCAGCTCAGTGTGCTATGTTTAGATCTCCTTTCTGCTCAAGGCTACTTGCTGGGTAGTGGAGCCTGTGTTTCTTGAAGTCTTTATGATTCATTTTTCAGCTTTCTAGGGGGTGGCTTCACCTCCACTCCCACTTACCAGCCATGCATCTAGCACTGCTGGAGTCTGTTTCTTTTATTATTTTAGGTCACTGTTTCTGCGCTTCATCTGGTCACTGACCCTGAATTGGATTTCAGTGCTTTCCCTCTGCTTCCTTATTTCAGTGTGCAACTGCACAGCTGTTGACTTAAGTCAATTTCAGAGAGTGGTCAGTATGCACTAGTTACTATTTGTCTACCATTTCTATCCCCCCAGATTTTATGTTTTTATTATATTGAGTTTTTTTTAAACTCATGGACATTGTATGTTTCTCCATTTATTTAGATCTTTTTTGACTTAATCATTAGCATCAAAATAGTTTTCAGCATACAAGTCCTATATGTTTTGTTAGTTTTTTTTTTACACGAGTATGTTATTTTATTTATTTATTTATTTATTTATTTATTTATTTATTTTTGGTGGCACTGGGAATGGAACCCAGGGGCCTTCTACCTCCGGGCTACACTCCCAGACCTATTTTATATTTTTTATTTGGAAACAGGGTCTCTTAAGCCAGCATGGCTGGCTTCGCAATCCTCCTGTCTCCGCCTCCCAAGCCTGGGGATTACAAGTGTGCGCCACCATGCCCAGCTAAGTTTTCTTTTATTACTCTTTTTTTCCACTGTGAATGGATATTGTATTTCATCAAATTTTTCTTCGACAATTGATATGATCAGTGAATTTTCTTTTTTGGCATGTATGTTAGTATGGTATAACACACTGATTGATTTTCAAATACTAAAACCCACCTTGCATTCCTATAATACATTCTACTTTGTTATGGTTTATAATTCTTTTTCTATATTGCTGAATTTTATTTGCTAATATATTGTTAAGTTTTGTGTGTTCATTTGGTAGTAATATTGATCTTTAGTTTTTTTTATCTTTTGTATTCTTTTGGTCTGATTTAGGTATTTGGGTAATACTAGTTTGAAATACTATTTTGAAATATTTATTCTGTTTTCTGGAAGATAGTGTGTAGAGTTGATTCTAATTTTCTTTGGATATTTGATAGAATTTTCCAATGAAACCATATGGGATTAGAGGTTTATTTTTGTAAGTTTTTAAATTTTGCACTCACTTTTCTGAATAATTATGGGACTATTCAAATTATGTATTGTAGTTTGTAGTAGATTTATTTTTTAGAAGTTTTGGGGAAGTTTTAAAATTATGCATTTAACAAGGCTATTTACTTTTTTTTTTTTTTTTTTTTGTGGTACTGGGGATGGAACCCAGGGGCTTGATATATGTGTGTTATTTAGTTTTCAAATGTTCATCTATTTCCTGTTACCCTTCTGTTAGGGATTTTAATTGGATTCCATTATTGAAGAACATGTTTTGTATGAGTTCAGTAGTTTTAAATTTGCTAAGGTTTTTTTAATGGTCTATTTTGGCACATATTTGACAGACACTAAGAACGTGTACATTCTGTTGTTGGGTTAGGCTGCTCAATACCCAGTGTTGGATAGAGACTGGATGTTGATTAGAACACATCATTTGTGATGTTTTTAAATTCTTCCGTCCTTTCTGGTTTTCTCCTGATTATTGAGAGAGTTGGACTCTGCAGTGGTGATTGTGGATTGTTCTTTTTTCCTTGCGTATTCTGCAGCTTTGTTGTTGGGTTGTTTAGAAATGCCGTGCCATCTTGGTAGACTGGCCGGTTGGTTATGTAACGTCCCTCCCTGTCTCTAGTGGTAGTCTGACCTGAAAGAAATACTCTGTTGAAATGGGGCTAGAGTTTTCAGTGCTTGTTATTCTCAGTGTTTTCATTTTAGCCTGTTTTACATTGATGTGGAGGTACTTTGTTATAATTTTAATTTTACTTTCCCCAACTAATGAGGTTTACTGTGTACTTTTTAATATATTTTTGAACTAGATAACCTTTTTTGTGAAGTATCTGTTAAGATCTTTTGTTCATTTTGTTTGGGTTTACCTTTTTATTGATTTATTATTATATTCTGGATATGCTGTTGTCCTAGTCTGTGATTTGTCTTCATATTCTTAAATCTAATATCTTTTTTTGTTTGTGTGTGGTACTGAGGATTGAACACAGGGACGTTCTACTTCTGAGCTCAGGTGAATTTTCAGTAGTAAACTAATTTTCTTTTTTTCCCTTACTGTTATGTACTTAATATTCTATTTAATTATATTGTATATTGCAATTTTGTCACCCATTTCTGCGATTTTCCCTTCTTTATCATAGAGGAGAGTTTAAAAAACATATGATGATCTCTTTTCTAACTTGTTATTTAGGAATTTTCATTGATTATCATAAAATGAGATTAGCTCTTTTTTTCTTAGTGGTATTTTTTTTTTTTGTTTTTTGGCAGTGGCTACTTTTATATATTTTCTGTCCTTTGAAATGTGTGGTACACAAAATTGTTTTTATTGTGGTGTTGGGATTGAACCCAAGAACATTCTGCCTCTGAGCTACACTCCCAGCCCTATTTTAACTTTAATTTTTTAATTTTGAAACAGGGTCTCATTAAGTTGCAGAGGGCTCTTCCTATCTCAGCCTCCTAAGCACTGGGATTATATGCATGTAACCCCACCTGCCTATTTTTTAATTTGAACGTTAAACATTTTCCAAGGCCTTCATTTGTGCTTTTTTATTATTGATGAATATTCTTATTTTTTTATTTTAAAGTCTGTCTTTTTATATCTTATATTTTATCTTTTATATTGTCATTTATTACATTTATCTTAACCCTAAATTTATTAGTGAATTTTGGAAAATAGTTTACCATTAAAAACTTTGCCATCCTCCTGTTTTAGCCTCCCAAGTACTAGGATTACAGGCATGCCCCACCACGAACAGCAATCTTTGTGGGTGGGGCAGGTGCTTCTGGGCATTGAATCCAAAGGGATTCTACCTCTGAGCTACAACCAACCAACCATCCATCTATCTATCTATTTTATTTATTTATTTATTTATTTATTTATTTATTTATTTATTACCAGGAATTGAATCCTGGAAACAGGGTCTCACTAAGTTGTGGAGGTCCTCACTAAGTAGCTCAGGCTGGTTGTGAACCTGTGAATCTCCTGCCTTCGCCTCCCAAGTACCGGGGTTACAACTGTGCCCCACCATGCCTGGCTTGACATTGTTTGATTTATTCTGAGATTTGGGTATGTGTTTGTAATTTCTGTGTTTTGTTGGATTAATGAGGGAAATAATGATGGTTAATTTCACTTATTAACAGTTTATTGTTTCCCATTTATTTTTAAAGAAATTATAATCACATTGCATATATTTTTAACTTTTTCCTTAATAATATAGTGTGAATATTTTCTTGGGTAATTAAATAATTTTTGATTCCTAAAGTTTGTGTAGTATTACAACATTCTATGTTGGGCTAGTTGATGAAAGCACTGTAATTGGTATTTAAAATTATGTTGTAGAAACTTTATTTCTTTGTTTTGGTATACTGGGGATTGAACTCAGGGGCATTCTACCTCTGAGTTTTACCTCCAGCCCTATTTTTTATTCTTTATTTTGAAATAGGGTCTCACTAAGTTGCTGAGTGCCTCACTAAGTAGCCGAGGCTGGCTGCGAACCTGTCATCCTCCTGTCTCAGCCTCCCAAGTAGTGGGATTACAAGTGTGTTCAACCACGCATGGTTTTTATTTGTATTTTTTAAGTGAAGCTTCATATATTTTTAAAAATATATGCCCCTGGTTCAAAATTCAAAGGATGGTAGAGTTACAACATTTTTCTGTTTTACTTTCCTTCCCTTTTAAGCACAACCAGTGTGACTAGTTCATTGTGGCTTTTTTTTTTTTCTCAGTGCAATTTTTTCTTTTCATAAACAAACAGCTGCGCATGGTAGTATACCCTGTAATCTCCCAGTACTTGAGAGGCTGAGACAGGAGGATCTCAGGTTAGAGGGACAGCCTCAGCAAATAGACTCTCACCAACCTAGCGAGACTCTTGTTTCAAAGTAAAAATAAGTAAATAAATTGAATAAATAAATAAATAAATAAGTAAATAAATAAAATAGGGCCTGTGGTGTAGCTTGGAGGTAAAATGCCACTGGGTTCAATCCCCAGTACTGAAATAAGTAAGAAACAAGAAAGTGTTTTACATTTCTTTTCTCTCTCCCTCCTTCTCTTCTCTTCTCTTCTCTTCTCTTCTCTTCTCTTCTTCTCTCTCTCTCTCTCTCTCTCTCTCCTCTTTTTGAGGATGGAACCCAAGGGCATTCTACCTCCGAGCTACACTCCTAGCCCTATTTTTTAATCTTTATTTTTGAAACAGGGTCTCGCCAAGTTGCAAAAGGCCTCACTAAGTAGTTGAGGCTGGCTGCAAACCGCCATTCTCCTGTCTCAGCCTCCCAAATGCTGGGATTACAAGTGTGCGCTACCACGCTCAGTTTCCTTTTTTATATAAATGGTTGTATCCTCTTTTTTTTTTTTAAACTGAGTGTACTTTGGAGATGACTTATATCATTATTACAGTATATTTTAAAATCTCATGAATTAAAAGGCTGCAAAGCATTTTGAGATATGGATTTGTCATGATTTACTTAATCAGTTTAGTATTTATTGGAGTTAGAATACTTTGAACTTGAAACTTTGTTTATTGAAATTTGCTTGTCAGTTTTTTTTTTTTTAACCTCCTACCCTTAGGGCTAGGGATTGTACCCAGGGCCCCTCATACATGCTATGTAAGTGTTCTACCACTGAGCTACACCCCTAGATCATCTCCTTCTTTTTAGAGTCTAGATTTTTAGGTTATATTCCACTTGCCATCCCATTACCCCACTTCTTTTCTTTGAGACATGCTTTCTGTCTTATAGGACACATAGACACATGAAAGAAATGAGTTAGCTGAGATTTGTGATGCACACCTATAATCCCAGTACTTGGGAGGCTGAGACAGGAGGATTGCAGGTTCTAGGCCAGCCTCAAAATAGGGCTGGGTGTGTAGCTCAGAGATAGAATGCTCCTGGGTTCAATATTCAGTAACACACACACACACACACACACACACACACACGAGAGAGAGAGAGAGAGAGAGAGAGAGAGAGAGAGAGAGAGAGAGAGGAGGGAGGGAGGGAGGGAGGGAGGGAGGGAGAGATATTGGTTCACTTATTCGGGGGGATGTTCTCTGAGCATAAGGAGAGAGAGGGCATTAGGCATGGGAGTTAGTATTTGAGGAATCCCAAGATTGATGGTTCCAATAGTTAAAAGTTTATTTAAACTGTGAAATAGAAAAAGATAAGAAATACCCAATTCATAAAATACTGCTTAAGGGATTGTAAAATGAAAATCTGGGTGACCCCTATCTAGGTCAAGAAATAGAACCTTGTCAATATCTGTACTTCTTGCCATTCATAGCTATCTACCAAGTCTTAGTGATCCTGACCAATGTCTCGTTTACTTGGATTTTTAAAAATAGTTTCATAAACTTATGATGTATTCCTGAACAATGAAATGAAATTGTGCTTGTTTTTGGAACTTGTCTCAAAGTTTTTAGATGTTGAACTTTTGCCCCCTAGAGAGTTGACTTGGAGGGGCGGTGTCAGGATGTGAGGGAGGGGAATGGGCGAGGACCTACGCCTCTTGGCTTACTGAAGTCTGGGGACTTCGATCACACTATTGTTAGGTGAGTCTGAGATCTTTTTGTACCAGCTGATGGAGCTACAGCTTCACAGTTGCCAGGATTCCAGAACTAGCTGTGTTTGGCTCTTTGAAGAACTGCTCTGACACACCTGCTTGCTGTGACTGGGATGATCTTGCCTGCTTTCTTTAGGTGCCAGTTCTTCTCCTCATGTTCCTGCTAGGTGTTTCTGCCTGTGTTCATGCTTAATAGCCCCTGTGGATTGCAAAACAGAATGAAACATTTCTAAAGTCCACACATTCTTTTCTTTCCTAATCTAGAAAAGCCATGGGATTTTTATTTTAGGCTTTGTTTGAACATACTTGTTCTTCTCTTTCATTTAGGTACCTGGAAAGCTTGAGCAAATCAAAGGGGTGTGTGTGTGTGTGTGTGTGTGTGTGTGTGTGTGTGTGTGTATGTGTGTGTAGAGTCTTAGAAAGTGGCATGGTGATACAGATTGTATCTGCTTTTTAAAAATAGAATATTCTATAAGTAAAAAACATAGAAATAAAATTTAAGATAGTTTTGCAAACAGCATCATTAGTACGTGCAGTTAATTCAATACATCGCAGTACCTCCTTATTCGTGGAGCATATGTTCCAGTACCCCCAGTGGATGCTTGAATCTGGATAGTACCATACTGCAAAAAGCAAAATCACAGATAATGGGGGAGGGGCTACTGTCATCTATTCTAATAAAAAATGTTGTCTAATAAAAATAAATGTTGATTGGGGTCCCATTAAACTGACTGCAAGACCCTTCAGTAGGTCACGGCCTACAGTTTAAAATTACAATGATTTTCTAGAGGAAGAACTTGGGTTTTGTTTTTTTTTTTTTTTTGGTGGTACTGGGGTTTCTGGAAACCCTTCTACCTCTGGGCTACACTGCCAGACCTATTTTATACTTTAAAAAAAAAATACGAAAACAGGGTCTCTTAAGCTAGCGAGGCTGGGCTGGCTTTGAACCTGCGCGATACTCCTGTTTCTGCCTCCCAAGCCATGGGGATTACAAGCCTGGGCCACCATGCCTGGCTAGGAAGAACTTGATTTTAAGTGACTAAATGGAGCAGAGGCAAACGTGTTGGGGTGTGCTGAAGAGCGCGGTCTCCGGAGAAGGTGAGAGCTGGGCTCAAATTCTGCCTCTGCTACTTGCTGGCCATTTGAGTGGATAGGAGAGTCTGCAAATCTTGGGTCACAGCCTGTTTTTTCTTTTAGTGGTGGTGGTGGGGGGGTTAAACACAAAGGCACTCCACCTCTGTGCTACACTGGCAGCCCTTTGTATCTTTTTATTTTGTCTCTTGCAACAGTCTTGCTAGGTCGCTGAGAGTCTCACTTCAATCGGGAGACTCTCCTGGAATCTGTGATCCCCCATCTCAGCCTTTCACATATTGGTGTGTGTCACCATAGGCGACCCGTAGCCTCCTATAAAATGGAAGTGACACTCATTGCCTCAGGATTATGAGGACCAAATGACAACTTGTAGCGTAAAGAAGAGTTCGGTACCCAGCAGCCATTATTAGGTATTTTCATTTGTTTCAGCCTTTTACATTTCTCTCATTTCTCTCATTTCTGGCCCACTGCTCTTTGTGCAGACTGCAGAATCTCTGACAGGAGTTACGGGGAGCATTAAGTAACAGACCAGGTAGATCAGAGTTGCTTATTTGATCTGCATACCCTTTGGGGTCAATTTAGATGGTTGCTGGGGTCTGCCCACAAACCCTGGTTTATTACAGGAGTGGGAAATGTGTAAAAGTGTTAGGCAGTTACAGAGCCCTTAATGGCAGGAGTGTTGGTCTTCCAGTTCTTGTAGAGGGGAAGGCTAAAAGGGTGTGTGTGTGTGTGTGTGTGTGTGTGTGTGTGAGAGAGAGAGAGAGAGAGAGAGAGAGAGAGAGAGAGAGAGAGAGAGAGATAGATAGATATCAGCTCAGGGGAAGGTCAGAGGACATAAAAAAAATCCTTCTGCTAGAGTTATCTCTCCTTTTCTCCCATAATTTCACATTTAAACTCTATTCCCACTTCCCTGTTCTCTTCTTTCCTTCCTTCTTTTCTCCCTCCTGCTCTTTTCCTTTTAAGAATGACTAGCTTTTATATTTTAGATAGCAGTTTATTTATAAAAGGAATTGGAGCAAATATGAACATAAAAATAAAAACATTTAATAAAATTAAGCTCAAATACCATATAATAATCAAGAGAAACCCATCCATTAAGATTTGGTCTTTTTTCTTTCAGTCTTTTCCCATGCATTTAACAGTTGGTAGCAAACTAAATTTGGTGGTGCACACCTGTAATAGTACTCGAGAGGCTGAGAAGGGAGGATGGCAGGTTTGAGGACATTCTCAGCAAGTAGTGAGACTCAACTTACGAAGAGACCCTGTTTCTAAATAAGAAATAAAATTGAGCTGGGGGTGTAGCTTGAAGGTATAATTCCTTTGGGTTCAATACCTAGTACCACAAACAAACAAACAAATAGATAAAATAGAGCAATGCTGTATATCACAGCAATACTGTATACTCAGGCACCTTAATGAAATACAAAACGGAGCCAGTGAGATGATTACAGATCAGAAAGGAGAGGATGGGAGAAGGGACACTGTAGAGACAGAGATCTCTTTTCCATAGGACTGTTGAGAGTGACCCACAATTCAACCTCTACTCTTAGACAGTCTGAAACAAGAAAGAGTTTTGACTTTAAAACCCCCTCCTTGCTTTCTACTATTTCTCCTTTATTCTGCTCTCTGCCTGAGGGCAAAGAACAGTTTTGGGAGGTGAGTCTTATGGAGCTGAAATTAACATCACATTAGATTGCTGGTTGAGTTGCCATTTTCTGTGGAATTTGAAAACTGTTTCTAACAGCCCTCCGTACCAGTATCCTAGTTGGTGCCTTCCCACTGCTTCTGGCCCCTCAGCCCATGCCTACACAGTGCCAGAGGAAAACCCAGTGTGGTGCTGGACGCAACCAGCTCTCTTCTGCAGCCTGGATCCAGATGTGCCCTAACAGGAGGCCAATTTGTTTTCTCTTTTCCCTCACAGATTTTGAAGCCAGCTTCATAAGGCTATTGGACAAAATAACTAATGGTTCTCGAATTGAAATAAACCAAACTGGTAAGCTCCATTTCTCTTCATTTTTAAAAGCAGCTACCTGTACTACTTAAAGTCTTCTTGATTCTCACTCTTTTTAATATATAGAGTAAATACTATACTGTGTTTAACATGTCACTAATCACTGTGTTATACAAGCTGTCATCAAGTAGGATGTTTGGAGGGTCATTCGGATTTAACATGAAGCTATGAGGAGATTGCACTGAAGTCTTCATTCTGGATTATTAAAATAATGTGTTCAGTTGGAAAGACCCAATTCCCTTTGAGCTCTCCCAATTTAAAGTGTACACATTTGATTTAAGGAAAGTAGAGGACTGAAAAGTTGAAATGAGTAAGTAAGCACCTCATCTTTTTCTACAATCAAAGTAGTCTCTACCTAACATTTACATAAATCTTTTCAAAGTCTTTTTACTTATATTAACACATTAAATTATTAAACTCTGAGATAGTTATACGTGCTGAGACCTATTTTTTAAAATTGTTTTGACTCTTAAAATTAAGTTTATACAAATACATGCAAAAATTATGAAAATCCCTTCACCTCTTTCCTCTTCCAGACCTTTCTCTAGGGTAGCCCATCACGGCAGCTGCGCACAGGGACACTTTCGTAACCAGGCTGTCAGCAGGGTCATGCTCTTCAGAGCTCTGCAGCTAGCAGTTTTTCACTAGTGTAAATGTCACACACAACTTTTCCTGCGGGTACATGCAGGTCTATCCTTATATTTCTGTGGGTTGTAGTATAGAGTTCCATTGTATGGATAAGCAATTTATTTAATTGTTCCCTACTGATAAACATTTGAGTTGTTTCTAGCTTTTTGTTTGCTACTAGAATCTTTATCTGTGTTGTGTAGGAGATTATGGCAAAGATCCTTAGCCTGATTCCATAAAGTCTATACCTTTACATACATATTCCACAAAGGAGTCTCAGACTTTCCTTGTATGTTGGCTCTCTTTTTAAAATTATTTTTCTTTTTAAGTTTTGAGATGGAGTCTCACTATCTTGCCCAGGCTGTACTCAAACTTCTGGGCTCAAGTGATCCTTCTGCCTCAGCCTCCAAGTATAGGTGCACACCACCATGCCAGTTACCATATGCTGGCTCTCTAAAGAAGAAGACAGGTTTGGAAATGTAGCTCAGTGGTCAAGCACTTGCTGAGCACGTGTGAGGTCCTGGTTGAATCCCCAATACTACCTGCATTAAAAAGATGACAGACTTGAATTTTTTTTTTTTTTTTTTTTTTTTTTTTTTGGTGGTGGTATTGGGGTTCCTGGAAGAACTTCTACCTCTGGGCTACACTCCCAGACCTATTTTATACTTTTTTTTTTCTTTAACAGGGTTTCTTCAGCCAGCGCGGTTGGCTTTGATCCTTCTGTCTCTGCCTCCTGAGTGCGGGGATTACAAGCGTGTGCCACCACGCCCGGCCAGACTTGAATTTACATGTGGCGCAGCACCACATGAAATTGTTAACCTGGAGCTACATTCACCCATACCTGATAGGAAGCAGGATTCAGGCATGAGATGTTTCAATGCCCTTAATCTTCCTTGCCTTATTCACTTTGAAATTGTTGCAGATTTTTTTCAGCAACTTATACTGTAATTCAGAAGGCAAACAATTTTATTCTCTAGTCATATTTGCATTGTAGGTTGAAAAATAAGTCATCTCTGTGAACCTGCTGACATCCCAGGTCCTCTGCACCCCTTCAGAATAGAAGCCAGCATTTTGGTTATCTGGTCGGTTTCTTGTTTGGTTGTTGTAGGCATAGACAGATGGAATTAAATGATTTTGTAGTTATATATAGCTTTCTTACCTAAAGGCTGGTGTTGTGACTTTGAATACTGTTTAGGATAAATGACCCAGAATCCTTTTATTTGAGCAGTATCAGTCACTTTGATCAGAATATGGTCCTGATTTTGATTGTTTGTACTTTGGTGTTTAATGTAGTAAAACCTAGATAGATGTATTTTATGAAACTCTCAAGAGCTGTTTCCCATTTGAGTGACTGAACTTATCTCTTTCCTTTAATGTTAAATTTATTTATTTTTGGTACTGGGGATGGAATTTAGGAGCATTGTACCTCTGAGCTACACCCCCAGCCCTAGTTTTTAGTGTTTTTATTTTTTTATTTTATTTTATTTTTTTGGTGGTACTGGGGTTCCTGGAAGCCCTTCTACCTCTGGGTTATACTCCCAGACCTATTTTTTTTTTTACATTTTTATTTGGAAACAGGGTCTCCTAAGCCAGTGCACGCAGCTGGCTTCGAACCTGCGCGATCCTCCTGTCTCCGCCTCCCACGCGCGGGGATTACAAGCGTGCGCCACCACGCCTGGCTAGTGTTTTTATTTTTGAAGCTGGGTCTCACTGAGTTGCAAAGGGCCTTGCCAAGTAGCTGAGGCTGTCCATGAACTGCCATCCTCTGGTCTCTACCTCCCCGAATGCTGGTATTACAAGCATGCGCCACCATGTCCGGCAATGTTAAGTTTATTTTTGATAAATTATGCCAGAAGATATTGCAAAAGATTTTGAGATGCAGAAATACTTTGTTTACCCATTTATCCTTCCTCACCCTAATCATCTAGGGGGTTACACTTTGTTTTTTTTGTGTGTTATGTAAATCGATAAGTTTTTAGATGATATAAATATGTGAAAAACTGAATAAAGATAATGAAGAGCGTTCACTAAAACCACCAAGTAATTTCAGATATATCCATTTCTTAATATTAAGTTAGAATAGCTCTCACTCATTGAATGGACAGAGCACTTGCCTTTTCTAAGCACCTTGTTTGGTAAGTGAAATGCATGCGAAACCTCGCTCAAGGGGCCTAGAGGATGCCAGCTCCAGCTGTTGGTGTGATGATTTAAAACCTTCGTCATGAGCCTACCACCAGCACAGTTCAACAGCGAGGTGCCGACGAGGAGCCCTTCTCTGTGCCCTGCCCTGACTTTGGCAACTCAGATGGCTAAGGGAAGGGTTTAATTTATTACTGTTTCTTAAGTTACACTCACAGTTTATTATTGTTACAGAGGCTTGACAGGAGTGAGTCAGCTTTTGGAGTGAAGTGTGGGCTCTTAGGAGTGGCATTTTGAACTCCCTTGGATGCCCTTGTCTGATTCTCCCCTTGGGACTCCCTGCATTCGTTGCCTTGTGACACTTGGTTTCGTTCCTGCTGCATCTGGCTGTTTTTCCTCTGGTTTAAGGGACGACCTTGTATTATCAGCCCGGCCTCCTGTGTGGTGGAGCTGTGGAGCACGACTGTAGTGTCCTTCGCAGCATTGGCTATTACCTGGAGGGTCTTCTCTGCCTGGCTCCATTTATGAAGCACCCATTAAAAATAGTTCTGCGCGGAGTGACCAATGACCAAGTAGACCCTTCGGTGAGTATTGAGGCCAAACCATGGTATGGTGTCTCCTTTGTCTTCTCTCACAACTTCTGAGAAAAATGTTTCTTAAAAGCACACCTTCTTTTTGAGCATATTTTTTTACCTTGAGATCTAGAGGTTAGTTCACTCCAGGAGGCAGTTGAACCAAGCCTCGCCATCCTCACATTCAGGATGAGTGCTGACGCCCATCAAGTGCCGTTCATCGTTGTGTCTAGGAACCTTCTGAACAGATGCTTGCCGTCTCATGTCCGACATGAGATCCGGTTCTGTTGGCTGAGGCGTGCGTCATGGCTGAGGTGCGCGTCATGGGAGAGCTGAGGCTAGAGGGCAGCAGACCAAAGTTTTGGGCAGGAAATAGTCTCTTGGCATTGTCACAGCCATAAACTCGAGCACTTGCTTCATCTGAGAAGAGTTTGCAGATGAGAAAACAGCATCGGGGCAGGGAAGGAATGTGTGAGCTTGATGGTTTGTGGATACCCGCAAGCTTCTTACTAAGCATTCTAATGTTCTTACGTGTATGGGAGAATGGTGCAACAGATAACGAAGATGTTCATTTTGATCACCCCACATCCATCTTACTGCCAGTCTTAGACATCTCACTTTTGGATATTTTCTGCCAGAAAAGGTATTTTACAGCTGATGGCCATGAAGTTCTAACAAAGAAGCGCCCTCTTCATTACCACTGCAGACTCAGGCTGCAGCCAGTGTGCGGGCAGCTTCTGAGGTGGACAGTGAGGTGTGTCACTTTCCTAACTGGGAAAGACCAGTTAGTGCTGGAGTGAGCCCCGAAGCTGAGGCTGCTGGCATTCAGTAAGATACCCACTAGTATCATGGTTAATGTGTTCTTAGGAAATAAAAAACTTATTCCTCAGTTCTTGGAAGTTCAGCTGCATAAACTCATTCCCAGCATGCTAAATATAATTCAAGATCTGAAATTCTTTGCTGTAAAGGAATGTTACATAAGTTGATTAGAATTTTAAATTAAGTGATTGTTTTTCCCCCCCTGAATTTTCTAGAAAATTCTAGGAAATAGGTCCTTTGGTTAAAAGTATGAGATGAGGCATCTACATTTTAGATTGCAAGAAGGCAAAGTGTCTCAAATAATGGGAAATGGTCCTGAAGTATACTTGGGTCTTGAGTGTGGTATATCCTCGTTTTGAATTCTTTTCTGTAATTGCTAATAATTTTAAAGGCTCTTCTCTCTGGCAATATTAAATGAGTTTTTGAAGAAAAATTTTATATATTGATGGTGCCAATGATCAGTTGATGATTTCCCCTGAAATGGTACTTATTTTTTCTCTTATGCAGAGTATTTTTAAAAATCTGTTTTCATATGCTGCAGGACTGTCTGCTTTTGCCAGATGCATGGCTAAATGATAGAGTGTAGTATACTTGGCTCTGGCCGAGGTTAAAATAAATATGCCTAATTGTGGGTAAAGAGTAACTTCATTACCTGTGGTGTCTTCATTTCCAACTTCCAATTCAGCACATGGTTTCCCATCAGTTCATGTCTCCATTTACTCACTTCATAGAAGGATGAATATCCTGAGTCATTTTTAGGGGACTCCATTCTTACTGGGATAGACAGCTTATAAATTTGGCTAGGAAGGTAACAAAGACCTTGGACTCTTAGAGAGGTACAACCAAAGTGCTGAGTGTTGTTGCCTTCATCTGTTTGTATTGCTATATCAAAATACTCGAGACTGGGTAATTTATATAAAAAAGAGGGTTCTTAGAGTTCTGTAGGGTGGGACTTTCAAGCACATGGTGTCATCATCTGGTGAGGGCCTTTGTCATACAGAATAATGTGACATGGAACCTCACGTGGCAATACAGAGAAAAGTTAGGCCAGACATCTTTTTAGTAGAAACCCACTTCAGGATAATAATATCCTTAATCCATTCATGAAGTTGACATCCTCACAACTTAGTCATTTCCTAAGTGTCCTACCACTTTAATTACTGTTAAAATGCTGATTACATTTTAATATGTTTTGGAGAGAAGATTAGAAATCTAGCAGTTGAATAAGGTTTCTAGAAGAGGGAAAACCGTGGTATGACTTTTCAGATGATAGTTCTGAGCTCAAGTGAACAGTGAATTGGAGGGTGATGGGCTAGCTTGGACATTCTGGGGATGGAAGGGGGGCAGATATGGAGGGCAGTATTAGCCAGGGCGACTTTGTAACCTAAAAACGATTTGAAGACAGACTGGGAGCAAGTTCCCGAGCCATAAATAACTCCATGGTTTTTGTCCTACTTGGCTTTACTATATTTTAAATTGTTATTTTAGAGTGCACTCCTCTACCTATTAAAAAGTCAACTGTAAAACAGCCCAGACAAGCTGTAAGCTGTTCAGGAGGGGTTCCAGAAGAGGGCCTTCTTATCAGAGGAGATGGTAGCTGTATGAGTGTTAGTGCCCTCAGGACCTCTCAGTGGGTTAGGATGTGGAGGTGCGACACTGATCCTGATCATGCTGGCCCGCTAGGCCTAGGCTAATGTGTGTGTTTGTGTCATTTTATTTAATTCATTATTATTTTATTTTGTATGTATGATGCTGGGAATTGAACCCAGGAGTATTCTATAGAATCTCTGAACTACACGCCAGAACTTTTTATTTTTTATTTTGAAGCAGTTTCTTGCTAAGTTATTGAAGCTTGCCTCAAACTCACTACTGTCTCAATCTCCCAAGTATGGGATTACAGGTACCACCACATTTAGATGAATCTTTGTGTGTGTGTGTGTGTGTGTGTGTGTGTGTGTGTGTGTGTGTGTGTGTATGGGTCTGGGGATGGACCCAGGGGCATTTGCTCTCTGAGCTATACCCCCTGCTCTATTTTGTATTCTTTATTTTGAAACAAGGTCTCACTAAGTTGCAGAGGACCTCACTAAATAGCTGAGGCTGCCTGCAAACCACATGCGCCACCACACTTTTAGTTTTTTTTTTGTTGTTTGTTTGTTTTGTTTTGTTTTTTTTTTTTTTGTTTTGTTTTTGTTTTTTTTTTTTGGTGGTACTGGGGTTCCTGGAAACCCTTCGACTTCCGCGCTACACTCCCAGACCTATTTTATGTTTTTATTTGGAAACAGGGTCTCTTAAGCCAGCATAGCTGGCTTCGAACCTGCGGGATCCTCCTGTCTCTGCCTCCCAAGCGCAGGGATTACAAGCGTGTGCCACCATGCCTGGCCAGCATTTTTAACAAGAAAAGTTTTTTTTTTGGTTTTTGTTTTTGTTGGTACTGGGGATGTAACCCAGGGGCTTTCTACCGCTGGGCGACACTCCCAGACCTATTTTATCTTTTATTTGGAAACAGGGTCTCACTAAGTTGCTGAGAATCTCATTAAGTAAGTAGCTGAGGCTGACTTCAAACTTGTATGATACTCCTGTCTCAGCTTCCCAAGAACTGGGATTATAAGCATGCGCCACCACGCCTGGCCTAACAAGAAAAATGTAAAGAGTAAAAAATAATATGAAAGAAATTATAAATGGGCAGTACCATATAGCCCATCCATGTGGCAGGCATGTAGTGGCCTTACTATGTAGGTTAATGTAATGACCTTCAACTGGGTGGGGTGGCTGTGTAGCTAATTGGAGGCAGAGCCAAGACCAGGGCTTTTCTCTGTACCTTCTACTCCTGTTTCCTGCCCTCCATGCCCTGTGATAGTGTTAACCTTGTTAGGGCCAAGAGGGGAGTGTCTCAGTCCAGTGGGAATAAGTAAGGGAGTAATTCTTTTTCTTGTGTTGGAGCAATATTCTCTGACTTTCTAGATGTACATCATTTGAATGTCATCTTTATACCCTATGAAAAGTCCACAGATGAGTAATAAAGACCTTCCCGGAGCTCAGAATGGGGAAGAGCAAAGGCTTGCCATTAGCTGTGCTCCTGTCCTTGCAGTCCGGGTCTGTGCTGCCTTGTGTATTTCGAGGATGTCTTTCTCTCACTGCCCTCGCCTGGTAGAATCACCACCTGTGTCTGCACCCATGGTTAGCTTCGTGTAAGTCATTTGATTTGCTTTGACTCTGAGTGCCATCAGCTCTGAACATTAAAAAAGCATATTGCCGGCTGGGCATGGTGGCGCAAGCTTGTTCGAAGCCAGCCTCGCTGGTTTAAGAGACCCTGCTTCCAAATTAAAAAAAAAAATTACAAAAAGATTAATAAGAGGCTGTTTTCTTTCATAGTGTATATAGCTCTAAGAATAAACAGAGACCCCAGTTTGCCTTCTGTGTTTCTCCATGCCTTTGCATGTGATGCTTAAGGAGACTGCAAGGCAGACATAGGTCTCATCAGTGAGAAAGCAAGGCTCAGAAGTCCCATGGCTTGTAATATTGCAGGCGTACTTGGGGCAGAGTAGTTGAAAGCCAGCCTTTTCTCTTTTTTGAACTGTATCATCTGTCTGGTTGCTAAGCCTTGTCTGCCTTTTGGACTTTTTCTTTTTTAATCTGCCCAAGGTTTAACTATGTCTTTTTTTTTTCCCCTCAAATAATTATAGGTTGATGTTCTTAAGGCAACTGCACTCCCTCTGTTGAAACAGTTTGGGATTGATGGTGAATCATTTGAGCTAAAGGTAAGGGTATATTGAGCTGTTGAGAGTATGTATTGTGTAAAAGATTTTCTTATCAAGTCATTGGAAGAGCTGTGTGACTCAGTGTGTATGTGGGTTACATCTGAAGTCGTCATTTACCAGAAGGCCCACAGGACTCATGAACCAACACTGTCTTTGAACTGCAAGGGACCCTGTAGTAATGCCAGTGGTAGCTAGCAGTCAGGTTGACTCAGCCCGTGGCAGGTGCTGCTGTAAGCATTTCATAGGACTAACTGCTTGACTCCATAGCAGCTGTGCCCTGTCAGTGAGCTGTGAAGCGGAGCAGCAAGGGTTCTGGCTCTACTGCCTCTCTGATCTAAATGATCTAGATACAATTTGTGTTTCTAAACAGGGAAAATTACTTTTTAAAAAATAATGTAGAGTTTGCTGGGCGTGGTGGTGCACACTTATACTCCCTGTGCTTGGGGGGCGAGACAGGAGGATCGCGCAGGTTCTAAGCCAGCACAGCTGGCTTAAGAGACCCTGTTTCAAAAAAAAAAGTATAATATAGGTCTGGGAGTGTAGCGCGGAGGTAGAAGGGTTTCCAGGAACCCCAGTACCACCAAAAAAAAAGTATAGAGTTTTCATACGTCATATATTTGTATAGAATAAGAAAAAGGGCTTTCTAATAGTGAAGAAATGGGATCAGCTAATGAAGTGGGTTCCTCTGATGAACTAGTGTGAAAAAATAGGTGCCAAATGGCGGTGAAGTGACCTCAGGATTATGCAGATGAGGAGCAGAACCACTTTGACATTGATTCGGATGTGCTGCCAAGTACAGACCCTCTTGCAACTAATATACGATGCTGTTGGGTTTGAAGGGGTGGATGGATTGAACATGGAGGAGCTCTCTGCCTTGTGAGGAAGAGCTCACCAGTAAAATGGCACTTTCCCAGGTAGGGTGTCTGGGGAATCCCTGCTCTGCTGCACCTCCATCCTTGCCTCACCCCCTTCTTCGTTTTATGCAGATTGTGCGACGAGGAATGCCTCCTGGGGGAGGAGGTGAAGTGCTTTTCTCTTGTCCTGTAAGGAGGGTCCTGAAGCCTGTTCAGCTCACAGATCCAGGAAAAATTAAACGTATCAGAGGAATGGCGTATCCTTGTATTGGGTTTAGATGTCTTTCTTTCTTTTTCTTGCCTCACTAAGATTAGAATGACTGACTGCTTTACTTTTTCCTACGATTATTTACATTTAAAACAAAAGTGTTGGGAAAGTTTTAACAGTGCATCCATGATTGTAAGTTGAGATACAATATTTTCTTGTCTGCCTCACCACAACTAGATTGATTGATTTGCTCATTTTTTTTTTTTTAATACATAAGCATGTGTCTTCAAGAAGAAGGAGATGCTCTTCTGAGAGCTTTGGTTTGGGAGCCATGCATGTACTGCAGTCCCTCCCTCCCTCAGCTCATGTGAAGGAAACAAGCTATGTAACCACATGGTTCTAATAAAACATGTAAAATGATGCAGGACTGTGCAGTGGGCTGGGGTGCTTATGGTAGGGAGTGGCCACTTTTGTCTTAAAGATTTAAGAGAGTTGGAATAGTGGATAAAACTACTATTTATTTATTTATTTATTTATTTATTTATTTTTGTGGTACTGGGGTTCCTGGAAGCCCTTCTACCTCCGGGCTACACTCCCACAGGCTACACTCCCAGACCTATTTTTTAACTTTATGTGGAAACAGGGTCTCTTAAGCCAGCGAGGCTGGCTCTGAACCAGCGCGATCCTCCTGTCTCTGCCTCTCAAGCGCGGGGATTACAAGCGTGCGCCACCACACCCGGCATAAAACTACTATTTAAAGTTTACTCTCTAGGTACTTTTATTTTTTGTAGTACTAGAGATTGAACCCAGGAGCATTCAACCTCTGAACTATATCCCTAGCCCTATTTTAATTTTTTTTTTTTTTTTTTTTTGGCAGGTCTGGGATGGAACCCAGGGGCATTCGACCTCTGAGCTACACCCCTGCCCTATTTTTTGTTCTTTCTTTTGAAACTGGGTCTCACTGAGTTACAAAGGGCCTAAGTAGCAAGGCTGTCAGTGAACCATGATCCTCTGGTCTCAGCCTCACGAATGCTGGTATTACAAGCGTGTGTAATACCACGCCCAGCTTAATTTTTATTTTAAAACAGAATCTTGCTAGGTTGATGAGAGTCTTAGTACTTGCTGAGGTTGACCTTGAACCTGCAATCATCCTGTTTTAGCCTCCCAGAGTACTGGGATTAAAGGTATGTGTCACCACACCTGGCTCTCTGTGTACTTACATTCTTATAATCATCTTATTTGCCATATATTTAAGTCTCAGCATAACTCTTGAGTCCACTTACATCCTGTTTTTCAGATGGGGAAACAGGCCTAAAAAATTTAATAAATTTGTTGATAATATCAGACAGCTAATAATGACAGAGCTGTCATTAAAACCCTGTTGATCTGACTCTAGAGCCCAGGCCTTTAAC
Organism: Muscardinus avellanarius; assembly: GCF_963383645.1. NCBI lineage: Eukaryota > Metazoa > Chordata > Mammalia > Rodentia > Gliridae > Muscardinus > Muscardinus avellanarius. Next base: position 68,194,381 of record NC_137799.1, on the reverse strand, counting down.
CTCTGCTTTTTTCCCCATAGAACGGAGAAGGCATTTGAACAGAGCCTGGAAGGGCAGAGGCTTGTGACGCAGAGCAAGAAAGGAGAAAAGCGGGTCTGTGCAGAGGCAGCCACGGTGCGCTGTGCCTGGGGAGGGCAAGCAAGGTGGCATGGCAAGGAGTTGGGTCAGTCAGTGGCATTTGATGCGAAAGATGGGGTGTGAAGACAGGCAGGAGCCAGTGAGGAGCAGGAGGCCTTGCTCCTCATGGAGCTCAGAGGAGTCGGCCTTGATTCTCAACGCAGTCATTTGCATATGGAGGAGGAATTTGTATGTTAAGAGGACAACTTTGGTGGTAATGTAAGAACTTTTAGCCCACTGTGGAAATTTTGAAAAGTGCAGGTTAAAAATACATCACCTAATCGCCACCACTTGGAGACACAGGTAACAGGGAATGATCACCGTGCCCTGTAGAAAGGTGGTGAGGGCAGAGTCCAGAGGACAGGTGAGAGCGGTTCCAGAGGCAGAAGGGGTCCGACACAGGGCTTACCTGGTCAGTGGTAAAGACATAGGGAGTCAGGGAGGATGATTTTGATGTTTCCCACTAGGACACCTGAATAAAGATGTTTGCTCTGACGGTAGCTACAAAGTTCAATGTAGGGTAGAGAAGAGTATACACACACGTTGAGGTTGGAGGTTCATCAGGATGGTATTAGGAGGTAAGTACAGAAAGGAAATTAGAACTGTAGATCTTAACTTGGCAAGGGAAGGGCTTGAATGAGTGATTTGGAGTTGGCTACCATGTGAATTGTAGAGGAGAGTGTCAATAAATAGCAGAATAAAGAGAATAAAGAAAACAGAGTCTTGGGGAAGCCCAACTCAGCACCATTGAGAGCCCTGAGGAGTCAGAGGCCCTTGGGAAGAGCTCTTCCACAAAATGGTGGACATAGAGCCCAGGTGTCCAGTTCTAAGTGGTAAGCTGAGGGACGTGATGATGTGTTGGGGCTGCACTTTAAATACTGTGTGTGTATGGGAGGGGGATATTGGAGATTGAACCCAGGAGTACAATACGTCTGAGCTACATCTCTAACCCTTTTTATTTTATTTTTTTATTTTGAGACAGGGTCATGCTAAGTTCCTTCAGGTGGTCTCACACTTGAGAACTTCCTGCCTTAGCCTGGGATTACAGGCTTATGCCACCTTGCGCTTTTCAAAATCTTGACAGGATTAAGTATTCACATATTAAAGATAAAGATAAGGTGATAACTTGATGAGAAGAGAGTGTAAAATGTTCTCCCTTGTTTAAAATAAAAAAGACTAGCAATGATTTGAGGGGTTTTTGAGTTGGATAAAGCAGAGCTAAGTAAGGAAGAGGGAGATGGAGAGTGAAGGTAGGTAGGGGAATAGGAGCCTGGGCTGGCGTCAGACAGTTCTGGCTCCAGCTCTGCTGTGCTCTTGTTATAGTAGCACATTGGCCCAGAACCTTGGTTGACTGTGTGTCGGGGGCCTGTTATACCTACTGCGTGGTGCTCCCATGAGGTTAAGGTAGGGGATGAACTGCATGAGGCACTGGTCTGGTGTCTAAGTCTTTGGTAGCTGCCATTATTTTTAATCTTATTTGGGGTGGTGGAGGTGAGCAGAAAGGGATGGGGATGAGTTTTCATTTTTTATTGAGTTAGAATGGGGTCAAGGGTAAGGGGAAATCAGGGAGGGTGATAGTGGGGTGTAGTAACTGAGATACAAGGCGTAGGTGGTAGCAGTAGGGGCTCGGCTGAGGCTGAACTTTGTCATGGTGGCAGAAGCACCAGTTTCGTCCAGGGATTTGCTTGACAGGGAGGGTGAGCAGTGCAGGAGCCAGGCTGAAGAGGTAGAATAGTGACAAGCATGTGCCTTCCTCAACAAGGCAGTGGGGCTCACTGTCCTGGAGAAGGCAGGAGGCCAGGGATTGAGGCCTTAATAGATGTGAGGATCAGGCAGTGCCATGCAGAAGGACAAGGAATTGCGTAGGGAACTCTGTTTCAGGGTTTTAGATATTAAAGGTGGCAGAACTCTAGGTGCTGATGAGGTCTGGGTAGGGATGGCGTTGGCAGCCGAGATGATGGATGAACAGAGCAGTGGGTTTCCTGATGGAAGTGTGGCCAGGGCAGGGGGTAGACCAGGATGCCTCCTTCTCAGGGTAGGATGGGTGCTTAGTGTAAAGTCTGGCATTCTCTGGAGGTTTGAGGATGGCCTTACTTGGAGGAGGGGGACATGTGATGTGGGCTTGTCTTAGCTTGAACAGTTTATAGGTGGTGAAGGACAGAACAGAGTGGCAGCACAGTGCTGAAGAGAGCAGTTGGTAATTGAAAGGTCAAACTTGTGGTGCTGCCTGAAATCCTTCATAAGAATCATTAAGAACAGGGGAGTGGCTGAGCATGGGAGCATGTGCCTGTAATCCTAGCTGCTCGAGAGATTGAGGCAGGAAGATCTCAAGCTTGAGGCCAACCTGGCTAACTTTGTCATGGTGGCAGAAGCACCAGTTTCGTCCAGGGATTTGCTTGACGGGGAGGGTGAGCAGTGCAGGAGCTAGGCTGAAGAGTGAAGGAGCTAGGCTAGTTCCTGTCCCAAAGTACAATGAGGGCTGGGGATGTAGCTCAGTGGTGGGGTGCTTGCCTAGCATGTGCTGGGCTCTGGGTTCCATCCTTGGTCCACCCCTTCTCCCCAAATATATAAACTAAAGAGTAGAGGAATATTTTAACAAAGCGTCCTTGAATTGTCTGTTCTCTGCATGGTTTGCCTGGGCCCATCAAAGGGTCAAGCTTTTATGTATGAAAATGTGGGCAGGTTGAGGAGAAATGGTTCCTGTCCTGGAAGCCCCCAGCTTGATGAATATTGGTCAGGTGACTTCCTAAGGTGATGCTCATCTGTAGTGTTCTTGGATAATGAGTTGCTGGAACAAGGTTATAGAGAAAGTTATAAAGAAATAGAAGTACCATGTGGCAGTTGTGTGTGTGTGTGTGTTTTAACCAAATATACTTTTTTATTGATCCATGTGAGTCACTTATAACGGATTACATTAATAGGCACATTGTATTCTAACACATATAGAACCCCCAAATCGAACTCTGTTCTTGGCCATTCAAGGGTGTTCCATTTTTCATTGTTGCCGAAAGTGTTCCAGTTAAAAGTCTCCTACATGAAAGGCTGTACACTTTCAGGACCTGAGATGTGTTCCCCAAATGCTGCATGTGGCACTGAACTCTGGTGAGAATCCGGTCTCCATGGTCTGGGTCTCCATGGTCTGGAAATGTGGCCTCCGGCAGTGCGCTTGGTTTGTGTGGGAGCATCATATGGGGCACCCTCTGTGCTCAGATCTGGGAGTTCAAAAGCCGGGCTGGTGCTCCTTTGATGGTGGTGGTGTTGGGTCATGGGGAACCCTGGTTTTTTATAGAGGAGAACATAAAAGCAAAAAAAAACTGTGATGCCTGGGCTCTTGGGTGCAGCTCTGTTTCTTCCTGACTTCTCCTGCTAGTGTTTTTTGAACTTTCCCTGTATAGAATTTGAGCAAGAAGGACCTTTGCGAGGTCCCATGTCCCTCTCTCAGAGGGACCTAACCACCCCAGTACATCTCTGACTGGAGACTTCCTCCCAACTCCCCAGCAAAGTCTACCCAGTATTCTCGTTCAGATTCTTGTCTGTAATCCAAACGTTCCGGCCATTGGAGAGCTGCCCATTTAACGAACACTCAAAGGTGGATTTGAATTATCACCTTTTTTTTTTTGCCAGTTTTCAAGCCTGGGGGAAAAAAGAGAGCTACCTTTGAGAAAAACTTGAGTTTTGTGATTTTTAACTTGCAGGGCTGGCTGACTGAGTGTTGGACTGAGCTTGGTGGTTTTCCCCATAGGAGGCTGTGGTTCTCTGTGGGAGAACTGTGGTTTTAACCAAGTTGCCCCCCAGCAGAATGATGACTCCGAGGCCAGGGCCTGAGGGAACCAGTGTTGGTCCCTGCCAGCAGCTGTGAATAGATAGTAGTTACCTTTTTATTGAGTGCCATCCACTCTGTTGCTCCATGTGGTAAGAGAGAAAGGAGCACTCTGTTTTAGTTCCATGGTGCTGTCCCAGAGCCCATGATTTGGTATATAAGAATTAAATGAAGAAGCTGGGGAAATACAGAAGAGGGGAAATGAATGGGAATTTGTGGGATAATCTGGTTTCTTTTCTTTGATTGTAGGGAAGGTACTTTGAGAGAGAATATGTCTCTCTCTGTATCTGTGTGCCTCCCTCTCCCTCTCCTCTTCTTTCTCTCTCTCTCTCTCCTCTCTCCTCCCTCCCTCTCTCTCTCTCTCTCTCTCTCTCTCTCTCTCTCTCTCTCTCCCCCCCTCCCCCCCCCATACATACACATCCACACACTTACCGTCCTGGTTTCCATATGTCTGGAGGGATGAGAGGAAGATAATTTTTTGAAAGCCAGATCTGTCTTATTTTGACCAAGTGGTTCTGTGTCCTAAGGACTTACGCTAGAACAGGCAGTTGTGGTCCTTGCTAATGCTACTGAGAGTGTAGAATAAGGTGGTTATGTATTTGAAAAAACTTGGGGAGTCACGGACACCATGGGATTGCATGTCAGCATGGTGACATCTCCTGACCTGTCCCCAGAGGGTGGCACCCACTGGGTCCAAAGGGACTGTTTGTCTAAACTGCCTGTGGCCAAAAATATCTTCTGAACAGAAGAGGTGATGATGTAACTGGATTCTTTGTATGTATTGAAAAATCCTTCTTTGCTCTTTCCTCATTTCAGGCTTGTCCTTTTGAGTCCAGTCAAATATTTATTGACTATTTCCGAGTTCAAAAGTAATGTATTAGAGAGTTGTGAGGGGTAGAGAAGTACAGCCTCTACCCTTGTGGAGTGTGTGTTCTCTTTCAGGAGCAAGAGCAAGATGCCTGCATGTGAAGGGAGGTACATGGTGAGTTCAGTTGGGCGCTGGCTAGAGGGATTCAGGAGAAAGAGGAGAAAGAACTCAGTTGAAGAGTTTGGACCATTCAAATGGGTGGAAGGGCTCAGTGTAGTCAGGTTGGGGACAACACCGAGCAGATGGGAGGTCCGACAGCAGGAGGCAGGAGGGCTGGGAGTCACCGGGAGACTTAGCAGAGGAAGGGAGAGTGCTCCTGTAGTGAAGTGTCCAAGGAGAGCCAGGCAGGGGGGCTAGATACCAGGACAGGCTCCTTGTGCGGCATTTTGTTTCTGAAGCTCCGATGAGAATCAGATGTGTTGTTGATAGTAGTTCTTGAAGTCTGGCTGGAGTGAGCATCTTGCTTTGTTTGTTGTACTTGGCGCTTAGGTTTGGATCAGGATGGGAAAGTCACATGCCGTTATTCTTCTAATTATAGTCCCACATGTACAGCTGGTTCTTGACCATATATTGCATACTGAAACCACTTAGAACTTATTTTTAATTTAACATGTAGGGATGGGAAGCCAGTTTCTCTTATAAAAAGACCTGCTTTTAGATGCTCATTTCCACATCCTCAAGTACCAACTTTTTCAGTTGTGTTCTGATATCTTCCCCTTCCTTTCCTGGTGTAGAAGTGCAAGGCATCATGCACAAATGGAGTAATTAACTCAACTAATAGAAAGTGGGACCTCTGAGTCTGGAAATCCTTGGGCCTGTGTAAACAGCAGCTATCTTTCTCCTTCATGGAACGTTCTGTGCTCTGTCAGCCTACCAGGAGAGGATTGGCCCAGTCTTGCCCAGTGTGATGTCCGTTCTGACCTTGGGTTCTTAAGAGGCAACGGTAATGGACAGAGAATACAAAAGTGTTCGCAGGTGTTGAACTTCAAAGGAAGCCTTGGGTCACCATTTGTGGAGAGACAAGTGTCCTTCCTCTTGGAATTGAACCATTTCTGGAGAAACAGATGTGAACAGGAAATTGGAGGCAAGGTTGAGGAACTGTTTATACTTTCCATTCTTTGAATTTGGATTTTTTTTAAACCTTGATGGTTTAATTCTTTTATAACAGTAGTTAAAAAAAATTGAGTTGTGATACTATAATGTTAAGTAATTAAATATGGTTGTAAGCCATGTATGATGGTGCACGCTTATAATCTCAGCATTCAGGAGGCTGAGACCAGAGGATCTTGGTTTGTAGATAGCCTCAGCTACTTAGTGAGGCCCTTTGCAATTCAGACCCTATTTCAAAAATAAAAACACTAAAAGAGCTGAGGGTGTAGCTTGGTGGTACAATGCCCCTGGGTTCCATCCCTAGGAACACACACACACACACACACACACACACACACACACACACACACACACACACACAATGGACAATATGGTTGGAAAAATGGAAAAACAAATCCCAGTTTGGTATTACAGCTCCAGAAGACTTTGCAAGGTTTAGAACTGACTTTCTTCTGTTCCGTGGTCCAGCCAGCATGACACCCTTAACTCTAGGTTGCAGGTACTCTGTGCGTGTGTCACCTCAGATGGCAAACCGGATTGTGGATTCTGCAAGGAGCATCCTCAACAAGTTCATACCTGATATCTATATTTACACGGACCACATGAAAGGAGTCAACTCTGGGAAGTAAGTGTCTGCATTTTGGAATCACTTTTGCAGCTGCCTGAGCATTTTTCTCACACTTCTTCTGATTGGAGTTAAATCTGCCGGCTCTGATATTGGGCTGCAAAGGGAGAATGATTTCAGAATGGATTATTCTGACTGATTGCTACTATCACCAACAGACATTTCTTGAGTGCCTGTCCCGAGGAAAGCATCCCAGTGGTTAGTACTGGGAGCAGAGGGTGCATTCCTAATCTTGGGGAATTAACATATATTTTTCAGTAAACAGCTATAGATTCCATCTGTACTCTCTTCTAACAGATAATTGAAGGGAATAGAATTTTTCCTACCTTGAGTAAATAACAGGGAAAATATCCTCTATTGTCTGATTGCAGCTCAGCTTTTCTCTCCATCTGGGACTAACATACCTAAATCCAGAGGAAATTGTTATTATAGATTTGTGTTTGGAGTACTTAAAAGGCTTTGCTGAAAAATAAAAACTAAATAGAAACTAAAAATTTAAAAATTAGAAAAAAAAACTTCAAGGAAAATTAGAATGGACAGAGAAAGTTAAAAAAGATCTATATAATAAAAATACCTGTTTTAGTCGTTTTTATACTTATAAACCAGAAAGGGAAGCAATTAAAACTATATTTGTTAATTACAAAAATGTTGAACCTCTAGGAAAATTGGAGAAAGAATAGAGTGAGCTCCCCTGTACCTTTCTATTGCTTATAATTAACAATAAGATATTTTCCTATATTTGCTTTGCCTTGTAGGTTTTTTTTTTGTTTGTTTTTGCTAAATCATTTCAATGTGAATGATGGCATCATGTTTTTAATCTGAAGTTTTCAGATTATGTGCCCTAAAAATAAAAAATATTAGCATGTAAGTTTAGCTATAGTGGGTTGTCAACTTTTTCGTAGGTGGCATCACAACCAATCCTTTCCACAGCTGTTACACCCAAGGTTTTTTTTTTTTTGTTTTTTTTTTAACTTAAGCTAAAAGAAGAAGAGAGAGTAATGTGGGGAATGGGATTGTGAGTGAAGACCTTTTGACCTTTATGAGGCCCAGTGGAAAGATAAAGGCGATTCAGAAATAGTGGTGGCTCATAGTCCAAAGCAACAGAGGGGGTGGTGTCAGAGTTTATGGTTGGGAAAGGATTTCTGTGCAAAGCTGCCCTTTCTTGTGGAGGCTTTGAAAATCAATGATAGGCCCAAAACTTTGATTTATTACTCAAACATCAACAGTATGTTTCTCATTTATACAATGAGGGTGATAATGTTTACATACCAGTTTTATTGTCAGTATTAAGAGATCATGTACATAAGTTGTTCATGTGATGCCTGGTACATAGTAGGTGCTACAGAAATAATACCTGGCTACTGCTGTCCTCTCTGGTCTTGGCTGCAGGTCAGCAATTATTTGCCAGCTGTTTTCTGGAGAAGGGATTGCAGAGGCTGGGGGAGGATAGGTAGCTGTCTAAATAGCTGGGTCTTGATAGTACCTTCTCTAGCGTTACCAAAGAGTAAATAGGGATGAAGCAGAACAGGCCTGCAGGCCACGTTGCTTGTCACCAGCCACAGTGTGGCTTCTTTACGTCACTGACTCAGCTGACTCTAGTATGTGATCAATTTTCCTACTTGCTAATAGTGTATGCAAGCCTTAAAAATACATATACCAACATGTGGATGTGCCGGACTTGTGGGTCAGCAGATCAGCTCCATGCTCCATTTTAAAATTACACATAAAACCAATGTATGATTTAAGCTTGTGTTTAATTTTCTAAATCTCAAGTTATAGGAAACAAAGAGTGATTTTCATAATTTATTACAATATATAAAACCATGGATGTATTTTCCTCTTCTAATTCAGAGAAGTAGCCATGAGTTAAACTTGTTCAGACGTAGAGGTGAGAGCTTATGCTGTGGCCATGGCCTAGAGCCCTGGACTCCAGCAGTTCTTGATGGCCTGGCTCAGCATTTGGCATATCAGTCCGGTGTGGCCCATTTTAACTCTACAGTAAATACTTACAAAAACACCACCTCTGATTCTTCACCAGTTGGAAAGCTTTGTAGGGGGTCCTCTGCTTTTGTGCAAGGTCACTGATGATGGCGGCTCTGTAGGCATGACATGAAATAGGCCTCATAAGGCGCAAACCCCAGATTGGGGAAGAATCGAAATAATATAGAGTTTAATGTGTTCTTTGTTTTCTCTAAAATTACATAATATAAAATTAAGTGGTTAAATATAATTTGTTATAATGACAAAAATTCACCTGGATGGAAAAATTTGGAAATGCAGATAAGTGGGTTAAAGCAGCAGTGGTAGCCTATTTTCTGGTTCTCCCCCACCCCTTGATTTTCTGTGCTTCAGTTTTGCATGTGCTGCCCGTTATTAAGCTATGTACCCTCACCCTTCTTTTGATTAAGTGACCCGAAGGCAATTTGAGATTTTGCTAAAATTTCTAGGTATCCTTGATAGTGAAAATGTTATATCACTAGACATGAGTGCCCTGGAGCTTTGCCTTAAATGGGTAAATCACTGCATCCACTTCCCTTGGTAGGTATTACTAACCCCTTACTGAATAGACTATTTATTTATTTATTTATTTATTTATTTATTTATTATTTATTGGCAATATCGGGGACTGAACCCCAATCCTTGTACATACCAGCTAGCACTAAATGACATTAAAAAAAAAAAAACTTTTTTTTTAAAGTTTTTTACCAGGCATGGTGGCGCACGCTTGTAATCCCTGTGTTTGGGAGGCGGAGACAGGAGGATCGTGCATGTTCAAAGCCCGCCTCACTGGCTTAAGAGACCCTGTTTCCAAATAAAAATATATTTAAAAAGATAGGTGTCTGGGAGTGTAGCCCAGAACTAGAAGAGTTTCCAGAAAACCCAGAACCACACACACACAAAATAAAAGTTTTTTGAAGCAGGGTCTTGCTAAGTTGTCCACACTGACCTTGAACCTACAGTTCTCCTGAGCACCTGGGATTACAGTTACACACCACCACCTCCTGTGATGATTGAATTTTTTGAAGAAGTTAAGGACTGACCAATATAGTTTTTCTATGTAGTGAGCCCATACAGTGTACTTAAAACATCATTAATTCTGCACGTAGTTTTTCTAAAACTAATGTTTTGGCTAGTTTCCTGCTGGACCCCTACAAGGTGTTGTATGAACAGTGTTGAATGTGGTAGAGGAGGCAAATCTATGTTGTGATTGTATGCAGACTGCTTGCTAGGAAAGTGGCTGCTCCTTCCCTGATAGTACACTTAAAAGGCATCAGGCAAAAGTAGATTTGATCATATCATGAAACATCGTGGCTAGGTGCTTGTTTCTTTCTTTTGTAGGTAGACTGGCCATCACTAGGTTCTGTGAGGGCAGGAACTGTCGTGCATACCAATGTACTCCAGTTCCTGGCCCCTGTAAGTGCTGCCCCCAAGCATGAATGAGTTCTGGCTGTTGGATGATTGAAACACAATGGGAGGGTACATAGTACAAGCTCATTGGTGATGCTAATTGAATTCTGAGTTTAGAACTGTCCCATGGGGACAAGGTGTACCTTCTCTAGGCCCTTTCTAGCATGTGTTGCATTTTTCATTATGGGGGAAATGCCTGTTATTTGCCAAGCTGAGTTTTAATCAGGTGGTCTCCAGAGCCCTTGGGCCTCCTGGATTGGTTGTGATGGAGGGCCAAGTAAGTGCTGTGGTGAAGGACTTGTGAAGTCTGAGACCTGCACTTGCAGCTCATCTCAGGTGCTTTCCAGCTGTGTGGGCTTGGTTCAGGCTGCTTAATTTTAACATTTCCTCATTTGTTAAAGGAAGGCAGCAATAGCTACTTTGCAGGGTTAAAAATGTCACAAGTATTATTTGCAAAGCCCCTAGCTCAGTAACTGGTGCAAAGTAGATGCTTAATGTCTGGTAGCCCTGTTAATGTTACTGTTTAAGTTGATTGTTTCAGACACTCAGAGTAGGGGCCTTTGCAGCATAGGAGGGGAAGGAGAAGGTAGGGAATGGAGGGCCAGTAGGAAAAGCAGTGCAGATTTGCATCTCTCTCGATTCTGCCTTTGTTGTTCTCACCGTATTATCTGTATTTCCATTGTAAGCTAGCAGGCACTCTAATAAGGTTTGATATAACCAGAAGGAAACCTTAGGACACAAAGTCATCAAAAAGATGCCTGTCTTCTTTGTTGGCTGGTTTTGTGCCTTTACCTATTCAGCATCTCTGCTTTTGAATCCCCAGGTCTCCAGGCTTTGGGTTGTCACTGGTTGCTGAGACTACCAACGGCACCTTCCTCAGTGCTGAACTGGCCTCCAACCCCCAGGGCCAGGGAGCAGCTGTGCTCCCAGAGGATCTCGGCAGGAACTGTGCCAGGCTGCTGCTTGAAGAAATCTACAGGGTATGTCACAGACGCTGCAGGTCTTGGGGGACGAGCAGTCGGGGGGAAGTTGTTTGGCCTCTCTCATTCTCATTCTTTTATAAGTTCCTGGTTTTTAGTAATTTCTGTGGTCTCCAAAGAAGGTTTGCCCTGTTTAAAGTAGCAAAAATCAGCCGGGTGTGGATTTGCATGCTTGTAATCCCAGCATTTGGGAGGCTGAGACCTGAGGATCGCGGTTCGCGGACAGCCTCAGCTACTTAGTGAGGCCCTCTGCAACTTAATGTGACCCTCTTTCAAAATAGAGAATAAAAAATAGGGCAGGGGGTGTAGCTTGGTGGTTGAATGCCCCTGGGTTCCATCCCCAGACATGCCAAAAAATAAAGTAGCAAAAATCACATCTGAACCCAGTAAAATAAAATCAGTAGAGCAGGTATAGTGGCATTCTTTTTCTTCTTTTAATCCTCCCTTTTGCCACTGGTTCAGTTTATTAATCTCTGTGGTAGATAGAGGCCTGGATCCTGGGTATGGCTCCCTGGATAGGCCTCATGATGGAACAGAGCTTACTGTCAGTCTGCTCCCCTGATCCAAGCCAGTGTTCTTGAAGACATCTCATTGGCTGTAAGGTGGGACAAGTGAGAATAAAGTGTTTCAGAATTAATTAAACTATTTAGGTCCTAAACAGTTCCGTTTAGTGTCTATCTAATTAAAAAATGGAAGAGAAATCATTCATGTATCCTCAGGAGACTGCGCCAGTCCCTCCTGGCCTCACAGGAGGAAGTTTCCTTTATAGATCTTAAGCAGTCAAGGCCTGCTGCAAGTGTTTTGGTGCTAAATTAGTTGTTGTTGTTGTTGTTGTTGTTGTTGTTGTTGTTGTTGTTGTTGTTCTTCTTCTTCTTCTTCTTCTTCTTCTTCTCCTCCTCCTCCTCCTCCTCTTCCTCCTTCTCCTTTTCCTCCTTCTCCTCCTCCTCCTCCTTCTTCTTTTTCCTCCTCCTCCTCCTCCTCCTCCTCCTCCTCCTCCTCCTCCTCCTCCTTCTCCTTCTCCTCCTCTTCTTCTTTTTCTTCTACACACACACACACACACACACACACACACACACACACACACACACTTGAATCCGGGGGCATTCTACCTTTGAGGTACACCTCAGGCCCTATTTTATTTTTTATTTTGAAACAGGGCCTAAGTAGCTGAGGCTGGCCACAAACCTGCGATCCTCCTGTCTCAGCCTCCTGAGCACTGGGGTGTGTTACCATGCCTGGCAATCAGTTTAATTTTTTATGCTAAATTTAATGGTGTTTTTGGAAGATGGGTAATAGTTAAACGTTTGGAGGTGAATGATGGAAAGGTTCCTCTCTTCATTATCTAATTCACGAAGTTTGTCATCTGCACATTGTGAGTGGGAGAGATGCATGTGGTATGTGTGGCCCTAAACTCCTTGTGGATCTCTGTAGGCCTTCTTTTTCTGGTCCTGTGGTGGTTGGCCAGCCCTTTCTAATAGACTTGGGAGAATTAGAGGCATTACGTTACGGAGCAGTCCAGTGGGAGCCCATAGGCACAGCAGGAGTTGGGTTTTGTATCCTCATAAATAGCAGATTTATAAGCCTCAGGGTGAAAGCATAGTCCAGCAGTCCACAAGAGGAAAAGCATGCAGGCTGGAATAGATTGTTTTTTTTTCTTTACTCTAATTGAAAACTTCTTTAAACCATTGTATTGTTTGTCAATCAAATTTGTTTTGTTTTAGTCATCAAGAAAACTTCTTTTGGGTATCTGTGATCTTTAATTAGTAAAAGGATGAAAATATTTCATGCTTTTTTGAATTATTCTCTATAGATCTAGGGTACGATGTGATTTGAATGGGTAGTAAAAACCCTTCCCTTTTGAAGGTGCTATTTTTCACCAGAGTTGTAATCCTCTGATCCAGTTCCTCCTGCCCATGGGTTGCCAAGCGCTCTTGAGTCTGTACCAGGCTTCCTAGAACTGCCCTTACTTTTCCATCCCTTCACTGCTTTACCTGTTAACTCATTTCACTGTCCTCCTTTCCTTGCTCACCCCTCAGACCTGGATCCTGCATGGGCGTGGGCCCTCCCTCCAGAGGGGGAGGCCTTTTCTCTCCAGCTTACTTTTCAGCCTGCATCTCCACTCAAACAGTGATCTGATCTCTTTGCTGCTACTGTGTGCAGAGACCTTCACTGGCTTCCCACTTTTCTAAAGTTAGCACTCTTGGCCCAGTTGGGAAAGCCCTACCTCAGTCTTGCTACCCCAGCCCCTCATGACATTGTTCCTGGTGGGTCTACACTGGTCCTGGGCCATTATTTCCTTCATCACCCTGCTCTTCTTCCTCTGAATGCCTGCCCATCCCTCCAGGACCAGTTCTAAACCCTGCTCCACAGAGCCTCCCTCTGATGTTGGGTGACTGACACCGCCAGCCCCATGCCTTGGCATCTGTGGCTCCCACTGCTTCCTCCTTTGTATCTTATACATGGACCCTAATTTATTTATGGCATTAAAATACTGGTCCTGTACCTAATAAGAATCAGTTGAGAATGGCGCAGTAACAGTACAGTGATGGGAAGGAGAGGCTGAAATGAGCAGTTTAGTTTTAGGAGCAAGGTCTATGAAACAGGGTTAGTTTTCTTGATCAGATTTTCTATCTTATATGGAAAAAGAACTTTAGTCCTAAATTTTGCTGAGTAATATAAACTTTGTTCCCTGTTAGGTAATTTGGGGAGAGCAATAAATTTTCATCAAGGTAAGCAGTAGGATAAATTCCGTTCTTTATTCTTGTCAGTGCTACTAAATGAAGTCTGGCAGCCAGAGAGTGAGTGTCTGTAACTGAGAATTTTATTTCCTACCTTACATGCATGTAAAAGGAGAAGGCTGTACCCCATAAACAGAATTGTCTGGCTGCCTGTTTTACTCAGAATCCGGCCTAGGACAGCAATGTACCATGGTCAGAAATTGGATTCTCCTTGTGACCTGTGCGAAGTAGGTTAGAGATTTTAGTTCTCTTGCTTGTGCTATGTATAATGTAAGCTCAACTTGCAAATAAGTTAGCTGGGTGTGGCATTGTACATCTGTAATCCCAATACTTGGAAGACTAAAACAGGGGAGAGTGTGGGTTTGAGGCCAGCCTCAACAACTTAGCTAGACCCTGTTTCAGGGTCTTGAAAATGGAAGCTGGACATGGTGGTGCACACCTCTAATCCTAGTAATTGAGACGCTGAAACAGAAGGATTGCAGGTTCAAGGACAGCCTCAGCAAATAGTGAGACTCTCATCAATCCAGCAAGACCCTGTTCCAAAATTTAAAAAAGTTAGAACTGGTGGCCCAGAGGCAGAATGCCTACAGATTAAACTCCAGAACCTAGCCGGGCGTGGTGGTGCACGCTTGTAATCCCCGCGCTTGGGAGGCAGAGACAGGAGGATCGTGCAGGTTCGAAGCCAGCCGCGCGCGCTGGCTTAGGAGACCCTGTTTCCAAATAAAAAATATAAAAATAGGTCTGGGAGTGTAGCCCGGAGGTAGAAGGGCTTCCAGGAACCCCAGGACCACCAAATCATCATCATCATCATCATCATCATCATCATCATCATCATCATCATCTCCAGAACCACATACATACACACACCAAAAATAAATAAATAAATAAAAATAAAGCAGTTAAATAATAATAAAGGAGTATTGCTTGGAGGTAGGACACCACTAGGTTCAATCCCTAGTACAAAAGAAAAACAAAAAAGAAAAAGAAAATTTGTAAATTATCCTAGAAAGAATGATCAGAAATAATGACATTTGTTAAGACACACGTTTTAATAGTAACAATGTATAGAGGTAAATCAGCTGCCGTGCTTGAAAAAGTCAAGAAAGAAAGGAGAAAGGCAGCCAAAGCAGTTGTGCCCGAGGAGAAAGCTTTTGAAGAGAATTCTGTCCTCCCTGTTGATTAGGAAGGGGAAATGGGAGGAGGTAATGCCTAAGTAATAAGCACAGAAGGATCTGACCATCCAGTTCGCTAGGATCAAGGCACCAGGAAGAGGTCAAGAAGGTAAGAGCATGGGGCAGTGGGCCAGTGTAGTGGTGAGGCCCTCCTGAGGTCAGGGCCTTTTCATGTGGGTTGACTCTGTTGTTCTGCAACACACTGAGTAAATGTAAGCATATTAGGCTTAACTCTGGAATTAACTGAACATTGTTTAGACCTATTAGGCACTTTTGGTGATACTCAAAATGATGTCCTACTGTTGCTCCAGTTACTAAGGGAAAGTTCTCATTTTCACTAGATTCACTTCAGGAAATTCAAATGTCTATCTGTTCTGATTGTCTCAACTATTACACTTGCCTTGGTAAATTGTTAGCTTAACTTCCTCAAGTTAGTTGATATGTGGACCACTCTAATAAGACCTGTTTTACTATTGCTTGAATTTTGTAGTCTCCTGCTCAGTGGGTTCTGATATTCTGAATGTTCCTGAGTTTTTTCTCCCCTCCTTTCTCTTTGTGGTTTTTCATTTTCTGGTTTGTACAGTGATTAATTATTAAAGTGTTTGTGTTTACAGGGTGGATGTGTGGACTCAACCAACCAAAGTCTGGCTCTGCTGCTCATGACCCTTGGACAGCAGGATGTTTCCAAAGTCTTGCTAGGACCACTCTCTCCTTACACGTAAGTTGTTTCTTTCTGCTTTATTATTCTGTCCAGTTTAGCTTTCTAAATGCACAAAATGACAGAGATGTTGAGCTGCACCTAGCCTGTCATATGAGCACCTGCTTGTACTGATCCTTAAAGTAGCCAGCAGTTGCCACTCTTAACCTCATTTTATTTATTTATTTATTTATTTATTTATTTATTTATTTATTTATTTATGTGAGTCTGGGGATGGAACCCAGGGACATTTAACCTCTGAGCTATACCTCTTGCCCTGTATTTTATCCTTTCTTTATTTTTTTTATTTTTTTATTATTTTTTTGGTGGTACTGGGGTTCCTGGAAACCCTCTATCTCTGGGCTACACTCATAGACCTATTTTTATATTTTTATTTGGAAACAGGGTTTCTTAAGCCAGCGCGGCTGGCTTCAAACCTGGGCGATCCTCCTGTCTCCGCCTCCCAAGTGCGGGGATTACAAGTGTGCGCCACAACGCCCAGCTTTTTATTCTTTATTTTGAAACAGGGTCTCACTAAGTTGTGGAGGACCTAAGTAGCGGAGGCTGTCCACTAACTGCAATCCTCCTGTCTCAGCCTCCTGAATGCTGGGCTTACAAGCGTGCGCCACCACGCCTGGCTAGTGTTTATTTTTACACACAAGATTTTTTGCTTTCCTCTCTTCCTTCTTTCTTAACTGCCATTACCATGTTGATTTAAGTTGCATGGTATTTATCAGACAGTTATTCTGTGGTCCGTACTTTAGATTTTGCTTTCATTTTGAAGGTAAATGGCTGTCTCTATGTAATTTGGGTTTTGTTCTTAGTTTTTTAATTCCCTCTTTTCTTAGCAGTCTCATTTGCTGTATCAAATGGGCCATATTTTTGTCTAAGATGATAGGTTATTAAGGTTATTGCCTAACTGGAAAGGATAAAGAAAAGCTAAGTTCATAGCAATGTTACTAGACTTGTAGGGGAATTATAAGTTTGGGTAAAAGGATGTTGGCAGAAATTGACTGGGGTACATAAGTGTTATCGTTAGATATAAAATGTCCCCTAACTAGCTCATTTACTGATACTCAGGGTTGATATAATTGAGTCTTGAGGGTTATAATCCCAGAAGTGGATAAATCCATTGTAATGGGTTCACCTGAGCAGTCTCAGTAGGCTGGTAGAGTGTGGCTGGAGGAGGTGGGCCCTGGGAGTGTGGCCTTAGAGATTGTATAATGGTTCCTCCTCCCCTGGCCTGCTCTCTTGCTTCCGGCCTCCATGACGAGAGCACAGCCCATGTGCTCTCCCTTTCTCTGCTTCCTGTGGCCCCTGGCCTCACAGGAACTGAACCTAAAACCTTAGAAAATAAGTCTTCTTTCCACTAAGTTACACGGTTAATCTTCAGATTATAGCTGCAAGAAAGTCGGCGGATACAATAAGTATGCATTCCAAAAAGAGTAGCTCCTTAGGAGACTTGAATTACAAGGACATGTGGAAGAAGCATTTCTCGTCGATAGTGAGTGGGACTGCTGAAAACAGCCTGTCGGAGCCCTGACATGTCTACATGAGTGCGCACATACATAAATGCATGCATGTGCAGATGCGCTCAGATGATTGTGTGGCCATCTGTGGTTGGCAGGTTGGAGGGAGAATACTCAGGTAATGAGACTGAACTGTCCTTTTTCGGTTATCATGGTACCGATGCTGTATGTCTGAAAGGTACAGTACTGTGATAACTGAAGAATGGTGGTGCCATCACGTTGAGGAAGCGGCAAGGGCTGGCTGCTGGGGGAGCATGGAAACCAGGAGCTAGAGGTTCTTTGGAGGTCCTTAGTTTTATTTATACTTTATGAACTGGTAGTGGGAGTTTTCTTTCTTTCTTTCTTTTTTTTCTTCAGTACAAGAAAATCGAAGCAAATTCATTCTGTTAGTAATGGGGGAAGACTGATAAGCAAGGGACTGGTGAGCAGCACGTTATCTCTGATAACTTGTGTAAAGTATTTCATAGGACAGGAAACCCGAAGTTGAGTAATCCCAAATGGTGTGCTAACATCATTCGTCAACATTGCTAAACTAGAGCTAGCTGGTATCGCAGTGTTTGAAGAGGAGGTGAGGGCTGGGGGCTCAGCACCCCAAATGCAGAGCCTTCCCTCAGGGAGTGCTGGAAGCGGCTCTTAGCTGCTCTTTTTGATCAGCTCGCACAAGCTGGAGTCGCTGCTACTGCTTCCCAGACTCTGCTTCAGGGCAGCCGAAGCCTCACGGCTCACACAGTGAGCCTCTGTCTCAAGATGTGTGTGGTCCTGGGACCATGGGCTTTGGCAGAACATTATGTGAAAATGGAATATATGTTTTTACTTTTTCTTGACACTTGGAGATTTATTTCGTTTGGCTCTAGAGCCTCGTATAATTTTTTTTTTAAGTCCACGGCCTCACTGGAGGTGGTCAAGGACATTTTTAAAGATTCTTGTGTCCTCCTCAGCACACCCTTCTCCAAATATGAATCACGGTGTCTTTTCTCCTAGAGAACATACCTAAATTACTGCATCTCTTGTAAAATAGTTGTCTGCTCTGAGCGAAGCTTTAAAAAAGTTGCATAAGAGCCAGGCGTGGTGGCGCACGCTTGTAATCCCCGCTCTTGGGAGGTCGAGACAGGAGGATTGTGCAGGTTCGAAGCCGGCCGCACTGGCTTCAGAGACCCTGTTTCCAAATTAACAAAAAGTATAAAAATAGGTCTGGGAGTGTAGCCCGGAGGTAGAAGGGTTTCCACGAACCCCAGTACCACCAAAAAAAAAAAAAAAAAAAAAAGTTGCACAAGTTGTGAGATTAAGGGTTTGGAGAGTTAGGCTTGGAGCAGGAGACAGTCTCCTCACTCCCAGGGCTGTGTGCAGAGGAGCCTGTCATGGGTGGGAAGGACAGCCTCCTTTCTTTTTGATCACAAGGACGGAAAGGGAGCTTATTCTCAAGAAAGCTCTGTATTTGGGATGCATTTTGCCCTTAGTCACTGTGAAAGGCTCCCAGAGTGAGGAAGTAGGAAGATGGCATTTCATTGGTATAGTTAACACCCTGTTTATGGGCACAGTCGAGGGAAAAATGGGACAATCCCAGTACTTAGGAGGCTGAGAGTGGAGGATCACAGGTTCAAGGACAGTCTCAGCAAGTAGTGGGACTCTGTTTCAAAAAAAATAGGGCTCAGAAGTAGAAAGCCCCTGGGTTCAATCCTCCGTACCACAAAGGGGGGGAAAAAGTTAATTCTGGCTCCATTTCAAGAACTTTGGAGACCAGACTATCACTTTTCTTTCTTTCATTCTGTCTGCGCAATACTGGGGATATAACTCAAGGGCGCTCTACCACTGAGCTACACCACCAGCCCTATGATTTTTTATTTTGAGACATGGTCTTGCTAAGTCGCCAGGCTAGCCTCCCACTTGCCATCCTCCTGTGTCAGCCTCTAGAGTAGCTGGGGTGACCAGTGCGTGCCACTGTGTCCAGATTTACATTGATATTTATGGGTAAAGTCATAGAACCTGGTTTTGAGAAATCTCCCATTTCTAAAGCCAGAAGCAAGACCCTCCTTGGTTTCAAAAATATATTTTTTCTGGCAGTTTCCACATGTTCTGACATGTAAATAGCTTTTTCAGGTGTGTTTATAGGACACTGGGATTAGAAAGGACGATTTTCCCTCAGTGCTCCGAGCCCTTTCTGGAGAGTAGGGAGCCCTGTGCTCCTCTCCGGTCTCCTCTTCCCACTGTTTTGCTTCAGGAGGTGACTGTCGGTGGGTTTCTACATGTGTGACATTCTCGCGGGAGACCAGAAAGATTCTCATAGAATGAAACAGTATTGGATAACATACTGGTACATGAAGAATCTGTCTCTGTTAATTTGCTGATTTTTTTCTTCTTTATTTTTTGATGGCTTACGATTGGTGACTATGGTTCCAAAGCTCATTTTCATTTTAGGAAGGATTTAAACTTTATTTAAACTTGGACTGACAGCAAGAAAAATATGTGTATCAACAAACATCGTAGTTAGCACATCCAGAAGTTGTGACAGGAGACTGGGTTACTGGATCCTGCCTGGACACCTCGCCCCGGCCTGGCCCTTGTTCCTTGTCAGGTCACTTTGAACACTAGGAGAGGGCAGTCTCAGGCCTGTCACAGTACTGGTACTATAGGCCTATGCCACCACGCCCAGCTGGGCAGGTATTCACTTAAAAAATCACCATTAATGCTGGGCGTGGTGGTGCACGCTTGTAATTCCAGCATTTGGGAGGTTGAGACAGGAGGATCATGGTTCATGGACAGCCTCAGCTACTTAGTGAGGTCCTTTGTAACTCAGTGAGACCCTGCTTCTAAATAAAGAATAAAATATATAGGGCCTGGGGGCGTGTAGTTCAGAAGTGAAATGCTCCTGGATTTCATTCCCAGTACTGTCAAAAAAATCCATTACTGTTGCTATGAGCCAGATGTTGCATATTGTTTGTCCGTCTGTCCTTCCTTTCCCTTCCTCCTATCCATCCATCTTTTCTTTGTGGTGCCGAGTTTGAACCCAGGGCCTCATGTATCCTAGGCACACACTCTACCGCTTGCATCTCCAGATCCCAAATACTGTTCTAAGTGCTTTAACTCATTTAGCTTTCAGCATAACTCTGTAGGGGTGGTAAAGAAGGTGCTATTTATTATATGCTCCACCTTATAGGTGATAGGATTGAGAAACAGGGCACGTCTTGTGCCTGGGACACCAGACAAGAAGTGGGGTTCAGGCAGTGTAAGAGCTGGGGTCCGTTCTTCTGGGCTGGCCTCCCTGCGCTTTACCTGAGGCAGGCTGCCATGAGAGTCCTCGTTTCAGAATCTGCTATTGAATGATGTCCTCTTACCTTTATTTGCAATTTAGAATAGACCATGCCACTTTGGTTCTTAACTTTAGTACATGACCTCTTTCTGTTACTTACAGAGTCTGTGGAGCAGGAACCCCCTGGCCTTGTTAAATGCTAGTGACGGGGCTTCTCAGCCCATGCAGTCGGGAGGCAGTCCAGGGAAGGACACCACTGCAGCCTCCCGCCAGCACCACCACCTTCAGCTCCCCTGGTGCCTATGACACTGCTGGGTTCCATCAATTTTGTTATGTTTGGGCCCCAGAGCTATTCAGCATATCGTAATAGTAGATGAGGCCCTTGATTTCCAAAGGAAAAAGAGAGGTCAGCCACCTGCTGATGGTGAGTTCCTGGCTGAATTCTGCCTGGGACCCCCAAGTCCCAACAGCACGGCCTGTTTGTTTCCTCCTGCCACTGTAGCAAAAGTTAGTAACTTCATTCTTGAAATAGAGGTTAGGTGGGTGTCAGGAAGGCAGCTATTGGCAGAAAGAAGACCAATATATTTAAAAGCTGCTGTGTAATGACTACAGGAACCCTGTCAAGCACGGTCTTCCACCCTCTGAGCTCCCCTCAACCTCCCCTCAACTTCTTCCACCGAGCTGTAGGTCACCCCAACTCTGTTCCAGTCCGAGTGGCATGGACATAGATGTTTGGTGGAGCAGGAGGCCAGACCCGCGGTCTGTGGGAGCTGCCGATGTGAGAGCTGAGCTCATGGTCGCTCTCTCTCCCACTCATGCTTCAGGAGGGGCCTCACTGCCAGGAGCTGTGCCCAAGGGCAGGGCCTGGCAAGGGTGGCCGGCTGGGATTCGGAGGGGGTTTCTCCATGAGCCAGACGGCCTTTACCTGTTGACCAGCAGCAGCAGGGGGGACAACCTTCCTTTTGAAAATAAACACAAAAAATGCCTGTTCCAGAACCCTCTGAAACCTGCTTGCCCAATGGACTTGAAGGCTTCCATAGAAAAGTCTTTTGGTTTTGTTTTCTGAAAGTAAATCACTTTAGGAAAAAATCAAGCCCTGTTAGAGGTAATAGTAAAGTCAGGACTAAAACAGGAGTCACCTAGAGCCCTAGCTGCCCAAAATGGCTCTTCCAAAAAGCTGTCATTTATGTGAGGGAGGGCAGAGCTGCCCTTGGCCGCCGCCCTCGTCCCCGTGTGCGATCTGAGTGCTGGGGGAGCGAAGGCGCCTGGTGCGGGCCCTGTGCGTGAGGAGCTGGAGCCCGGGAGGAGCCGTAGAGGAGGCGTGGAGCAGCTCTGGGGAGACTTTGCTCTTGCCCAGTTTGCGCAGATGTGGCGACTGTGTCCTTCCGTGGCTGCTCAGTTTCCTAAGGAAGTTGCTGGTTGGAATTTACATCATCTGTAGTCATTTCTCAGGTTATAAGTCTGGTTTACTTCTTTCTTTCTTTCTTTCTTTCTTTCTTTCTTTCTTTCTTTCTTTCTTTCTTTCTTTCTTTCGTTCGTTAAACCCAGGGGCATTTTACCTCTAAACCACACCCCCGAGCCCTATTATTTTTTGTTTTGAAATAAGGTCTCTTGAGTTGCTGAGGCTGTCCTTGAACCCGAGATTCTCCTGTTTCAGCCTCCTAAGCACTGGGATTATAGGTGTGCACCACCACTCCCTGCTAGCTTCTAAGCATTTTTTTTTTTTTTTTTTTTTTTTTGGCCTTTTAATATCCTGGCTTGGTCCTAGAGGTAGGGACTTTCTAAAATGGGTCTTAATCCAGTCTATTCTACAGCCTTCCTCAGACAGACAGAGGGCTTGGCAGGACATTATATAAAAAGTGACTTTGCTTTCTCTATTTCAAAGGCTACAGGTACCCTAAAGCTGCAGCGTGTAGGCCCGCACACAGGCCTGTGCTTCTCCCATCCTTCCCCAGGGGATTGAGCAGGCCCAGGCCCCGCTAGAAGTCTGCCCTCTCCGGGGGTGTCAGGCCTTTTGCGTACTGTTGGACGGTTGGCAGTGACGCGGGCTGAGTGGGGCCCTGGGAGCAGAGACCCCCTAGGCCTGTGTTAGTCCCCAGCAGCAGCAAAGAGAGAACGGCTGTTTTCTCCTTAGAACACAGATGAGTGGAGGAACAGCTGGCCTTCTCTGTGTTGCTGCCAGCTGGAAGCCTGACCCACAGATGTGGCCTGTTTATCTCTGGGTTTGTGTGTCTCCCCAGGACAGTGGGAGAAGTGGTAGGTTGGATGAAGAAGGAAAATAAAGGAAAGAAAATGTCAGTAAGACCGGAAGGCAAGCAGGCAGAGAACTGACTTCCCTTAATTGCCAAGAATGGTGAAGTTATTTCTTAAAATTATCCCTGATTCCTGAATTCTGTTTGGTGCCTCTTTATTGAGGGACTAAGAGAGTAACAGTATAATGGAGTTCATCTAGAGAGAAGGTCACCGGTGCTTATGTAATTGACCAAGGGGGGGGGCGGTTTTGGAGACAGCTGAACGTGAGCATTTAATCGGGTCCTATAAGCAGGGAGTGCCGTGTGGACCGGGGCGGAGCAGTCCTGTGGAGTCGGTGTTGCTGGCCCAGAAGTGCTCTAGACGAGTTGGCGGATGGGATGTTTATTTTAAAGACGAGGTGAACGAGAAAGCAAGCAGGTGGGGGATCTTCCCAGGAATGTGCGCCAGCCTGAGCTCTGGCGCTCCAGGGCAGTCACTGCCATTTCAGCTGGGAGGGCAGGAGCTGGTCTGAGCCTTCCCTGCTGCCTTTTCCCTCCTTTGTTGAGGTCAGAGGCAAAGGGGGATTCACTGCGGTAGGCGTCACACTTAGTTGGTATCCATCAAATAGAAACGGGAACCAGGAGCAGTAGTATTTTTAACTTCTCAAATATGTATTTTAAACAACTTTATTGAAATATGCATACCACATAGTTTGCCCATTTTATGTGTACAGTTTAATGGTTTAGCAGATTTTCGGAGTTTTATAACCACAGCCACAATCTAATTTTAGAATATTCTCATCTCCCAGAAAGAAACCCTGTATCCATTTGTAGGAACTTACCATTCTTCCAATTTTCCTCAGCCCAAGGCAACTACTCTACTTTCTGTCTCTGTAACAGATTTGCTTGTTTTTAAAGCTATTTTATATAAATAGAACCATACAGGATATAATCCGTTGTGACTGACTTCTTTCATGTAATATACGTTTTCAAAGTTCATCCATGTTGTAGCATGTATTAGTACTCCGTTCCTTTTTATGGCTATATAATGTTCCATTAACTAGACATACCACATTTTGTTTATCCATTTATCAGTTGATATACATTTTGGTTGTTTCTACTTTTTAACTATTATGAAAAACATTGTTATGAAGTTTTGTTTACATTGGCTTATATATCATACATATAATTATTAAAATATTAAAATATATTTATTAAAATATACATATATTTATATATGGGTTTATATTTTCATTTCTCATGAATATATACCTAAGAGTAAACTTACTATGCCATAAGGTAAGTAACTAATATTTTGAGGAGTGTTTCACACAGATTGTTTCCCAAAATAGTTGTACCATTTTACATTCCTACCAGTAGGTCAGAAGGTTCTGTTTTTTTTTTTTTAACCTCCTCACCTACACTTTTGTTATTGTCTGGATATTTTAGTGTATCTATCCTGTTGTATACAAAATGGTATCTCATAGTGGCTTTGATTTTCATTTCCCTAATGATGATGAACATAATTTCATGTGTTTATTAATGTGTATGACCACTTCAAGGAAATGTTTACTTACATCTCTTGTCTGTTTTTTAGTTATTTTAAAAAATATAATTGTTGCCTAGCCAAAAGTAATGAAGATTTACTCTTATTTTCTAAGCTTTATAATTTTAGCTCTTATGTAGGTCTTCGATCCATTTGGGTTAATTAATTTCTGTGTATGATGTGAAGATGGGATCACACTTCATTCTTTTGCTTGTGGCCGTCCAGTTGTGCCCACGCCACTTGTTGGAAGAGATTACTCTTTCCCACTTGAATTATCATTTTGACCTTAAATGTGTGGGTTTGTTGCTCGACTCACTTTGACTTCACTGTCCTACACAAATTTGACCAGCATATTTAGAGCTCTGCAGGTGAGTCCACGTGCAGCTGATGTTGAGAATTATCCAGCTGGGGTAAGGAATCTGACTACTTCAGTTGGAAAGCAGCATGATACCAGGCTTCTATGATACTTTCTTGCCTAATCAGAATTGCCAAGGATGCTTGCTAGTAATAGATTAATGGCCCCTCGCACAGGGAGCACAGGGCCTGGTAGGCAGGGGGAAGGGACGTTTCTGCGTGTGTCTGATTCTGGGCTCCTCTTGTGGACACTTCCTCCCTGCTGGTTGCCAGTTGATCAGAACTTTCAGGAACCTGTGTGTTTGGTGAAATCACCAGAGTCTTGTACGAGTCTGTTAGGGCAGTCTATGAGAAGGCCGTCTCTGCACACCGCCAGGGGTGGCCCCATCTCTTCATGTGAAGGGAGAGCACAAGAAGCAGCCCTGTGAAACTTTTTGACACGTTAACTGTGAACTTTTCCCTGATCACATTATTATTGCCTCCTGCCAAGTGTTCACAAGTACTGTATTACTATGCCCCATCTATGTTTACTTTGTTAAGTTCCCATAGTCCTTTTCAAGAATATTGAACTTACTTCTTATCTATACTACTAGGTTGAAATCTTCATGAGGGGAGAATTTTTATTTTCATCTTTTCAGTTGGCTACAATATTTTAGCATCAAGAACAATGCCTACATATAGTAGGCATTCAGTAAGTACTTGTTAAGTGGAATGGAATTGTTGAGGAATGCAGGGAGAACTTATTTAAAAGGATCAGAAATAGTCATTCTGATTATCTTTTATGATTATATGAGTCACAGAAGTATGAGTTTTTGTGCATGGACCACTCAGAATTATTACCACATTTCTGTCTACTCTAACAAGTGTGTAGGACTAAATGGCTTATGTGTCATGTACTAGTCTCTAACCTTTTTTCCCCCCAGTGGAACTTACCTTGCTGTATTGTGTGCATCTCTGCAAGCTGTTTAAATCCTTTTTGGAAATTGGCAGGCTGTAAATAAGTACTACTGAATTAGGTTTGATTAGAAATTCTTAATTTCAGTCTCCTTAATCTAAGAAATTAAAAGCTTGAATTCTAGATAAGGAGAAGAATTTTGTTTTAATGAATTCTTTTTTATTCTTTCTTTTTATAGGATAGAATTTTTGCGGCACTTGAAGAGCTTTTTCCAGATTATGTTTAAAATTGAAACCAAGCCATGTGGTGAAGAACTCAAGGGTGGGGATAAAGTGCTGATGACCTGTGTGGGCATTGGCTTCTCCAACCTTAGCAAGACCCTCAAGTGATCCTGTCACAAGATAAGCCCCCATTGCCTACAGACCGAGCAGAAGCTGTCAAGGACACCAAGGGAGCCAAGTCCAGACACGTTCATCCGGGACAGGGTAGCCACTTCCTTAAGGACTTTCTTAGTTTTATATTAAAAATATCAGTATACCACTCCAAAAAAACTGAGTCATCTCTCTTCTCTGTGACTCCCAACCCTTTCTCCAGTGGCATTGACATCCACAGAGGCTCAGTCTTGGCTGGCTCAGGACCTGGTCACATTGCTAGAACACTATCACGTGGCATTTCTCTTACCTCCTCTGCTCATATTCCCGGGCTCCTGTGCTATGGCCGTCTTCCACATCTGGGAAGTCTGTGTGTTCTGCAAGCACTTCTTTGACTCGGTTTCTGTTGTTGGCATTAAATGGGATGATAGTATGGAATCTCTTCATGCATTGTGCAGTGCCATGCAAATGTCAGAAATTGGTCTGTTTAGGCGGGGCATGGTGGTGCGCACTTGTAATCCCGGTACCTGGGAGGCTGAGACAGGAGGATCGCAGGTTCGAAGCCAGCCTCAGCAGCTTAGTGAGGCGCTCAGAAACTTAGTGAGACCCTGTTTCCAAGTAAAATATAAAATAGGCCTGGAGGTATAGCTTGTAGCTCAGAGGTAGAAGGCCCCTGGATTCCATCTCCAGTACCACAAAAAAAAAAAAAAGAAAGAAAGAAAGAAAAGAAAAGAAATTGGTTTGTCGGCCCATTTCATCTCTTGTCTTCTGAGTGGATTCTGTCGTGAGCAAATGCTCCTCCTTATCTAGTTCATTGTTCATGTGAGGATGGGGGCCAGGAATGGAGGGCAGTAATTGGATATTTTCTATATCCTGAGTATGTTATACATTTCCTTATTTTAGTCTTATAATATCCTTATGATATAAATTTTTTATCACTGGGGGGGGGATTTAAAAAGGGTATTTTCTTCCTTTGATATTTATAATGTAAAAGACATTCGCTCCCCTGATTTAAAGGACTAAGATAATAGGGTAGATTATTACCGTTTCATGGGTGCCAGCAGAAGACTTGAAAGTCCTGGAGCAAAGACAGGGCGCTTTATTCCTCAGCGTAGCCAGCAACATGAGCTTCGTTTACACTGATTTCTCCTGTCTTCCAAGTTGCACAGTGGACAGAGGGGCCCAGGTAGATACCATGCTGTGGTGGATTTGCGGCACGGCCAAAGCACGTGTATGCTTGGATACTCCACCTCTTTCTAACAGGCTTGTTCTTTGTTCCACATGGAAACATTACTTCATTCCTCAAGACTGTTTGCTGCAAACACCATGAAGCCTTCCCAGTGTGACTGAAAGAATACTCAGGACCCTGCCAACGAATAGATTTTCAGTTTGGTGTATCTACAGGACTGTAGTTGATAGAAAGGAGAAGGCCTTTAGTATTCTCCATCTGGAGTGCTGGGCTTTTGGTAGGGAGTGGTCTGTACCTCACCAATCTTTCTTAGTACCCCCCTAGGGGCCCAAGAAAGGCTGTCCTGGTGACTAGGGGTGTAGGAGTATGCAGAG
Organism: Muscardinus avellanarius; assembly: GCF_963383645.1. Classification (NCBI taxonomy): domain Eukaryota; kingdom Metazoa; phylum Chordata; class Mammalia; order Rodentia; family Gliridae; genus Muscardinus; species Muscardinus avellanarius. The sequence goes on along the minus strand of NC_137799.1, from coordinate 68,167,110 downwards.
GTAAAGTGGAAGCCTTGAGTGAGGCTAGGCCTTTCTGAGCTGAGCTACTGTATGGGTTTTATATATTCTATTGGTGTTCTGTTGGTACATAACAAATGGTTTTGGATTTAGCAGCTTAAAAAGTGTCCATGGGCTGAGTGTGGTGGTGCACCCTATAATCTCAGTACTGAGAAGGCTGAGATGTAAGACGATTACGGGTTCAAAGCCAGTCTTAGTAATTCATCAAGGCTTTCAGAAACTAAGTGAGACCCTATTTCTAAATCAAAAGTAAAATAGGTCTGCAGGTGTAGTTTAGAGGTAAAAAAAATCACTTATATGTATAAACCCATTTTTTTATTTCACAGCTCTGGAGCAGGAGCCTGGGCAGGCTCGGTTGAATTTCCGGCTCCGGGAAGGGGTATGTTTGTGGCTCATTCAGGTTGGCAGAATTCAGGATGCAGAGCTGAAGTCCGCACTTCATTGCTTGCTCCTGCTGCAGAGACTCTAGTGTACAGAAGCTGGCCACATTTCAGTTCACCTGGCTCCTTCCATCTTCCCGCCGACATCTGGAAAAAAAACATTGCTTGTAAATGACTCAGAGCACAACAGTCCCAATCAGATAATCTCCCTATTTTAATGTCAGCTGATTACAGCAGTGTCTAGATTAGTGTTTAAATAACCAAGAGCTAGAAATTGGGGATGGCCATCTTAGAATCTTGCCCACCACATACACTCATATTACCTAATGCTGTGATATTTTCCCTCAGCTCTGCTCACACAGAACTAAGCAGCTTTGTTGCTTTGGACTTGTCAAATACTCTCCCACAGGGACCTCTGTCCTTTGGTATAAGCTCTGGAGGTGGCGCTGTCGGTCAACTTATGGTGCTGGGTAGAGCCCAAGCAGACTGTAGCAAGCGGCAGAGGATGCGTGCTCCCTTCCGTAGGCCCTTCTGGAGTTAGGACATCTGGTGGTGGTGGCGGAGCTGCTAAAAGAGGACAAGTTTAATGTCTGTTTCAGCAGCCGGTTCCCAGCCCATTCTCAAGGGAAGCAATACTTCTCCTTGGATAATAGTCATCCTTTCCTGGAACTCTGCTTGTGCCCAGTGTTGCTCCTTGTGGGTCTGGCTACTCACCTGGGGTCATTTGATGAAGGGATTCTAGTACTGGGGGCTTGGTGTTCTGCCTTGGTCTGTCTGCTCCTCTCTGCTGATAGAGACAGACCACTCAGTTACAGCAGCACCTCTTCCGTGCGGCCAATAAGCTTTCGGGCAGAGAACACCCGTGGCCTTGTTGGGTGCTGTGATCACATCATTGCCTTTGCCTTCTTCTGATGTGCCAAGCCCTGCCTCTGCCACTCAGCAGGAGGAGGCAGCCTTCTATCGTGATTATCTTACCATGCTCAGAACCAAGAGGTGGGAGGAAGCTAGCATACTGTGACGTAACATGCAATTGGGAAAGAGCGACAGGAAGATCTGCTGAAACCTAAATTGTCCGTCTAGGGCAACAACCTTAGTTTTGTTTTTTTATCTTTAAAATTATTTTCTGATGCTGGTCGTGGTGGCACACGCCTGTAATCCTAGTACTTGGAAGACTGAGACAGGAGAATTGCAGGTTTGAGGTCAACGTCAGCAACTTAGTGGGACCCTATTTCCAAATAAAAAATAAAAAGGGCTGGGGGTGTTTCTCAGAGGCAAAATGCCTCTAGGTTCCACCTCTACCTATAGTATCAAAGTATTTTCTGATGTAAAGCTGTAAAGGATATCTAATTACAGGCCCACCTTTTAAAAAAGACTTAAGTTGCAGCCTGGTGTCTACCCTCTCGCGTGGTCAATCCTACAGCAAAAGACCATGAGGTGGCTGTTTTCTAGATGAGGTGACCACTGGCAGTTAGCTTTGTGGTCACCAAATAGAAGAGTTGAATGTGCTATGGGGGAGAGGAAGTAGGCAGAGTGGTGTACAGGAGGCTTGTAAAACCAAAGATAGGTGGAGAAATTGAAGCCCCAGGTGAACAGTGCCCGTGGTTGGGACGGCTTGGCTGGGTGGGCTGAAGAAGGGTGTACCTGGGCTTTGGTCAGGGTGTGAGAAGAATGTGGGCCTCCATTGCCTTTTTCATGGTGCCCCGATGAAGACTGCCGATACGTGCTTGGGCGGGGTTCACCTGCCTGGCGTAAGGGAGTGCTGCGCCCGCCCGCTGCATCTCCATAGCTCCTCACCCGGCTCTGTGATGAGAAGTTCAGACAGCCCTGGCTTGTTCTTTAGAAGTGATTAATCGTTAATGGGAATGCCTGTGGGCAAGCCAGGCTTTTTTGTACTTTTACTGACAATATATCAGAAGCCTGTTTGGAGCAGTTTATCAGTGTTTGTCATCTAAGGAGGCTAGACACATCATCATCATTATTATATATATATATATATATATATATATATATATATATATTTTTTTTTTTTTTTTTTTTTGTGGTACTGGGGTTCCTGGAAGCCCTTCTACCTCCAGGCTACACTCCCAGACCTGTTTTAACATTTTTATTTGGAAACAGGGTCTCCTACGCCAGCGCGCGCAGCTGGCTTCGAACCTGCGTGACCCTCCTTTCTCTGCCTCCCAAGCGCGGGGATTACAAGCGTGCGCCACCACACCCGGCTTATTATTATTATTACTATTATTACTATTATTATTATTATTATTATTATTATTATTATTATTATTATTATTTGGTACTGAGGAATGAAGCCAGGGGCATTCTACCTCTAAGCTACATCCTGAAGCTATCAATTCATCAGGTTGCTGGTTTTAGGGCTGTTCTTTTTTCTTGTTGTAATTTTAAAAATTCTTTTAAATTTTTATTTTTTATTTTTTGGTGGTACTGGGGTTCCTGAAAACCCTTCTACCTCCGGGCTACACTCCAGGCCTATATATTATTATTTTTGGGGGGGGGTGGTACTGGGGTTTTTGGAAACCCTTCTACCTCCGGGCTACATTCTCAGACACCTATTTCTTGTCCTAAGCCAGCGAGACTGGCTTCGAACTTGCACGATCCTCCTGTCTCTGCCCCCCAAGCGTGGGGATTACAAGCGTGCGCCACCACGCCGGGCTTATATTATTTTTATTTGGAAATGGTCTCTTAAGCCAGCACGGCTGACTTTGAACCTGCGCGATCTTCCTGTCTCTGCCTCCCAAGCACGGGGATTACCAGCGTGCGCCACCACGCCCAGCTTCTTGTTGTATTTGACCTGTCCCCGTCAGATAGTCTGGCTGGAGCCCTGCGCATGGGCCTTGGATTGGCACCTGTTTTAAAACATCCTAGGTCTTTCTGACATTTAAGTTTCTCTGAGGACTCAGGACATACTTTATTCTTCTGCATTGTCTCCCTATTCCTAAGCCCTTAAGGAACTTTGCACCAAAAATATTCAGATTGACTAATTTGTTAGCAATTTCTCTCTGCTACAATTTTGGAAATAATATGTTTAAACTAATAAAGCAAGTTAAGTTTATAGAAATCAGAGTTCAAGTTAAAGCTGAAAGATGAAGCTGCTGAGCATGGTTGTACTTCCCCCGTAAGCCAGGGACTTGGGAGGCTGAGACAAAAGGATTGTAGGTTTGATGCCAGCCTCAGGCACTTAGCAAGGCTCTCTTTCAATATAGAAAGGGTGTGGCTCAGAGGTAGAATGCCCCTCAGGTTAATGCCAGGTGAATCACAGGTCTATCTTGACATCTAGTACTTGGATGTGCTCAGCTAGAAGACCAGACAGAAGCTACAGCACCTGCGTGTGGCTTGAGGTCACACTGCCCCATGACAAATGTGATAGTTTTAGGACCCACAGGCATTCGATTAATTTTACTGTGTTCCAGCACGAAGTGCCAGTGTCCATCTAGTCAGCAGAGCGACGAGCCTGGCTGAGCTCAGGACCGTCAGAACCTAAACCTACATGTGCACCAAACAGTTGTAGGGAACAATACCCTTTCCCATTAAGAAAGAAAAGCAACCATAATCTCTAGTTGACAGGTCTGAAGTTTTATGTCAGTCTAGGTTTCCTGTAGCCATTCTGGTGCTGCATGGAACCTCACATAATAGAAAGAGCCAGACAAGCTAAGGTTCTGGACTGGCTCTCGCTCCTAAGGCCTCTCTCTGTGCAAGTTACTCAGATTCCTCAGGAGAGGAACATGGCTTGTAAAAGGCTGTGTAGATAAAGCATTGCACATACTCTGCATTAGTAAACTATGAGTTACCTTCTTGGTAGAATAAAAGACGAAAATTTTTGAGCCCAGAGATGTTATAACAGGTTTATGGAAGTCACTTTAACCGGGGTGAGTCCTAAGGCATTGGAATAGGGTAGCATGTATTACAAGTAAGAAGTTGAATACGCTGGCTCAAAGAAAAGAATTTATAGGCTCATGCAACTTCGAAGTTCAGTATATTTGGCTTCAAGTATAGCTAAATCCATCCATCTCTGGTTAATGTCAGCAGTGTCTGTGTCATTGGAATTCAACTTTCTTCCATCTCTCAGCTCTGCTTTCTTCAGTGTTGTCCCTTTTCCAGCAGTTTTGTCTCTAATATTATTTTGTTAGTAACCTAGTAGATAGAGCCTTTTTATCCACTTAAAGAAGAAAACAGGTTCTGGGCTAGCAGAAATCACAGACTGCATTGTCTAATTCTCCAAATAGCCTCAAAAAGATGTGCCACAATACTGCCTGCCTACCACCATCCTTCGCCATCCAGAATCTTCTAGCTTTATGGTAAAGACATGATATATAAGGATTAATTCTCCATGACCATCCGTGCCCAACAAAAGCAAGATCATTACATCCACAAGGCCAAGACTAACAAAAGTTTGGCAGAAGTTATTTTAGCCCATGATAATTGTTTGTCTGAAAAGGGGAGCGGTAATTTGGATGATAACATAGATGGAGAAGGACAATGATCAATCCTGGATGTGGGAGCAACACGTGGGGTACGGGAGGTGGTGGGGGTAGGGGCCTGGCCAAAGGAAAGAGGAGTCCCCATGCAAATGTCACGTGATGTTCTCCATCAGGGTTCTAGCTTTCCCGACCTCTGGGAAGACAGATTCAAGAGTCGGCGGGACTGTGGAGGAGGACCAGGCTTTCTTCCCATTCCCAGGAATGTAAGAATTAAAATGGCTGGCCCACAATGTACATAACTGTGTATGAGCTTTTCTCTTAGTGATCTAATAGAGAGCAGTGAGGATGAGAAGCAGGGACAGGGGCATGGGAGATACTGTATTTCCAAACTTGCACTATTTTGTTCTAGTACACATATAAATGTATGTATATAAGCTAATTGATATTAAGAACTTCAGGTATAACTCCTGTAATTTTTCACCATTTCTAAGACAAACATTAGTGTACCTCTTTGTCCCACTCTCATGCACTGTAATCAGGATTTGGGGTCAGTACACTGTGCTCTACATAGTGGTCCCACATAGTGCTGCGAGGATGTTCCGTGGACTGTCGGCACGGCCTGCTTTGCCAGAGGGTTAGAAAATGCCACAGTCCCTGTCCCAGCCATGGAGAGTCATACTGTGCGTTATTAACATTGAGAAAGTTGTGACAAGTCCTGCAGTAAAAGGGCCGGCTCACACCACTGCGTATCACGCTCAAGTCGCCTTCTCCCTTCCCTGAAAACAGAGTGTATTAGTGATTTTATTTTGCAGATACAGCTTTGAGGGTTCCTGGCCTCAGAATTTTTTTGGAAAATAGAGTATATAAACTCTTACATTCTTGACTGGAGTTTTGTGAGAAACAAAGCAGTTGTAGGGAACAGAGGTGGAAAATCCAAGCTTGTGTTTAACCCTTGCTCAGCCTACATTTACTTCCACACCTGAGTTTCAAATCAATGGCTGCCAGCCCTACTTGGTCCCATACTGTCTTTCCTTGCCTGGGTTTCCAGGAATCTGAGAGGTCAGGTGAGTGATAGAATGGGTTTTTTTTTTCCCCCCTATTATGTGATTAGTAAAAATGTCAACAATTTTTTGAGAGCCACACTTTTCTTCATGGCTCAGAGGCTCAACATGACAGTGGAGTCCAGTTGAGCCTCAACTCAGCAGGAAGAGGTTAAAGGAGCTTAGAGAGAAACCCTCGTGAGAGGGAGCCGTGCAAAGTTCCTTGAAGTCCTGTGGTTGGCCATACTCAAGCTAAGCATGATCCTCAAAACACCTTGTTTGGCGACATCTGACTAAAGCTCCACCAGCCTGCAGCTATCCTGACGTGCAAAGATGCGGTTTTCCAGGTAGTGGGCCGGGTTGCTGGGAATGGGGAGAAGGCTTCATTTTATAAGTGAGCTTTTGCAAAGATGCTTGTACATAAAACAAGCCCCTGTCTAGAGTCACTGCCAGCTCCACTCTTCTGTTGATGAGCTATCCGGGAGTCTCCTGGGATACTGAGTGTTGTTTAAAATGTAGCGTTTACATGGCTGCTCTTAAAAGCTGTTGTTCTGTAAGCCAAGGATACACTTTCACAGCTCTTCTCTTGACAACCTGTGTGAGTGCTATTTTGCAGTCCTGAGTGTCTTTTGGGACACTCAGGCCCCCAAAAGGGCCAGGGTGGCTCAGTCAGAGCCCTGAATGCAACCCAGGTTAGGGGGGGGAAAAAAAAACGAAAAAAAAAAAAAAAAACCATGAGACCTTGGAACTCTTCCCTGTCCGCTTATCTGAAAGGAAGAATAGGAAAGGAAAGGGGAGAAACAGTGTTACCAAAGACCAAAGGAGTATGTGCTAAGAATCTTTGGTAACAGTACTAAGAAAACAGGTTTGGCAAAGTCAAGGGGGATGGGGGTCCAGAAAAAAATAGGCAGGAGCCAGCTGCTCCAGTCCCTCAGGAACCGTCCTGCTTGTCTGATCTGTTTGTTTGATCTGTTTGTCAGGAACCTGTGTGCCCCAGTGGGGCTGCCTGAATGCTGAGCACAGGATACACCTTGTACTTCTTGTAGGACTATCTTCCCATATCTTTAGAACTATTGGTATTGTGACTAGCATACAAATCCATTTTAAAGCAGCACTCATTTGTACTTATTAAGTACTTTTTCAGTCAACAGATTCTATCATCGCATAGAAACCGTCTGAAATTTTTAGGTGTTTACAAGAGGTCCTCTTGCTTTCTTGAAAAGGCTAGAATGACGATTATATTGTAAAATTATTTTCTCAGTAGTTTCCAGCTGTTTACCTATCTTGGTCAAGAGATTCTTCTGGAAGGTGCTGGGAATTTTGAACTTGGCACTAAAGTTGACTGCCTATGTTGGGAAAGGTTAGAAGAGACATGAAAGGGATCATTTCAGTTTCATCAAAAAGAGATGCCATTTGACATCCCTGGTCTCATGATGCTAAAATGTTGCGCCTCCCTGCTTTGTGCTAAGTGTTGCTTCCTCCCGGTGCACAGCATGTCTCTTTCCTCCAAGCAGCCACTTCCATGGCAGCAAATGTTTCTATTTACCTTGAATCATGGGCCACTGTCTATGGGTTTCAGAATCATAACCACCATCCCGTGTCATTCTCACGCACTTCTCAGTTCAGCCTTAGAAAGGCTGTGAGACTCAGGATTGCACAGTGAGTAGAAAAACTAAAGCACAAACACAAGATTTGGTCCCAGTAACTCTGAACCGTGCACATGGTTGTCACCGGCCAGCTCATCATACGTTGGTGCCCTTGCAAATGACTGTTCTTTAAATATCTCACCTAATATCTACTTAGGAGTGGGAGGATAAACACTGTAGCAGAGGGTAGGAAGGGCAGCACTCTAACTTTTCATGATTTCTTAGAACTGAGGTTCCATAGTTAACCAAGGGCAAATTGGTTATTTACTCAAGAATTCCCCCTGGAAATTAGGGCTCTTTTTTTTTTTATAACTGAGTGGAAAAACCTTCAAATAGGCTTAAACAAAAATAAACATTTATAGGATGGCATCCTATGTAAACATTTAATGTTGTGATGCACAGAGAATGTGTAGTGTATACCTTGAACCAGGTGATGTCTTTGCTGGATGCCCGTGGTGGCTGGGCAAACGTCTCGTGGAGTACCACAGCATCTATCCCACCATGTTTGCTTTTGGTTCTTCCTCATTGGATTATAAGGTCCTGAAAGGGATCATATTGTGTTTGCCTCTTTACCCCCAGGGCCTACAGCATTGGCACATGGTATGGTGTGGGAATAGGATGTTCCCAAGGATAATTTTAGCTTTAATATTTGGCACACTCTTATGTGGCATCACTCCCCCAAAGTATCCCAGACCCAGAATTTTATTTCTTCACTCAAGGACAGTCCTAGTAAAAGAGAAATCTATAGTTGCCTTGGAGGTTAAAAAGCTTTCTCAAAATGATCGTGTCAGATTTTTGTCACCATGCCAAATACCTGAGAGAAACAAGTAAGGAGAGATTGATTTTGCCTCATGTTTTTAGAAGTTTTAGTCCCTGGTCAGCTGGCTCTAAGGCAGAAACATCATGGTAGAATGGTGTGTCAGAGGAAAGCTGCTCAACTCATGACAGGAGGGAAGCAGAAAGAGGAAGGGGCCAGGGACAAGATCTAGTCCCCAAGAACACATCCTCAGTGACCTACTTCCTCCAAACACACCCCACCTGCCTGTAGTATCCACCATCTCCCAGTGTACTTTCCATTCAGTTGCCAATGGGTTAATTCACTGATGAGATTCGAATTCTTAAGTCTGATAGATCGTTTCCCAGAGCCTCCAAACATTGCTGCAATGGGGACCAAACCTTGAACATATGAGACCTTAGGGGCCATTCCAGTTCCAGTCTATAACACTGAAGAGTTTGGTGTCCCACAGCTCCCTCATCTTTCTCACCTAGATGCTCAGATTTCCAAAAGCTGAGGGCTCAGACTGGGCTGAGATGAGTGAGGGGGAAGTCAGGGGCTAGACAGAGCCTTGAGGCATGGGTGGGCTGGGGTGGGGGCAACAGAGTTGAGGCCGCTGGTCCCTGACCTTCTGCATGCAACTTGCACCATAGGAGAATACTGACCCTGATCTACTTGCACCTGTGGGATCTTGGTCACCAAAATTCTTCTGCCTTAAGTTGCGAGCATGGTTTCCTCTACTCCTTGGTGCTGACCTCACTTGAACATTAAATCAAACCCCAGTTTAATGAAGCGGCTGCTGGGAAACCAGCATGTTTTGCGTATCTCACATCTCCAAGGAGGAGATCGTCTGTTCTTCCAAAGCTGCAGTGTGTCCTTGTGCCCTTTAGATCACCCTTTTCTGTTGGAGAGCGGCTTCCCTCCCTCTGCCCACTCTCCCTTTGCTGAGTCTTGAGATTGCACTCAGTAGCTGCGCCCACAATGAGCTGGAGAACCTGTACTGTCCAGTTCAGCAGGTCCTCCAAACAGGTGGAGCAAGGATTAGGAACGATGGAGGAGATTGTGGTCTTTGTAGAAGAAAGGCTCTAAGAGAACAATTGCCAGCTCACCTTTTGAATCTCTTACAGCACATTGAGACACTATTTCAAGTTGAACTGCATAGGTCTCAGCATGGGTGCCTTTTATCCTAAACTGGTATGCCAAATCATCCCTGTTTACTATTAGCTTGCCACAGATGACAAGCAGTCAGGCTTGAGTCTTCTCTCCTGTGTATCTGTCCTGGGGACAGAGGTACAGGTTTTGTGCTTTGCTTCTTGCCTGGCCTTCTCCTCTTCTCCCTTTTCACACCCTGGGCTGGCCCTCCCAGAGCTCCTGTTGGGAGTTGGCACTGGCTGTTGGGGAAAGAGGACAATCCCAATGTTCTTCACAGTGACCACACACACTGCTCAGACGTAGGACAAAAACAGGGCCTTGGATGCCAGCAGTGGGTGCCCGCTTTGCCAGCTGAGCTGAAGCATGTGGTTCTCATTGTCTTCATTCTCCCTCTTTGAAGCCAGCTGTGAATGCCATCTTCCTCAGATGTCAGAGTCTCTGGGAAAACAGGCTCCAAACCCAATTCCATTGGGATGGACAATGGGCTACCCTCTAGGTATTTCCATCAAGGCCTCTGGTTTCCTTAGGGTCAAAGGAAAATAAATTTTGAAATGGGACGAGTGGAGTGGGACAGTGATTTAAGGACAGTTGTGACCTAGATGATAACCCTGTTGGGAAACACCAAGCACATTGCCTTCTATATTTAAAACCATCATCCAAGCAGTGCACCATGGTTTGGGGCCTTAGTTTCCTAGGACTGCTATAACAAAGTATAGCATATAAGCTTGGTGGCTCAAAGCAACAGAAATGTATTACCTCACAGTTCTGGAAGCTAGAGGGCCCAAGTCAGGCTATCAGAGGAAGGATTTCTTCTAAGAGCCATGCGGAAGAATCTGTTCCATGCCTCTCTTTTACCCTCTGAAAATTTCCAAGCATTCCTTGGCTTGTAGATGCATGTAGATGTCCCTTGCATTATAGATGAATCTTTTTAGGGTTTTGTCTTCCTATGGATGTCTTCTTAAAGAGACACCAGTTAGATTAGGGGCACACCCTACTCCAGTGTGACCTCATCTGACCCCTTGAATGGGCCATATTTCTAAATAAGGTCAGATTCTGAGGAACTAGGGTTAGGGCTTCAACATATCTTTTTTAAATAGGCACATGATTCAACCCAAAGGCTGATCTGGAAGGAGTTAATGTGGGCAACTTGGGAGTCCTTGCCAAAACAGTAATCTCATTAATTCTAAGGAAAAGTTCTTAAACTCCCAAGACTTTATAAAACTCTGTATGTATTGTATTGATTAAGGTTTTGGTGTCAAGGAGTAGAAATTAACTATTAGGGATGTTTGGTAGAAAGTAATGGAAACCCAATACCAGCGGACTTAAGTGAAATAATAAAGACACTCATTGGTTTACGTAATCAGAAAAGTCGAGGAATGGACTTGGCTTTTGGCAGGGTAGAATCTGAGGCCAAAATGTTGAATTCAGAGCTCTTTCTCTTTTTTTACCTCTCATGGGTTGGCTTATCCTTGCTTGGTTTCATTCTATAGACAGGGTTTCTTCACAAAGAGGGTAAAATGGTGGCTTAGCTTCCCAAACAACATCTCAGTTGCCACCCAGAAGAAAGAGAACTTCTTTCTCCAACTCCTTATTTCCATCTTAGGGAAGCCATTGATTAGCTTTAACTGGGTCTCATGCACATACACAAACCAGTCATTGTGGCCAGGGTATGGTGTGCTCATCCTTGAAGGGAGTGTTAATGATGGTTTGTCCTACTACTTAGGATCTCATGAAAATTGAAAGAAGAAACCAAAAAAGGGGTGGGGGTAAGGAGACACATTAAACACTGTGCTTCTTCAACCCACTGTGTAATTCAAGATGGCTTAAAGAAAAGGTGTTATAAAGATACAGGGATGTCTCATGGAATACAAAGGAGACATACACCAGGTTTTAGAAAAGAACTTGGATGCTGTCAAGACCTTGGCAGCTTTTTTCTGCCCATATACTTCTTACTTCTCTCTCTCTCTCTCTCTCTCTCTCTCTCCCTTTCTCTCCCTTTCTCCTTTCTCCTTTCTCCTTTCTCTACTTCTTACTTTACCCAGTGGGAAGAAAGTGGTTTCCCTAACAATCTTCCAGTTTCTAATCTCCTTTGTTCAAGGTACTAGCCTAATTTAAAATCCCTAGGGGAGTAAATCTGATTGGCCCAGTTTGAGTCAGATTGTTCAAGGGTTGGGGGCCATAAACCAGAAACATGGCATATACAAAGAAGAAAGAATGAGTAAATATCTAGCATATATCAGATGATCTAAAAGTATATAGAATCCCTATAATCATCTTAAAGATCATTTTATCCTGACCTCCTTTCATAGATGACAAAATAGAAGTTCCTAAAAGTTAAAGACTGACTTAAAATATATGTACAGAGGTCAGATAAATGCTAGAACTAATGCTCAGACCCAGGATTTCCATTCTAATTTCTTCTACAAGTTCATACTTATGCTTAATAATTCCATGGTGCCCCCCATGCACACCCCATTGACGGAGGCCTGCCTTGCTGCTCCATAGCCCTGCTCCTACTATGCCCTCTGCCTGAAAGTGTCCCCACCTCTCACATCCAGACCCTGGCTGAGTTAATTCCTACCTCTCTCCCAAACTTCAGCTCTACTGTTCTTGCCCAGAAAAGCCTCCTGACCACCCAGACTAAGTCAGTCTTTACCCTGTTTTGTGTTTTCATGATACTTCTGTGCTTCCCCCCCACACTTTTTTTTGAGGTACTAGGGATGGAACCCAGGGGTATTCTACCTCTGAGTTACACCCCCAGCCCTATTTTTTATTCTTTATTTTGAAAAAGGGTCTTACTGAGTTGCAAGGGCCTCACTAAGTAGCTGAGACTGTCCTTGAACCATCCTCCTGTCTCTGCCTCCCAAATGTTGGGATTACAAGCGTGCACCACCACACCCGGCTTGCTTCCCCTTCTTTTAATCATTAAATTGTTAAGTATGAAAGTTTGTGTTACACCACCTGGGTTATAAGAGCTACAGGGGCCAAGATGATGTTATTTCCCGTGTTCTCTATGCTTCTTGTACATAGTAGATGCTTGTTAAATGTTTGTCGAGAAAACCAAAAGGAATTAACAATGGGAAACAACAAAAAAGCTTCCAAGATGAAAGTTATTTCAGACATAAGTTTTAGGAAGGAGCTTGCAAAATTTTAGCCTCAGTAATAATGATAATGGCCGAGCATGGTGGCTCACGCTTGTAAATCTTAGTACTTGGGAGGCTAAGATGGGAGGATCCCAGGTTCACAGCCTGAGGCCCTCTGCAACTTAGTGAGACCCTTTTTTAAAATAAATAATAAAAAAAATAGGGCTAGGAATGTAGCTCAGAGTTAGAATGCCCCTTGTTTCGATCCACAGTACCAAAAAAAAAAAAAAAAAAAAAAAAAAAAGGCTAACATTTAGGAGCATCTACCATCTCCCAGGCTCACAGCTAATTATGCTGTCCTTAATTCTCACAAAGACTCTTCAGGGTTGGTGCCATAAGCACTGAGCCTGGCTGTGCAGAACAGTAAATATTCTGTCAAGTGGTTGGTCCTTTGAAGACAGTACTGGGTCTCATTCTTCTTTGCACCTGCCCAGAGAGCAACCAGAGGCTCTGACACGCTAAGTGAACAGGGGTCATGAGTGAGAGGCTTAGAGAAAGCAAGAACCTGCTCAGTTCCTCTGGTTCCAAAACAGAATGTGTAGGATTTGTTGGAAGACACTATTGAATGTGTCTGCATGAGACTATATGCCTGAGCAGCCTTAGAAAAGCTGAGGGAATTTTCTAGGAGGCTCTAAGCTAAAATAAGAGCTGACTTTGCTTTGGAACAGAAACTGTGGGTGGTGGACAAACCTGCTTCTGTTTCCTCATCGATGGGAAACCTTAGAAATACAGTCACACAAAACACTCGATATATCTGAATTTTCTGAATCTGTTCTTCCTGAGTGAGAACTTTGGTAATAATACCACCAAAAGCTGATTATTTTTTTTCACCAACTCATTGGTGTGTTTGGATTTAGTATGTCCCCCTATCCCTCATGGAAACAAGGTAGCAATGTTGGAAGTGGAGCTTGATTGCTAAGGAAAGGTGTGGCTTTGAGGATTATATGGCTCTACCCGCCCCTCTGCTTCTGGCCTCTGCAGTGTGAGAGCAGAGCCCCCGACTTTCTTCCTGCCACCATGTCCTGAGCCTTACAGAACCAGCCCAACATAGACTGAACCCTGAAATCTCCCAAAACTGTGAGCAAATAAACCTTCCTCCTTCTAAGTTGTGTGGTGAGTTGTTTTGTATTACAACAATGAGCATGTTGACCAAGAATGTTGACCTTACATGGCTGTAACAAAATGCCATGGACTGGATGATTTATAAACAATAGAAATGACTTTCTCATGGTTCTGGAGGCTGGAAATAAGACCAGGGTGCCAGCATGGTTGGGTTGTTTTGGGGGATGTTTTGGGGGTTGCATATTGCTGATTTCTCATAGTATACTCACAGCCAGTAGAAAATCTGCCTGGATCTCTGGTCTCTTCTTATGATGGCACTGATCTCTCTCATGAGTCATCACTGATGACTCTTATGACCTAATTACCTCCCAAGGGCCCCTTCTCCAAATACCATCACATTGGGATTAGGGATTCAATTTGTGAATTTTAAGGAACTCAAAAATTCAGTCCTTAACAAAATACACCCTAATCTGAGGCAAGGATAAGAGAGGAAGAATAGTGTGAGTAAAACGAGGAAGCCAGATAGAGAATGACTACAGGGACCTTATCTTACCTCATACTATCCTTCCTTTCATACCCATGCCTCAGATTAGGCTGTATTTTGTTAAGGACTGAATATTTGTGTCCCTTAAAACCCACAAATTGAAACTCTACTCCCAATGTGATGGTATTGTAAAGATTTATCATTTAATTTCAAGTATAATGAGAAGCCACTGAGAAGAAGTGTGGTATCTGATTTGCAAGTTTAAAAGACCCACCATGTCGAGCTGGGCATGGTGGTGTACACTTGTAATCCCGGCATTCGGGAGGCTAAGACCAGAGGATCGTGGTGGTTTGTGGACAGCCTCAGATCTTAATGAGGCCCTCTGCAACTTAATGAGACCCTGTTTCAAAATAAAGAATAAAAAATAGGGCAGGGGGCGTAGCTTGGAGGTTAAATGTCCTTGGGTTCTATCCCCAGACCTGCAAACAAAAACAAAAACAAAAACAACAAAAAACCCTCCACCATGTCTGCAATATGGAGAAGGGTCTGTAGCAGGCTAGGAGTGGATGTTGCAGTGTAAGAAGGACCACATGGGAAGGGTCAGCACCAATCAGCTGCTTTAGGTCAATTGACCTCCCTGTTGTACATACTCACTATGGTGTCCTAGGGCTTCTTCACCAGTTCCTGGTCCAAGCAATTGTGGCTAAAGTAGCATCTGGGCCCCACCTGATTGCAAAGGCATAAGCCATGGCAACTAAAGCAGGAAGGAATGAGTTTTGTTGACATTTTTCAGAAGAAGTGTGTTTTTTTGCATCAGGTACCTAGAATTTTATGTATTCTTAAATCTTGTCTAGTAATAATATCAATAATCTAATCCAACAATCTGAATAGTTTAGTAGATGTCTAAATTATTGAGCATTTACTTTAAGACAAGTGGTTTTTTGTTGTTATTGGGTTTTTTTGTTGTTTTTTGTTTTTGTTTTTGTTTTTGTTTTTTTGCTTTTTTAACTGTAGGATCTCATCACCCTTGAACTTGGGTTTATCATTCCTCCATTTGGTCTGGTGTAGGGCTCTGTATCAGGGTTCAGTGCAGGAAACTGAAACAATTCCAGCTATTTCAAATATAAAGAGATTTAGAATAAGGAATAAGGTGCTTACAAAGCCTTTGCAAGGTCTAGAGGAGAGGAAGCTCCTGGGTTTTTGGTCTCGTGGTCATTCCAGCCCTGCTGCGTTCCAGAGGTCTTCCCACCATGGCCACCCATTCCTTCAGTCATCCCTCAGGCTATCACCATCGTCACTGCTACCCACCCCACAGCAGAGCAGAGCGTCCAGTCTGCCCACTGCCAGCACTGCATTTAGTGTGTGTGTGTGTGGGGGGGTGCTAGGGTTGAACTCAGGGGCCCACAGCCTTATTCTAAATCTCTTTATATTTGAAATAACTGGAATTGTTTCAGTTTCCTGCATTGAACCCTGATACAGAGCCCTACACCAGACCAAATGGAGGAATGATAAACCCAAGTTCAAGGGTGATGAGATCCTACAGTCTGCCCACTGATGGCCTTTTACTCAGAACTCTTCGATGAAGATTAAGTTTCTGTCTGGCATTGCTGCAGTTGCCCGATGGCCAGACTCCTGGCTTCAACCTCGTTTCCCTCCAACTCACTTTCTGTACTTCTGACTGACCTGTGAAATGCAAACACGATTGTTAAGCTTTGTGAGTCCAGAGATGTTTCTTATTCTCCACTGGATCTTCAGCACCTAATAGGCATTTAGTAGGTATGTACTGCCTGAACGTTTTGGGACACTCTCAACTCATAAGCAGGTTATATTCCATAATTTCTCATCTTACAAGGTCCTTTGGAATTTTGCCATCATAATGATAGATGTTTTTTAGCTTCTTGGTCTAACTTATAAACAACAAGTTCACCCATGATGTAGTCTAACCCCTATTTCCAGATTTCTTGCAGTCTTCCAGTAGGAAACCATAAAGCTAAGGAGCAAGGAAAACGAAAAGGAAGGAATATATACCCTAGGAGCCACGTAGAATTTAATAATCTTCTGTTAACCTCTACTTTATTACCCTTCCATGTTTGTGCTTCTCTGTTACAAAGAAGAAACGTCTTCTCTGGACCCATTCTCCACCCCCACCCTCACTAGCACAGGAGCACCCCCACCTCCACCGCAGGCAGTTCTTGCCTTTCTAATTCTGCCAATCACAATTTCTACTCTTCCCACTTCAGTACATAATGTCAAGTACTAAGTATTAAGAGCAGTGTGGCCTAATTGAGTGAATTCTCATTCCAAATGGATACTTAATAATGCTAAACTTCCCAGAGGTATTTAAACTTTTCGAAATCAGTTTAGCTTTAGTGAATCTCTGATTATTGGAATTCACTATGATAAGATAATGTGGAAGATAGGATGAAAGATATTTTAGAGCAGGTATTTATGCCAATGTTTTAGCCTTCCCCCCCCACCCCCCAGATACTCCCCATCCCCAGACTAATCATCTGGTTTATTCTGGATCTTTATGACATACCCCACTTCTGTTTCCTCACAAATCTTCTCAAGCCACATGGAGAAGGGGACAATGGAGTGAGCATAGCTATCGG
Organism: Muscardinus avellanarius; assembly: GCF_963383645.1. NCBI lineage: Eukaryota > Metazoa > Chordata > Mammalia > Rodentia > Gliridae > Muscardinus > Muscardinus avellanarius. The sequence goes on along the minus strand of NC_137799.1, from coordinate 68,150,362 downwards.
TGGGAAGGCCCACAGAGTGGACCCTTCCTCATTGGCTTGCTGATGTGTTCCATCTCTCTTGTCTTTGTCCCAGAAAGTATGCACCTTTAACCTTACTCTGCCTCTAGGGACACTTGAACCAGCCCAACCACAATGTGTTCAATACTCAGTACATGAGCCAGGAGAACCAGAGGGAATTTCTAACTGGACAGTCTGGGGGTTTCCATTTTGACATTTGTATTCTCTCTAATTCTGTGTTATTCAAATGCATTTATATTTGGATACTGCCACAAAGATCTCTGAACAGGGGATTTTTGCTTTTGTAGCTGTAGGAAAGGAGTCAGATTAGAAAAGATTAAAGTGATGCTGTCCAGGATCACAGCTAGTTAGGAGAGAGCACATCTGAGCCGGGCTTGGTGGTGTGTGTTTGTAATCCCAGTATATGGGAGGCTGAGACAGGAGGATTGCCAGTTCACAGCCAGCCTCAGCTATTTAGTGAGGCCCTCTATAACTTAGTGAGACCCTGTTTCAAAATAAAGAATAGACTTCCGGGAAGAAGGCAACGGAGAAAAGCGGGGCTTACAAGCCCTGCTAACAACCAATCTCTATTACCACAAAATCAGTGCCTTTCATAGCCAGAAAACACCATCAGCAGAGAAACAAAAAATGTAATTACAAGGGACAGAGGAAAAGAGGGCTGGAAAAATGAGAAACCAGAAAGAAACCAGACCACAATGCTGCAGCCGGAGCCGCGGTGCGAAGCGGCGGGCGCGATTTTCCTGTGCAGCACCAGGCTCCAGAGAGGAAGGGAACTCATAAGGGAGCTCAGAACCAGAGAGGAATAAGCCGGCCTCACGCCCGAGGACATGGCAGCAGCGCCTTATTGCCGGAGGCAGCAGCGAGCTCACCAGATGGCACCAGACCAACGCACTCAACAGCCCACCAGGCTCCAGAGAGGAGCGGTGGACAACAAGCTGAGGTGAGTCGCTGCGGATCAGCCAGGAGGAATTCGACAGATTTCTCGGCGCAGAGAGCATCTAAAACTCCCAGAGGCTGGGCTCAGCACACCCTGCAGGGACTCAGAGTGGAGCTCAAAAACAGAAAAGAAATATGCCAGCCTCATGGCCAAGGGCATAGCAGCAGCGCCATATTGCCACCGGCGGCAGCAGCAACAAATTCACCGAGTCCACTACAGCTCCAGCTGTGCACTCAACAACAGTGAGTCAAATTGTGGCCCCTAGAGGAGAAATTGCAGTACTGTACTCCCAGGGACTTGACCCAGTGGGGGAGTGGCGGTGGCAGAGATATCACACCATAGGAGAATGCCCAACCTGGCACCCCCCATGGTCTAAAGCAGCCTCGATTGACTCCCAGGGTCTGAGACTCTGCGATACAACCCAGTAAAGGAGTAGTGGGGACCGAGATGCCACAGATTCGAGATCCAGAGTACCTTAAATGAAGTCGTAGTGACCCAAGGGAAGAACCCAGAGAAGGCACAAACTTCTGAAATCACGGGAAAGAGGAATAACAATGGAGCAATGAATGCCCACAACCCCACAACATCAGAACCTGATAAAACAGAAATTCAGAGATTTCTAGAAGATCAAATCAGGAAAATAACTGTAGAAATAATAGAGGTGTTTCTAAAAGAATTCAGAGAGAGCCAAAAAGAGATAAAGGATGCAATCAATGAAGTAAAGGCCTCAATTCAAAGTACAAACAACCGATTAGACCACATGGAGAATAGAATCTCGCTCTTAGAAGATGATCATTCAAAAAATGAATGCATAGTTTCTAATTTAGAAAAAAAAATGACAGCAGGAATCTGACATTGAAGAAATATGGGCCCATTTTAAGAGAGATAACCTAAGAATGATTGGATTAGAGGAGGGAAAAGAAGGTGAAACCAAAGGGATCAACAATCTCTTCAAGGAAGTAATAGCAGAAAAATTTCCAAACATAGAGCAAGAGGTCGATACACAGGTCCAGGAAACTTATAGAACTCCCTTTAGACAGGATCGGAAAAGAGGATCCCCGTGCCACATAATTGTCAAAATGACCAATGTGGAAGCCAAGCAGAGAATCTTAAAGGCAACAAAAACAAAGGGCCAAGTGACATTCAGAGGCAAACCAATTAGAATCACTCCAGACTTCCCAAACCAAGTCATGAGAGCCAGAAGGACTTGGAGTAACATATTCCCAACTCTGAAAGAAAACAACTTCCAGCCAAAACTTTCCTACCCAGCAAAACTTTCTATCAAATTAGATGGGGAAATAAGAAGCTTCCATGACAAACAGAAACTGAAGGAATTTATGTCTTCAAAACCAGCGCCAGAGAAAATACTCAAAGAGATTAACTACAAAGAAGAAATAGGTAACACACCAGAACCAGAGAAACAAGATTTTCCATCCAACAGACAACTAAGATTGGTTATCTGTGGAGATTCATTATTTATGTTAGTCTTTTAACCATCTCTAAATTGTATTGTTTGCTTTTATTGTTGCTAATTTTTAGGATTTCTAGTTGGAATATTAATATACCTTCAGATATAGCATTTGGAAATATTTTATCCCATTCTATTAGTAACTTTTAACTCTGTTTACATTGTCTTTGGATATACAATTTTTTTTTTATTTTTTAGGGAGTTTCTTTACCCTTTTGTTGCCTGTGCCATTGAATTCATATCCAAGAAATCACTGCCAATTTCAGTGTTGTGAGGTTTTATGTCCCAGATTTTCTTCTAAAAGTTTATAATCTTAATATTTATATTTAGGTCTTTTATCTATTTTGAGTTAATATTTGTATATGGTGTTAGGTAAGGGTCCAATTTTATTCTTTTTCATGTAATTATTATTTTTCAACAAAATTTATTTAAAAGATTAGTATTTCCTCCACCAAATGTTTGTGGAAACCTTGTCAAAAATAACTTGACAATATATGGAAGAATTTATCTCTAGGCTTTTATTTAACTCCAATGGTTTATATATCTACCTTTATAACAGTAATACACTGTTTCAATTATTGTAGCTTTATATGGTTTGAAATCAGAAAATATATATCTTCTAGCTTTGTTCTTTTTTGAGATCGTTTTGGGTATCTAGAGTCCATATTCCATATCAGGATAGATTTTTTCTGAAAAATAAATAAATAAATGTATGATAGTTTCACCTAAAAAGAAAAAAATATTCTCTGGTAAGAAAGAAAGCAAAAAGAAATATTGAAATGTTATCTTTAAGTCTTCAAAAACTTGGTATCAGACAAATGAAACTGTTATGTGAGATTATCATCATTAATATTGGATAAATTGCTATAAAACTAGAAGTCAACCACTAAGCCAAGCATGGGAAGGAGGGATGGGGAGGGAACGGGGTAGGGATCGGGTAGGGGCTAACTGGGCAATGTGTGCATGTATGACTACAAAAGTATTTTCTTTATACCATTATGATGTATGAATACAGTGCACCAATAAAAAATAAATAAATAAAAAATAAAGAATAAAAAATAGGGCTGAGGATGTAGCTTGGAGGTAAAAAGTAGATGCTTTGTATCACTTAAAATATAAGGTTTCCCTTAATAAGCTTAATTCTTTTTTCCTTGACTCAGAAAAAAAATGTTTTTATTTGCAGCATTTTTGTGCTGGCCTGATATAGTTTTTTTTTTTTTTTCTTTTTTCTCAGAACTGGTGATAGAACCCAGGGGCATCCTACCTCCGAGAACTGGATTACTAGCCCAGCTGGAGATAGCATTTCTGAAAGTATGTTGTTATATCAAACACTTGCTATTTTGTAAAGGGTTTCAAACATAAAAGTCTACCCTCTGCCATCTTGAAAACATACAATGCACCAACATATTAAAGGTTCTAGAAGCCCTGCAACAAAAAAAATCATAGTTTATTGAACTCAAAAATTCTCAAACAGCAGGGTATGGTGGCACATGCTGTGTAATTCCAGCATTCGGTAGGCTGAGAAAGGAGGATCGCGGCTCGCGGACAGCCTCAGCTACTTAGTGAGGCCCTTTGCAACTCAGTGAGAACCTATTTCAAAACAATAAAAATTTGTCCCTTCTCTTTCTGTGCTTGTCTCATCTCACTTAACATAATACTCTCCAGTTCTTTCCATCTTCTTGTGAATCCCATGATTTTGTTCCATTGTGTATATTTCCCATAATGTTGCAATCCATTCATCTGTTGATGAAGACTTAGGGTGGCCATATTTTGGCTATTATGAATTGTGCTGCTATGAACATGAGTATGCATATTTACTGTAGTTCTCTGATTTCAACCCCAGGAGTGGTATAGCTGGATCATATGGTGGATCCATTCTCAGTTTTCTAAGGAATGTAATTCTCAATAAGATGGAAAGACCTGGAGAACATTATGTTAAGTGAGATCAGCCAAGCTCAGAAAGAGAAGGGACATATGTTTTCTCTAGTATGCTCAAGCTAGGGAGTATTAGGGATACCAGAGAGACTTCAGATAATGGAAGGGAAAACTCAGGGAAGCCAGGAAGGAAGGGGAGGGGAGGGAGAAGGCTGAGGTTCATCAATGGAAAAGCTACATGTTATATTCACATGTATACACATTGAATATAGCATTGTTAACCTGGGACTATGTGTATACATGTGAATATAACATTGTTAACCTGAACACTCAGTATTGGGAGGAAGGGAAATGGGGAAATGGGGGGGGGTCACCAAGGACTGTGTGAATATATGCCAGTGACATGATCCACATCATGATGTGAGACTATAGTGCACCAGTAAAAAGTAAGAAAGTTAAACAAACAAGTATTTATTTATTTACTAACTTACTTATTTATTTATCAGTTATTTTGTGGTGCTGGAGATGAAACCTAGAGGCTTTCTACCTTCGGGCTATAGTCCCAGACCTATTTTCTATTTTATTTGAAAACAGGGTCTCACTAAGTTGCTGAGAGCCTCACTAGGTAGTTGAGGCTGGCATAGAACCTGTGTGATCCTCCTGTCTCAGCCTCCCAAGTGCTGGGATTACAAGCATGCACCACCATGCCTGGCTTAAAAAATAAGTATTTTAAATTAGGTCTTACTATATGGTGTAGTTGTGTAGTAGGCTGTGTTATCGAGGTTTGTCTCAACATACTTTGAAATGTTTGCACAATAACAAAATTGCCTAATGATTCATTTCTTAGAATGTAGCTCCATTTTTAAGCAATGCCTGATTGTTTTGAGTTTTTGTAGGTGTTTAGCTTTTATATTTAATAGAAATTAGATAATCTTTTAAGAGTTTTGATGATCCTGACCCTGTTTAGTCATACTAATGAGTGTGTTTGTGTCTTGGGTTTTGTTTTTTTGATTTCTTTCAGTATTGATTGAGGAGTGAACCCAGGGCCTTTGCATGCTAAGCAAGTCTACAATGATCTACACTTCCATCCCTGTGTCATAGTTTTTTTTTTTTTTAACAAAAATGTTTGGAAAATAAAAACTACCAATGATCTACACTTCCATCCCTGTGTCATAGTTTTTTTTTTTTAACAAAAATGTTTGGAAAATAAAAACTTTTGAAAATGGAAAAAATCTTATGGAATAAAGATATAAGGAAAAATATTTTTGTATAGTTGTACAAATTGTGTTTTTTAAAAAAATTATTGGTGCATTGAGGTCATACATCTTAATGGAGTACAAGATGGTGGAGGCATACATGCACATACCACCTAATTAGCCCTTTCTCAATTCCTGCCCCATTCTCTCCCTCTCCCTCCTTCTCATATTTGGCTTAATGATTGACTTTGATATGTTTATTAATGTACATCATGAACATTAGATCTTCCCCCTCTTCCCCTCTCCCATCCCCTCAGTTAGATCACCTATGGAATCTCCTTCTTTGTTTAGAGTTCCTCCTATGATCCATTTTATCCCTAGCTTTCACATATTAGGGAGAGCATCCAATTTCTTATTTTTTGTTACTGACTAATCTCACTTAGCATAATGTTCTTCAGTTACATCCATTTCCCTGTAAATGATGTAATTGTGCTTTGTGCTTTTTATGGCTGAGTAAAATTCCACTGTGTACATATCCCATAGTTTTGTAATCTATTTATCTGTTGATGAACATTTTGGCTGGTTTCATATTTTGGCATTTGTGAATTGTGTAGCTATGAACATAGATACACATGCATTAGTTTGGTAGTTTAGTTTCCATCCTTTTGGGTAGATACCCAGAAGAGGTATTGCTGGATCTTATGGTAAGTTTGTTCCCATTCTTCTGAGGATACTCCATACAGTTTTTCAAAGTGGTTGCACTCATTTGCAATCCCACCAACAATGTATTAAAGTTCCCAATTCTCTACATCCTCGCCAGGATTTATTGTTGTTTGTGTTTTGAATGATTGCCATTCTAGTTGAAGTTAGGTGAAATCTCAGGGTAGTTTTGATTTGGATCTTTCTGATTGCTAATGATGTTGAGCATTTTTTCATGCATTTATTGGCCATTTGAATTTCTTCTTTTGTGAAGAATCTATTTAGTTAACTTGCTCATTTTTTGATTGGGTTATTTGTTTTCATAGTTCTGAGTTTCTTGAGTTCTCTGTATAGTCTAGATATTAGTCTTCTATTGAAGGAGTACGTAGCAAAAATCTTCTCCCATTCTATTGGCTCTTAGTTGAGGTTCTTGATAGTTTCTTTTGCTTTACAGAAGCCCTTCAATTTAGTGCAATCCCACGTATTGATCTGCCTTTTAGTTTCTTGTGCTTTTGGGGTCTTGTTGAGAAAGTTTGTATCTGTGCCTCTGTGTTGCAGTGTTGGACCTATGCCCTCTTCAAGGAGCCTCAAGGTCTCTGGTCTAATTTCCAAGTCTTTGATCCATCTTTATTTGACTCTTGTGCAGGGTGAGAAAGTGGGATTAATTTCTAATTTTCTGCATATGGTTAACCAGTTTTGCCAACACCATTTGTTGAACAGGCTATCTTTTTTCCAGTGTATGTTTTTGGCCCCTTTGTCAAAAAACAATTGGCTATAAGTGTGCGGATATGTTTCTGAATCTTCTATGTATTTTAAACCAATTATTATTACAACAGTGTCAGAAATTTAAAAAGACGCCATACTAAACCTCACTGTGATGTATGATTACAACACACCAGTAAAAGTATATTAAAGTCAAAAATTTTAAATTTAGGCGTCCCGGCCCTCTCCTGGGAAGGCTGGTGCCGGGTGGGGGGCAGGCGGCCCAGCCCTCTCCCAGGAAGGCCTGGTGCCAGGCAGGAGACCGAGCCGTGCATACTGAGGATTTCAGCACTTCTGTGTTGCACCGGCTGTGGTGCGCTTAGAACAGCAGATCCTGCTCTGCGCGATGAGACTGTGGCACTCCACTCTTGGAATGGAGAAAAAATTTATTGCTACTAAGTACCTGATCCCACAACCTCTTCAAACCACACATACTGTCTTCTCTTATTCAAAAGAAAAGAAGAAAAGAAAAGAAAGAAAAAAGAAAAGAAAAAGAAAAAAGAAAAGAAAAAATATTGGAGAGGGATTAAGATGGCCATGGCGGCAGCCAGGATTCTGGAGATGCAGACAAAACATATCCAACTGACCTGGAACTTTTGGAAAAATTCCCCGCAAAGGGCGACTGCTTTGTCCTTACATGCTTAAGAATCCTGGACATCATCTGTAAGGAGGGAGATAAGCGGAAACCTAGGAGGACGGCAGTGTTGGCAGCAGCGGCTGTGGTAGCAGTGGAGGCTTGTATTTGGGAGAGACAGAGATCTGATCCAACCCACCCTGATCTTCTGAAGAAATTTCTCCAAAGGTGGAATGCTACTGTTGTGCATGCTCAGACATACTGGACAACATGCAGTGTGGGAAAAGAGTTTGGGAAAGAATGAGATGGTGGAGGCAGCGGCAATGGCAGCGGCCAGTACTTAGGAGAAGAAGAGATCTGATGCAGCACACCTGGATCTTTTGAAGAAATAACCCCAGAGGTAGAATGCTACCACCGCGCACGCTGGGGAACTTGGGACAACATGTTGTGTGAAGAGGGTGTTCGGATCGGAGCCTCCCGAGGGGTGAGGCTGGTGCTGGGGACAGCGAGGCCGGGATTGGGGCCTACCGTGAGGCAAGGCTGGAGCTGGGGCCTCTGAGGCTGGGATCAGAGCCTGCTGAGGGGTGAGTCCGATGCCAGGGCCAGCCAGGCCAAGTTCGGAGCCTGCTGTGAGGCAAGGCTGATTCTGGGGCTTCCAAGGCCGGGACTGGAGCCTGTCGAGGGGTGAGGCTGGTGCCGGGGCCAGCAAGGGCTGGATCGGAGCCTGCCATCAGGCAAGGCCGGTGCGGGGGCCCCTGAGGCCGGTACCGGAGGGGTTAGGCCTTTGCCAGGACCAGTGAAGCCGGGATTGGAGCCTGAGGCCGGTGCTAGGGCCAGTGAGGCCAGGATCAGAGCCCATCATGAGGCAAGGCCAGTTCTGGGGCCTCCGAGGCCGGGATCAGAGCCTGCCAAGGGGTTAGGCAGGTGCCGGAACCAGGGAGGCCAGGAATAGAGTCTGCTGTGAGGCAAGGTCAGTGATGGGGCCTCCGAGGCTGGGATCAGAGCCTGCTGAGGGCTTAGGCCGGTGTTGAGGCCAACGAGGCCAGGATTGGAGCCTGCTGTGAGGCAAGGCTGGTGCTGGGGCCTCTGGGGCCGGGATCGGAGCTTGCTGTGGGGTGAAGCCAGTGCTAGGGCCAGTGAGGCTGGGATCGGGCCAGCCATGAGGCAAGGCCAGTGCTGAAGCCAGTGAGGCCAGGATCAGAGTTTGCTGGGTGGTCAGGCTAGTGCCGGGGCCATCGAGAGTGGGATTGGAACTTGCAATGTGGCATACACAGAGAAATATCACAGAAAATAAAAAACCAGATGCTTTCCCTAACATGCAAAAACTAGGAAGAAATAGGTAATAGGAGGAGATCTAGTTGAAGAAAGAGCCATATAGAGGAGCAGTTAAGGTGACCAATCAGAGGGGATGGGATGGGGGAGGATGGAATCTCTTTAAAACTCATGATGTATATAAACAAACGTATCAAAGTTAATCACCAATCAAGCATGGGATCGAGGATAAAGGCTAATTGGATGATGTGTGCTTGTATATCCTCACAAGTCTTGTATTCCATTGTGATATATGACTACAGTGCATCAATAAAAATTATATATATATATATACATTTTAAATTTATAAAGTAAAAGAACTACAATAAATTAATTTTAATACACAATTGGAGAAAGAAAAAAAAATTAATAAAATTAGTATAGCCTGACTATATGGTGTTATAAACTCTACAGAAGTGTATAGTAATGTCCTAGGCCTTCACATTTATGCACTAACTTAAGAGTAGCTTCTAGTCTTGCAAATTCCATTCATGGTATATGCCCTGTACAGATGTACCATTTTTATCTTTTACACTATATGTTTTATGTTTATGTGTGTTTAGATATTCATCATTCTTTTATGGTTAGCTACAACATTCAGCACAATAATGAGCTATACAGATCTGTGGCTTGGGATCAATGATTAAACCATGTAGCATAGGTGTGTAATAAACTATACCATCTATGTATTTGTAAATACATGCCATGATGTTCTTATAATGAGCATTTCTCTAATAATGGCACATTTCTCAGAACATATCCCTGCATCAAGCAATGCATGACTGCAGTACCAAACTTTATAGAATTATACACAAGATCTGTGCATGTAAATTTTACCTCAAATCAGGAGCCATAAACTAATATTTAATATCTAGTTGATGATGTGCATTGTTGAAGTGGTTAGGGATTAAAATGTGTTGATTCCTGTGACTTTGAAATATATTAGTAAGTAAGATGGATTGACATTTGATGTGTTAAAATACAATTAAACAATTACAAGTTTGAGTTGTAAAGCATATGGATATAAAATGAGGAATTCTTTGGATGTTTTTGTATGTGTGAATGTTTTTCATAATAAAACATTGGAAAAAATTAACAGGATCCAAACTGAACTCTATCTCACTTCCTACTCCCTTTAAGCCTACTCTTACCCTCCTGCTATATAACTAAATGGCACCACTTTTATGCACACAGACCCAATGATTATTCTTTACTTCTCTCTTTTTTCTTCATTTGTCACATCCACATTATGAACAAATCTTCCAGAGTACATTTCCTGTACATTTTTCTAGTCAGTGCACTTCAAAGCTACCAGTTGCATCCAGGCCATCATCATCTGTCAGATGGACTACTGCAAGAGACTCCTAATGTGGCTTCTCGTATCCACTTTGAACCCTTCCCATCCCTTTGGAGAATTATTCGAAAAATATGTTATCTCACCTCTGTTTAAAACCATTCTAGATTATCCAATTACCATTAAAGCTCTAGATCCTTCATGTGGCTTATGAGACACTTACCTATTCTCTCAGCTCTATTTCATCTTATTCTTTACCTCTTGATGCCAGTTCCACCTCTACTGGGCCAATTTCAACCTCACTATGTCTGAGACACATGTTTTTCCTCTGCCTAGGAAATTTCTTTCTTTTGCCAATTTTTTTCTTCTGGTAAAGAACGCTTCATCTTTCATGTCTCGATTTAAATGGATTATTCTAGATGGGGCCCGGGTCGCGGGACTCTGGGCCCCAGGCAGAACTGCGCGTAGCACGCCAGACCCCTGGAGAAACCAGGCCCAGTAAGACGCTGGGTTCTGGGCAGGGGTTGCGCGCGGCGTACAAAAGCCGGGGCCTGGGTCGCGGGACCCTGGGCCCCGGGCCGAACTGCGCGTAGCACGCCAGACCCCTGGAGAAACCAGGCCCAGTAAGACGCTGGGTTCTGGGTGGGGGTCGCGGGCGGGGCACGCCTAATGGGGCCCGGGTCGCGGGACTCTGGGCCCCTGCCGAACTGCGCGTAGCACGCCAGACCCCTGGAGAAACCGGACCCAGTAAGACGCTGGGTTCTGGGCGGGGGTCGCAGGCTGGGCACGCTAGATGGGGCCCGGGTCGCGGGACTCTGGGCCCCTGCCGAACTGCGCGTAGCACGCCAGACCCCTGGAGAAACCAGACCCAGTAAGACACTGGGTTCTGGGCAGGGGTCGCGGGCTGGGCACGCCAGATGGGGCCCGGGTCGCGGGACTCTGGGCCCCAGGCAGAACTGCGAGTAGCACGCCAGACCCCTGGAGAAACCAGGCCCAGTAAGACGCTGGGTTCTGGGCAGGGGTTGCGCGCGGCGCACAAAAGCCGGGGCCTGGGTCGCGGGACCCTGGGCCCCGGGCCGAACTGCGCGTAGCACGCCAGACCCCTGGAGAAACCAGGCCCAGTAAGACGCTGGGTTCTGGGCAGGGGTCGCGGGCTGGGCACGCCAGATGGGGCCCGGGTCGCGGGACTCTGGGCCCCTGCCGAACTGCGCGTAGCACGCCAGACCCCTGGAGAAACCGGACCCAGTAAGACGCTGGGTTCTGGGCGGGGGTCGCGGGCTGGGCACGCCAGATGGGGCCCGGGTCGCGGGACTCTGGGTCCCGGCCGAACTGCGAGTAGCACGCCAGACCCCTGGAGAAACCGGGCCCAGAACAGAAAAAGATAAAGAAAAATATCGGAGAGGTGGTAAGAAAGCCGTTATGGATGCCAGGACACTGGAGATGCAGACAAAACTTATCTAAATGCACTGGAACTTATGGAAAAATTCGCCGTGAAAGAGGACTGCTATTTCTCTATATTGTTAAGAATCTCAGACATCACATATAAGGAGAGAGTTTAGCGGAGACCAAGGAGAAATGCGGTGTTGAAAGAGTTCTTCGCGATGGTGGTGGAGACTTGTATTCAGGAGAAGCAGAAACCGGATCTTACCAACTTTATTTTTTTGGAGAAATTACACTAAATGTCGAATGCTACCATCACGCATGCTTAGGAACACTGGACAACTTTCAGAGTGGAAAAAGAGCCTGGGAAGGATTTGAAACGGTGGAGGCAGTGACAATGCCAGTGGCCAATATTCGGGGGAGGCAGAGATCTGATACATTACAACTGGAACCTTTGAAATAATAACCACAGAGACAGTGATCGGAACCTGCTGAGGGGTTAGGCGGGCGCTGGGGCCAGTGGCCGACATCTGAGCTTGCTGTGAGGCAAGGCCACTACTGAGGCCTCCGTGGCCGGGATTGGAACCTGCAGAGGGGTTAGACCGATGCTGGGGCCAGCGAGGCTGGCATTGGAGCCTGCCATGATGCAAGGCTTGTGCTAGGGCGTCCGAGGTCGGGTCCGGAACTGGCTGAGGGGTTAGGCCGGTGCTGGGGTCAGCGAGGCCGGCATCGGAGCCTGCCGTGAGGCAAGGCCAGTGTTGGGGCCCCCGAGGACGGGACCGGAGCCTGCTGAGGGGTTAGGCCGGTGCTGGGGCCAGCGAGGCTGGCATCAGAGCCTGCCATGAGGCAAGGCCGGTACTTGGGCCTCCGAGGCCAGGATAAGAGCCTGCCGAGGGGTTAGGCCGGTGCTGGGGCCTCCGAGGCCAGGATAAGAGCCTGCTGAGGGATTAGGCCGGTGCTGGGGCCAGCGAGGCCGGCATTGGAGCCTGCCTTGAGGCATGACCAGTGCTGGGGCCTCCGAGGCCGGGATCGGAGCCTGCCGAGGGGTTAGGCCGCTGCTGGGGCCAGTGAGGCCGGCATCGGAGCCTGCCTTGAGGCAAGGCCGGTACTGGGGCCTCCGAGGCCAGGACAAGAGCTTGCCGAGGGGTTAGGCCGGTGCCGGGGCCAGCGAGGCCGGCATCGGAGCCTGCCGTGAGGCATGACCAGTGCTGGGGCCGCTGAGGCCGGGATCGGAGCCTGCCAAGGGGTTAGGCCGCTGCTGGGGCCAGCGAGGCCGGCATCGGAGCCTGCCGTGAGGCAAGGCCGGTACTGGGGCCTCTGAGGCCGGGATCGGAGCCTGCCAAGGGGTTAGGCCGCTGCTGGGGCCAGCGAGGCCGGCATCGGAGCCTGCCGTGAGGCAAGGCCGGTACTGGGGCCTCCGAGGCCAGGATAAGAGCCTGCTGAGGGGTTAGGCCGGTGCTGGGGCCAGCGAGGCCGGCATCGGAGCCTGCCTTGAGGCAAGGCCGGTACTGGGGCCTCCGAGGCCAGGATAAGAGCCTGCCGAGGGATTAGGCCGGTGCTGGGGCCAGCGAGGCCGGCATCGGAGCCTGCCGTGAGGCAAGGCCGGTACTGGGGCCTCCGAGGCCAGGATAAGAGCTTGCTGAGGGGTTAGGCCGCTGCTGGGGCCAACGAGGCCGGCAGCGGAGCCTGCCGTGAGGCATGACCAGTGCTGGGGCCTCCGAGGCCGGGATCGGAGCATGCCGCGGGGTTAGGCCGGTGCTGGGGCCAGCGAGGCCGGCATCGGAGCTTGCCGTGAGGCAAGGCCGGTACTGGGGCCTCCGAGGCCAGGATAAGAGTCTGCCAAGGGGTTAGGCCGGTGCTGGGGCCAGCGAGGCCGGCATCGGAGCCTGCCTTGAGGCATGACCAGTGCTGGGGCCTCCGAGGCCGGGATCGGAGCCTGCCGAGGGGTTAGGCCGCTGCTGGGGCCAGCGAGGCCGGCATCGGAGCCTGCCGTGAGGCAAGGCCGGTACTGGGGCCTCTGAGGCCGGGATCGGAGCCTGCCGAGGGGTTAGGCCGCTGCTGGGGCCAGTGAGGCCGGCATCGGAGCCTGCCGTGAGGCAAGGCCGGTACTGGGGCCTCTAGGCCAGGATAAGAGCCTGCCGAGGGGTTAGGCCGGTGCTGGGGCCAACAAGGCCGGCAGCGGAGCCTGCCGTGAGGCATGACCAGTGCTAGGGCCTCCGAGGCCGGGATCGGAGCATGCCGAGGGGTTAGGCCGGTGCTGGGGCCAGCGAGGCCGGCATCGGAGCCTGCCGTGAGGCAAGGCCGGTACTGGGGCCTCCGAGGCCAGGATAAGAGCCTGCCAAGGGGTTAGGCCGGTGCTGGGGCCAGCGAGGCCGGCATCGGAGCCTGCCTTGAGGCATGACCAGTGCTGGGGCCTCTGAGGCCGGGATCGGAGCCTGCCGAGGGGTTAGGCCGCTGCTGCGTCCAGCGAGGCCAGCATCGGAGCCTGCCGTGAGGCAAGGCCGGTACTGGGGCCTCCGAGGCCAGGATAAGAGCCTGCTGAGGGGTCAGGCCAGTGCTGGGGCCAGTGAGGCCGGCATCGGAGCCTGCCTTGAGGCAAGGCCGGTACTGGGGCCTCGAGGCCAGGATAAGAGCCTGCCGAGGGATTAGGCCGGTGCTGGGGCCAGCGAGGCCGGCATCGGAGCCTGCCATGAGGCAAGGCCGGTACTGGGGCCTCCGAGGCCAGGATAAGAGCTTGCCGAGGGGTTAGGCCGGTGCTGGGACCAACGAGGCCGGCAGCGGAGCCTGCCGTGAGGCATGACCAGTGCTGGGGCCTCCGAGGCCGGGATCGGAGCATGCCGAGGGGTTAGGCCGGTGCTGGGGCCAGCGAGGCCGGCATCAGAGCCTGCCGTGAGGCAAGGCCGGTACTGGGGCCTCCGAGGCCAGGATAAGAGTCTGCCAAGGGGTTAGGCCGGTGCTGGGGCCAGCGAGGCCGGCATCGGAGCCTGCCTTGAGGCATGACCAGTGCTGGGGCCTCCGAGGCCGGGATCGGAGCCGGCCGAGGGGTTAGGCCGCTGCTGGGGCCAGCGAGGCCGGCATCGGAGCCTGCCGTGAGGCAAGGCCGGTACTGGGGCCTCCGAGGCCAGGACAAGAGCCTGCCGAGGGTTTAGGCCGGTGCTGGGGCCAGCGAGGCCGGCATCGGAGCCTGCCTTGAGGCATGACCAGTGCTGGGGCCTCTGAGGCCGGGATTGGAGCCTGCTGAGGGGTTAGGCCGCTGCTGGGGCCAGCGAGGCCGGCATCGGAGCCTGCCTTGAGGCAAGGCCGGTACTGGGGCCACTGAGGCCGGGATCGGAGCCTGCCGAGGGGTTAGGCCACTGCTGGGGCCATCGAGGCCGGCATCGGAGCCTGCCGTGAGGCAAGGCCGGTACTGGGGCCTCCGAGGCCAGGACAAGAGCCTGCCGAGGGGTTAGGCCGGTGCTGGGGCCAGCGAGGCCGGCATCGGAGCCTGCCTTGAGGCATGACCAGTGCTGGGGCCTCTGAGGCCGGGATTGGAGCCTGCCGAGGGGTTAGGCCGCTGCTGGGGCCAGCGAGGCCGGCATCGGAGCCTGCCGAGGGGTTAGGCCACTGCTGGGGCCAGTGAGGCCGGCATCGGAGCCTGCCGTGAGGCAAGGCCGGTACTGGGGCCTCCGAGGCCAGGATAAGAGCCTGCCGAGGGGTTAGGCCGGTGCTGGGGCCAGTGAGGCCGGCATCGGAGCCTGCCGTGAGGCATTACCAGTGTTGGGGCCTCTGAGGCCGGGACTGGAATCCTGCCAAGGGGTTAGACTGGTGCAGGGGCCAATGGCCAGCATCGGAGCCTGGCGTGAGGCAAGTTCACTCCTGCGGCCTCCAAGGTCGGGACAAAAGCCAGCTTAGGGGTTTGACCGGTTCAGGGGCCAGCGAGACCAGAACTGGGTCCTCCCATGAGGCAAGGCCGCTGCGTGAGCCAGCGAGGTCTGGATCAGTCCACTGAGTAGCCAGGGCACTACTGGGACCATCAAGAGTGGGATTGGTACTTGCAACGCAGCATGCACAGAGAAATATCGCAGAAAATATAAATCAGACGCTTCCCTTAATCAGCAATAACTAGGAGGAAACGGGCAACAGGAAGAGGTTGAGCTATAAAGGGCCCTATAGTGAAGCAACTAATGTGACCAATCAGAGGGTATGTAATACTGGAGGACGGAGCCTCTTTAAAATGCAGGAGGTACATAAACAAATGTATCAAAGTAAATCACCAAAGAAGTGTGGGATGGAGGGAGGGGGAGGGAATGGGACGGGGCCTGCAGGAGGGCTAATTGGATGATGTGTGCTTGTATATCCTCTCAAGTCTTGTACTCCAATGTGATTGATATATGACTACAATGCACCAATTTAAAAAATAAATTAATTAAAAAAAATAAATGGATTATTCTATGGCAGCCTTCTGCTTGCCTTTCAGAGCAGATGAGATCTTCCTGCGGCAAGAAGTAATCTTCCATAGCACTTGTTACATCATCACTGCATCAGTACTTTCCCAAAACTTAGTACACTAGACAGGTACATGATAAATGCTCAAAAGATATAGAGGTGTTTGAAAGGGAACGGTATGTTATACAGTGTTACCTGACTTAGTTGTTAAGTCTGGGAGAAAAAGAGCATGTTTTTATTTTTATTTTATTTTATTTTATTTTATTTTATTTTATTTTATTTTTTTGATGGTACTGGGGTTCCTGGAAGCCATTCTACCCCCAGGCTACACTCCCAGACCTACTTTTTATATTTTTATTTGGAAACAGGGTCTCTTAAGCTAGCACGGCTGGCTTCAAACCTGCGCAATCCTCCTGTCTCCGCCTCCCAAGCACAGGGATTTCAAGTGTGCGCCACCACGCCTGGTCAAAAGAGCATGTTTTTACACATTTCATGGTATATGCATCAGCATGTTTGAGACTACAAATATCAGAGATTGGAATTTAACTGGTAAAGAATGATTTTCATATAGGTAGATGTCCAGTAGTAGTATAGACGTCAAGTGCAGTGAAATCAACCCATTTCTCTTCAGTTGTCTTGACTCTTCTTGTATGTTTTATTTTGTTCTCAAGCTGGTTTCCCTCATGATGCTGAGATGGACATCAGCAGCAACTGCAGCTTCTTTTCACATACATCAGGTAAGAGACACTGGTTTCTTATTGGTCACTCAAGGTCAAGAAATAATTTTCCTGGTAAAGCTTCAAGCAACCATCTCCTTCTGTCCTATTGACTAGAATGTAATCATATGTTCATTCCTAAACAAATCACTCTTTAGCTTATGTTAATTAGTCCACATCTGGAATCAGTTTCCTTCAAATGTAAATGCTACATGAGGAAGGAAACAAAACTAAGATTATATTAGGAAGGATGAAAGGGAGAATGGATTCTGGGAAGACAACCACAATATCTACCTGTGTGTATTATTCTCATATAGTAGCTTCTGAGAAATTGCCTTACTTTTTCTTATAGATACTTGGTATTTTAGAAATGAGATTATGGTTGATACTGCATTGACAGTTGAAAGCTCAGAGATATATCTGTGTCAATTTCATAGAAAATGCATAGAAATCTGTGGTATTTTTAGATTGTCTTTATTCCAACTTCCTATTTATATTCCTACTCATTTTTCTTCTCCATGTCTAACTTATTTTCTCTTTCTATATTTCATTTAACTATATTAATTTTAAAAAGTAAGCATAAGCAAATAAAATGCATGCTTCCTCCCTTCCCTGTTATGTTGCTTTGTTAACTATCTGAAAGCATGAATTATTTATACAGCCTTCCTGTCAGCAATAAATAGGAGTTAATACAACTAGCATGCCATTATTTTTCTCATTTCATTTCCAAAGAATAACCTTTTTGTAAAATTCTTTTCCTAATACCATGAAAAGAAAAGATAATTTCTTGTTATTTTTTATGTCAAGAACCAAGATAATAGAATAATTTCATATTATTTTGAGAAAAGGCACCCTATATAGAATTTCTTTTTAAAAAATTAAAATTGAACTGGTCTCATTTTAAAATAATTGTGCTATCCTTACTCTTGTGGGACATTGTATATTTTACATGCTTTTGTTGTTTAAAGTATTATATCCTGTAGCCATTTGGAAGCAACAACAACAACAACAACAACAACAACAACAACATCCCTTTCTTATTCCGTGTATCCAAATAAATTCCCAGTACATAAAAGATAGAAATATTAGCTGTGCGTGGTGGCGCATGCTTGTAACCCCCGCGCTTGGGAGGCAGAGACAGGGATCACGCAGGTTCGAAGCCAGCCTGTTGGCTTAAGAGACCCTGTTTCCAAATAAAAACCATATAAAATAGGTCTGGGAGTGTAGCCCGGAAAGTAGAAGGGCTTCCAGAAACCCCAGTACCACAAAAAATAGAGATAGAAATATTAAACACAAGACATTAAGAAGAAATGTGAGTGAATATGCAGTCTTAGGAAGAGAAAGAATTTTGCAGCATCCTACCAAAGATAGAAACCATTTCAGAAAATATTGATTACAAATAGTAGCTAAGTAGGAAACTATTAGATGAAATTTTTTTTTGTGTGTGTGTGGTACTGGGGATGGAACCCTTCTACTTCCGGGCCACACTCCCAGACCTATATTTATATTTTTATTTGGAAACAGGGTCCCTTAAGCCAGTGAGGCTGGCTTCGAACCTGCGCGATCCTCTTGTCTCCACCTCCCAAGTGTGGGGATTACAAGCGTGCGCCACCACACCTGGCCAAGATGAGAAATTTTTATATGCTAGGCCATGTATTGAGGACTTTTTGTCTTCACATCAATTTATAAAGTAGTTATTATTATTATTATTATTATTATTATTATTATTACTATTGTATACATAAGAAAAAAGACATAGGAAGTTAATTATTTTATTTAAGGCTACCAAGGCAGGAAATAATTGAATTATGAAAACTTCCTTGGAATGATACAAAATAGTATTTACTATTTAGACCTGCCATTTCTTCACCATAGAGGTGTTAAGAAAGCCAAATTAAGCCAGGCATGGTGGCACATGCTTGTAATCCCAATACTTGGGAGGCTGAGACAGGAGGATCCCAGGCTTGCAGCCAGCCTTACCAACTTAGTGAGGCCCTCTGCAACTTAGTGAGACCTTGTTTCAAAATAAAATATAAAATAGGGTTGGTGGGTGTAGCTTGAGGTAGAATGCCTTTGGCTTCAGCTCCCAGGACAAAAATGAAAAAAGAAAAAAAGCCAAGTTAATTGTTAAATGTGCAAGTGCATGGTAAACTGTAAAGGAGTACCTTGTGTTTGTAAGCAGGGTTCAACATACTGCTTGCCAGGTTCAAACAGCAGACAACAGCCAACACAGTTCTCTGGTTCTGCCTGACAGCCCCATCTTCCTTTATCTGTCTTCTTTCAGTCCCTCTTATTAAAATTATTGCTGATTATTTGGCCACTTGGAAACACCTCAACTCATCCTGCTGAAGAGCCTGGCTTCTTATTTCCTGGGGACAAAAGGGTGTAGGTTCCACACCTGAAAGAAGTAAGGGACTTGAAGCCAAGAGCAAACAGTAGCTCCCAATCACTTGGCAACTGGCTATTCCTTCCTTCTTTCCCACTCTGTTTCCAGCAGGTAAACAAAACTGTGTAACCTTTGCAGCTTGCATAGAATTGTATAGAAAAAGATGTTTAGATAACTGTAAATTGAAGCCAGCTTTTATTTTAAAATTTATGAGAAGAAAATATTTGTAGATACAGTATTGCTATTGCCAAAGACTGTGGTACATCACATTCAGTGATGTAATACTGAAAGCTGCCCGCTCCTCTAAAATCTTCGGTCCAAAATAACTTTCCAGTGTTTGTTTGGTTTATTACAACTAAACATGTGAAAAAAAAAAACCTTTTCTGAAAGCAATGATAAATGCAAACTACTATCTGCAACTGACAAAACTTGGCTGATAAAGAGATGGAATTTCGCCGAGCGTGGTGGCTCACGCTCCTTTCTCTGCCTGCGCTTGGGAGGCAGAGACAGGAGGATCACGCAGGTTCGAAGCCAGCTGCGTGTGCTGACTTAGGAGACCCTGTTTCCAAATTTAAAAAAATGTAAAAATAGGCCTGGGAGTGTAGCCTGGAGGTAGAAGGGCTTCCAGGAATCCCAGTATCACCAAAAAAAAAAAAAAAAGAGAGAGAGAGAGAGAGAGAGATGGAATTGCAACATATTCTAATTCTGGTAGATTCATGAATAATCAGGAGTTATTGGTATCTTCTTAACAGGAAGAAAATTGTTGGGAATAATGACCACAGAAAGGAAAATTTCAAAATTTCCCATATTTGTTACTTAAGATTGCCTTACATTGCTGGGAAATCCACTCTTACCATTACCAAGGGCCATTTCTGAGGCAAAAAAGGAGAAAAAACAAAAAAATAAAATCCACTTTGGAAGACATCTCTATCCTCCCAAGTAGCCACATTGATTGGCAAAAGTGCAGCAGTTTCCTTATTAGGACACTTGAAGCTCCTGTGTTTCTCCATTCCCAGAGTGGATGCTTCTGGGAATGAGACTGAAAACCCACCACCTCGCAGTAGTCTGCTTATGTGAGCCCAGAGGAAGAATTGCAGAAGTCAGGAGTCAGCAGTCTGCAGGTATTACCCCACTGAGTTCT
The DNA here is from genome assembly GCF_963383645.1 of Muscardinus avellanarius. Lineage (NCBI taxonomy): Eukaryota > Metazoa > Chordata > Mammalia > Rodentia > Gliridae > Muscardinus > Muscardinus avellanarius. The sequence goes on along the minus strand of NC_137799.1, from coordinate 68,130,180 downwards.
ACCTCTGCTGCAAAGTAGGTAAGTATTGAAGTTACGAGATACTGTATTTTTCTTTTATGCCTTTGTTTTTTACAATGATTTCATAATATGATAGGATTATTTACTGCCTATACTGTATGTTTCTTGACATAAAATAGTCGAAGTGAGGCTCACTGGCCACTATGTCTGGCTTGAACTAGTGCTTAGAGAGGCTAACATAGGAGGATCACAGGTTTGAGGTCAGCTTCAACAACTTAGTGATGCCCTCTTTCCTAATAAAAAATAAAAAAGGGTTTGGGGTATAGCTCAGAGGTAGAAAGGTCCTGCATTCAATCCCCAGTACAACAAAAGAGAGACCATTACCATGTAGGGCCTTATTACTGGTGGCGTATGTGTACGTGCGTGCGTGCATGCATGCGTGCATGCGTGCGTGTGTGTTAGCAGGGTTTGAACCAAAGGGCATTTTTACCTCTGAGCTACACCCTCAGACCTATTTTTAATTTTTATTTTGAAACAAGATCTCATTAAGTTGCAAAAGGCCTCGTTAAATTGCTGAGGCTGGCTGTGAACCTGCAATCCTCCTGTATTAGCTGTCCAAGTACTGGGATTACAGGCATCCACCACCATGCCTGCCTTGGTGTTGGGATTAAGACTTGTTATTTAATGGAAAAGAGTAAAGAAAAAGTATGCAATTTACAAAATTGATTAACAACATAGGCATAATGTAAAGCTTGTTTGGAAAAATCTTTAATTTGAATCATTATTTGAGAAGGCTACTAATTTAAGACTAGATTCACTTTACTACTGTAATCTGAAAAATCGAGAAAACATATATCAATTTTCACACCCTAAGAATCATGTGCCATCTCTGAATGATTGCATATTTTAAATAGTTTGACTCTAAGTGAAGTGTCATTATTGATTATTGAAGATCATTAGCCAGTTACAAAAGGTCCATGAGTAAGACTAATTTCCATACTCAAGAGGAAGCTCTGGGTTTATTTATTTTATTAAAATAATTTTTATTCTTAGCCAGGCTCAATGGCCCACTTTTATTAACCCAGTACTTGGGAGGTTGAGACTGGAGGATCGCAGGTTTGCGGCTAGCCTCAGCAATTTAGCAAGACCCTGTCTCAAAATAAATAAAAGGAGCTGGTGGTGTGGCTCAGAGGTAGAATTCCACTGAGTTCAATCCCCAGAACCAAAAACAAAACAAAACAAAACAAAAAATAAGAATCACCTGTCATCATTAGGGATAATTTATATTAACATTTTTATTAGCATTTGTTTTCTAGTTGATTTTTTCTTTTTTATTGTTTTTAAAGTTATAAAAGAAGCCAGGCATGGTGGCGCTCACTTGTAATCCCAGCATTTGGGAGGCTGAAACAGGAGGATTGCAATTTGTGGACAGCCTCAGCTACCTAGTGAGGCCCTTTGCAACTCAGTGAGACCCTGTTTCAAAATAAAGAATAAAAAAATAGGGCTGTGGGTGTATCTTGGAGGTAGAATGCCCCTGGGTTCCATTCCCAGTACCCCCACCCCCACCCCCACACACAAAAAAATTACAAAAGAAGCTGGACATGATGGTGCATGCCTGTAGTCCCAGTATTTGGGAGGCTGAGACAGGAGGATCACAGATTTGAGGATAACTTCAACAGATTCTCATCAATCTATCCAGACTCTATTTTAAAATAAAAATAAAATTGGGCCATGGGTATAACTTGGAGGTAGAATGCCCCGGGGTTCAATCCCCAGTACCAAATATACATATTTGCTCATATGTATATATGCTCATCATGAAAAATTGAGACAATATAGATCAAAATGTGGAGATCACCTAGTTATGGATTAAATAACCCCTAAACCTCATGTTAAAGGTCTAACTCCTCGGATCTTAGAATACGATTAATTAATTTATTTTTATTTATATATTTATTTTATTTATTTTGGTGGTACTAGGGATGGAACCCAGGGGCCTTCTACCTCCAGGCTACACGCCCAGACCTATTTCATATTTTATTTGGAAACAGGGTCTCTTAAGCCAGCTGAGGCTGGCTTCGAACCTGCCCGATCCTCCTGTCTCAGCTTCCCAAGCACGGGATTACAAGTGTGCACCACCAGGCCCGGCTCAGAAGAAAATTAATTTAAAATGAGGCCCTTAGGGTAAACCTCATCTAATCTGACTGGTATTTTTATAAAAAGAGGAAATCTGAAGCCGAGTGTGGTGACACACACTTGTAATCCCAGCATTTGGAAGGCTGAGACGAGGATACCAGTTCGCCGACAGCCTCAGCTAAGTAGTGAAGCTCTCCGTAACTTAGTGAGGACCTATTTCAAAATAAAGAATAAAAAATAGGGCAGAGGGTGTAGCTCGGAGGTCAAATGCCCCTGGGATCCATCCTCAGACCTGCAAAAAATATAAATAAAATAAAAATAAAAAGAGAAAATATGGATACGGAAGAGACACTGGGCATGTGTACTCACAGAGGAAAGGCCATGGGAAGGGGACCTGAGAACACAGTCCCCTACAAGCTAAGGCCAGAGGCCTTGTAAGAAGCCAGATCTATGGGTATCTTGATCTTGGATTTCTAGCCTTCAGGCTGAAAAAATGCATTTCTGTTGTTGAAGCCACACTGCACGTTGTCTTTTGTTATGACAGCAAACTAAATTCTTGGTCCTTACCCCACTGATCTTCCCAGGGGTAACCATGTCCAGCACTGTCATCTCAGACTAATTCCCTATGCTTTTGTACACAGAGAGTCTTATGGAAGTTGACTTGTTTACACAGTGGAATCATGCTATAAATATTACTGTGACTTGTTTTTCTTTTACAACAGATAGATGTCAGTACCTATGAAAAACTACCTGTTTCTTACTGATGACTGCATAAATTTCCATTGTATGAATTATGATTTATTTTAACCATTCCTTTTTTATAAACATTTAAAGAGTCTTTTTTAAAATGTTGCCAGATTTGTGATTGGTGCATATGATAATACATCTATAGAATATAATCACAGAAATGGAATTCCTGAATCAGAAAGCATTTACATTTAAAATTTGAAAGCTGTTTGTTGTCAAACTGCCTTCCAGAAAGCCTTAAGTAATTTACAGTCCTACTGATATATGTAAGACTATTTCCCCCTTCAGCCATTCAGGCTTACTTTTTCTTTGTTTGTTTTGTTTTCCTTTTGATAGGTTTGATCATATAAAGTTATATACATAGGTGCATAAGTAGAATTTTTATTTATTTTTTTAATTTTTATTTTTTTATAAGTGGAACATATTGAGAGTGGTGTACATTTACATTGTGCTTCATGCCCTTTCCCCTCCCACTCCCTCCCCCCCAAAGAGAGTGTCCAGGTTAATCATGTTGTATGTATTCTATTATACATATTCGCATGTAGCTCCTCCACTGAACAACCTCAGCTTTCTTCCTCTCCTATACTTCCATTCAAGCTTTGCTGAGATTTCCCCTCCATCATCTGGAATCCCTCTGGTATTACCACTTGAATATATTAGAATATATTACATATATTAGAATATATTAGAGAAAACATATGTCCCTTCTCTTTCTGTGCTTGACTAATCTCACTTAACATAATGTTCTCTAGTTCCTTCCATCTTCTTGCAAATGCTATTATTTTATTTTTCTTTATAGCTGAATAGAATTCCATTGTGTGTATTTCCCATAATTTTGCAATCCATTCATCTGTTGATGGAGATCTAGGTTGGTTCCATATTTTGGCTATTGCAAACTGTGCTGCTATGAACATGGGTATACCTATGTTAACATAGTTCTCTGATTTTAACCCCTTTGGAAAGATACCCAGGAGTGGTATAGGCAGATCAAATGGTGGATCTATTCCCAGTTTTCTAAGGAATCTCTATACTGATCTCCATAGTGGCTGAACTACTTTGCACTCCCACCAACAGTGTAAAAGAGTTCCTCTTTCCCTACATCCTCATCAGCAATTGTTGTTCTTGGATTTTTTGATGTTTGCCACTCTGATTGGGGTTAGATAGAATCTCAGAGTAGTTTTGATTTGAATCTCCCCGATGGCTAGTGATGTTGAACATCTTTTCATGTATCTATTGGCCATTTGTATCTCTTCTTTTGTGAAATGTTTATTCATTTCAGTTGCCCATTTCTTGACTGGGTTGTTTGTTTTGCTAGTGTAGAGTCTTTTGAGCTCTTTGTATATTCTGGATATTAGCCCCCTATCAGAGTGGTGGCTGGTAAAGATCTTCTCCCATTCTGTAGGCTTCCTCTTTAGGTTCTTGATGGTTTCCTTTGATGAGAAGAAACTTTTTAGTTTGAAGAGATCCTACTTATTAATTCTTGCATTAATTTCCTATGCTTTGGAAGTCTTATTGAGAAAGTTACTCCCTGTGCCTATATGTTGGAGTGTAGATCCTATGCTTTTCTGTAATAACTTCACAGTCTCTGGTCTAATTTATAAGTCTTTGATCCATCTTGAGTTGATTCCTGTGCATGGTGAGAAGTAAGGATTCAGATCCAACTTTCTACAAATGGATAGCCAGTTCTCCCAGCACCATTTGTTGAAAAGGCTGTCTTTTCTCCAGCGTATGAGTTTGGCCCCTTTGTCAAAGATCAGTTGACTATAGATGTGTGGGTTTGTTTCTGTATCTTCTATTCTGTTCCACTGGTCAGACTACCTATTGTTGTGCCAATACCATGCTGTTTTTACTACTATTGCTATATAGTATAATTTGAAGTCTGGGATTGTGATGTCTCCTGCCTGCTTCTTGTTGCTGAGAATTGCTTTGGCTAGTCTGGGGATTTTCTTCCTCCATACAAAATTCACAACTGATTTTTCCAGGTCTATGAGAAATGTTGTTGGTATTTTAACGGGGATTGCATTGAATCTATAGATCAATTTTGGCAGAATGGCCATTTTGATTATATTAATTCTGCCTATCCAAGAGCAAGGGATCTTCTTCAATTTCTTTCTTTCTTTTTTTTTTTTCATGAGGTCTCTTTTATTAACTTTTTTTAAAAATTGGTGCACTGTATTCATACATCATAGTGGGATACATACTTTTGTAGACATACATGCACACATTGCCCAATCAGCCCCAACCCGATCCCCACCCCATTCTCTCCCTATCCCTCCCTCCCATGCTTGGCTTAGTGATTGACATCTAGTATTATAGCAATTTATCAAAAATTAAAAATGATAATCTCACATAACAGTTTCATTTGTCTGATACCAAGCTTTTGATGACTTAAAGATAACATTTCAATATTTCTTTTTGCTTTCTTTCTTACCAGAGAATCTATTTTTTCTATTTTTAGGTGAAACTATCATATATTTATATATTTATTTTTCAGAAAAAAATCTATCCTAATATGGAATATGGACTCTAGGTACCCACAAAGATCTTGAAAAAGAACAAAGCTAGAAGATATATATTTTCTGATTTCAAACCATATAAAGCTACAATAATTGAAACAGTGTAGTACTATTCTAAAGGCAGATATATAAACCATTGGAGTTAAATAAAAGCCTAGAGCTAAATTCTTCCCTATATTGTCAAGTTATTTTTGACAAGGTTTCCACGAACATTTGGTGGTGGAAATAATAATCTTTTAACTAAATATTGTTGAAAAATAATAATTACATGGAAAAGAATAAAATTGGACCCTTACCTAATCCCATATACAAATATTAACTCAAAATAGATAAAAGACCTAAATATAAATCTAAGACTATAAACTTTTAGGAGAAAATCTGGGTCATAAAACCTCACAACATTGAAATTGGCAGTGATTTCTTGGTTATGATTTCAATGGCACAGGCAAGAGAAGAGTATACAAACTCCCTAAAAAATAAAAAACATATTGTATATCCAAAGACAATGTAAACAGAGTTAACAGTTACTAATAGAATGGGATAAAATATTTCCAAATGCTATATCTGAAGGTATATTAATATTCCAACTAGAAATCCTAAAAATTAACAACAATAAAGGCAAACAATACCCTTTAGAGATAGGTAACAGACTAACATAAATAATGAATCTCCACAGATAACCAATCTTAGTTGTCTGTTGGATGGAAAATCTTATTTCTCTAGTTCTGATGTGTGTTACCTATTTCTTCTTTGTAGTTAATCTCTTTGAGTATTTTCTCTAGTGCTGGTTTTGAAGACATAAATTCCTTCAGTTTCTGTTTGTCATGGAAGCTTCTTATTTCCCCAGCTAATTTGATAGAAAGTTTTGCTGGGTAGGAAATTTTTGGCTGGAAGTTGTTTTCTTTCAGAGTTTGGAATATGTTACTCCAAGCCTTTCTGGCTCTCATAACTTGGTTTGGGAAGTCTGGAGTGATTCTAATTGGTTTGCCTCTGAATGTCACTTGGCCCTTTGCTTTTGTTGCCTTTAAGATTTCTGCTTGGCTTCCACATTGGTCATTTTGACAATTATGTGGTGTGGGGATCCTCTTCTCCGATCCTGTCTAAAGGGAGTTCTATAAGTTTCCTGGACCTGTGTATCGGCCTCTTGCTCTATGTCTGGAAAATTTTCTGCTATTACTTCCTTGAAGAGATTGTTGATCCCTTTGGTTTCACTTTCTTTTCCCTCCTCTATTCCAATTATTCTTAGGTTAGCTCTCTTAAAATGGGCCCATATTTCTTCAATATCAGATTCCTGCTGTCAGATATTTTTTCCTAGATTAGAAACTATGCGTTCATTTTTGGAATGATCATCTTCTAAGAGCGAGATTCTATTCTCCATGTGTTCTAATCGGTTGTTTGTGCTTTGAATTGAGGCCTTTACTTCATTAATTGCATCCTTTATCTCTTTTTGGCTCTCTCTGAGTTCTTTTTGAAGCACCTCTATTATTTCTACAGTTATTTTCCTGATTTGATTTCTAGAAATCTCTGATTTTCTGTTTTATCGGGTTCTGATGTTGTGGGGTTGTGAGCATTCATTGCTCCAGTATTATTCCTCTTTCCCATGATTTCGGATATTTGTGCCTTCTCTGGGTTCTTCCCTTGGGTCACTATGACTTCACTTAAGGTGTTCTGGATCTCGAGTCAGTAGTATCTCAGACCCCACTACTCCTTTACTGGGTTGTATCACAGAGTCTCCGACCCAGAGAGTCGATAGAGGCTGCTTTATACTGTGGGGTTTGCCAGGTTGCATGTTCTCCTATGGTGTGATATCACTGCCACCGCCCCTCTCCCACTGGGTCAAGTCCCAGTGAGTACAGTACTGGGATTTCTCCGCTGTGGCCTGCAATTTGACTCACTGTTGTTGAGTACGCAGATGTAGCTGTACTGAATTCGGTGAATTCAGTGCTGCTGTCGCCGGTGGCAATATGGTGCCGCTGCTACGCCCTCGGCTGTGGGGCTGGTGTTTTTTTTCTTGGTTTTGATTTCCATTCTGAATCCCTGCAGCGTGTGCTGAGCTCAGCCACTGGGAGCTTTAGATGCCCTCTGCGCCGAGAAATCCCGCCTGGCTGTTCCGCAGCGGCTCCCCTCGGCTTGCTGTGGCCGTCCTGTGAATTCGCTGGTGCCGCTGGTAGTATGGCGCTGCTGCCGCGTCCTCGGGCGTGAGGCCACGTCCTCGGGCGTGAGGATCTCCTCTGTGGCTCTGTTCTTAGTCCACTTTCTCTCTGGAGCCTGGTGATTTTTTTTGTTTCTCTGGTGATGTTGTTTTCTGGCTTTGAAAGGCACTGATTTTGTGGTAATGGAGATTTGTTTTTGGCGGGGCTCTTAAGCCCCACTTTTCTCGGTCGCCATCTTCCCGGAAGTCTAATTTCTTTCTTTAATGTTTTGTAGTTTTCTCTGTAGGGGTCTTTTACATCTTTGGTTAGGTTTATTCCTTGGTATTTTATTGGTTTAGAGGTTATAGTAAATGGAATAGTTTTCTTTATTTCTTTTGTTGTGGATTCATTGTTGGCATAAAGAAAAGCAACTGATTTCTTTAGGTTGATTTTGTATCCTGCAACTTTGCTGAATTGGTTAATCAGCTCCAGAAGTCTTTTGGTTGAGTTCATTGGATATTTTAAAGAATCATATCATCTGCAAATAAGGATAGTTTTAGCTCCTCTCTTCCTATTTGAATTCCTTTGATTTCCTTCTCTTGTCTTACTGCTGTGGTAAGAGTCTCAAGGATTATATTGAAGAAGAGAGGTGATAATAGGCATCCTTGTCTTGTGCCTGATTTTAAAGGGAATTCTTGCAGTTTTTCTCCATTAAATACGATGTTGGCTTTGGGTTTATTGTATATATCCTTAATGATGTTGAAATATGTTCTTTCTATTCCAATTTTCTGCAGTGTTTTTAACATAAAGGGGTATTGGATTTTATCGAATGCTTTTTCAGCATCTATTGAAATGATTATGTGTTTTTTCTTCTTAGTTCTATTTATGTGGTGAATAACATGTATTTATTTGTGTATGTTGAACCAGCCTTGCTTTTCTGGGATGAAACCAAATTGGTCATGGTGTACAATTCTCTTGATATGGTTTTGAATACGTATAGCTAGTATTTTGTTTAGAATTTTTGCATTTATGTTCATTAAGGATATTGGTTTATAATTTTCCTTTCTTGAAGTATCTTTATTTGGTTTGGGGATTAATGTGATACTGGCCTCATAGAAGGAATTAGGAAGAATTCAATCTCTTTCAATTTCTCGGAACAAGTTGTGAAGTATTGATATTAGTTCTTCACTGAAAGTTTTGTAGAATTCAGCTGGGAACCCATCGGAGCCTGGGCTTTTCTTTGTTGGCAGAATTTTGATTACTGTTTCTATTTCTTTGTTTGCTATTGGTTGGTTTAGGCTTGCTATGTCCTCTTGGTTCAGTTTAGGTAGGTTATATGTGCTTAGAAATCTATCGATTTCTTCCATGTTTTCCAGTCTGTTGGAGTATAAATTCTCAAAATAGTTTCTAATAATCCTGTCTGTGGTGATGTCTTCTTTTTCATTTCTAATTTTAATAATTTGAGTTTATTCTCTCTTTCTTTTGATTAGGTTGGCCAGGGGTTTGTCAATCCTATTAATCTTCTCAAAGAACCAGCTTTTTGTTTTGTTGAATCTTTGAATTGTTCTTTTGTTCTCTATTTCATTTATTTCTGCTCTGATTTTAATAATTTCTTGCCTTCTGCTGGCTTTGGGATTAGATTGTTGCAGTCTTTCTAGGTCCTTGAGTTATGTCATTAGGTTATTTGCTTGGTGGCTTTCTGTTCTTCTTATGTGGACACTCAATGCTATGAACTTTCCTCTCAACACTGCCTTCAAAGTGTCCCATAGATTCTGGTAAGTTGTTTCTCTGTTTTCATTTAATTCCATAAATTTCTATATTTCTCCCCTAATTTCCACTCTTACCCACTCGTCGTTCAAGAGTGTATCATTCAATCTCCATGTATTTAAATAGTTTATTTTGGATTTCCTGTTGTTGATTTCTACTTTCCTTCCATTATGGTCTGAACAGATGCAGGAAATTATATTACATCTTTTGAATTTGCTGGTGCTTTCTTTGTGTCCCCAAATGTGATCTATTTTGGAGGAGGTGCCATGGGCTGCTGAGAAGAATGTGTATTCTGTTTTTCCTGGTTGAAATATTCTGTATATGTCTATTAAGTCCATTTGGTTTATAGTTTTCATCAGTTCTGCAAAGTCTTTACTCATCTTTTGCCTTGAAGGTCTATCCAGCAGTGTGAGAGCTATATTGAAGTTTCCCACTATTATTGTATTTGGGTCTATTTGAGATCTTATGTCCCAGAGAGTTTGTTTTACAAATGTGGCTGCACCCACATTCGGGGCATAAATATTTACTATCATTATATCTTCTTGGTGGATTGTTCCTTTTAATAAAAGGAAGTGCCCTTCTTTGTCTCTTCTGATGTGTTTTAGCTTAAAGTCTGTTTTGTTGGATATCAGTGTTGCTACTTCTGCCCTTTTTTGGTCCCCATTGGCATGATATATCTTTTTCCATCCTTTCACTTTCAGTCTGTGAATGTCTTTTGCTGTAATGTGTGTTTCTTGCAAACAGCATATATTTGGATTATATTTTTTAATCCACATTACCAGTCTGTGCCTTTTGATTGGAGAGTTAAGTCCTTTGACATTCAGTGACATTATTGAAATGTGTTGTTTATTTCCTGACATTTTGTGTTCTATCTTCTGTTGGATATAGTCTTATTTCTTCGTATTGGATGACCTGCTGATCAACTTCATCTCTTCTCTAGTTCTGGAGTCTGCTTCTTTTTTCTCTTTTATGGTTTATTTCTTTAAGTATTTTCTCTAGTGTTGGCTTAGAATTCATGAATTTTTTGAGGTTCTGCTTATCCTGAAATACCTTTGTTACTCCATCAATGTTGAATAATAGTTTTGCTGGATATAGCAGTTTTGGTTGGAAGTTGTTTTCTTCCAGAGTCTGGATCACATCACACCAGTCTCTCCTGGCATTCATGACCTGGGATGTGTAGTCTGGAGTGATTCTTATTGTTTTGCCTCTATATGTTACTCTTCCTTTTGTTCTCACTGCTTTTAAGATTCTTTCCTTGATGTCTATGTTGGTCATTTTGATTATTATATGACGTGGGGATGGTCTTCTTTGATCTTGCCTTAGTGGTGTTCTGTATGTCTCCTGAACATGAAGATCCAAATATCTTTCCATGTTTGGAAAATTCTCTGAAATTATTATTTTGAAGAGATTACGGTTGCCCTTGGTCTGTACTTTGATCCCTTCTTCAATGCCTTTTATCCGTAAGTTAGGACGCTTCATATTGTCCCATATTTGCTGGATGCTTAGGTTTTGTTGCTGTATTGACTTCTGTATACTGTTGACTGTGTTGTCGGTTTTGAATGAACTGTCTTCTAACAGTGATATTCTACTTTCCATTTCATATAATCTTCCAGAATTTCTTTCTATTGCTGTCTTCATTTCATTTATTGACTCTTTCATTTCATTCCAGACCTCTTTCTGATTCTTTCTTAGTGTTTCAATTTCCTCTTTCATTTCCTCTAGACTTGTTTTAAAACCTTTCACCATATTGTACATCAAGATTCTGAACTCCCCTTCTTGCATCTCACGTAGGTCAGTTTTCGTGATTTCTGTTGTCTCTTCATTATTCCTGGTTCTCATATTTTCAGCGTTCTTAGTCCTGTTTTTCTGATTTCTACCCATCGCTTGTGCGTATTCTGTTTAGTTCAATCTTAGTATGAGGAGTTTAGCCGATACGGCAGGTCAGCAGTGCTTTTCCAATGTTGAGGGTTGGGTGATGAGGAAGGAGCTGGGGTGATGGGTATAGGAGTCGGATTAGGTAGAGGATATGTTTAGGTTGAGAAAGACTTTAAGTATGATAAGGTAATATCTTGCTGAGAATGAGAGAGAGAGTGAGTTAATTAGTAGGACTCTTGTAGTTAGTAGTGTAAGTATGGAGATATGAAATACTTTGAGTATTAAACAAGGAGGTATATTACGGGAAAAAGTTTTTGGGGAAAAGAGTAGATAGGTTAGTGTGGGGAAGTTTGTAATAGGGGTGGGGAAAGAAGCAAACAAACATACATAAAATATCAACACCAGATACCAAGATGAACTATTATGTAATCAAAGAAAAAACCAACCAAAAGAGGAAAAAGAAAAAAGAAAAGAAAGAGGAAGAAAGAGGAAAACAGGACAAGAATAAAATAAAAAGAACTAGCGACTCTGTGACACCAGAAAACAAAGCAAACAATATATATATATATATATACACAAGTAAAAGTAAAAGAAAGATGGGAATAAAAACAAAACAGCAACACCAATAACAAACAAAAGCAATATAAAAACAAAACAAAACAACAGCAAAAGAAAAAAAAACAGTCCTACTTATTTACGTATATGGGGTAAGGTCCATATAATATTTGAATGTCTGATTGCTATGGTAGCTTTCAAAATATAACCCAATGTCTCTTAATTTTCTCTGTACTCTATTTTCCTCTTCTTAAGTCACTCTCTTTTCTTTGCGGGTCTGGGGATGGAACCCAGGGGCATTCGACCTCCGAGCTACAGCCCCTGTCCTACTTTTGATTCTTTATTTTGAAAACGGGTCTCACTGAGTTGCAGAGGGCCTCACTAAGTAGCTGAGGCTGTCCGCGAACCGTGATCCTCCAGCCTCAGCCTCCCAAATGCTGGGATTACAAGCATGCGCCACCATGCCCAGCTGAATTATTCTTCTTTTAAGAGAGGCCTTGCCTACTTCAAGCATTGTTATCGCCAACTCTGCTATTAAAACTTGTGAATTTGGACCAACTTTGGCATAGCTCTAAAGGGGTGGTCTCCATGGAGGCCAAAATCAGAAGGTTCTTTATCTGGGAATCTCTGAGCAAATCCTTTGAAACTGTGCTAAGGTATCCCTCTGGATGTCAACATTATGAATATATGTATAAATATATAAGCCCTATCCCAACCTACCAAATTGAAATATCTACCTGATATATTAATTTAGATAAGGAGCTTAGGAAATCTATGTTTAATACATTCCTCAGGGATTCTGGTACATTTGGACATAAGTTTTTGGGAAGTACTGCTTTTGGGAAGATAGCATTTTATCTATCCTTCCCAGCCATATCTCTGCCTTTCTTCTGGGGAGGGATCTTTGTGTAGATGAGTAATGCTTTATCTGTCCACTCTAGTGCTATTAAAAGACAACCATTGGTAGTCTACCCCACTGATTTCCATGGCATCTGTACTTAGGACATTGGGTTTGGTACTTGCTCCAAAGGAAAGTTTCTTTTTTGTCAGATTAACATAAAGAGGTAGATGGGTCAAGAGGTGGATGTGGCAATTTACTTAGGAGGCAAGATTGTCATGTTTTTAAATAAAATTGCTATAGTAGAGCAAACAAGATGAGTGCCTCTGTGAAGTAAATAGAATGAGAGGAATGTGTCAAGTATTCCATGAGGATTTTTGCCTAAAGAGTGATGAATTAGGACATGCAGGGCTGGGATCATGAAAGTGTGCATTATCTTGGGTTCTTATTACACATGGCATCATGCTGAGCAAAGAAAAAAACAGAAGTCACTTTTGTGAATATATGAAAAGGGAGAATTTGATAATATAAATCAAAGAAGAAAAACATACTCTGAGAGATAGTAATAAGAAACAAGCTCGCATCTATAGAAAAAAACTCAGCTTTGATCACTGAGACACCTTTAATGACCAAAACAAACAAAACAAAACAAAAAACCTAAAAAGCATATAAACCCCATTTTTTCCCAGTTTTGGACAAAGGCAAAAAATGGTCTGGATAGGAATTAAAGTAATTCTAGTGACGCAAACTCCTTTTTAAGAATTCATAATGATCTGAGGTCAGCAGTGTGACTAGAGTGGCCCATTTTTTTCATTCCTAAATCACATGAGCCTTGCTACTGATATGATGCTGGGCTTCGTCACACTGGCATTGTCTACAGTGTCCTAAAGCTGGAATCTGCAGCAGAAAGATCCTCTCACAGAGTGACAGCACTGCCCTGGATTCCTTGCAAACATTATTCCAGAGAATTCTCACCACATCCTAGGAAGTAGGTTTCATTTCCCCGTTTTACAAGCAAGGCGGTATGGTTAAGTAAGCCTTTAGAATAAAACTGGCCAAATGTGGCAGAATCCACACCCCAGGATGAAGCCGGCAGGGAGGCAGTGAGCCTCAGATGCCTGGTGTTCAGATACCAGCTCCACCTCTTACTAGGTGAAGATCTTGGGACGTGTTTTTAATCTCAGTTTCCCCATCTGTAGAGTGGAAATTATGATAGCAGCTGCCTCAAAGCATTTTTGATTATGTGACAGAAGGCATGTAAAACACTCCACACAATGTTTGGCACATTGAACCTGCTCAGAAAGTGCTACCTGTCCTATTCCTCCCTCTTCCCAGGATTACATTCCTTTGGGAACTGAATTGTGTTCAAATTGTGATACGCAAGTCAGCTTGGTGGCACATGCCTGTAATCTCATCACTCGGGAGGCTAAGGCAGAAGGATCTCCAATTTGAGGCCTGCCTCATCAAACTGCCATGCTCAGTGTCTAAGATCCGTTAAGTAAGTCATTCCTCATCAAAGGCTGCTTACTTTCTGGTTTGGGCACATAATACACCAAAGTTAAAGTTTTTGAGAAAAAAGCCACATGTAAAACATTAACCTTGGTAGAATTCATATAAATTTTCTTTGTTCTGCTTCTCTTAAAGAGCCTTCTTGCCATAACCTCCCCCCAAATGCCCACCTCCTCCCTTGATTGGTAAATGACAAGTGAAAATATCATTTTGCTACAAGAAGGCTGTTATGTTTTGGATTTAACATTGGTTACCCAAAGCTCTCTTGTTGAGTAGTGTGGCCAGTTTCAAGGCAGAGCATGGTTGGAGGTGGGTCCCCGGGCATGGTCTTGGGGATGGTCAATGCCCCTAGCTCCCACATCTGCTTCCCACAGCCATGAGCTGAAGCCCTGCCCCACAGTTTCTGCCTGGGACCTGGTGATGTAGGAATGGCCTCTAAACTGTGAGCTAAATAACTCTTTCTTCCTCTAAGTTGTGTTTGTCAAATATTTTTGGTCACAGCAGCAAATTGTTGAGTAAACAAAGACTTTTTTTATGATTCCAGTGGGCTTGAGGTCCCACTAGGCTATAATTTATGAACACTCACCTGGTAGTTAGGTTCCTAGTGTTAGCTGGTGTAAGAGCATCTTAGCTAGGTTAGAGCTGGGGCTTAGGCGATTCTGGTGAGATAGGCACTGGTATGCAAGGTGGCCAACGAGCTTCCTAGGGTAGGAGATTTGAACTGACCCACCACTGGGTTCAGACAGCATTTTTAAAGTCATTTTTTGAGGTGTGGTATGGTAGCATATGTTTGTCCTTGGGAGGCTGAGACAGGTGGATCATGTAGGTTCAAAACTAGCTTCAGCTACTCAGCAACTTTGTGAGATGCTGTTTCCAAGTAAAAATATAAGATAGGTCTGGGAGTGTAGCCTGGAGGAAGAAGGCCCTGGATTTCATCCCCAGTACTGCAAAAAGGTCATTTTTGAATGACTAAATGTCCATTATTGACAAGATGGTGTGACCCCTGGTATACTGTCAGTGCCTAATTAAACTGCTTAAGAAGATGACAAATGAAAGAGCTTTTGGTGCTAACCACTTAACACCTCCAGACTCAAACCACTTTTCCTCCCAAGTGGCTCCAGTAGTAGCTCACGTCCATGACGTTTTGGGTGGACATTTGTAAACACCTTTCTTTGCAGGCTCCGGGAGATAGTTTTGAAGGAGAGATCCAGAAAGAAGGATTTCCTATGCTCCAGCAAAGTGGGAGGCTCGGAGCTGCTGACATTTGGATATTAATGTGAATATAATTTATTTATTTTTCTTCCAAAGGCAAATGAAGGCTGACCTGTTTTGGATTGCTTTTTTTAAAGTCTCAATATTAGAGTACTTATAAAAGGAATGTTTATTCCTTTATAGTGAAATTACAGGTTCAAACACCTCAGCTTAGGCATTATATAAAAAAGTACATATAATTAGCATTATATGTACTTTTTTTAGTAGTATCATAAAATCTGGAACAGTGCTAGTACATAATAAATAATCAAAGAAAAATAGAATTAGATGTGTTGCTGATTGCGTTCTCTTGCACATTAAAGGATTAGAGTGCTTATTAGTGGACTATGGGTCCCTCACGCAAAGCACCAAATTCTTCTCTGCTATGACTCATACTAACAGGAAGGCTGATTAAATATCTTTTCAGCGCTAACTGGAATGTCTCTTTTCTTTATTACTTAAAAGTTTAGTAGATTCATTAACACTAAAATCAGTTATGGCAAAGGCTTATTAGCAGCAGAAGGAAGTAGAGCATTTCTTAGAGGCCTATGTGAAACCTGTCCCCTTTCAACTTGTTTTTTAATCAAAGGAATGATAATTGCTAAACCAATAATTGTAGGTATGACTGTTATCTTGAAAAATACGTATCTACTGGCTTAGAAGATAGTTTCCAAGTGAGTTGTAATTTCTTATCACTAGGAATGAGTTGTCTACAGTAGACTATATTTTTATGCAGATGAGATATAAAATATCTGGGAAATTTACAACTTAGATGAAAACTATCTTTTCTTCTACAGTTTTTTAATTTTTTTTTATTGGGAGGGGATTTGTTGTATTTGTAAATTGTATGAAAGACAAGAATTTCTATTACTTTCTGAGAATTTGGAAGTATATTGACATTGGAATGGGCAAGGGGAGAAATGACATCATGATTTTCACTTTTCTTAAGAAGCCAGTGAGTAACCTGGGTGTGTCAGTTTCACTGGAGTTTTGGAGTTTTGATCTCTGAACATTTTCCTCTCTCTCTCTCTCTCTCTCTCTCTCTCTCTCTCTCTCTCTATATATATATATATATATATATATATATATGCTTATGCAGTACTGGGGATGGAACCCAGGCCATTCAACCTCCGAGCTACACCCCCTACCCTATTTTTTATTCTTTATTTTGAAACCAGGTCTCTCACTGAGTTGCAAAGGGCCTCACTAAGTAGCTGAGGCTGTCTGCAAACTGCGATCCTCCCGTCTCAGCCTCCCGAATACTGGGATTACAAGCGTGTGCCACCATGCCCGGCTTAGCCTCTTTGATATTTTTATGCCAGATATAATGTTATTGCTTAGATAACTTTTCTGGAATAAATTTAAAAAATTAGACCCATTAAATCCGGGTGTGGTTGCTCATGCTCACAATACCAGCATTCAGGAAGCTGAGACAGGATTGTGGTTCGTGGACAGCCTCAGCTACTACATAGTGAGGCCCTTTGCAACTCAGTGAGACCTTGTTTCAAAATAAAAAATAAAAAATAAAGCTGGCGGTGTAGCTCGGAGGTAGAATGCCTCTAGGTTCCATGCCCAGTACCACACACACACACACACACACACACACACACACACACACACACAAAACTAGGCCCATTAAATAAAAATGATGTCAATGTCCTTGGTTTTAAGCTGGTAACTAAATTGGGCATTAAGATTCAAATTACAAGATGGGCATGGTGGCCCACGTTTGTGATCCCAGTACTTGGGAGGCTGAGGCAGGAAGATTGCAGGTTCATGGTCAGTCTCAGCAACGTAAGGAGGCCCTTCACATCTTAGTGAGAGACCCTGTTGCAAAAATAAAGAACAAAAAATAGGACTGGGAGTGTAGCTTTGAGGTAGAATGCGCCCCTGGGTTCCACCTCTAGTACTGCAAGAAAAAAAAAATTAAATTACAAGCTGTGTATGGTGGCACACTTCTTTAAACACAGTATTCAGGATTATTCAGGAGACAGAGACAGGAGGATAGCCGGTTCAAGGCCAGTCTCAGAAACTTGGTGAGACCTTATTTAAATTATTAAATATATATATATATATATATATATATATATATAGAGAGAGAGAGAGAGAGAGAGAGAGAGAGAGAGCGCAACTTGGTGAGACCTTATTTAAATTATTAAATATATATATATATATATATATATATATGTATATATATGGAGAGAGAGAGAGAGAGAGAGAGAGAGAGAGAGAGAGAGAGAGAGAGAGAAGAGTATTTCATGTTCACAAGACTGAGCCCAGCCAGGTAGAGAGCCAGCACAACCTTATGGGCTTCTGCATTCACATTGGTTTGTGGATAGAAATAATGTAAAACACTCTTACAATTTATTTTATTTATTTATTTATTGATTGATTGCAGTGCTGGGGATAAAACCCAGGACCATGCTAGGCTCTACCACACCCCCAGCCCCAGTTATCTTATAATATTTATTTATTTAGTGGTACTGGAGATTGAACCCAGAGGCATTCTACCTCCAAACTGTACCCTCAGACCAGTTGTCTGTCTTTCTTTCTTTCTTTCTTTCTTTCTTTCTTTCTTTCTTTCTTTCTTTCTTTCTTTCTTTCTTTCTTTCTTTCTCTCTCTCTCTCTCTCTCTCTCTCTCTCTCTTTCTTTCTTTTCTTTCTTTCTTTCTTTCTTTCTTTCTGGTACTGGGGTTCCTGGAAACCCTTCTACCTCCGGGCTACACTCCAAGACCTGTTTTTTATATTTTTATTTGGAAACAGGGTCTCTTAAGCCAGCAAGGCTGGCTTCGAACCTGCACGATCCTCCTGTCTCTGCCTCCCAAGCACAGGGATTACAAGCGTGTGCCACCACGCCCGGCGACCAGCTGTATTTCTTATTTGGAAACTGGTGGTCTTGCAAGGTTGCTGAAAGCCTCACTAACTTTTTGAGGCTGTTCTTGAGCCTATGATCCTCCTTTCTCAGCCTCCCAAGTACTGGGATACAGCCCTGCATCACCATGCCCGGCCTCTCTTGTAATTTTAAAAATCTCTTCGGCAAGCCGGGAGTGGTGATGCATGCTGTAATCCCAGTACGTGGGAGGTTGAGACAGGAGGATCACAGGTTTGAGGCCAACCTCAGCAATTCAGTCTATTAAAAAAAAAAAAAATGGAAGCCAGGCATGGTGGCGCACGCTTGTAATCCCTGCGCTTGGGAGGCTGAGACAGGAGGATCATGCAGGTTCGAAGCCAGCCTCAGCTACTTAGTGAGGCTCTCAGCAACTTAGTGAGACCCTGTTTCCAAATAAAATATAAAATGGGTCTGGGAATATAGCCCGGAGGTAGAAAGCCTCTGGGTTCCACCCCCAGTACCACCCAAAAAAAAAAAAAAAAAATATGGAGGGGTTGGTGCTGTATCTCAGAAGTAGAATGGCTCTGGGTTTAATCCCCTGTATCAAAACAATAGATAGATAGATAAATATCTTTTCTGCAATTGCAGTTAAATCTCCTGTCTTATTTCTAACACAATATATTTTGTGTGTTTTCCCCTTTTTTCTGAATCATAGTTGCTCATAATTATTAGAGCATAATGTTTAAGATCATGGATATGTTGATCAAGACTCCAGGGATTTTTGTTTGTTTTCTTAATCTGGTTTTCTTTTATCTACATTTTTTATCACATCTTAATTCTGTGTATTTTAAGTATTACTATTATATATTACTTTATATAGTAGTATTTTAAATTTTATCCTTGGCTTATTTCCAAATTTATGAATTTGTTTATTATTATTTTTTCTCTTTTCTTTTCTGGTTTTGGGGATTGAACCCAGGGGCATTTTACCTCTGAGCTATACCCCAGCCCTATTTTATTTTTTTATTTTGAAGCAGGGTCTCACTAAGTTGCAGAGGCTGGCTGAGAACTTGTGATCTTCCTATCTTATCCTCCCAAATACTGGGATTACAGGTATGTACCAACACTCCCAGCTAGAAGTATATTTTTAAATGTCTAACTGAATAGATTTAAAACATTTAAAAATGTTTGAGATCAGTTTTTGACTTACAATATTGTTAGAGGTAGTATAGACATCCCATATTTTCTGCAGCCAGTTTTTTTTTTAAAACTTTTACAAGTATTTTATATTACTGAGGTATATTTGTTATAATTTTTTTTTGTGGTGGTACTGGGGTTCCTGGAAACCCTTCTACCTCTGTGCTACACTCCCAGACCTATTTTATATTTTTTTAAATTTGGAAATAGGGTCTCTTAAGCCAGCAAGGCTGGCTTTGAACCCGCGTGATCCTCCTGTCTCCGCCTCCCAAGCACAGGGATTACAAGTGTGCACCACCATGCCTGGGTACATTTGTTATAATTAATGAATCAATATTGACTCATGGCTAACTAGAGTACCTAATTTATCCTGACTTTTTTTTTTTTTTTTTTTTTTTACCAAATGCCCTTTTCCTGTTTAGGATATCACATTATATTTAGTTATCTTGTCTTCAGAGGCTCTTGTTGGCTCTGATAGATTCTGATTTTCCCTTGTTTCTGATGATCTTGACCTTTGAGGAGCGTTGGTCAAATATTTTGGGTTTTTTCTGTTATGATTATTATGTGGTTATGAGTTTGGGGCGGGAGAAGACCAGAGAGGTAACGTACTATTCTCATTGCTTGTCAAAGGTGCATGCTGTTAACATGACATTGCTGTTCCCATGAACCGAGATGAGGTAGAGTGTGTTAGGTTTCTTTACTGTAAGTTACTTTTTTTCTCTCTCCTTTTTTCTCTTTCTCCTTGTAAGGAAGTCACTATGTGCAG
The DNA here is from genome assembly GCF_963383645.1 of Muscardinus avellanarius. Lineage (NCBI taxonomy): Eukaryota > Metazoa > Chordata > Mammalia > Rodentia > Gliridae > Muscardinus > Muscardinus avellanarius. The sequence continues at coordinate 68,110,103 of NC_137799.1, read as the reverse complement.
TCCACACTTAGGAGTGGGAAATTGTCCTCCATCTCCTTGAGGGAAGAATATTTACATAATTTATTTGGAATTCTTCTGCAAGGGAGATTTTTATTCCTTTATTTATTCAATGCTTATTTGCATTAGTATGGACTCATGAGTTTTTATTTTCTTTTTTCTTTGTAAAATTTTTTTATTGGCCCATTGTATTTATACATCATTATAGGGTAAAATACTTGTGTAGACATAAATGCAAACATCACCCAGCCAGCCCTGACCCAGTCCCTACTCCACTCCCTCACCAACCCTCCCTCCCATGCTGGTCTTAATGGTTGACTATGATATGAATGAGTACATCGTGTGCTTAACGAGTTTCCTCCTTCCCACCTCCCATTACCACAGTTAGGTTGCATTATTTGCTCCTCTATAGGATCTCCTTTTTAACCTAGAGTTCCTCCTATGACCCATTTCACCTTAGCTTTCACATTTTAGGGAAAGCATCTGATATCTTACTTTTTGTGACTGACTAATCTCACTTAGCATAATGTCCTCCAGTTCCATCCATTTCCCTGAAAATGATGTAATTGAGTTTTTTTAATGGCTGAGTAAAATTCCATTGTGTACATATCCCACAGTTTTGTAGTCCATTCATCTGTTGATAAACATCTTGGCTGGTTCCATAGTTTGGCTATGGTGAATTGTGCAGCTATGAACATAGATACACATGCATTAGTTTGGTAGTTTGGTTTCCTTTCTTTTGGGTAGATACCCAGAAGAGGTATTGCTGGATCAAATGGTAGATTTGTTCCCATTCTTCTGAGGATCCTCCATACTGTTTTCCAAAGTGGTTGCACTAATTTGCAATCCCACCAACAATGTTTTAGGGTTCCCACTTCTCCACATCCTGGTCAGCATTTGTTGTTGTTTGTGTTTTGAATGATTGCCATTCTAGTTGGAGTTAGGTGAAATCTCAGGGTAGTTTTGATTTGCATCTCTCTGATTGCCAATGATGATGACCATTTTTTCATGCATTTATTGGCCATTTGAATTTCTTTTTTTGTGAAGTGTCTATTTATTTTGCTTGCCCATATTTTGATTGGATTATTTGTTTTTTTAGTGTTGAGTTTCTTGAGTTCTCTGTATATTCTAGATATTAGTCCTCTATCAGAGGAGTAGGTAGCAAAAATCTTCTCCCATTCTGTTGGCTCTCGATTGAGGTTCTTGACAGTTTCCTTTGCTGAACAGAAGCTCTTCAGTTTCTTGCAATCCCACATATTGTTGTTTAGTTTATTGTGCCTTTGGGGTCATGTTGAGAACATTTTTTTCTGTGCCTATGTGTTGCAGTGTTGGACCTATGCCCTCTTCAAGGAGCCTCAAGGTCTCTGGTCTAATTTCCAAGTCTTTGATCCATCTTTATTTGACTCTTGTGTAGGGTGAGAAAGTGGGATTAATTTCCAATTTTCTGCATATGGTTAACCAGTTTTGCCAAGACCATTTGTTGAACAGGCTATCTTTTTTTCCAGTGTATGTTTTTGGCACTTTGTAAAAAATCAATTGGCTGTAAGTGTGTGGACTTGCTTCTGGGTCTTCTATTCTGCTCTATTGGTCTTTGTATCTGTTTTTGTGCAAGTACCATGCTGTTTTTATTACAGTGGCTTTGTAGTATAGTTTAAAGTCAGGTATTATGATTCCTCATGCATGGTTTTTGTTCCTGAGAACTACTTTGGCTATTCTGGGCTTTTCGTTGTTCCAAATAAATTTAAGGACTGATTTTTCTGTCTGTGAGGAATGATCTTGGTAGTTTAATGGGCATTGCATGGAATCTGTAGATCACTTTTGGAAGAATGGTCATTTTTGATGATATTTATTCTGCCAATCCATGAACATGAAACATCTTTCCATCTTCTAAGATCTTCTTCGATTTCTTTTTTCAATGTTTTATAGTTTTCTTTGTAGAGATCTTTTACCACCTCCTTGGTTAAGTTTATTCCTAAATATTTTATTTATTTATTTTTGTGTGGGAGATCCTGAGTGGAAGTGTTTTCTGAATTTCTTTTTCAGTGGATTTATGGTTGGTGTACAGAAAAGCTTCTGATTTTTAAAGATTGATTTTGTGTCCAGACACTTTGCTGAATTTGTTGATCAGTTCTATAAGCCTTTTGGTTGAGTTTGTTGGGTTTTCTAAAAATAGTATCATGTCATCTGCAAATAGTGAAAGTTTGAGTTCTTCTTTCCCTATTTGTACTCCTTTGATTTCCTTTTCTTGCCTTATTGCTCTTGCTAGAGTCTCAAGTACTACATTGAAGAGAAGTGGTGATAATGGACATCCTCATTTTGTTCCTGGTTTTTTTTTTTTTTTTGGTGGTACTGGGGTTCCTGGAAACCCTTCTACCTCTGGGCTACACTCCCAGACCTATTTTTATACTTTTGTTTTTATTAGGAAACAGGGTCTTTTAAGCCAGCACGGCTGGCTTTGAACCGGCGCAATCCTCCTGTCTCTGCCTCCCAAGCGCAGGAATTACAAGTGTGTGCCACCATGCCTGGCTTGTTCCTGTTTTTAAGAGGAATTCTTGAAGTTTTTCCCCATCTAATATTATGTTGGCTGGGGGCTTATTGTAGATTGCCTTTATGATGTTGAGATATATTCCTTCTATTCCAATTCTCTGCAGTGCATTTGATCATAAATGGATGTTGGATTTTATCAAATGCTTTTTCAGCATCTATTGAAATGACCATGTGATTTTTGTCTTTGGTTCTGTTTATATGATAAATTACATGGATTGATTTTCGTATGTTGAACCAGCCTTGCATCCCTGGGATGAACCCTACCTGGTCATGGTATATGATTTTCTTGATGTGGTTTTGAGTGAGTGTTGCTAGTATTTTGTTTAATAGTTTTGCATCGAAGTTCTTCAGAGATATAGGCCTGTAGTTTTCCTTCCTTGAACTATCTTTATTTGGTTTTGGTATTAATGTGATGTTGGCTTCATAGAATGTATTTGGGAGAGTCCCATTTTTTTCTATTTCACAAAATAGGTTGAGGAATATTGGTTTTATCTTTTCTATAAAGGTTTTATAGAATTCACTTGGGAAACCATCTGGTCCTGGGCTTTTCTTTGATGATAGGCTCTTTATTGCTGTTTCAATCTCTTTGATTGTTATTGGTTGATTTAAATTTTCTATATCTCCTTGACTCAGTTTAGGAAGGTTGTATTTATCTAGATAGTTGTCAATTTCCTCTAGATTTTCCATTTTGTTGAAGTATAATTTTCTTTTCTTTTTTTTTTTTTTTTTTTTTGGTGGTACTGGGGTTCCTGGAAGCCCTTCTACCTCCGGGCTACACTCCCAGACCTATTTTATATTTTTATTTAGAAACAGGGTCTCCTAAGCCAGCGCATGCGGCTGGCTTCGAACCTGTGCGATCCTCCTGTCTCCGCCTCCCAAGCGCGGGGATTACAAGCGTGCGCCACCACGCCTGGCTGAAGTATAATTTTCAAAGTATTTTCTGATAATCCTCTGGATTTCTGCACTGTCAGTAGTAATATCTCCTATTTCATCTCTTATCTTCATAATTTGGGCCGACTCTCTCTTTTTTAGTTAGGTTAGCTAGTGGTTTATGTATCTTGTTAATTTTTTTTGAAAACCCAGCTTTTGGTTTTTTTGATTTTCTGTATTGGTTTTTATTCTCTACTTCATTAATTTCTGCTCTGAGTTTAATTTCCTGTCTTCTGCTGGCTTTGCAGTTGGATTTTTCCTGTTTTTTAAGGGCTTTGAGGTGTGTCTTAGGTTATTGATTTGATGATTTTCTGTTTTTCTTATATGAGCACTCAGTGCTATAAATTTTTCTCTTAATACTGCCTTCAAAGTGTCCCAGAGGTTTTGCTAATGTTGTATGTTTCTATAAATTTCTTGATTTCACCTCTTATATCTTCTATGACCCATTCTTCATTCAGAAGTGTGGTGTTCAGTCTCTACATGTTTATGTGGTTTCTCTAGGTCTTCTTATAGTTGATTTCTGATTTCATTCCATTATAATCTGAAAAGATAAAAAGACACAGGGAAGTAAGTCACATTTTTTGAATTTGCTAGTGCTCACTTTGTGGCCCAGGATGTGATCTATTTTGGAAAAGGTTCCATGAGCAGCTGAGAAAAATGTGAACTTCGTTGTAGTTGGGTGAAATATTCTACATGTGTCCAACAAGTCTATTTGATTAATGGTGTTCTTTTTTTTTTTTTGGTGCCACTTGGGTTCCTGGAAACCCTTCTACCTCTCTCCCAGATATATATATATATATATATATATATATATATATATATATATATATATATATAGTATTTTTTTTAAATTTGGAAACAGGGTCTCTGAAGCCAGTGTGCACATGGCTGGCTTTGAGTCTGCACTATCTTCCTGTCTCCACCTCCCAAGCGTGGGGATTACAAGTGTGCACTACCACACCCGGCTTAATGGTGTTCTTTAGTTCTGAGGCATCTTTACTGACCTTTTTGTGTTGAAGTCTCCCAGTATTATTGTACTGGAATTTATGTGTGACTTAATATCATAGAGGGTTTGTTTTATGAAAGTAGCTGCACCTAAAATGTTGATTATTGGTATTTCTTCTTGCTGGATTGTTCCTTTTACCAGTAAAAATGACATTCTTTTTCTCTTCTAATAAGCTTGGGCTTGAAGTCTAACTTGTTTGATATAATAGTTGGTACTCCTACTTGCCTTCAGATTCCATTGACTTGGATTACTTTGCTCCAGCCCTTTACCTTAAGTTTGTTACTATCTTTATTTGTAAGGTGTGTTTCTTGCAAGCAGCAGATACATGGGTTCTGTTTTTTTTTTTTATCCATTTTGCCACTTTATGTCTTTTTATTGTGGAATTGAGGCCATTTACATTCAGTGTGATTATTGAGGGACAATTTTTTTTTTTTTTTTTTTTGGTGGTACTGGGGTTCCTGGAAACCCTTCTATCACCAGACTACACTTCCAGACACCTATTTTTTATATTTTTATTTGGAAACAAGGTCTCTTAAGCCAGCAAGGCTGGCTTCGAACCTGTGTGATCCTCCTGTCTCTGCCTACCAAGCACAGGAGTTACAAACGTGCGCCACCATGCCTGGCTTGATGGATGATTTTTAATTCTTAACATGTTATGATTTTATTTCAGTTTGAAATACTGTTTGTTCTTCTTTGCTTAGTTGTCTGCTGGACGAAAATTCTGGTTTCTCTGGTTCTGACATGTATTACTTATTTCTTCTTTGTCATTAATTTCTTTGAGTATTTTCTCTAGTGCTGGTTTTGAAGACATAAATTCCATCAGCTTCTGTTTGTCATGGAAGCTTCTTATTTCCCTATGTTATTTGAAAGATAGTTTTCCTGGGTAGGAATTTGTTGGCTAGAAGTTGTTTTCTTTCAGAGTCTGGAATATGTTACTTCAGGCCTATCTGGCTTTCATGACTGGGTTGAACTGTAAGATCTCACACACAGGGATTTTATCAAAGCTGCATGAATTCCTTGAGGTGCAGCACTGGGATTTCTTGATTGTGTTGAGTGCTGGGCTGGAGCTCTCGCAGGTGTGGTGAACTCACCGCAGCTGCTGGCAGTATGGTGCTGATGCCACACCATTGGCCCTGAAGCTGGTGTATTTCTTTTCTGGTTTTGAATTCTGCTCTGAATCCCTGGAGGGCATGATGGGCTTGGCTGCTGGAAACTCTAGCCAGTCTTTGTGCTGAAAAAACTGGTGAATTACAACCGACTGGACTGCAACTGGTCACTACAGCTCCTAATTTTCATCCCTGGAATCTGGATCTGTAAGGCAAGATGGTGTCGGCACGGTCCACAGCAGGCAGGTTCCTTTTCTGCTTTCTGGTTGTTCTTCTAGTCTTCTTTTTCTCTGTCCCTTGTATTTATAGTTTTTGTTTCTCTATTGATAGTATTTTCTGGTTATGTAAGGTGTTATTTTTGAGGCTATGGAGATTGAGTGTCAGCAGTATTTGTAGATGATGCTTTACTTGGTTGCCATCTTCCCAGTCTCCGAGTATTTATTTTATACACTGGGTTAAACCCAATATGACTTTTTTATTTCACTGCTTAATTTGTTCTGTTTTGGCCATTTGGATATCTTTTATTTGGCTCCTGTGTCCCTTTCTTATAAACCTATCATTTTGGTTTTTTAAGCACTTCCTTTCTCACATGACAATATACTCTAGGTTCATTTTGTATATGTTTTGTTTTGGTTCTAGAATCAATCATTTCTCCCATGGGCTCTACTTTATTGGAGAATGGTGTGAGAAACCAATATCTGAGTTCCTCCTGTGACCTTTTTCTCCTTTAGCTTTCACATATTAGGGGAAGCATCTTTTTGTGACTGACTAATCTCGCTTAGCATAATGTCCTTCAGATCCATCCATTTCCCTGAAAATGATATAACTGTGTTTTTCTTATGGCTGAGTAAAATTCCATTGTGTACATATCCCACAGTTTTGTAATCCATTCATCTGTTGATGGACATCTTGGCCAAATAAAAGATATCCAAATGGCCAAAACAGAACAAATTAAGCAGTGAAATAAAGGAGTATTTTAATTGTAATTTTCAACTTTCACTTAGGTCTGTGATCCACTTTGAGTTATTTTTGTGCATGGTGTAAGGTCTGTATCTCAATCCTTCTGCTGCTTGCATGTGGAAGTCAGTCTGTTCCAGGATCATTTGTTAAAGAGACCATCCATCCTCCACTGAATTGTCTGTACTCAGACGAGCATGGTGGTGCACATTTGTAGTCTCAGTACTTGGGAGGCCAAGGCAGGAGGATTGCAAGTTCATGGCCAGCCTTAGCTACTTAGTGAGGGCCTCTGCAACTTAGTGAGACCCTGTTTCAAATTAAAAGTGTAAGATAGTAGCTCGGAGGCAGAATGCTCCTAGGGTTCCATCCCCAGTACCACAATAAATAAAAGTAAAAAGAAATGTCTATACTTCAGTTGACTGTATCTGTGCAGGGCTGTCTCTGTGCTCTCTGCTCTGTTCCTTACATCAGTGTGTCCATTCTTCACAAAATCTGTAACTCACGTGATTAGCACAACTTTGCAGGAAATCTTGAGGTTGGGTGGTATCAGTTCTCAAGACTTTTTTTTATTATTATGTTGGCTATTTTGAGTCTTTTGCTTTCTCACATAAACTTTATTTTATATTAAAACCTTTATTTTAATTAAGCTATACATATTTAAATTTTAGAAGTTACTAGGTTAGACATACTTCCCTCTGTCGATTTGATTTGATCTTCAGTTACATTTTCTGAGATCTTTCTTATAGCTTATTCCATATTGTAAAATGTACTCTTAGGTGAACAGGTAAAGAAAGACCCTGGAATCTTCTTATGAGACTTGGCTGAGTGGATTGAAGATTGTGAACCACTAACACTTTGTACTGGAACAAATACTTGTTCTTGGAATAAGAGGGCCCTCCCTCATATCAGTGAAGTTACCAATTGTATGTAGCTTTACTATTCTCTCGGGGTACTGGGACGCTTTCTCTTCTATAAAATCTACTTTGTACATGTGTTGAATATTTCTACTGCCACTTTGCTTCAACTTCCAGAGCTTCAAATGGGAGATATTCATAAATTAAAGCATGAGCATTTTTTTGTGAAGCAGCATAGGTTCTCTCTTGTTGGCATCCATTCATTTAATCTCTTATCCAAAACTATATTACAGCAGAAGTCTCCAGCAATTACAGGAACTTCTGGAACTCTGACCAAACTGACAATATACTCATCTTTGAATGCCTGTAATACAGCCTATCGTCATGGTACAGGAATGCCAGTAAGGCTTATTGGCTCCTCCTGGATCACAATTTATGAAAGTGAGAAATTTAATTTCATAGGATTTGGTCAAAGGCTATCCATATCCAAAAGTCAGAATGGACTCCCTGCAGTATCACTCAGTTAAATATATGGCACAACTGTCAGCAGTTGAACTGTTTTTATTCATCCCAAAGACAGTGCCAGGATCATTTTCCCCCAACATTTTTAACTCTAATCTTCTCAGTTCAGAAAGTTAATAATGGTCTCTTTTTTTCTTTATTGAGGAGATCTTTCTGTTTTTCTGTCAGTTTGGTAGATGACAATGTAACAGCTGGGACTGTTGCTATAAATTTCCAGCTGGCCCTGCCACTTGGGACAAACCACCAGTTGCAGCCCCCAGAGAGTAGTGACCATCAAATACCATTGCCCCTGTGTAAACTTTTTTTTTTTTTTTTTTTTTTTTTTGGTGGTACTGGGGGTGGAACCCAGAGGCTTTCTACCTCTCTGGGCTATACTCCCAGACCTTTTTTTTTTTTTCTTTGGGAAACAGGATCTCACTAAGTTTCTGGAAGCCTCACTGAGTAGCTGAGGCTGGCTTCGAACCTGTGCAATCCTCCTGTCTCAGCCTCCCAAGTGTGGGGATTACAATCGTGCGCCACCACGCCCGGCAACCCTCATGTAAACTTTAAAATCAATTAGTTGATATGTACAGCATAGCTTGCCAAAATATTGATTGGGATTGTATTGAATCTATAGATTAAATTGGGGAAATTTGACATCTGGATAGTTTTGAGCTTTCTGATCTATAAATATAAACTGGGTTTTTTATTTACAGTTTTCATTCTTCATTGTTCATATATAGGAAAACAGTTGTGACTTCTATATTAACTTTGTGTCTTGTGACCTTTCTGTCTTACTGTATTACCTAGGGATTCCATTCTATGTTGAGTAGGACTTGTGAGCGAGAACATCTTTGTCTTATTCCCAGTCCTTGGGGGAAACACATTTAGTTTTTCATAAGTAAGTATTGCTATAGTTTGCATGTTGAACATCTTCTAAAGGTCCATGGGTTGAAGGCTTGGTCCTCAGAGGGTAGGAACCTGTAGAGGTTGGGCCCTTAGGTCATTGCAGCATGTGCTTGAAGGACATTGTGGTATTCTATCCTCTTTTTAAACCCATTTGCTTCCTGGCTGGTGAGGTAAGTGGTTTTGCTTCATCAGAGGCTTCTGCCATCCTGTAATGCCTCCCTTTAGGTCTAAAAGCAATGGGTTTCCTCATCATAGACTGGAACCTCCAAAACTATGAGCCCAAATCACCCTTTTCTTTAAGTAGTTATCTCAGTTATTTTGTTAGAGTGATACTAATCCAAGTATAACGTTAGATGTAAGGGGCTTTTTTTGGTAGACATTGTTTATCATTTTATGAAAATCCCCCACTCCTAGTTTGCTCAGTTTCCATCATGAATAATTGTTAGGTTTTGTCAAATATTTTTATGCATTGATTGACATGATCATGTAATTTTTCTTCTTCAGCTTGTTGGTGTGTTGAATTTTATTCGTTGAATTTGTAGATTTAAAACTACTGATTTTCACTGAGGCGAAATGTACAGTGAAATATGCAGATGTTAAATTTATACATGGACCTGTTTTATAAATATATGTACGGTGTCACTCCATTCAAGATATAAAACATTTCCATTACCCAGGAAAGTTTGTTTTTGTTCCCTTCTTGCTGATTTCCATCCCCGCGGGCAGTTATGGTCCTGATTTCTATCACTGAAAGTTCATATAAATGGGATAATACAAGTTTTGTTGTCTGGACTTAACATAATTTTGTTGAGATTTGATCTGTTACCTCATGTAAGTAGTATTCCATAGATATATTTACTACAATATATTTATCTATTCTACTTTTGACAATCCTTTAGATTATTTACAGTCTTCATCTGTTTTCAGCTGAATTACCATATTTTTGGCTGCAATTACCATTTTTAAACCATCTTGTAGTAGACATATGTTTTCATTTTTCATGAGTAAAAGTGGAGTTTGGTGGTCATACGTTTGGCCTTAAAGGAAATTATTTTTCCATTTTAGTTCCTGAATTGGCTTTTTAGCTATATTTCTTTGTATCATTTTTAAATGTTTGCTCTGTGCATTAAAATATGCATCCTCTGCTTAAACACAGTCTGTTTAGAGGTAATATGGTACCACTTCACATTAAAAATAAGAGTCTTACAACAGTGACTCCCTAGTCCTTTGAGCCATTATTACCATTTATTTTACATCTACTCATTTTATAAAGTCTAAAATATAATGCTGTTTATGACTGCTTGAAATTATGTTTTTTTTCATATAATTTTTTTTCACTGCTGGGAATTGAACTCACAGCTTCACGCATGCTAGGCAAATGCTCTATCCTAAGCTATATCCCCAACATTTTCATAGAATTTAAGAGAAGAAAAAGAGCTGGGCGTGGTGGTGCACGCTTGTAATCCCCACGCTTGGGAGGCTGAGACAGGAGGATCGCACAGGTTCAAAGCCAGCCTCAGCTACTTAGTGAGACTCTCAGCAACTTAGTGAGACCCTGTTTCCAAATAAATTGTAAAATAGGTCTGGGAGTATAGCCCGGAGGTAGAAAGCCCCTGGATTCCACCCCCAGTACTACCAAAAAAAAAAAAAAAAAATCCGGGCGTGGTGGCGCACGCTTGTAATCCCAGCATTCTGGAGGCTGAGACCTGGAGGATCGCAGTTCGCGGACAGCCTCAGCTACTTAGTGAGGCCCTCTGCAACTTAGTGAGACCCGGTTTCAAAATAAGGAATAAAAAATAGGGCATGGGGTGTAGCTCGGAGGTCAAATGCCCCTGGGTTCCATCCCCAGACACGGGAAAAAAAAAAAAGAGAGAGAGAAGAAAAAGAATCATCTTCAGGCAAGTCTTATTGATTTATTTTTCCATCTGATAACATTTATTTCCAACCAAATTTCTCAGAAAAAAAAAGACTGAAAAAAGTCTCAGTTACATGAAGGACAATATCTAACAGAATAATATACACAAAACTAAGACACAGGAGAATTGAAAAGAAAATGGAATAGAAAAAATATTTGAAGTAATAATGGCTGGCAGTTTTCTCAATTTGGTAAAAAGCATCAACTTACATAACTAAGAAGAATGGCAAACCCAAGCAGCATAAATATATAAATAACTACCCTAAAGCACATCAAAATCAAATACTAGAAACTAAAACTAATTTTAAATGTTAAGAATATTTTAAGAAAATAAGATATATTACATGGGAGGAACAATGGTACAAACTTTTGCTGACTTCTCATCAGAAACAATGAAATGCACCAGGCATGGTGGCACACACCTGTGATCCCAGTACTTGGGAGGCTAAGACAGGAAGATTTTGGGTTGGTGGACAGTCTCAACCACTTAGTTAGGCCCTCCGCAACGTAGTGAGACCTTGTTTCAAAATAAGGAATAAAAAATAGGGCTGGGGGTGTAGCTTGAGGGTAGAATGTTCCTGGGTTCAATCTCCAGTTCTGGGGGGAAAAAAAGACAACATCATGAAAGTACTAGAAGAAAAACAAAAACATTGTTAACTCAAATTTTGATAGAAAGATCCTCAAAAACAGGATTAAGGGATAGGGGTGAAGTTCAGTCGTAGATCCCATACCTAGCTTGAGTGAAGCACTGGGTTCAATCCCCAGCATTTGTAAAAATCTAAAAAACACAAAACAAAAACTGAGGATTACATAAAATCATTTTCCAATACCTGACAAAACCCACTGCCAGAAGACTAGCACTGTAAAAATGCTAAAAGAAGCTCTTCAGGTTGGATTAAAGTGTTATCAGATGGAAAAGTTACTCTGTGAGGGTCACCTGAGATGTGTTACATTTCGAAGAGGATTTTTTCTCTTAAATTCTGTGAAAGTGATGGGGATATAGATCAGTTGTAGAGCATTTGCCTAGCATATGCAAGGCTCTGGGCTCTCTCCATATATAGATAGATGATAGATAGATAGAGATAGAATGAATCAGTTAATAGACATCTTTCCACTTTTTGATATTGCAAATAATAATGTTATGAAATTTTGTGTGCAAGCCTTTATATGAATATATTTTTTCATTTCTTTGGGGCATATATCTGTGGTATTTGGGGTTCTCCATAAAAACATAACTAATAGGATGGATATATTTATGTACATAGACTTATTTTAAAGAATTGGTTCACATGATTGGGGAGTCTTAGTAAGTTCAAAATTTGCAGGTCAGGCTAGCAGACTGAACCCAAGAGGGATTACAATTTGAGTCTCAGGCAGTTTGTTGGTAGAATTTTTTTTGCTCAGGAGAGGTGAGTCTGTTGATTGGATGAAGTCCACCCAACTGTAGTGGCAAGCAGTCTGCTTTTAAGTTGATGTCATCCCCAAAACATCTCCATAGAAACATCCTAAATGCTGTTTGACCAAGTATCTGGGCACTGTGGTCCAGCCAAATTGACACATAAAATTTACGATCACAATAATTGAGAGTAAAATTATTGTTAGTGTTTTGAGAAACTGCCCATCTGTTTTACAAAGTGCCTGGGCTATTTTACAACCTCACTAGAAATATTGGAGGGTCCTAATTTCTCAACATCTTCACCAACAATTATTTTCTCATTTTTTTATAGCCATCCAAGTGCGTGTGTGAAGTGGCCTTATGTATTTTTTGATTGCAGGAGTTGTCAGGCCTCTTCAGATCTTCTATTATGATATAGTAGTTACAGTTCTTTATCAAAGAGCTGTGCTTTGGACATCATGTTGTGTACTGAGTATAGAGTAGTAAACAGCATAAACTTGGTTTCTTTCCGACAACAACAAGTCAACAAAACTTTGTGATTAATAGTTTAAAAAGAAACAAATATGTTAAAGTGATAGAAGATATTAAGTTCTGGGTTCTGGGAAAATGTTGCCTGGACCAGCAGCATCGGCTCCATCTGGTAATTTTTAGAAATGTAAATTCTCAGGCCCTTGCTCACCTCTGTTGAATCAGAATCTCTAGGGGAGGACTTCCGGGAAGATGGCGACCGAGAAAAGCGGGGCTTAAGAGCCCCGCTAACAACAAATCTCCATTACCACAAAATCAGCGCCTTTCATAGCCAGAAAACACCATCACCAGTGAAACAAAAAATCACCAGGCTCCAGAGAGAAAGCGGACTGAGAACAGAGCCACAGAGGAGATACACCGGCCTCGCGCCCGAGGACGCGGCAGACGCGGCAGCAGCGCCATACTGCCCGCGGCAGCGGCGAATTCACCAGACGGCCACAGCAAGCCGAGGTGAGCCACTGCGGAATAGCTAGGCGAGATTTCTCCGCGCAGAGAGCATCTACAGCTCCAAGTGGCTGGGCTCAGCACACGCTGCAGGGACTCAGAGTAGAAATCAAAATCAAGAAGAAAAACGCCAGCCCCACAGCCGAGGGCGTAGCAGCGGCGCCATATTGCTACCGGCGGCAGCAGCAGCGAGGCCAGTACAGCTACATCTGCGTACTCAAGAACAGTGAGTCAAATTGCCGGCCACAGAGGAGAAATCCCTGGGACCTGACCCAGTGGGGGAGGGGCGGTGGCCGAGATATCACACCATAGGAGAACGTGCAACCTGGCACCCCCCACAATCTAAAGCAGCCTCTATCGACTCTCTGGGTCGGAGACTCTGTGATACAACCCAGTAAAGGAGTAGTGGGGTCTGAGATACTACTGACTCGAGATCCAGAACACCTTAAGGGAAGTCATAGTGACCCAAGGGAAGAACCCAGAGAAGGCACAAACATCCGAAATCATGGGAAAGAGGTATAATACTGGAGCAATTAATGCCCACAACCCCACAACATCAGAACCCGATAAAACAGAAAATCAGAGATTTCTAGAAGATCAAATCAGGAAAATAACTGTAGAAATAATAGAGGTGCTTCGAAAAGAACTCAGAGAGAGCCAAAAAGAGATAAAGGATGCAATTAATGAAGTAAAGGCCTCAATTCAAAGCACAAACAACCGATTAGAACACATGGAGAACAGAATCTCGCTCTTAGAAGATGAGCAATCCAAAAATGAACTCATAGTTTCTAATCTAGAAAAAAATATCCGACAGCAGGAATCTGATATTGAAGAAATATGGGCCCATTTTAAGAGAGCTAACCTAAGAATTATTGGAATAGAGGAGGGAAAAGAAAGTGAAACCAAAGGGATCAACAATCTCTTCAAGGAAGTAATAGCAGAAAATTTTCCAAACATAGAGCAAGAGGTTGATACAAAGGTCCAGGAAACTTATAGAACTCCCTTTAGACAGGATCAGAGAAGAGGATCCCCACGCCACATAATTGTCAAAATGACCAATGTGGAAGCCAAGCAGAGAATCTTAAAGGCAACAAAAACAAAGGGCCAAGTGACATTCAGAGGCAAACCAATTAGAATCACTCCAGACTTCCCAAACCAAGTTATGAGAGCCAGAAGGGCTTGGAGTAACATATTCCCAATTCTGAAAGAAAACAACTTCCAGCCAAAAATTTCCTACCCAGCAAAACTTTCTATCAAATTAGATGGAGAAATAAGAAGCTTCCATGACAAACAGAAACTGAAGGAATTTATGTCTTCAAAACCAGCACTAGAGAAAATACTCAAAGAGATTAACTACAAAGAAGTAATAGGTAACACACTCCAGAACTAGAGAAACAAGATTTTCCATTCAACAGACAACTAAGATTGGTTATCTGTGGAGATTCATTATTTATGTTAGTCTTTTACCTATCTCTAAAGGGTATTGTTTGCCTTTATTGTTGTTAATTTTTAGGATTTCTAGTTGGAATATTAATATACCTTCAGATATAGCATTTGGAAATATTTTATCCCATTCTATTAGTAACTGTTAACTCTGTTTACATTGTCTTTGGATATACAATTTTTTTTTTTTTAGGGAGTTTGTATACTCCTCTGTTGCCTGTGCCATTGAAATCATAACCAAGAAATCACTGCCAATTTCAGTGTTCTGAGGTTTAATGACCCAGATTTTCTCCTAAAAGTTTATAGTCTTAAGATTTATATTTAGGTCTATTATCTATTTTGAGTTAATATTTGTATATGGGATTAGGTAAGGTTCCAATTTTATTCTTTTCCATGTAATTATTATTTTTTAACAATATTTAGTTAAAAGATTTTTATTTCCACCACCAAATGTTCGTGGAAACCTTGTCAAAAATAACTTGACAATATAGGGAAGAATTTAGCTCTAGGCTTTTATTTAACTCCAATGGTTTATATATCTGCCTTTAGAATAGTACTACACTGTTTCAATTATTGTAGCTTTATATGGTTTGAAATCAGAAAATATATATCTTCTAGCTTTGTTCTTTTTCAAGATCGTTTTGGGTACCTAGAGTCCATATTCCATATTAGGATAGATTTTTTTCTGAAAAATAAATATATAAATATATGATAGTTTCACCTAAAAAAAAATAGAAAAAAATATTCTCTGGTAAGAAAGAAAGCAAAAAGAAATATTGAAATGTTATCTTTAAGTCATCAAAAGCTTGGTATCAGACAAATGAAACTGTTATGTGAGATTATCATTTTTAATTTTAGATAAATTGCCATAATACTAGATGTCAACTACTAAGCCAAGCATGGGAGGGAGGGATAGGGAGAGAATGGGGTGGGGATTGGGTGGGGGCTGACTGGGAAAAGTGTGCATGTATGTCTACAAAAGTATGTATCCTACTATGATGTATGAATACAGTGCACCAATAAAAAAAAATTAAAAAAAAAAAGAATCTCTAGGGGTAGAATTTAGGAATATCTTTTATGAGCCCTTCAGATGCTTCTGATGTTTGTTTTACTTTGAGAAGTACTCTTTAAATTTTTTCTAATGCCTTCCTGAGATGGTTATTTAATTGGTTTAGAGTGAGGCTGGGGTAAATTATGGGTTTTGTTTGTTTGTTTGCGGCACTAGGGATTGAATACTAGGCAAATTATCTACTTCAGAGCTATATCCCCGGTTCCTTCCCCCACAAAAAAAATTTTTTTTAAAGTAGCTCAGATGATTATGAGATACAGGTAGGGGTGAGAAACACTGGGCTAGAGGAAGCATAAGAGGTGAGTTTGGAGTTGATAGCAAGTTCAGATAAGACATGGCTCTGCAAACTAAGGCCAGGGTTTTAGGGTATATTCTAAGTGCAGTGGGAAGCCTTTAAAAGGCTTTAGATGGTCAATTTCATATTCTGATTTTTGCTTTAATAAGATTTCTAACTACACAGTTGTACAAAGGATGGAGGAAGATTTTTCTATATAGTGTGGAGTTGCCTCTAGAATATATTTTAAATGAAAAAAGTAAGATGCACACCATGATTTATACTTCCCTATCTTTGTGTAACAGGTGCACGGGGCCGTAGGTATGTATACTTTATACTTTAAAAGCAGTGGGAGTATAAACCAGAAGCTAATTAAATTGAGTGCCTATTAGGGTGCTGCAAAGTTTGAAGAAAGGGGAAGGGGTGAAAGAAGACTTTCTGTCAAATTATTGTGTTGTATAGTTTTGACTTTAGAGCCATGCATATGTTACATAAAAATTAAGAAATTAAGTTAAAAAGAAATATCAAAAGTAGTCAAGTGGTTAATAAATGAACATTACTATGTATCAAGTTGATGCCAAGATCACACAAGGAAAGTCATTACTTGAAATGACTTTAAAGGACATGCCGTTCATTTGAGTTTTCATGCATCTCTAGTGGAATATGTCCTGAGAACAAAAGCCCTCAACGAAATACTAAATCGTATTTATTAGTTGAAAACATTAAACAAGACCTAAAAAAAACAATAATATGGCAACAATGAGCACCCTGGTATCCACATCAGGGCTTCTATTTCCAACTAGAAGGAACGCAGGCACCTTGGAAAAGCATATGATTGCAATTTCAGGGTAGGATATATATGAGCCTCAAACATCTTGTCATACCCCCAGCCCTCTTTTATTTTTTATTCTGAAACAGGGTCTCAGTAAGTTGCTGAGGCTGGCTGCGAACCTGTGATCCTCCCATCTCAGCCTCCCAAGTACTAGAATCACAGATGTAATCCACAAAACAAGCTTCATAAAGAACTTTTGTCAATTGTTTGCTGACCCTGAAATAAAGTTTGAATAGGAAGACAGGATAAATGCTTCTTTCTTTTTATTAAAGATAAGCTGGTTTTTAGCTACCTTCAGTGGTGACTAATGAGGTTTATTATGTTTTACCTAATTATGAAGTTTTGCATATCTGATGTGATTTAATGAATTATACTTATTGTTCTTTTTTCTGATGTCTTGGATAGCATTACCCAGTCTGTGGTATTCCGTTATAGCAACACAAAATAACATCACCGTTGAAAGTACCAAACTCCAATAGATCTGGGGCCCTAACAATTTTTATATTGAGGCGTTTCATGCCATTGAGGTCGGCCTAACTGAGCTAGGAAACATTTAGGAGAGAAAACTGCCAAAATAATTCATGGAAAAAAGAACAGAGCTCTTCAGTCTACATAATAAATGAGAAGATATAACTATGTTGGTATATATAAATAGGCATACTTTATTTACCAAACTTGAAAGTAGTCACATTGTGTAGATCACACTTCTCAAACATTCTGTGACGAAAGGCAAGAATTTACTTCTTCGTTGCTTTGTTTTTCCAATCAGCGATGTAGCCTTACCGCATGTGACTAGTATGCAGCCCACACTGCATGTTATTTTGTGTTGCTATAACTGAATACCACAGACTGGGTAATTTATTTTATTTTATTTTATTTTTGGTGGTACTGGGGTTCCTGGAAACCCTTCTACCTCCGGGCTACACTCCCAGACCTATGTTTTTTATATTTTTATTTGGAAACAGGGTCTCTTAAGCCAGCAAGGCTGGCTTCCAACCTGCGTGATCCTCCTGTCTCTGCCTCCCAAGCGCGGGGATTACAAGCGTGCGCCACCACCCCCGGCCAGACTGGGTAATTTTTAATGAACAGAAATGTATTGATTCATGGCTCTGGAGGCTTAGAGGTCCAAGATCAAGGGGATGTATCTGGTGATGGCCTTCTGCTGTGTCATAACATGGTAGAAGGTGTCGCATGAGAGAGGGAAAGAGAGAAGAGGAGAGAGGACAAAACACACTTTTGTAACAAATCTATTCTTATGACAAGGACATCAATCCATTCACGAGGGCAAAACTTTCATGATCTCATCCCTCTTTAAGGTCTCTCTTTACAACACTGCAGTGTTAGGGATTTTCTGAGGTGGGCACTTTGAGACATACATTCAAACCATACCAGTGAGAGTTAAGTTTCCTCAGATGAATCATTTTCTTCCAGGGAAACTAGTGCATCTCCTCCTAGATTTCCGAGTCCTTATTGCTTAATTTGGGAGTCCTAAGCAGTGATCTCACTATTGCTCTTAGTTTCTACTCTGTTTCGAGCTTGATAGTTGGCTCATCCATTTCTAGAATCACATTTTCTCCTTCTGCTTTACTGTTTCTCTTCCAAAGTTACCTGAAACTGACTGACCCAGGTTTTTCAATTTGTTTCAGTCTCTTCTCTTGGAGTTTTCAACTAACTTGTTTTTTTGCTCTGGGTATATTGCTTCATTGTCTTTGTCCGAACCATAAATATAATTGCTCCTAGTTCTCTCACCTAGTTCTTGGCAGTTCTAATATAATGTTGGTTAATATCTATTGCAAATTTCCTATGTGCAAAGCTTTATGCTAGTTACTTGACACAAGCTGTCTTGCTCAAGGTAGGCTTCTTCTTATCTTTATAGGACCATATGGCCTGTTGAGAAGCAGATTAGATTTTAAACCTAACTAGCTGGATTTGAACACAGATAGCCTTATAGTCCAGCTGTGATGTCACTTTAGCTCAGGTGTTGGCAAATGCATCATATTTTTTGTGAAAGGAAAAGGTTATCTTTTCATTGTATTTTAAATACTTTTATGAAAGCATCTAATAATTGCCCCCCTCTACATACATATTATTCTTTTGGGCCTCAGAAGTAAATGACTGCAGAACTTCAGCTGAATTTTTTTTTTAAGAATAAAAGGGGCAGATATTATAGCCAGGTGTGGTGGTACACATGTAATCCCAGTACTGAGGAGGCTGAGACAGGAGGTTCGCAATTTCGAAGCCAGCCTTGACAACTTAGGGAGGCCCTCTGTGACTTAATGAGACCTTGTTTCCAAACAAGAAATAAAATCGGACGGCGAGTTTAGCTCGGAGGTAGAATACCTCTGGGTTCAATCTTCAGTGCCATGAAAAAAAGGGGGGCAGGTATTTTTGTGGGTCTGCAGTTATAATAGATACCTTTGAGGCTGCCATCTTTTAAGTATGCTTTGATTTATGGCTTTGGGAATACTTTCCATAGTTTATCCCCATCTAATTAGCACTTCATCATCTGAAGGATATATATCTTTCTATATAACTAATATAAGATCTTATATAGAGAGATATTCTTACCTCTCTCATCTCAAACAATCAATTTTGTATATATGTTAAACAGTGAAAAGGCAAAAATCCAGGGAAGGAAAATATTGAGAGAAAAATACAGATATTATTGGATAATTTTTCACCAAACTATAATTGGATTGTATTTGTTCTTCAGCCATATGGATTCTTTATTAGAAAAAATAGTCAAGGTAATTTTGGACAAATAAATTATTATATTCTAATATATATGTATGATCCAGACTTCTGAATTCTTTTTGTACAAGTTTGATAACTCAGAGGAAATTATTTAGAATCTAAGATTATGGGGCAAAATAAACTCTGATAGCTCAGTAAGATATCTGGAAATACTTCAATCTGGGAAATACAGTTAGTTCTAAATGAACTTGGACTTGAGCAATTAAATTAGGAGAAATAAACTTATATTCAGATAGAGACACTTAATAATTTTCACACTATCAAATTATGCTACCAAACAATATTAATCATTGACTGTATCTCAGGCACCATGTTCGGCCAAAGGTCACAGCTATCTTTTTTCCTTAAGGGACAAAATAAAAATTTAAACATGAACACATATTACCTCAAAGCTTCTACAGTTTATAATTCACCAATATTTGTCATCTGTGAAAGCAAGTAACGTTAATAAATTGCTATTAACTACATATGGAAATTTTTTTTTTTTTTTTTTTTTTTTGGTGGTACTGGGGTTCCTGGAAGCCCTTCTACCTCCGGGTTACACTCCCAGACCTATTTTATTTTTGGAAACAGGGTCTCTTAAGCCAGCGCGGCTGGCTTTGAACCTGCGCAAACCTCCTGTGTCCACCTCCCAAGCGCGGGGATTACAAGCGTGTTCCACCACGCCAGGCCTACATATGGAATTTTACAATGGGTTTACACTAGATGCAGAAGCCGGGCACAGTGGTGCATTGCCTGTAATCCCAGTACTTGGGAGGCTGAGACAGAAGGACCACAGGTTTGAAGCCAGGCTCAGCAACCTAATGAGAACCTGTTTCAAACTAAAAATAAATAGGGCTGGGAATTGTAGCTCAGAGATAGGATGCCTCTGGGTTCAAACCCAAGTACCACAAAATAAAATAATAAAATAAAATAGAGGCGAAACCAATCTGCCTTATCTCTTTTTCTAAAGCGTGGAAGCTGCATGTTCCCAGCTCTGAATTGTACCTTCTTGGGTTATGTACTTACTCTCCTGGGTCTGCATTTATTTGTAAAATGTAGATGTTGGATTAGATGACCTACTAGATTTCATTAGTCTTTTTAAGGACTTTCAAGCTGACTTGAGTTTATTTTGAAACTGGCAAATGGAGACACTGTGAAGACTATAATGCTCATGAAAAGTTTAGGATTTTAGTTGCTGGGTGCAATAGCACCTGCTTGTAATTCAAGCTATTCTAGAGGCTAAGGCATGAAATTACAAGGTCAAGGCCAGCTTGGGCAACTTAGTGTTCTGGCTCAAAATAAAAAATAAAAAATCTTGGGATGTAGCTCAGTGGTAAAGTGCCTGTAGGTTCAATTCCCAGTACCAAAAAATAAGACGTCATCACAGAGTTCTTAGATATAGAGATCAAGCTGGACATGGTGGCACATGTTTGTAATCCCAGTACTTGGGATGCTGAGACAGGAGGACTGCAAGTTCAAAAGCCAGCCTCGAACTTAGTGAAACTCTCAGCAACTTAGCAAAACTATGTTTCCAAATAAAAAATAAAATAGGAGCCAGGCATGGTGGCTCATGCTTGTACTCCCAGTACTTGGGAGGCTGAGATAAGAGGATCGCGGTTTGTGGCCAGCCTCAGATACTTAGTGAGGCCCTCCACAACTTAGTGAGACTCTGTTTCAAAATAAAGAATAAAAAATCAGGCTGGGATGTAGCTCAGAGGTAGAATGCCCCTGGGTTCAATCCTCAGCACCACAATAAGTAAATAAATAAATAAAATAAGTCTGGGGTGTAGCCTAGAAGTAGAAGGCTTCTGGGTTACATCCCCAGTACTACAATATGTATATATGTGTATTGTATGTATGTATATATATATATATATATATATATATATATATATATACACAATGTGTATATATGTATATATACACATATATATTTATAAATATATATTTAATATATAGTACAAACAAACAAAATATAGAGTATTAGAGAGAGAGAGAGAGAGAGAGAGAGAGAGAACTAAAAAATTGCTTACTATGTGCCCAACACTGTTTCTTAAGGAATTTGCTCACATTATCTCCTTTAATCCTCACAAAATAACCCTGGGCTGAGTTCTACCATTATCATCCCCAGTGTGTGTGTGTGTGTGTGTGTGTGTGTGTGTGTGTGTGTGTCTCTGTCTGTCTGTCTGTCTGTCTGTCTGTGTGTGTCTGTGTGTGGTACAAGGGATGGAACCCAGGGGCATCTATCTCCAAGCTACAACCCCAGCCCAATCTTATTCTTTTATTTTGAAATAGAGTTAAGTTGCAGAGGGCCTCACTAAGTAGCTGAGGCTGGCCACAAACCTGCGATCCTCTTATCTTAGCCTCCCAAGTACTGAGATTACAAGCATGTGCCACCCCATCTGGCTATCACTCTCATTTTTTAAATAATTGAAAGATAGCCGGGCTTGGTGGCGCACACTTGTAATCCCCGCGCTTGGGAGGCGGAGACAGGAGAATCACGCAGGTTCAAAGCCAGCCACGCTGGCTAAAAAGACCCGAATGTTTCCAAATAAAAATATAAAATAGGTCTGGGAGTGTAGCCTGGAGATAGAAGGGCTTCCAGGAACCCCAGTACCACCCAAATAAATAAGTAAGTAAATAAATAAATAAATAAATAAATAATTGAAAGATAAAGTAATTTGCCCAAAGTCACACAGCTAGTCATTGCCAGAATTAGTGCTCAGTATAGGGCTTAGTGGATTCCAGGGCCCAAGTGTGTGTGTGTGTGTGTGTGTGTGTGTGTGTGTGTGTGTGTATGTGTGTGTGTGCTGGGAGGAGAGATGTACTGGGAATTGAACCCAGGGGTGACATTCTAACTCTGAGCTACATCCCCAGCCCTGTTTTTTATTTTGAAACAGGGAACAGGGTTTCAGTAAGTTGCTGAGTCTGGCCTGACTGTACTTCAAAGAAAAATTAAAAGTTTAAAATCTCTAGCCTCAGTTGGGTGTGGTGGCACACTTCTGTTATTTCAGTACTTGGGAAGCTGAGACAGGAGGATCATAAGTTTGAAAAATATTTAGACTCTGAGGATATTTTTTACTCTAAGTGACTTATATAGAATGATGAAATGTCAGATTGCTAGATTTTTTTTTTTGTTCCTCAAATTCTACCAG
Organism: Muscardinus avellanarius; assembly: GCF_963383645.1. NCBI lineage: Eukaryota > Metazoa > Chordata > Mammalia > Rodentia > Gliridae > Muscardinus > Muscardinus avellanarius. The sequence goes on along the minus strand of NC_137799.1, from coordinate 68,087,504 downwards.
CTTTCATTTCCTTCTTTGTTCCTGTTCTCTACTTTGCAATTTTTCTGTCCTGAGTAATGTATTATTCTATTTTATTTTATTTTATTTTATTTTATTTTATTTTATTTTATTTTTGGTGGTACTGGGGTTCCTAGAAGCCCTTCTACCTCCGGGCTACACTCCCAGACCGGTCTTATATTTTTTTTTATTTGGAAACAGGGTCTCTTAAGCCAGAGAGGCTGGCTCCGAACCAGTGCAATCCTCCTGTCTCCACCTCCCAAGCGCAGGGATTACAAGCATGCGCCACCATGCCTGGCTAATGTATTATTTTAAAATGGGAAAATATAAATATTTGGGGGAAAAAAACTACACTTTTTTGGGAAGATGGTTGTTTTTCTCCTTTGAGACAGGTATTGCTCTGATTTTGCCCAAAGACATAGAAAGCTAGAATTGTTTGAACCCAGGCAAAACCTATCTGGAAAAGAGTTTGGCATATGTTGTTGAAAGAAGGCAAACTATAGGGAAAAATCAAACCTGCTGGTAAGAGAGGAGTGTATAAATAAAGCTGACTTTAGAAGGCTTATATTTAGAAGAGTTCATGGTTCTCAAGAAATCTGAGTGAATGGTGATATTTCATTAAAAATAATAACAGAACCACTGTGATCAGAGCATGGGGACATTATGGACCCAAAGAAAACTAGATGGCAAACCATGAGCATAACACACGGTAGCCGTTATAATTTGCTATACATGGCAGCAGCTGCAACATATCATCTTTTTTTCTTTTTCTTTTTCTTTCTTTTTTAAATTTTTTGATACTGGTGATTGAAGCCAGGGGCATTTTACCTCCAAGCCATACTTCTAGCCCTATTTTTATTCTTCTTCTTCTTGTTCTTTTGTTGTTGTTGTTGGTGGTGGTGGTGGTACTGGGATTCCTGGAAGCCCTTCTACCTCCGGGCTACACTCCCAGACCTATTTTATATTTTGAAACAGGGTCTCGTTAGCCAGCATGGCTGGCTTCGAACCTGCGCGATCCTCCTGTCTCCGCCTCCCAAGCGCAGGGATTACAAGTGTGCGCCACCATGCCCGGCTTTTTTTTTTTTTTTTTTTTTAAATAGGATCTCGCTAAGTTCCTGAGAGCCTTGTTAAGTTGCTGAGGCTGGCCTTGAAACTGAGATCCTTCTGTCTCAACCTTCCAAGTACCACATCTGGCCAGTTGAAACATACCTTGGGCTCCCTCACAAGGTCACAAATGGAGAGGAGCTGTTCATACCTTCAGAGGGTGCCCCCTACTATGGAATAGGCCAGCAAAAGGAGAAAGAAGTCTAGCTATTCCTCCAACCCCCTTTCAGGCCCTTCCAGGAAGCTAGGAGTGACCTCAGTTCCCCCATATGGATGGAATCCCTTTTAGTTTCTAGAACCAGTTTCCAGTTCAGTGGCCCACATCTTTGGCCACTGGGCCTCTCAACTCCTTGGTTATCTTTTATCTCCTTAGATCCTTCTTCAGCCCCCAGCCTTGTCTTCCTCTCTGCACTCCCCTCATCTGACACACAGGGCTGTGGGGCCAGGCAGCCAGCAGGTCATTTTATCTTATCACCACCCACAGGGGCTCAAAGGAAAGTGTGATCGGTGGGTGTTTACAGGTGCCCTCTGCTGGTTGTTGATGAATTCCAGAATTGAGATGGAGAAAGAGAGTTTCTCAGTTTGTTTAATACAAAATTAGGGTGGAGGCACTAGCAGATAGGATAAAACACAAAAGAACATGCTACTACATATTCTAAAAGCTTTTAAATCCCCCTGAATTGTGTTTGGTTTACCGAGGCATGTAAAGCAATGAGTGTCCATGGGGAGGGGCTGCCTCCCAGGGGACAGCTGGCTAGGTCTAGAGACAGTTCTGGTTAACTGATAACTGGGGAATGGGGGGGGGGATTACCTAGCATCTGATGGGGAAAGACAAGAGACACTGCCATCCTGCGATGTGTAAGAGAATCCTCCGCCTCCAACAAACAAACACCCTGCTGGGCATGGTGGCACATGCTTATAATTCCAGTACTTGGGAGATTAAGACAGGAGGATCATGGTTTGAGGACAGCCTCAGCATCTTAGCAAGGCCCTCTGCAACTTAGTAAGAACTTGTCTCAAAATAAAAAATAAAATAGGGCTAGGGCATAGCTCAGAGGTAGAATGCACCTGAGTTCCAATAGTGTAAAACACACACACACACACACACACACACACACACACACACACACACACACACACAGCTCCAGTATAGTGAACCTGACTTAAACTCTTGAGGTAGCTGTAATTATATATAGACATTTGAAGTTTTAGCCAGATGTAGTGGCCCACATCTGTAGTCCCAGCTACTTGGGAGGCTGAGGCAGGAGGATGAATTTGAGCCCAGAAGTTTGAGGCCAGCCTGGGAAAGTGAGACTTCATCTCTTAAGAATAAATACACCAAAGCCGGACGTGGTGGTGGATGCTTGTAATTCTAGCATTTGGGAGGCTGAGACTGGAGGATCGCAGTTCACGGACAGCCTCAGCTATTTAGTGAGGCCCTCTGCAAAGTCCTGTCTCAAAATAAAGTGAAGTCCTGTCTCAAAATAAAGAATAAAAAACAGGGCAGGGGTGTGGCTCAGAGGTCAAATGCCCCTGGGTTCCATCCCCAGACCCCCCCACAAAAAGAATAAATATACCAAATGTTGTATGCATGCATATTAGTATCACTTTGAACCTCACTATGATGTATGCTTACAGTGCAGCAATAAAAATATAAAATAAATAAATACATAAATAAAAATTTGGAGTTAGAGGTGATTAGAGATTAGGCCAGTGGTTTTCAACTTTGGTTACCTAAGAAATCACCTAAAATATTTTTTAATTTCATTATTTTATGTCAGTATTTTATACTAATGCTTGTCTCTCCTCCCTGTAGACGGTGGTTTGATTCCTGGTTGGGATGTGGCCTTGGCATCAGGATTTTTAAATCTTCCTAAAGCAATTTTAAGATTCAGCCAAAGCAAACCAGATGTGGTGGCACATGCCTGCAATTCCAGTACTTGGGAGGCTGAGAAGAAGAAGGATGGTAGTTCTGAGGCCAACCTCACCAACTTAGTAAAACCCTGTTTCAAAATAAAAAATAAGCAGGGCATGGTGGTACATGCTCCTAATCCCAGTACTTGGGAGGCTGAGACAGGAGGATCACAGTTTCAAAGACAGCCTCTGCAACTTAGTGAGACCCTGTTCCAAAATAAAAAATTAAAGAAGGGCTGAGGGGGTCAGTGATATGATGGCATGTATTATCTGAATGCAAAGTTGATGTGAGTTCTAAAGTTACACTGAGACCATGAAAGAAAAAAAAAAGGGCTTAGAGTAGAGCTCAGAGATAAAATGTCCCTAAGTTCAATCCCCAAAACTGCAAAAAAAAAATAGAATAGTTCTGGGAGTCCAGCTCAGAGGTAGAAGGCATCTGGTTTTAATCCCCAGTACAATAATAATAATAATAATAATAATAATAATAATAATAATAATATTCAGCCACAGTTGAGAACAACTGAAATAGTCTGAACCCTCATTTTCTTTGGTTGAGGAATCAGGCCCTAAAGGACACGGTCTCACAATTATAAAGTGGCAGAGCTGGACTCATACACAAGCTCTTGAAGAAAAGAAGACTTGTGGCTATTGACTGACTAAATTCCACACCTCTAAAGCAAAAACTATAATAATATCTTGTATGACTTTTTTTTTTTTAACTCTGAAGCTTTAGCCGGGTGTGGTGCCACACGCTTGTAATCCCCGTGCTTGGGAGGTGGAGACAGGAGGATTGCACTGGTTTGAAGCCAGCCTCGCTGGCTTAAGAGACCCTGTTTCCAAATTAAAAAAAAAAAAAGATATATATATATATATAAATACAATATATACAAATTATATTATTATATTATATTATCGTATTATATTATATATTATATATTATTATATTATTTAATTTGTATATATATATAAATTAAAATATATATATATATATATATATATTATATATTAGGTCTAGGAGTGTAGCCCAGAGGTAGAAGGGTTTCCAGGAACCCCAGTACACCAATGAATAAATAAATAAATAAATAAAACTCTGAAGCTTTATATTCTATCCTTTAAGCTAATACTTTTGATATTTTAAAAATACAGCACTTTTTTAAAAAACTCAAGCTTAAAGAAATATAAATTAAAACCATGAGATACTACTAAGTATAACTTAAGGAAAAAAACTGACAGTGTTAAATGATGATGAGGATACAGAATAACTAGAAATCTCACACACTGCTAACAGGAATGCAAGATAAAACAGACACTTTGGAAGACAATTTCTCAATTTTTAAATTTATTTAAATTTATTTTTAATTTTTTTATTGGTGCATTGTATTCATACATCATAATGGGGTAAAAAAAACTTGTGTGAACATGCATGTACACATCAATTTTTTAATAAAATTAAACATATACTTACCATGTACACTGGCAATCCCACTCTTGGGTATTTATTTATTTATTTGTGAAACTGGCAGTGGAACCCAGGGGCTTTTCTACCTCTGGCCTATACTCCCAGACCTATTTTATACTTTACTTGGAAACAGCGTCTTAATAAGTTGCTGAGAGCCTCACTAAGTAGCTGCGGCTGGCTTCAAACCTGTGCAATCCTCTTGTCTCTTCCTCCCAAGCGCGGAGATTACAAATGTGCGCCACCATGCCCAGCTAGCTTGGGTATTTATTTAAAGAAAGTGAAGCCAGGCATGGTAGTGCATGCTTATAATCCCAGTACTTGGGAAGCTGAGACAGGAGGATCCAGGTTCAAGGCCAGCTTCAGCTACTTAGTGAAGCCCTTTGCAACTTAGTGAGACCCTGTTTCAAAAAAAAAAAAAAAAATACCGGCTGGGGCTGTCGCTCAGAGGTAGAATGCCCCTGGGTTCAATAACCAATACTGGAAAAAAAAAAAAAGGTAGAACCCAGGAGCTTTCTACCTTCAGACTATATTCTCAGACCTATTTTATATTTTATTTGGAAACAGGGTCTCACTAAGTTGCTGAGAGCCTCACTAAGTAGCTGACGCTGGCTTTGAACCTGTGCGATCGTCCTGTCTCAACCTCCCAAGCTCGGGGATTGCAAGCGTGCGCCACCACGCCCGGCTAGAAAGTGAAAACTTTAATTCACATGAAACCGTATACACAAATGTTTATAGTGTCTCAATTCAGAATCACAAAAATGATAACAGCCCCAATGTTTTTGAACTGGCGAATGGGTTAACAAGCTGTAGAACAACCCTTTAATGAGCACTCCCACCTCAGTAATAAAAGCTAGGAGTCCCCATGACATGGATGGATCTCAAAGAATCCAGGCTCAAAAGACAGCATACTATGTTGTTCCATTAATACGAAATTCTGGAAAAGGCAAAATAGTAAGAAGAGAAAAGGGATTAGTGGGTGGAAGGATTGAATACAAAAAAGTGGTACCAGGGAAGTTTTATGGGGTGATGGGACTGTGATGTCTTGATTTTGGTGGTAGTTGCATAACTATACGTTTGTCTAAACTCAAAAGAACTTTACAACCAAAGGAGGAAGTATTATTATATGTAAATTTTAGAAGGACAAAAAACCCACAAAGCCTTATAAAGAGGAAGAAGAACGCATGCACACACGCCCTCCGCCCGCCAGTCGCCCAGCCACCCGACAGGAGCTTCGGACCCCAACGCGGCCCATGAACCTGCTGCCGTGTGGGATGGAAAACGGATTCCGGATCTATGATACTGATCCACTCCAAGAAAAAGAAAAACAAGAATCTTAGGGAGGAGGAGTTGGCCCTGTGGAAATGTTATTTCGTGGCAATCATTCGGCTCCAGTTGGTGGTGGGAAGAAGCCGTGATACCCTCCCAATAAAGCAGTGATCTGGGACGACATGAAGAAGGCCGTCATCGAGACAGAGTTCTCCGCGGAGGTCAAGGCTGGGTACGACCAGACAGAATTGTGCATGTTTCGGACTCCATGATTCAGGTGTTCACGTTCACACACGACCCCCATCACTTGCATGTCTTTGCAACCTGCTATAAATAAACCCAAGGCCTCTGCGTGCTGTGTCCCAGCTGAAATAACTACCTCCCGGCCTTCCCGTGCACCCGCACAGGGCGTGCAGCTTCTGGATCTGGCCAGCGCCGAGAAGCCACCGGTGGACACTCCTGCACACGAGGGTGTCCTGGGCTGCATCGCTCTCAACTTGCAGGGAACAAGAATCGTAACTGCCTCAGAAAAAGGGGCCCTTGTACGAAGATTTGAAACTCACCAGGCCACTTAATCCAGGAGCTTCGAAGAGGCTCACAGGCGGCCCACACCTACAGCATCAACTTCAATCGGGACGCGTCCCCCGGCTGTGTGTCCAGCGACCGTGGCACGGGGCATATCTGTGCAGCCAAGGATCCAACATGGAATTAGCAAGTTAGTGTGGCCTCAGCCAGTTTCCTCCCTAAAGAGTTCAGTTTCAAATGGAATTTCTCCAAGTGTCAGGTTCCCTCGGGCTCTCCGTGCATTTGTGCCTTTGGAACAGAGCCAAACGCAGTCGCTGCCATCTGCGAGGACCGCTGCTCTGCTTGTTCAACCCAAGGGCGAACGCGTCCGCGACGTCTGCGCGCGCAGTTTCTAGAGATGACCGGCCGCCAGCTGTGAGGGCGCCACACGCTGCGCCGCCTCCTGGGGCTGGTGCCTTGGAGAAAAAGCCTTCCCATGTCTCGCATTATAGAGGGGCACCACAGACAGGCAGTGGGAGCCTCTGCGGTGCGGGCTCTGTGGCTGCCCACTCTCACACCCCCAGGCTCTGTCCAGGCCCAGCGACAGCGCTGAGTAGCAGGCAAAGCTTGCTCTTGGGGCCAATTCCACTGTGTTTTATTTTGGTTTGGTTTGGTTTTGCGGTACTGGGGATGGAACCCAGGGGGATTCTACCTCCAAGCTACACCCCCAGCCCTATTTATTTTTATTCTTGTGTGTGTGTGTGTGGGGGGGTACTGGGGTTGCTGGAAGCCCTTCTACCTCTGGGCTACACTCCCAGACCTATATTTTATATTTTTATTTGGAAACAGGGTCTCTTAAGCCAGCGCGGCTGGCTTCAAACCTGAGCCATCCTCCTGTCTCCGCCTCCCAAGCGCGGGGATTACTAGCCTGCGCCACCATGCCCGGCATTATTTATTCTTTATTTTTGAAACAGGGTCTCACTGAGTTGCAAAGGACCTCACTAAGTGGCTGAGGCTATCGGTGAATCGCCATCCTCCTGTTTCAGTCTCCCAAATGCTGGGATTACCAGCATGCGCCACCTTGCTACTGAGTCTGTGTTGGGGAAATGAACCTGTGTGAAGTCACTGCTAGATGAGCCTGCGGCCGCAGCCTCTAGAGCTGCACAAGTGTCTGGGGATCAGAGCCTCAGGGAGCAGAGCCTTGGTAGCAGGCCTGGGAAGCTGGATAGCAGCGGTTTCTCACTAGTCAAGGAACAAAGTTAAGTATAGGCTTTAAATAGAGTTAAGTGTCCCTTGACCTGGAGCCTTCTGCACGGAGCGCTGCTCCTGGGGCTCTGGCATCAGTGTGCAGGGAAACATTGCCTGTCGGGTCCTGCCCCTCTTCACTGCCATCCCTCAGAGCATTTGTAGTAGCTGTAACACTGACATTTTGGAAATGAGAGGCACATGCCGTTTTTTTTTTTTTTTTTTTTTTAACAAGTAACAACAGTAGGTAGCGGTCTTTCTGGTGTCAGTGCTGCTCAAGGTATATATTTAATTTTTCCAAATTCCCTTTAAAGAAGCTTAATTTCCTGGTTTTGATTTCCGGTTGCAAACTTTTAAAATCTGCACCATGGCAAGTTCTCAGTTTTTCATTTCTTTTCCTGTCATGTGATCAACTAACTTTGTACGTGGGTTTCAATGTCAAATATGCATGTTACCTTTATGTGTATTTGATCATGAAATTTAATTTTGCTCACTTATTTGTACTGTTTCTTTAAATAAAAGTGACTAATTTTGTCATAAAAAAGAGGAAGAAGCAGAAAAAAAGCAAATCCACCCAAAGGCCCATATCCTAGAATGAGTGACATTTTGTTAACATTCTTGCAGGTATTTCTTTATGCATAAAAGCAGATTGGGCGGGGCGTGGTGGCACACGCTTGTAATCCCCGAGCTTGGGAGGCGGAGACAGGAGGATCGCGCAGCAGCGCTGGCTCAAGAAACCCTGTTTCAAAAACATAAAATAGGTTTGGAAGTGTAGCCCAAAGATTGAAGGGCTTCCAGGAACCCCAGTACCACCGGGGGAAAAAAAAAAAAAAAACAGATTGAAAAAAAGGATAAACTGGGCATGGTGGCATACACTTGTAGTCCTACTACTTGAGAAGATAAGACAGGATGATAGCAGGTTTTTGGATGGCCTTAGCAACTTAGTGAGTCACCCCACAACTTAGTGAGACCCTGTTTCAAAATAAAAGAATAAAATCAATCTGGAGGGTATAGGTTGGAGGTAGAATGCCCCTGGGTTCCATCCCCAATACCACACACACACACACCAAAAAAAAAAAAAAAAAAAAAAAAAAGGAAAAAAGAAAGGATAGACATCATACTCTAAGGATTAAATAAAAATAGAAATAGAATTGTGTTAAAATTAATCTTGAACTTATGTATAGAATCACACTATAAATAATAATTTAAAATTTAATTTTATTTGAATTTAACCAAATAAATAGAAGCTATAGAGAAACAGAAAGAATTGGTGAACTTCAAACAATGTAGTTTTTTCTTTTTGCAAAAGGGATATTTTATTAAAACTGGCTCTACTGGGTTAAGAAAAAATATTATGAAAATCATTAAGAGTTGGTAACTTTGTTTTTTCTTTTTGTAGTACTGGGTATTAAACCCAGGGGCATTCTACCTTTGAGATACAACCCTAGGCCTATTGGATATTTTATTATTTATTTATTTATTTTTCTTTTAAATTTTTTATTGGTGCATTATATTCATACAACATATTGGGGTAAAAAACTTGTGTGTACAAACATGTACTCATCGCTGATTTAATCCCTACCCAATTCCCACCCCATTCCCTTCCCGTCCCTCCCTCCCTTGCTTGGCTTAGTGATTGACTTCGATATGTTTAAGTACATTATGTGTTTTAGAGATTTTCCTCTTCCCTCTTCCTTTCTCCTCATTTAGGTTGTCTTGTTTGCTCCTCTATAGGATTTCCTCTTTCAAGAGTTCCTCCTATGACCCATTTCTCCCTAACTCTCACATATTAGGAAAGCATATGATTTCTTATTTTTTGTGACTGACTAATCTCACTTAGCATAATGTCCTCCAGTTCCATCCATTTCCCTGAAAATTATGTAATTGAGTTTTTTTTGATGGCTGAGTAAAATTCCATTGTGTATATATCCCACAGTTTTGTAATCCATTCATCTGTTGATGGACATCTTGGCTGGTTCCATATTTTGGCTATGGTGAATTATGCAGCTATGAACATAGATACACATGCATTAGTTTGGTAGTTTGTTTTCTTTTCTTTAGGGTAGATACCCAGAAGTGGTATTGCTGGATAAAATGCTAGATTTGTTCCCATTCTTCTGAGGATTCTTCATACTGTTTTCCAAAGTGGTTGAACTAATTTGCAATCCCACCAACAATGTTTTAGAGTTCCCACTTCTCCACATCCTCACCAACATTTGTTGTTTGTGTTTTGAATGATTGCCATTCTAGTTGGAGTTAGGTGAAATCTCAGGGTAGTTTTCATTTGCATCTCTCTGATTGCCAGTGATGTTGAGCATTTTTTTCATGCATTTATTGGCCATTTGAATTTCTTCTTTTGTGAAGTGTCTATTTAGTTCATTTGCCCATTTTGTTATTCGATGATTTGTTTTCTTAGTGTTGAGTTTCTTGAGTTCTCTGTATATTCTAGATATTAATCCTCTAGAGGTGGTGTATGTGGCAAAAAACTTCTCCCATTCTGTTGGCTCTCGATTGAGGTTCTTGATAGTTTCCTTTGCTGAACAGAAGCTCTTCAGTTTCATGCAATCCAATGTATTGATTCTCCTTTTAATTTGTTGTGCCTTTCGGGTCTTGTTGAGGAAGTGTTTATCTGTGCCTATGTGTTGTAGTGTTGGACCTATGCACTCTTCAAGGAGCTTCAAGGTCTCTGGTTTAATTTCCAAGTTTTTGATCCATCGTGAGTTGACTTTTGTACAGGGTGAGAAAGTGTGATTAATATCCAATTTTCTGCATATGGTTAACCAGTTTTGCCAACACCATTTGTTGAAGAGGCTATCTTTTTTCCAGTGTATGTTTTTGGCCCCTTTGTCAAAAATCAATTGGCTGAAAGTGTGCAGACTTGTTTCTGGGTCTTCTATTTTGCTCCATTGGTCTATATATCTGTTCTTTTGCCAGTACCATGCTGTTTTTATTACAATGGCTTTGTAGTATAGTTTAAAGTCAGGTATTGTGATTCCTCCTGCGTGGTTTTTGTTGCTGAGAACTACCTTGGCTATTCTGGGCTTTTTGTTATTCCAGATAAATTTAAGGACTGATTTTTCTATGTCTGTGAGGAATGATCTTGGTAGTTTAATGAGCATTGTGTTAAATCTGTAGATCACTTTTGGGAGGATGGCCATTTTAATGATATTTATTCTGCCTATCCATGAATATGGAAGATCTTTCCATCTTCTAAGATCTTCTTCGATTTCTTTTTCAGTGTTTTATAATTTTCTTTGTACAGGTCTTTTACCTGCTTGGTCAAGTTTATTCCTAGGTATTTTATTTTCTTGTGGGAGATCCTGAGTGGAAGTGTTTTCTGAATTTCTTTTTCAGTGGATTTATGGTTGGTGTACAGAAAAGCTTCTGATTTTTTAAGATTGATTTTGTATCCAGATACTTTGCTGAATTTGTTGATCAGTTCTATAAGCCTTTTGGTTGAGTTTGTTGGGTTTTCATGTCATCTGCAAATAGTGAAAGCTTGAGTTCTTCTTTTCCTATTTGTACACCTTTGATTTCCTTTTCTTGCCTTATTGCTCTGGCTAGAGTCTCTAGTACTATATTGAAGAGAAGTGGTGATAGTGGACATCCTTGTCTCGTTCCAGTTTTTAGGGGGAATTCTTGAAGTTTTTCCCCATTTAATATGATGTTGGCAGTGGGCTTATTGTAGATTGCTTTGATAATGTTGAGATATGTTCCTTCTATTCCAATTCTCTGCAGTTTTTTTTATCATAAATGGATGTTGTATTTTATCAAATGCTTTTTCAGCGTCTATTGAGATGATCATGTAGTTTTTGTCTTGATTCTGTTTATATGATGAATTACATGGATTGATTTTCGTATATTGAACCAGCCTTGCATCCCTGGGATGAACCCTACCTGGTCATGGTGTATGATTTTCTTAATGTGGTTTTGAATGCATGTTACTAGTATTTTGTTTAATAGTTTTGCATCCAAGTTCATCAGAGATATAGGCCTGTAGTTTTCCTTCCTTGAACTGTCTTTATTCTGTTTGGGTATTAGTGTGATGTTGGCTTCATAGAATGTATTTGGGAGAGACCCTTTTTTTTCTATTTTGTGAAATAGTTTGAGTAGTATTGGGGTTAGCTCTTCTATAAAGGTTTTATAGAATTCACTTGGGAAAGCATCTGGTCCTGGGCTTTTCTTTGATGGTAAGCTCTTTATTGCTGATTCAATCTCTTTGATTGTTATTGGTTGGTTTAAGTGTTCTATATCTTCTTGACTCAGTTTAGGAAGGTTGTATTTATCTAGGAAGATGTCAATTTCCTCCAGATTTTACATTTTTTTGGAGTATAGTTTTTTAAAGTAGTTTTTGATGATCCTCTGGATTTCTACATTGTCAGTAGTAATATCTCCTTTTTCATCTCTTATCTTCATAATTTGGGTTGATTCTCTTTTTTTTTTAGTTAGATTGGCTAGTGGTTTATCTATCTTGTTAATTTTTTCAAGAAACCAGCTTTTGGTTTTGTTGATTTTCTGTATTATTTTTTTATTCTCTATTTCGTTAATTTCTGCTCTAATTTTAATAATTTCCCATCTTCTGCTGGCTTTGGGGTTCAATTGTTCCTGCTTTTCAAGGGCTTTGAGGTGTGTCATTAGGCTATTTATTTGAAGATTTTCTGTTTTTCTTATGTGAGCACTCAGTGTTATAAATTTTCCTCTTAATACTGCCTTCAAAGTGTCCCAGAGGGTTTGATATGTTGTATCTTTATTTTCATTTGTTTCTAGAAATTTCTTGATTTCACCTCTTACATCTTCTATGACCCATTCTTCATTCAGAAGTGTGGTGTTCAGTCTCCACATGTTTATGTTGTTTCTCTGGGTCTTCTTATAGTTGATTTCTAGTTTCATTCCATTATGGTCTGAAATGACACAGGGAAGTATGTAACATTTTTAAAATTTGCTAGTGCTCATTTTGTGTCCCAGGAAGTGATCTATTTTGGAGAAGGTTCTGTGAGCATCTGAGAAAAATGTGAACTCCGCTGTAGTTGGGTGAAATATTCTATATGTGTCCAACAGGTCCATTTGGTTAATGGTGTTCTTTAGTTCTGAGGCATCTTTACTGACCCTTTGTCTGGAAGATCGGTCTAGTATTGTGAGAGGTGTGTTGAAGTCTCCCAGTATTATTGTGTTGGGATTTATGTGTGACTTTATGTCACAAAGAGTTTGATTTATGAAAGTAGCTGCACCTATGTTTGGGGCATACATGTTGATTATTGTTATTTCCTCTTGCTGGACTATTTCTCTACCAGTAGAATATGACCTTCTTTGTCTCTTCTAATAAGTTTGGGTTTGAAGTCTAACTTGTCTGATATCATGGTTGCTACTCCTGCTTGTCTTCGAGTTCCATTAGCATGGATTACCTTACTCCAGTCCTTTACCTTGAGTTTGTTCCTATCTTTACTTATAAGGTGTGTTTCTTGTAAGCAGCAGATGAATGGATTCTGGTTTTTAATCCATTTTGCCACTTTATGTCTTTTTATTGGGGAGTTGAGGCCGTTAACATTCAGTGTGATTATAGAGATATAACTTTTAAGTCCTAACATGTTAAGATTTTATTTCTGTTTAAGATACTGTTTATTCTTCTTGCTTAGTTTTCTGTTGGACGGGAAATCTTGTTTTTTTGGTTCTGTCATGTATTACCTATTTCTTCTTTGCAGTTAATCTCCTTGAGTATTTTCTCTAGTGCTGGTTTTGAAGACATCAATCCCTTCAGTTTCTGTTTGTCATGGAAACCTCTTATTTCCCCATCTAATTTGATGGATAGTTTTGCTGGGTAGGAAATTTTTGGCTGGAAGTTGTTTTCTTTCAGAGTTTGGAATATGTTACTCCACGCCCTTCTGGCTTTCATGACTTGGTTTGGGAAGTCTGGAGTGATTCTAATTGGTTTGCCTCTGAATGTCACGTGGCCTTTTTTTGTTGTTGCCTTTAAGATTCTCTCCTTGACTTCCACATTAGTCATTTTGACAGTTATGTGTCGTGGTGAACCTCTTTTCTGACCCTGTCTAAAGGGAGTTCTATAAGTTTCCTGGACCTGTGTATTGACCTCTTGCTCTATGTTTGTCAAATTTTCTGCTATTACTTCCTTGAAGAGATTATTGATCCCTTTGGTTTACCCCTCTTTTCCCTCCTCTATTCCAATTATTCTTAGGTTAGCTCTCTTAAAATGGGCCCATATTTCTTCAATGTCAAATTCCTGCTGTCATATTTTTTTTTCTAAATTAGAAACTATGCATTCCTTTTTGGAGTTATCATCTTCTAGAAGCGAGATTCTATTCTCCATGTGGTCTAATCTGTTGTTTATACTTTGAATTGAGGCCTTTACTTCAATGATTGCATCCTTTATCTCTTTTAGAGTCTCTTTGAGTTCTTTTTGAAGCACCTCTATTATTTCTACAGTTATTTTCCTGATTTGATCTTCTAGAGATCTCTGAATTTCTGTGTAATCAGGTTCTGATGTTGTGGGGTTGTGGGCATTCATTGCTCCATTGTTATTCCTCTTTCCCATGATTTCGGAAGTTTGTGCCTTCTTTGGGTTCTTCCCTGGGTTACTATTTCTTCACTTAAGGTGCTCTGGATCTCGAGTCTGTGGTATCTCAGTCACCACTACTCCTTTACTGGGTTGTATCACAAAGTCTCAGACCCAGGGAGTCAATCGAGGTTGCTTGAATCCATGGGAGGTGCCTGGCTGGGAGTTCTCCCATGTGGAACTGCGACTATGGTGTGATATCTCTGCCACCGCCACTTCCCCACTGGCTTGGACTGCAAAAATCTCCGACCCAGCGAGACTATCAAAGCTGTGCAAGTCCCTTGGACTGTAATACTGGGATTTTACTCTAGGGGCCGCAATTTGACTCACGGTTGTTGAATTCGCTGATGTGTAGCTGTTGCGGACTCGGTGACCTCGCTGCTGCCGCCACTGGCAATATGGCACCGTTGTCATGTCCTCGGTCGTGAGGCTGACATATTTCTTCTTTGGTTTTGAGCTCTACTTTGATTTCCTGCAGGTTGTGCTGAGCCCGGACCCTGGGAGCTTTAGATGCTCCTTGCACCAAAAAAAAAAAAAAAAAAAAAAACCTTCTGAAATACACACGGCTGTTCCGCAGCTGCTCGCCTCAGCTCACTTTCCACCCCTCCTCTCCGGAGCCTTGTGCATTGTTGAGTGCGCTGATCTGGAACCATCTGTTGAACTCGCCGCTGCCACCAGCAGTATGGTGCTGCTGCCATGTCCTTGGCTGTGAGGCCGGCGTATCTCCTCTCTGGTTTTGAGCCTAGTTCTGAGTCCCCCTCCTCTCTGGAGCCTGGTGCTGTGAGGGAAGATGGTGCTGGCTTGGCTCCGTGCCACGGCTCCAGCCATGGCACTGAGGGCTGGTTCCTTTCTGGTGTCTGGTTCTTCCAGCCCTCTTTTTCCCTGTCCCTTGTGTTTACAGTTTTTATTTCTCTGCTGATGGTGTTTTCTGGGTATGAAAGGTGCTGATTCTGTGGTAATAGAGATCGATTGTTAGCAGGACTCATAAACACCGCTTTTCTCAGTCACCATCTTCCCGGAAGTCCTCAAAGATTATTCTTTTAAAGGTACTTCTTAATAAGATATAGGAGGATCACATTTGTGAGATGAGTCTCAGCAACTTGAGACCCTCAGAAACTTAGGGACACTCTATTTCAAAATTTAAAGAATAGTTTGATGTGGTGCTGCATGCTTGCAATCCCAGTACTTGGGAGGCTGAAGCAGGACGATCACAAGTTTGAGGATCCCCTCAATAAGTAGTGAGCCTCTCATCAACCTAGTGAGACACTGCTTCACAATAAAAATAAAAATAGGACTGGGGGTGTAACTTGAAGGAAAATGCCTCTGAGTTCAATCCCAGGAAAAAAATTAAGTAATAAATTTAAAAACCTGGGACTGTAGCTTGGAGGTAGAATGCCCTTGGGTTCAATCCCCAGTAAAAGCAAAACAAAAAAACCTTAATATTATGCATTATTCTGTTTTTGAAGATCACTACAAGATAAAGCAATTTTATTTCAGCTTTTATACTTGTAAAACAACTGCTGTTGAAAACATTTCTCCTGAAAAAAAACAAAAACAAAAACAAAAACAAGCATCGGATAGGGTGATTTGCAAGGGCTTGCTCTCAGAATTCAGAGCAAGGAAAATATCTACTTTCCCAGGTTTTTTTTAGACATTTTCATAGTCCCCCACACCTTAGCTAACTATACACAATTCTTACCAAATTTGCCTGTTTTCATTGGCTTCTGAGAATTTTGGATTTTATTCTCAACTATAGCCATGCCATTTACAGTTATATTATAACTTCAGGGATCTCAAATTAGAAAGATATTTCAGACATTTCGGTGAGAAAAATTCACCTCTGAAAAAAAAAAAAAACAGGCCCCCTTTTAAAATCTTAGTCCAGACCTAATTTGAAGACACCACTCTTCTCTATTCTCCAACCCAGGTCTCTTGTAGAGCCATTGTTCTTTGGAAAAGGGGTATCTTTTATGGCTCTATTAACTCAATAATTGTATTCTCCCAGGGGAAGTTGGCCAAGGACACTTTCTTTTGGAAAGCAATTATACATACAGTCTCTCTGTATGTGTGTGTGTGTGTATATATGTATATATACAGCTCGAAAGAATTCCTGTGTTTAGTTAACTACACATGCTCTTGGGACTGCCTGGGCAATTTAGTGAAACCCTGTCTCAAAAAATCAAAACCCAGCTGGGCGTGGTGGCACACGCTTGTAATCCCCATGCTTAGGAGGCGGAGACAGGAGGATCACGCAGGTTCGAAGCCAGTCTCTCTGGCTTAAGAGACCCTGTTTCCAAATAAAAGTATAGGCCTGGGAGTGTAGTCTGGAGGTAGAAGGGCTTCCAGGAACTCCAGTACCACCAAAAATAAAATAAATAAAATAAAAAACCATTGGGAGGCTGAAAAAGAAGGATCGCAGGTTTGCAGCCAGCCTCAAATACTTAGTGAAGCTCTCCACAACTTACTGAGACCCTGTTTCAAACTAAAGCATAAAAAATAGAGCTGGGAGTGTAGCTTGGAGGTAGAGTGCTCCTGGATTCAATTCCTTGTTCCACCAAAACAAAACAGAAAACCCACCACCAACAACCTTGAAGAAGAAATACTTGTCAGAACCTGGCAGGCCAATTATTTTGTTTCCCTTGTGCCAAATCTAAGTCAAAGCATAACTTCAACTTTCCCTGGACACCTAAAGGTGGTCTGCACATGTATCCAACCCTCACTCTCCTGCAGATGCATGACTGAGCCTGTGCAGAGACGGTCTATAATTTTCCTAGGAAAGAGCACTCATTGATTCTCAAAGAGATCAGCAATCAGAATTTTCCAGTGATTAAGCAGTCATTTGAAATGGCATATGGGTTAATATCTCTGCAGCTCTGAGAATGCCTATCTTCATCAACTTTGAGATTATAATTTAATGCCTGAGTTAGTATCACATATTTTTGTTTTCTCCCATCCTCTCAAAAATGCCCTGTCATCTCTCCTGAGATCTTTCATAGTGAAATGCTGGTTGGTTGCTCTGAGTTAGGTTCCAGGTTTTACATTGTTCCAACTATGAAAATGGACTGATAGTATATCATTAGTGGAAATAGGATTGGTCTTCTCACTCCTGGCACTTGACCAACTTCTCAGACTCTGGGGATTTTTACTGATGCTTCAGTTAGAATCATTTGTACCAGAAAAGAATTAAATGTATTTAGTGTAGAACTTAAGAATTAAATGTATTGGGAAAAATTTAGATTAAAGGTTATGATGACTTTCCCCCCTATTTGAAGTCAAGATTGATGTTCATTTGCCTGTAAAATTCCTGCTTCTTTGAGTATGACAGTTTTTTTTATTGAGTTGTTGGCTTGGGTTTGCTTTATTCAGTCTGTTTGTAACTCACTAATCTACTTTGGTTTGTCTCTTGGTCATCTGGTCCTCTCTATGCTGCTATACTAAGAGGCCTGAGCCTCCTACATGAGAGGTACATGTTATACTCACACCTATAAAGCCAAATGAGAACCAGAGAAAAAGAGGTTTTAAGCTACCTCTTAAGGTTTTCTGAAGAATCCCCCTTATTCTTTTATTCTTTTTTTTTTTCTGGTACTGGGAATGGAACCCAGGGGCATTCTACCTCCGAGCTACACCACCAGCCCTATTTATTATTTTTTATTTTGAAACAGGGTCTCACTGACTTGCAAAGGGCCTCACTAAATAGCCAAGGCTGTCCTCAAACCGTGATCTTCCTGTCTCAGCCTCCCAAATGCTGAGATTGCAAGTGTGCTCCACCATCCTTGGCTCCCCTTTTTCTGAAGATATCATGCTTTCTTTCCATAAGTTGTGGGTCCAGGGAACTGGAAAAGAATATGGCTTTGCCAAGTTTGCTCCAAGCTACTCAACATGCTTTTAGCCTAGACAAATGGAATGCTTCGAGGTCATACACCATGTGGTGTAGGTCTCTAAGTATAAGGGTGTAGAGTCAACACCTAGCTAGTAAGAAAGAGCACGCACATGCTTAGACTCATCTTCATCTTTCTCTCCAGCATTTGTGGCCAGTGAAGATATCAGTATTTCTGAGATCATCAGTGTTCCACCCCTGTACCTCTTTCCTCTTTCCCTCTCCTCTTCTCTTCCATTTTCTCTCTCCTCTGCCCATTAGAAACATAACTCACCATACACCCACTCCCTTCCAGTCATGCTCCTCCTCCTGTGTTGTCCACCACAGGGAACGGTACCATTCCTCTACCCAAACCAGAAGTCTGTGTGCTATCTTTGCCTTTTTCCCTTCTTGCCTACTGGTGTTTTTTTTTTTTTTTTTTTTTTTTGGTTGGTTTTTGTTTTTTGTGGTACTAAGAATTGAAGCCAGGAGAATTCTGTGAGTTACATCTCAGCCCTATTTTATTTTTATTTTGAAACAGAGTCTGGCTAGGTTGATGAGAGTCCCACTACTTGCTGAGGCTGCCCTCAAACCTGTGATCCCTGTCTCAGCCTCCCAAGTACCAGGTTACAGGTGTGCGCTACTATGTCTGGCTTGCCTTACTGTTTAGTCATCAAGTCACTCAACTTTACATCATCTTTTGTGTCTGTGTGTGTTCGGTACTAGGGATTAAACTCAGGTGCATTAATCTCTGAGGTAGACTCTCTGGCCTACTTTTTTATTTTTTTTTAAACAGTCTCACTAGGTTGTCTAGTGTCTTGCTATGTTGCTGAGGCTATCCTTGAATACGTGAACCTCTTGTCTCAGTCTCCCAAGTAGTGGGATTACAGTCCTTTTTTTAACTCTAACTCTCTCACCTGTTCATTTCTCTCATCTCCACCCGAACGCCCAAGTTCAGCTCCATAAGCATCTAATCTTGTCCTGCCCTTACTTCTCCTTTGGGTCCCTTTACTCTGAGAATTCATCCCATTCCTGCAACAAAATTAGGAAACGGTGTTTCTCCACCACCCTCTACTTACTCAGCAGCAGTTTTTATCAGTATAATTGCCTCCCTCATCTCACTTTTGTATCCCTACCACCCAGCCACAGGCCCGAGATATAGCAGGTGCTCAATAAATATTTGATGAGCAAATGAATGAGCTAGATAAAAGAAACTTGGAAGTTTGAGCTTGTCACTTTTGAAAGATAATCAGTTTGAGAAATATTTTCAGGTTAAGCCTGGCATGGTGGTGCAGGCCTCTGATCCCAGTACCTGGGAGGCTGAGAGGAGGACGGCAAGTTTAAGGTCAGCATGGAGGAACTTAGTGAAGTTCTGTTTCAGTATGAAAAACACAATAGGACTGGTGGTAGAGCTCAGAGGTAGAATGCTCTTGGTTTCAATCCCCAGCAACAAATGCACACACACACACACACACACACACACACACACACACGTACACACACACACACACAAAATATTTTCTTTGCCTAGATTGTGAAACATTGTGAACAGTTCTGTGTGTTTATTAATTTCAAGTTTACAGCACTATATATATATTTATATAGAACGAATGCTTTTTTATAATTACAAAGTCCTTTTCTGCTTGTCATTCTGTAACATGCATTGTATTTAAAAAAAAAAAAAAAGGATGTGCTCTGAATCCCCTTGAGTCTCCCGTGATTTTTTTTTTTTTCTTGTGGGTCTAGGCATGGAACCCAGGGGCGTTCAACCTCTGAGCTACACCCCCTGTCCATTTTTTATTCTTTATTTTGAAACCAGGTCTCACTGAGTTGCAGAGGGCCTCACTAAGTAGCTGAGGCTGTCCGCGAACTGCGATCCTCCAGTCTCAGCCTCCCGAATGCTGGGATTACAAGCGTGCGCCACCACGCCCGGCGAGTCTCCTGTGATTTTTTTAAGGTGTCTCCCTTGGTGCCAGGATCAAAGAAGATTTGGTCAGGTCTGGGCATTGGAAAAGGGTGGCTTTTGGAGAAACTAGCTGGTTTTCTGGATTCTCTAGATGAAAACAGTTCTTAGCAGGATTCCAGGAAAGTTTGGAAACATATCAGTGCTGGGGAAGCCAAAGTTAGAGATAAGTGAGCCAAGAAATGAGAAGGACCCATGCTGATGATGGTTGTTGGAGATACAGATGCAAATCAATGTGGCAGACACTGTATGACAGGATTTGCAAAGGCTCTCATATCTGAATCCTTTAAATTGGGCCAGACATTTTAATTTTGGCTGATACCAATGATAAGGTATCTTTTAAAAGCCTCAAGACTTTGAATCAGCTTAAAAGAGCTGATTCTTAGGATAGCCAGAGATTTCCAACATGTCTAAACAACATGTATATTATATTAGATGCCATTTCAGATCTGCATTTGTATTAATTTATTTCTCATGATACATTTCAAAAAGCATTTGAGGCAGTTCCAGGCATGGTGGCACATGCCTGTAATACCAGAGACTTGGGAAGCTAGGGCAAGAGGAATGCAGGCTGAGGACAGTCTGAGCAACTTAGTAAGACTCTTTCTTAAAATAAAAATTCAAAAGGGATAGGGATGTGTCTCAGTGGTTGAGTGGCCCTGGGTTTGATTCTGAGTACTGCAAACAAACAAACAAACAAACAACACACACACACACACACACACACACACACACACACACACACACATAGAAAAAAGGAAAATAAAGCTTTTTTTTTTTTTTTTTCTGGGGCTGGAACCCAGAGGCATTTGACCTCCGAGCTACACCCCCTGCCCAATTTTTATTCTTTATTTTGAAACAGGGTCTTACTGAGTTGCAGAGGGCCTCACTAAGTAGCTGAGGCTGTCCGCGAACCGCGATCCTCCAGTCTCAGCCTCCCGAATGCTGGGATTACAAGCGTGCGCCACCACGCCTGGTTCAAAAATAAAGCATTTGAGGTGGCTTAAAATAAGAGCACAGATACACTAAGATCACCAAGTAAGAATACAAGATAAAAGGCCAAAATCCAAGCAGACAAGAACTGTGAATTAATATTAAACAATCTGACGGAAGAAAGTGACATCATTAAAGCTAAAGTGTGGCCCTGAGCTTTCTAGATGCTTAGACAAAGCAGAAACTACTTAGATTTTTATAATTTGAGCCTTTCTAAAGTAGTTTTGTCATCTTTCATAAAGCTTAGAAAGAGTATCTGTTAATTAGGAGAGGAAATGCTATCTTGGCTATGAATCTAAAAGGAGTTTTCTATGAAGAAGTTTATCTAAGAGGCACTGAGCAGTATGCTAAATTATTCAGATGTGTAGTATTCTTATTAATGCCTTATATTTTCAATACATAGTGTTCTGAAAGTACTGGATTAAAATCTCTTGATCATAGTTATCTTTCTACATTTAAGTTTTTATTTTATGATTGATATACTTGGAACATAATTCAGTATCATTGTTTCTTGCATTATTTATTATGGCTCCTATTAATATATGTCATTATTTATTGCTCTAAATTCTTGTCTCAATTCTTTTGGTATAAAATTGACATTATCAGATATTATAATTAAAACCTTAAATTGTCACCACCACCATTTTACTTAAATTAACCATATACTTTGGGGATTGAACTCAGGGCCGTTCTACCTCTAAGCCATACCCCCAGTCCTAGTTTTTTTTTTTTTCTTTGAAACAGGGCCTCACTAGATGGCTGAGGCTGGCCATTACAAACCTGCAATCCTCTTGTCTCAGCCTCCCAAGTATTGGGATTACAAGTGTGTGCCATCACGCCCCAGCTAAACTAGCCATATTTTGAGTAATCACTCTCAAGAATTCTTTGCTGTACTGGTTCAATTCACTTTTCTCCTTCCCTTCAATGTTTTTAGGTGACTCTGTGTGTGTGTGTGTGTGTGTGTGTGTGTGTGTGTGTTACTGAGGACTGAACCCAGGGGCATTCTACCTCTGAATTACAACCCCATCCCTTTTTAAATTTTTTTTTGTTTTGAAACAAGGCCTTGATAAGTTGTTGAAAGCTTCTTTACATTGCTGAGGCTGTTTTCAAACCTGAGATTCCCCTGTCTCAGCCTCTCAAGTACTGGGGTTACAGATGTGTGCTACCACATCCTCATGATGTTTTTAGATTTTAAAGCATTATAGTACATCACTACTATTGCACAGTACATATTTATTAACTTCAGTGGCTATCGAACCATTTATTTTCCAATTGGTTTGTTTCAGTTGAACTGGGCACCAGCATTGATTGTTTTGGCATCAGATAAATGTTAACTTAGAACAAAGCTTTGAAATTTTTCTTCTGTTTTCCTTGGTTTATATTTAATCTAATAAGTTTTTGCTAAAATAAGCTTTCTATTGTAATAACACCCATCTACCAATGCTTATAAATCCTCACCAATGAGTTTCTTAAATGGCTAATTCCTAATCACTAGCATTATTGGAAACCTTATGCATTTTCCTTAAGACCCCTTGAAATCTGAAGTTTCTGTATCTTCTCAGACAACAAAATCATGTAACAACATGACTTTAGCAGATTGGCATAAATTTGAAATTTATTTCCTTAGAAGTCTATAAATGTGTGTTTCTACTTTATCACCACTTGCTAGTGGGAAAAGGAATGTATTTTGTATCAATGTCAGAGCTGTTGAGATCTTGGATCATTTATTCCTGAATTATCTGGCACAAAACCTCACTGAAATGATAGTAGGCACATTTTTTTTACTGTATCTAAGATATGGAAATAACTTCAGCTCAATAAATGAGTATTTCTGGATCTATAGCTGTATCTACAAGAACTTTGAAATCAGGCAAAAGCAGAAGTGATAACAAGCATTCAGTAATCTTTTTTTGTGTGTGTGTGGTACTGGGGATGGAACCCAGGGGCATTCTACCTTTGATCTACACCCCTAGCCCTATTTTTTATTTATTTTGAAACAGGATCTCAAACAGAGTTGCAAAGGGCCTAAGTAGTAGGTGAGGCTGGCTGTGAACCCTGATCCTCCTGTCTCAGCCTCCCAAATGCTGGGATTACAAGCTTGCACCACCACACCAGGCTTGCATTTATTAACTTATGTAGCTGGTGATTAACATCTGAGCCTTTGGGGGAAGGTGGGGAGGAATGTTTTGTTAGGCTGAAGAAATACGAGTATTGTATTGGAAAACTTTCTTAAGAAAGAAAGTTGTTAAGTCTTATAATTGCTTCTTAAGTGCTGGTGGAATTTTCTGATGAATATGTGCACGTCCAGCCAAGATAATCCTTAGGGCTTTGCTACTCTAAATGGAGTCGGTAGACCAGCAATATATCATCACCTGCAATCTGGTGAGAATGGCTCAGACATCCCCACAGAGCACCAGTCAGAATCTGCACTTAACAAGATCATTAGTACACACACTCAAGTTTGAGAAGCAAACTGACTTGGAGCACTGTCCTCAAACTTGACTGCATGTTGGAACAAAATGGGGAGCTTTGAAAAATACTGATGCTTGTCTCCACAGATACTGATTGTGTAGATCTGAGATGTGATCCTTGCCTCAGAATTTTTTTTTAATATGTCCAGGTAATTCTAATAATGCAGTAAATTTCATTGCCTTTGACCTGGCTGGCTGGGCAAGGCTTAGCTTACAGAAGCCTGGAACTCAGACTTCTGATAGGTTTTGTTTCTTTTTAAAATTGTGGTAAAATATACATAGCATAAGTTATATTTTCATTGTGGTAACATAAGTTATTATTTTAACCATTTAGTGTATTAAGTACATTCACACTGTGTAACTATCACCACCATTCATTCCCAGAACTTTCCCCATCATTCCAGATATTTTATACCCTTAAAATAGTTCCTCCCTATTACTCCCTTACTGCAACCTCTGGAAACTTTTTCTGTCTCTATGTGTTTACCTATTCTAGATGTCATATAAATGGAATCATAAGCTGTGTGACCTTTTGTGTCTGGTTTAGAACACTGGGCCAGCCGGGCGTGGTGGCACACGCTTGTAATCCCAGTACTTGGGAGGCTGAGAGAGGAGGATTGCAAGTTCAAAGCCAGTATCAACAACTTTGCGAAGCTCTTAGCAACCTAGTGAGAACCTGTTTCCAAATAAGAAAAAAATAGGACTGAGAGTATAGCTTCAAGGTAGAATGCCTCTGGGCTCAACCCCAGCACCAAAACAAAACAAAAATTTGTTGACTTCTACTTTTAGTTCTTTGGGGAATATATCCAAGGGTGGAATTGCTGAATCAGATGGCAATTATTTATGCCTCTGTGTGTGTTGCTGGGGATTGAACCCAGAGCTTTGCACATTCTAGTCAAGTGCCCTACCACTGAGCTAAAACCCCAGCCCTAGGTTAAACCTTTTGTCAACCTATTTTCCTTAGTGGCCATACCATTTTACACTCCCACAAGCAATGAACAAGTGTTCTAATTTCTCTACATCTTCTTCAACTTATTTTCTTCTTTCTTTTCTTTGGCACTGGGGATGAAATCCAGGGGCATTCTACCTCCAAGAGACACCCTAGTCCTATTTTTTATTCTTTTTTCTTGAAACAGGGTCTCACTGAGTTGCAAAGGGCCTAAGTAGCTGAGGCTGTCTGCAAACCATGATCCTCCTGTCTCAGTCTCCCAAATGCTGGGATTACAAGTGTGTGCCACCACACCCAGCTTCTTTCTTTTCTTAAAAAAAAAAATAATAGTCATCCTGTTTTTTTCATAGTGAGTTCATTATATGGGAATAGGTTACAATGAACAAAACACTTACACATAGCCTTGGTTATGTTGCTGCAGTGGGTTCTGCTTTGGATGTGGTCTAGCCACAGCTGCAGCACTACCATACCTCCTTTTGGCAAGGAATGGCAGAAATAAAAGTAGAGCCATAGTACTCCACTTTGATTGCAAGGTTCCAGTTAGGGTCTGAAATGAGTAGAGTACTCCCTTCCCCACCAGCCACACCCCCCCTCTTTCCTGATGCCACACTTCTGAGCTTCCACAGAGCTGAGGTTGCATGTGAATTTCTTCAAGGTCGAAAATTGTTTCTGCTGTGTTGGGCCTGGAAGCCCATGGTACAGGTTCAGGACTGGTTGTTTGGGTTTTTGTTCACAAGGAGACTTATTTGAATTACTGAAAAAAAGTAAGGTATTTTAAGGATATAAGGGAGGTTATATCCCTAACTATACACAAGAAAGCAAAACAAATGAGCTTTGGGAAAACAGGAGCCAGAGGTTGGTTCTGCGTTATAAGAGGCTCTAGAGGGCTCTTGAGTGAATGTAACTTTCTCTGGTTTGCCATCACTAATGATTCTAGGTACTCTTTGCAAGTCTGATTTTTTCTGTTAAGCAGGTATATTCTTTTCCTCTTTGAAGATTGTATTCCTCTACCCCAAGCTCTACTGCTTCAAATTTGGTTTGCACCAAATTTGAAAAATCATTCAGCTTTTCCCTGCTGTTGCTAAGTACCTAAGCTCAGTTCCTACTTCTGTCATGGAGAGCTACATTGTTCCTTTGGTCACAAAATCCTTAGAGATGCTAGAGACCTGATTGGCTCAGCTCAGCTTTCTTTACCAGCTGGTGCCATTCACTGTCAGGCAGTTGTCCAATCAGCTGTGGTTAACTTAGTCTCCTTGGCCAAGTGTATGGAGCAGTTGAAGTTGGAAGGGCTGAAAGGGAGTCAGTCTAATTGATGTGTCTTAGCTGGGTGTGGTAGAGCACACTTGTAATCCCAGTACTTGGAGGGCTGAGACAAGAAGATCATAGGTTCAAAGCCAACCTCAATAATTCAGTGAGGCTGTCAGCAACTTAGTGAGACTTTGTTTCTAAATAATAAAATAAAAAGGGCTGGGGATATAGTGGGAGGTAGAATGCCCCTGGGTCTAATCCCAAATACCACACACACACCAAAAATTGATGTGTCTTAAATAGAATATGACCCAGATGTTGGCCCCTCTGTAATCATCACTTGTGTTCTCAGGCTGATAGGAAACACATTTTCTGGGCAGAAGTATTTGCTCAATCATGAAGCTCAACATAGCCACCCACTTGTAGGGTCAGGTTTATTCTCTTCAGTATTAATTTAAGAAACAATGAATGAAAGGGTCCAAGTCATCTCATGACAGGCAGGGTTGCCAAATCACAAGATGCTTAGTAAAATTAGAATTTCAGATAAACAATGAATACATTTTAGATAAGCAACATCAATGCTTATAAAAATACACTAATGTGTAACATTAAAATTTAACAATATTGGGCCCAGCCTGCTCCCCGGAAGGCCTGGTCCCGGGCTGGGGCGGGCAGCCCAGCCTGCTCCCGGGAAGGCCCAGAGCCGGGCGGGAGGCCAAGCCGTGGGTACAGAGGAACTCAGCGCTGCTGTGCTGCGCCAGGCCGTGATGCGCTTAGCAGATCCTGCTCTGCGCGGTGAGGCTATGGGACTCCACTCTTGGAAGGGAGAAAAAATTCATTGCTACCAAGTGTCTGATCCCACAACCTCTTCAAACCACACATACTGGCTTCTCTTATTAAAAAAAGAAAAAAGAAAAAAAGAAAAGAAAAAACATTGGAGAGGGGTTAGGATGGCTGCAGCAGTAGCCAGGATTCTTGATATGCAGACAAAACATATCCAACTGACCTGGAACTTAGGGAAAAACTCCCCGCGAAGGGGGACTGATTCTTCCTTACAAGCTTAAGAATCCTGGACATCATCTGTAAGGAGGGAGCTCAGTGGAGACCTAGGAGGAAGGCGGCGTTGGCAGCGGTGGTGGTGGAGGCTTGTATCTGGGAGAGGCAGAGATCTGATCCAGCCCACCCTGATCTTCTGAAGAAATTGCCCCAAAGGTGGAATGCTACCGTCACACATGCTCAGAAATACTGGAAAACATGCAGTGTGGAAAAAGAGTTTGGGAAAGAATTGAGATGGTGGAGGAAGCGGCAACGGCAGCGGCCAGTACTTAGGAGAGGCAGAGATCCGATGCAACACACCTGGATCTTTTAAAGAAATAACCCCAGAGGCAGAACACTACCATTGCACACACTGGGGAACTTGGGACAACATGCTGTGTGAAGAGGGTGCTTAGATCGAAGCCTGCCAAGGGATGAGGCCGGTGCCGGAGACAGCAAGGCCGGGATCCGAGCCTGCCATGAGGCAAGGCCAGTGCAGGGGCCTCCGAGTTCCGGGATTGGAGCCTGCTGAGGGGTTAGGTTGGTGTTGGGGCCACCAAGGCCGGGACTGGGGCCTACCATGAGGCAAAGCCAGAGCTGGGGCCTCCAAGGCCTGGATTGGAGCCTGCTGAGGGGTGAGGCCGATGTTGGGGCCACTGAGGATGGGATTGGAGCTGCTGTGAGGCAAGGCTGTTTCTGCGGCCTCCGAGGCAGGGACCGGAGCCTGCCAAGGGGTGAGGCTGGTGCCGGGACCACCGAGGCTGGGATCGGAGCCTGCCGTGAGGCAAGGCTGGTGCTGGGGCCTCCGAGGCCAGGATCAGAGCCTGACAAGGGGTTAGGCCTGTGCTGGGACCAGTGAGGCCAGGATTGGAGCTTGCCGTGAGGCTAGGCTGGTGCTGGGGCCTCCGAGGCCGGGATTGGAGCCTGCTGAGGGGTTAGGCCGGTGCCGGGGCCAGCTAGGCTGGGATTGGAGACTGCCGAGGGGTAAGGCTGGTGCCGGGGCCAGCGAAGCTGGGATCGGGGCCGGTCATGAGGCAAGGCTGGTGCGGGAGCCAGCGAGGCCGGCATCAGAGTCTGCCGGGTGGCCAGGCCAGTGCCGGGGCTGTCAAGAGTGGGAACGGAACTTGCAATGCAGCATACACAGAGAAATATCACAGAAAATTTAAAAAAACAGATGCTTTCCCTAATATGCAAAAATAAGGAAGAAATAGGTAATAGGAGGAGATCTAGTTGAAGAAAGGGCCCTATAGAGAAGCAATTAAGGTGACCAATTAGAGGGGATGGGATGGGGGAGGATGGAATCTCTTTAAAACTCATGATGTATGTAAAAAAAATGTATCAAAGTTAATCACCAATCAAGCATGGGATCGAGGGAGGGGTAGGAAATGGGATGGGGATTGGAAAAAATGAAAAAAAAAGTTCATGTAATTGCCAATATGCCTTGTAACTGAAAATTGTGAGTATTGGAAATAAATGAGAATATAACTATAAAAAAATTTTAACAATATCCTGTTTGACATTGTTGTTGTTGTTGTTTGGTGGTACTGGGGTTCCTGGAAGCCCTTCTACCGCTGGGCTACACTCCCAGACCTATTTTTACATTTTCATTTTGGAAACAGGGTCTCCTAAACCAGCGCGCGCGGCTGGCTTCGAACCTGTGCGATCCTCCTGTCTTTGCCTCCCAAGCGCGGGGATTACAAGCGTGCGCCACCACACCCGGCTGACATTGTTGTTTTATAAATCTGGCAACTCTAATGAGAAGATATGAGAATTTTGGAATGGAATGCATCTGAGGTATTCCAGCTACCTTCTGCAAATGGGGGAGAATGTGTTTGCATTTTATTATGTGTTCTGCTGCATCTATAAAGTTCACATGATGCCTGACCTCAGATGCTAGACAATCACAGCCACTATTGCTGCCACCAGGGATGCTACTGTGGACCACTGGCTACTTTAGCAAATGGTAAACTCCACTGGGGTAATTCAAGAAAAATATAACAAAGGACTCTTCACAGTGGTTTGGGAAATATTGAAGAAACCACTAGGAAGAGCACAGTGACCCAAGAAAAAGAATGGTTAGCTCATCTAGATCTGAAGGCTGCATGGAAATGACCACTTCATGGGCCTTGTGGCTGGCCACCTGTCAAGGGACCTCTGCTAAGTGATAACCACCCAGCTAAGGAGATGGAGAACGTATACCTCACTTTTGCCATCTCTCCTTCCTCCATGATGCTGCCAGGACTCTCAGGTAATAAAATCCAAGAAGCCATGTGGACCAGGCTCTCCATGCTCAGGGAGGCTGGGGAAGAGCTAAAGAGTGTGTAGACAGGCAAACGCAAGAATGGAACCTGAAGACATGATCTGTGCTGGCCCTGAGGGTCATTTCACACAGTTACCGCACTTGATACTATGTGGACTTATGAGAAAAGTGCTATAATTGTTGTCTTACATATGTGAGAAGGTTAGTGGTATTGAATAAGTGCTTGAGGTTGCAGAGCCAGTAAAGAGTACTAGAATATAAAACTATTCACCCCCATATCATCAAACAATATTTTCTGCTGACATCTTTTTCTGTGTGGTACTATGGACTGAACCCAGGGGCATTTTACCTCCAAGCTACCTCACCTAACCCATTTTTATTTCTTTATTTGGAAACAGAGTCTCACTAGGTTTCTGAGAGTCTTGCTATACTGCCAAGGCTGACTGTGAACCCACAATCCTCCAGTCTCAGCCTCCCAAATACTGAGAATACAGAGTATGCCTGGCTCTGCTGATATCTTTTGATCCTTCCTTCCTTCCTTCCTTCCTTCCTTCCTTCCTTCCTTCCTTCCTTCCTTCCTTCCTATTTCTCTCCTTCTCCTTCTCCTTCTCCTTCTTCTTCTTCCTGGGGATTGAACCCAGGGGCATTCTACCTCCAAGCTATACTCCCAGCCCTATTTTTTATTCTTTATTTTGAAACAGGGTATCACTATATTGCAGAGGGCCTCACTAAGTAGCTGAGGCTGGACACAAACCTGTGATCCTCTTGTCTCAGCCTCCCAAATACTGAGATTACAAGCATGAGCCATCATGCCTGGCTTTGTGTGTGTGTGTGTGTGTGTGTGTGTGTGTGTGTGTGTGTGTGTCTGGGGATGGAACCCAGAGGCATTCGACTTCCAAGCTACACCCCCTGCCCTATTTTTTAATCTTTATTTTGAAACTGGGTCTCATTGAGTTGCAGAGGGCCTCACTAAGCAGCTGAGGCTGTCCCTGAACCGCAATCCTCTGGTCTCAGCCTCCTGAATGCTGGGATTACAAGCATGCACCACCACGTCTGGCTTGGCTTCTTTTTTTAAATTGGTATTTTGAGATTTTTATGTTCACATGTTATGTTACCAACTATTGAAAATTTTTCTCAAAGTTTAGCAACTTCTATGTAAAGTGCATTCATGCAATGTTTATTATTTTCCTGTTTGATTTTTAGCTTGGGGTGGCAACCATAGCAGAAAGTCCAGGTTTAGGAGGTGGGTTCACTGGCTTTTTCCTTATAGAAAAGCAGAGAGAAGACACCTGACTCAGATTATATAGTCTGTCTGTACAAGTCATGGCTCAATGAGATCTCAAAAAAAAAAAAAGAAAAAAAAGAAAAGTAACTTTACACAATCTTAGAAGACTTGGAAGGGACCTCAGAGGTCATTTACCACCTCTACTTAATTTGTGACTCTTCACTATTCAGTCCATCTCATCATGCTTAGGGTTGGCCTCTAAATCAACACTCTAAGAGAATGTCTGGCCAAGAAACTTAGAGAATGGCCAACAGCTCCCTTGAGTGACTTGTTTCACTATGGAAGAATTTCACTAACTTCTGAACTTTAATGGACTTTGGTTTTCCCTCTGATAACATGGAGGCAGGTAATGTAAGGTATATTAATCTCCAAATCTCCTAAAAAATCTGCAGTGCTTCCTCAAGAAAGTACCTGTTGTGCTGTTGAAATAAATAGGAATAGCCTGGCTTAATAGCGCACGCTTGTAATCACAATACTTGAGAGGCTGAGACAGGAGGATACTGGTTCATGGCCAGTCTCAGCTATTTAGTGAGGCCCTCCATAACTTGTGAGACCCTGTTTCAAAGTAAAATAAAATAGGGCTGGGGTGGAGCTCAGAGGTAGGATGCCCCTGGGTTCAACACCCAGTATTACCCCACACACACACAAAAAAAAAAAAAAAAGGAAGGAAGGAAGGAAGAAAGAAAGAAGGAAAGAAAAAAGATAGACAGACAGATAGATAGATAGATGTAGGAAGAAACTACGAAGCCCAGATCAATCACTTCATTAGCTTTCTGATATGTAAGACTCAGAAGAGGAATGTGGGTTGGAAGCTTTCATTGTGAGGTAGAGAATGAAAGATGATTCATTTAGTGTGTAATGTAATTTGGAGAGTGGAAATCATGGAAAACAGTTTGTATTTCTGGGAAATGAAACAGAAAGACAAAAAGTTAAGTAATAATGACAATGGCATCAATAATAATAGCCACAACAAAGCCAAGCCCATTACCAACAAAAGCTAAAGGTTTTTTTAATTAGTGGTTTGGAGTCATTCTTCCTTCAGAAAATAGTTTTTAATTGAGTTTACAGTTCCCTTAGAATTACATAAGTTATTTACACTATTAACTTTAGTTTTTAGTTATTTTAATATGTGTTACTTATTGACTAAATGTGCATATACACGTACACACACACACACACACACACACACACACACACATATATATATATATATCCAACTTTTGTGTTTAGAGTTTTTTTAATAGTCAAAATAATTTTGAGTTCAAAACTCAGTTTCAAGCCTGGTGCAGTGATGCACACCTGTAATCGCAGTACTTGGGAGCTGAGACAGGAGGATCACAAGTTTGAGGACAGTCTCCGCAATTTAGTGAGACTCTCAACAACCTAGTGAGACCCTGTTTTGAAATAAAAATAAAAATAGGGCTGGGAGTGTAGCTCAGAAGTAGAACGCCCCTGGGTTCAATTTCTAGTAACACACACACACACACACACACACACACACACACACGATCAGTGAAATGAAGGGATGCCTTTTTCTAAGGATAAATAAAATTGGCATACCCTTAGCCATACTAAGAAAGGAGAGAAAGAGAGAATAAAATCAGAGACAAAAATGGAGACATTATAATTTATACTACAGAAATACAAATGATTATCAGAAATTATTTTGAATGACTGTATGCCAATACACTTGATAACCTAGAAGAATTGGTTGAATTCCTGTACACTTGCACTATACTAAAATTCATGAAGAAATAGAAGACCCAAACAGAGCAATAACACATAACAAGATAAATTAGTAATAAAAAAGAATACCAATTATTTTCAAATTACTCTCAAAAAGTAAAGGGGTAGTAATTCTTCCAAACTCCTTCCACAAAGACAAAATTAACTGAATACCAAAACCAGACAAGGGCATAACAAAAAAAGAAAGCACTGGGCCCGAATCCTAATAAACATAGATGCAAAATCCTCAACAAAATACCAGCAAAAAATATCCAGTAGTACATGGAAAAGATTATTCATCATGACAAGTGGGATTCAACTTAGGGATGTGAAGATAATTCAACATACACAAAGCAATAAGTGTGATATTCCAGATCAACAGAATGGTGGATCAATCAGAAATGATATGATCATCTCAATCAATACATAAAAAGCATTTAATAAAATTCAGCAGTCCTTTATGTTAAAAACGCTGCACAAATTAAGTATAGAAGGAACATATAGCAACATGATAAAGGTCATAGCCAACATCATACTGGATGTGAAAAGGATTAAGAAAACAATCTTAGACTATATATGGAACCACAAAACAACCTGAATAGCCTAAGCTATCCTGAGCAAAAACGGACAAAGCAGGAGGCATTTTACTACTTGACTTCAAGACATGCCACAAACTATAGTAATCAAAACAGCAAGGCATAAAAATAGACACATGGATCAATGCAATAGAATAAAATGCCTAAATGTAAACCTATACATTTATATAGCCAACTGGTGTTTGATAAAGTGCTAAGAACCTCTTCCTCTGAGCTAAATTCTCAGCCCTTTTTATTTTTTATTTCTGAAGGTCTCACTGGATTGTTGAAACTGGCCTTGGACCTATGATTCTCCTATCTCAGCCTCCCAAGTACTAGTATTAGAGGTGTGCACCACTTTGTCTGGCTGTATTCTTTATTTTTAAAATATGTTTGGTGAAGCATCTTTTCATTACAGCTTACCTACACTTAATATAAAATTTTGAGAATAAGCATCAATTAAGAGATAAAGGGGAGAAACAGGCTATGCAACCACCAGATGGCTGCTGGTCCTCAAGTGCCTAAAGTACTACATTCATTATTATTATAAGAATATATTTATAATAAGACTGCTTATGAATCACAAACCAAGAGTAATTTCTACCAAGGTTATACATGTGAAAAAGTTAAGAACTCAGTACAAAAAGACTCTTGGGTTATGGAGAAAATCAAGTGGAAATTATAAAGCATGCAAAGATGAATACGTTACATAATCTGTGGTTTATGATCAACACACTGCATCGAGAGACCCTGTAGTCTTAAATATACACACTGGAATCACTGCTTTACATAATCTGTGGATTATGGTCAACATACTGTGCAGAAAGATCCTATAGTCTTAAATATACATATTAGAAAATAAAAGATGATGGAAATAAGTTAACCTAATTCAATCAAAATTTAATCCCTCAATCCAAAACTTTGTCAAATAAAAAACACAAAGAAAAAAGAATAAGGAATGCCCCAAAATGTAATCGAAAATAATGCAACAGAATATAATAGTCTCAGCAGCTGAACTTGAAGAAATCCTCCTTTTACAGAAGTTATCTCTGCTGCCCAGAGTCTGTCTGGGGTTCCTAACTCAAACCAATAATCCCTACTGCCCGGACCAAGGAATATGAGTTGTAGACACTGAAGAAGAGACAGAAAGAAAAAAGGTAGAAACCCATGATTATGCCTCTGCACGAAGGACTGCGGAGGGGAGAATCATAACTGACACTAAGATCAATGTGCTGAACGTTATGCTAGGCTGATTTATTTGTTTATTTATTTTTGTGGTACCGGGAATTGAACCCAGGAGGATTCTACCTATGAGCTAAACCCCGAGTTCTATTTTATTTTATTTTGAAACTGAGTCTCACTTAGTTGCTGAGACTGGCCTGGACTCTGTCTCAGCTTCCTAAGTACTGGGATTCCAGGCGTGTACCACCACATCCGACTTAGCTTATTTAAATTCTTTGGTTTCATTATCTATCTTCCTCATTTACAAATGAGAATATTGAAACACAGTGTGGCTTAAAATTTTCCTCAAGATTACTAAACCATACTTAATTTATCTGGGATTTGAATTCTGGAAGGTCTATTAATTGGAGATTAGTTTACCACATGCTGTTAAAGATGCCATGGGTTAAATTCAAATCTGTCTGAGAAGAACATGGGACTGCCAGTCATTCTCATTTTGGAGTGAAATGTTTCAGAATCCTTTCCTCTCAACACCTAGATGAGGTTAGCTGCAGCTGCAAAATAGGGATATTGAAGTAGTTAGAGAGGAGTAATGCCTGCGTTGCTGAGGTCTGGAGGAGACGGAAAGCAAAATGCAGAAAGGAAAGTGGGGGAGGGTAGCCAAAGATAAACCCTATTTCAAAATTCTGATTTTAGTGAGCTCCACCCTCATGAAAAGGAGCTTCTTTTTCTCTCCTACAGAAAATAGTTCCCTATTCCTAGAATCAAGAATTGTGAGTCAAAGCCCTGGTTGCTTACAAGAAAATAGGGTGGAGGGACTGTAGAGTTGATCCATCCTGCCCGATGCAACCCAGCCTCTAGCCTTAGTCCTACAAACTACTCCTGACCACATTTGTTGCTGCTTTACACGACAGCCCAGGTCCACTTTGAACTTCGGATGTGGTGGTACACGCCTGGAATCCCAGTACTTAGGAAGCTGAGACAGAGAGAGTCCAGGCCAGTCTCAGCAACTAAGTGAGACTCAGTTTCAAAATAAAATAAAAAGTCAGTCCTTCCTATCAGAAGCAAAAATTTTGTCTCCTGTCTACTTCCCCTCATTGGTCCTCCTTCTGCCCTCTGGAATCACCCAGTCTGTGTGGTATTTGTTCAAATGGAATTTGGTCAGTCGTGTACTGTTTTTTTTGGCTGATTTGCTAAGTTGATTAGATCCCTCTATAAACTCAATGTTTTTGGATCAAGGTAAATAAATGCTGGCAAAATGTTCTGTTTTTGTTTCAGAAAGATTTTATTTTCCATTACTCTGATTTGGGTTTTATTTGTTTTTACAGAAATGTCCCTGAAAGACTTATTTTGTGGGAATAGACATATATGCAAGTCCATAGGGTGACCCATGTGAAGCATCCACATAAGGAACAGGAAGGGCCGGGTGGGGTGGCACATGATTGTAATCCCAGCATTTGGGAAACTGAGACAGGAGGATTGTGGTTCGAGGACCTCAGCTACTACTTAATGAGGCCCTTTGCAACTCAGTGAGAACCTGTTTCAAAATAAAGAATTAAAAAAAAAAATAGGAGTGGGAGTGTAGTTCAGAGGTAGAATGCCCCTGGGTTCCATCCCCAGTACTGAAAAAAAAAAAAAAACCCAAACAAAATAAGGATGTTTTCTTAATTGATCATCATTGTTTGAAAGCTACTTCAAACCCAGTGTGTGGTGCATGCTTATAATCCCAGTACTTGGGAGAGTCTGCGAGAGGAGGATCATAGGTTTGAGGAAAGCCTCAGTAAGTAGTGAGATTCTCATAAACTTAGTGAGATCCTGTTTCAAAATAAAAATAAAATAGAGCTGGGAGTGTATCTCAGAGGTGGAAATCCTAGTACAAAAAAAAAGCTACTTCAATTTCTTCATAGTATCATAAAATAGATATTGAATAAAGTAAATAGATATTAAGATCTAGCTAATCAAAACAAAAAGCTTACTTGCTCTTTTAATTTAAAAAAAGTTAAAGTTAAAATGATAATAAGGCCCCTTTTTCTTCCATTAATATAGCTACAGAACAAAGCAACATTCATAATAATAGTCAATGTTTATTAGTGGTTCCATACAGTATCAATCAAATGAAAGTCTTCTTTTTTGGCTTTACTACATATTGAACTCAGAGCCTTACACATGCTGGGCAAGAGCTCTACCACTACTTTATAATTTTTTTTTTAGTACTGATGATGTAACCCAGGGGCATTCTACCTCCGAGTCTCACTAAGTTGCTCAGGGCCTCGTGGAGGCTGTCCGTGAACCACAATCCTCTGGTCTCATCCTCCCAAATGCTGGGATTACAATCGTGCGCCACCACGCCCGGCTTCTATTTTTTATTCTTTATTTTGAAACAGGTTCTCACTAAGTTGTACATGGCCTCACTAAGTAGTAGCTGAGGCTGGCTGAGAACCTCGATCCTCCTGTCTCAGCTTCCCGAATGCTGGGATTACAAGTGTGCAAGTGTGCGCCACCATGCCTGGCTTGAGACTTTAAAAAATTTTTTTTTTTTTTTTTTGGTGGTACTGGGGTTCCTGGAAGCCCTTCTACCTCCGGGCTACACTCCCAGACCTATTTTTACATTTTTATTTGGAAACAGGGTCTCCTAAACCAGCGCGCGCTGCTGGCTTCGAACCTGCGCGATCCTCCTGTCTCTGCCTCCCAAGCGCGGGGATTACAAGCGTGCGCCACCACGCCCGGCCGAGACTTTTAAATTTTGAGACAGGGTCTCACTAAGTTGCCTAGGCTCGCCTTGATTCTGAGATCCTCCTGACTCTGCCTCCTGAGTAGTTGAATTATAGACATTTGCTATCATGCCCAGTAGAGTTAGAAGTCTTTTGGTCCAATCAATTTAGTGATATTTATCAAATGATGTTAAAATATTCATGTCTTTTTGCCTAATAGAATATTCTGGCCACTGCTGTCTTAGATAGATGTTGGAAACTAGACTGGGCCAATAGTTCATTGCTATTGCAACTGGGGTAGAACTCTTACCTCTGCAAAGATGTCTTCCCTATTGTGCATATTTATGAAATATAATATAGTTTTTTTCAAAAAAGAATATTCTGGAAATTTTTACTAAAGAAATAATCCAAAGATTAAAAATATATGACTAAAGTTTGTACTTTATCACCGGAAAGTTATCTGTAATAGTGAGAAATTAGTCACACCTTAAAAACCAACAACAGGAAATAGTTAATTAGATTATGGTCCATCCTATTCAATAGGAGATTATGCAGCCATTATAAATAATGATTATAAAAATACTATCTAGATGGCTCTAGTGAAAAAATATATCTTAGATTAACTAATGATGTGGAAGCAGAAAAATGTTGAGTTTCACTAGTTTACAGCCACATGAAAAAGTCTTACAATATATAAAAAATGGTACACATAAAGAAATGCATCAGAATTGTTCACTTGATGGAAAGGATGGGAGAAATATTTTATCTTATTCAGTGTGTGTGTGTGTGTGTGTGTGTGTGTGTGTGTGTGTGACTAGGGATTGAACCCTAGTTCAGGGGCATTCTATATCTGAACCACACCCCCAGCCCTTTTTATTTGTTTTTGTTTGGAAAAAAAGGGCCCACTAGGTTACTGAGTCTATCCTTGAACCCGTGATCCTCCTGTCTCAGCTTCCCAAGTACTGGGATAACGGGCATGCACTACCACACTCGACTAAGGAAAAATATTTTGTAACTAATCAAGATTTAACCTGGGGTCTCATTTTTAATAAAAAAGTGTTACATAAATTAATTTTTCCCTGTACTATTGTCAAGACTCCAATAACTAACCTTGACTAGCAGGAATCCCAACTATTCTTGTAATCTTGTTGAAGGACTTAAAAAAAAAAGTAAACATACCACTCTTCTTTTTTTTTTTTTTAAAAAAAAAAAGCATCTTAGGGATATATCGAACCCTTTGTTTCCTCTAACAAAACCAGATAGCATTAATTTAATGTTGTGACTCTACCAGTCAGTTTTCACACTTATGTATCAATGAACAAAATATAATACATTAGTCAACTATTTATGCCAATGTGAGTGGTGAACAACTCCAAAACACAGAGGCTCATAAAGACAAGCACTTCTTTTCCTGGTTATGGATCATGAGTGGGGACTGCTCTGTATCTGTTGTAGAACAACTGGCTTTTATCAGCACCCCCATCTGCCATCAGGTGTGCTGCATGTGGTTCACTTCACAATCATGTTACCTACCTGAGGCACTTTCTTTTCCCATTTGATTATCAAACACAAGAAGCCAAGTCAAAAAAAGTACACCACCATGCCCAGCTTAAAATTTGAATAGATAGCTGGGTGTGGTGGCACATGCTTGTAATCCTCGCACTTGGGAGGCTGAGACAGGAGGATCCCACAGATTCAAAGCCAGCCTCAGCTACTTAGGCTCTCGCAACTTAGTGAGACCCTGTTTCTAAATAAAATATAGCCTGGAGGTAGAAAGCCCCTGGGTTCAACCCCCAGTACCAGCAAAAAAAAAAAAAAAAATTTGAATAGATACAAGAGATCAGGAAACCATCAATATGAGACAAAGATGCTGAGTAATTTCAATTTCAGAAAGCTTATCTGGCTCTGCCTAAAAGGATGAGGACATTGAAGCATGAAAATTTGGCATTTAACAAAAAGGAGACTTCCGGGAAGATGGCGACCGAGAAAAGCGGGGCTTAAGAGCCCCGCTAACAACCAATCTCCATTACCACAAAATAAGCGCCTTTCATAGCCAGAAAACACCATCACCAGTGAAACAAAAAATCACCAGGCTCCAGAGAGAAAGCGGACTGAGAACAGAGCCACAGAGGAGATAACCGGCCTCACGCCCGAGGACGTGGCAGACGCGGCAGCAGAGCCATACTGCCGGCAGCACCGGCAAATTCACGGGACGGCTACAGCAAGCCGAGGTGAGCCGCTGCGGAACAGCCAGGCGGGATTTCTCCGCGCAGAGAGCATCTAAAGCTCCCAGTGGCCGAGCTAAGCACACGCTGCAGGGATTCAGAGTGGAAATCAAAACCAAGAAGAAAAACACCAGCCCCACAGATGAGGGTGTAGCAGCGGCGCCATATTGCCACCGGCGGCAGCAGCACCGAATTCAGCGAGGCCAATACAGCTACATCTGTGTACTCAAGAACAGTGAGTCAAATTGCGGGCCACAGAGGAGAAATCCCAGTACTGTACTCCCTGGGACTTGACCCAGTGGGGGAGGGGCGGTGGCAGAGATATCATACACCATAGGAGAACGTGCAACCTGGCACCCCCCACAGTCTAAAGCAGCCTCTATCGACTCTCTGGGTCGGAGACTCTGTGATACAACCCAGTAAAGGAGTAGTGGGGTCTGAGATACTACTGACTCGAGATCCAGAACACTTTAAGTGAAGTCATAGTGACCCAAGGGAAGAACCCAGAGAAGGCACAAACATCCGAAATCATGGGAAAGAGGAATAATACTGGAGCAATAAATGCCCACAACCCCACAACATCAGAACCCGATAAAACAGAAAATCAGAGATTTCTAGAAGATCAAATCAGGAAAATAACTGTAGAAATAATAGAGGTGCTTCGAAAAGAACTCAGAGAGAGCAAAAAAGAGATAAAGGATGCAATCAATGAAGTAAAGGCCTCAATTCAAAACACAAACAACCGATTAGAACACATGGAGAACAGAATCTCACTCTTAGAAGATGAGCAAACCAAAAATAAACGCATAGTTTCTAATCTAGAAAAAAATATCCGACAGCAGGAATCTGACATTGAAGAAATATGGGCCCATTTTAAGAGAGCTAACCTAAGAATAATTGGAATAGAGGAGGGAAAAGAAAGTGAAACCAAAGGGATCAACAATCTCTTCAAGGAAGTAATAGTAGAAAATTTTCCAGACATAGAGCAAGAGGTCGATACACAGGTCCAGGAAACTTATAGAACTCCCTTTAGACAGGATCAGAGAAGAGGATCCCCACACCACATAATTGTCAAAATGACCAATGTGGAAGCCAAGCAGAGACTCTTAAAGGCAACAAAAGCAAAGGGCCAAGTGACATTCAGAGGCAAACCAATTAGAATCACTCCAGACTTCCCAAACCAAGTCATGAGAGCCAGAAGGGCTTGGAGTAACATATTCCAAACTCTGAAAGAAAACAACTTCCAGCCAAAAATTTCCTACCCAGCAAAACTTTCTATCAAATTAGATGGAGAAATAAGAAGCTTCCATGACAAACAGAAACTGAAGGAATTTATGTCTTCAAAACCAGCACTAGAGAAAATACTCAAAGAGATTAACTACAAAGAAGAAATAGGTAACACACACCAGAACCAGAGAAACAAGAGTTTCCATCCAACAGA
Source organism: Muscardinus avellanarius (assembly GCF_963383645.1). Classification (NCBI taxonomy): domain Eukaryota; kingdom Metazoa; phylum Chordata; class Mammalia; order Rodentia; family Gliridae; genus Muscardinus; species Muscardinus avellanarius. The sequence continues at coordinate 68,047,528 of NC_137799.1, read as the reverse complement.
CAACTAAGATTGGTTATCTGTGGAGATTCATTATTTATGTTAGTCTTTTACCTATCTCTAAAGGGTATTGTTTGCCTTATTGTTGTTAATTTCTAGGATTTCTAGTTCGAATATTAATATACCTTCAGATATAGCATTTGGAAATATTTTATCCCATTCTATTAGTAACTGTTAACTCTGTTTACATTGTCTTTGGATATACAATATTTTTTTTTTATTTTTTAGGGAGTTTGTATACTCCTCTGTTGCCTGTGTTATTGAAATCATATCCAAGAAATCACTGCCAATTTCAATGTTGTGAGGTTTTATGACCCAGTTTTCTCCTAAGAGTTTATAGTCTTAAGATTTATATTTAGGTCTTTTATCTATTTTGAGTTAATATTTGTATATGGGATTAGGTAAGGGTCCAATTTTATTCTTTTCCATGTAATTATTATTTTTCAACAATATTTAGTTAAAAGATTATTATTCCCACCACCAAATGTTTGTGGACACCTTGTCAAAAATAACTTGACACTATAGGGAAGAATTTAGCTCTATGCTTTTATTTAACTCCAATGGTTTATATATCTGCCTTTAGAATAGTACTACACTGTTTCAATTATTGTAGCTTTATATGGTTTGAAATCAGAAAATATATATCTTCTAGCTTTGTTCTTTTTCAAGATCGTTTTGGGTACCTAGAGTCCATATTCCATATTAGGATAGATTTTTTTCTGAAAAATAAATATATAAATATATGATAGTTTCACCTAAAAAATAGAAAAAAAATATTCTCTGGTAAGAAAGAAAGCAAAAAGAAATGTTGAAATGTTATCTTTAAGTCATCAAAAGCTTGGTATCAGACAAATGAAACTGTTATGTGAGATTATCATTTTTAATTTTGGATAAATTGCTATAATACTAGATGTCAACCACTAAGCCAAGCATGGGAGGGAGGGATGGGGGAGGGAATGGGGTGGGGATCGGGTGGGGGCTGACTGGGCGACGTGTGCATGTATGTCTACAAAAGTTTGTATCCCACTATGATGTATGAATACAGTGCACCAATAAAAAAATTAAAAAAAATTAAGTGTATCGTTCAATGAATTTTGACATATATACCTGGGTAACCCACATTCCTATGAAGAGATAGACTATTCCCATATTTCCAGACATCCATTCCTCAAAAGGCAACTAACTACTGTGCTGTAATGTTTGTCCATATAGTTCAGCACAGTGTGTAACAGTCTAGATTGTTCTACATCCCCACTGACATTTAGTATTGCCAGTCTTTATATTTTAGCCATTCTGATGTATTTATAGCAATATCTCTGACTAATGAGTTTGAACATTTATTCATGTATTATGACAATCCTACATATATTGCTTTGTGGAATTTTGGGTTAAATCTTTTGCTTTTTTTGTTTGATTGTTTTGTTTTGAGATGGGTTCTCACTATACATTGCCTACACTGGCCTCATACTCCTGGGCTCAAGCCATCCTGCCTCGCCCCCCAGGTAGCTAGTACTCCAGGTGTGTGTGCCCTTTCTTATTCTGCTTCTCTCAAGCCTTGTTTTTTTTTTTTTTTTTTTTTAAAGCATGTGGGAGAGTAGGGACCTGGCTGCCCATAACCTCCCTGTGCATTTGGTAGCTTTCTAGATCCCCATTTTTCCTACCTATCTCCTTTCCCAGTCTCTTATTTCTTGTCCAAAGCATTGTTCCTTGCCCCAGGCTGCTGTGGCCAATATGCATGCCTTCAAATGCTTCAATAAAAGCCACCCCCGGAAGCTGCTCCAGCCTCAGAACATTCTGAATCAGAAGAGACAAAGGGAATCTTTTGTGCAGTTCTTTGAGGGAACTGTCAAGAGTTCAAAACTCACAACCGCAGTGTTTTGAGATTAAAGTTTGTACTGCTTCCTGGCCACCTGCACCAGGAGTGGGGCCTTGATCCTATGGTCTCTGCCTCTCTGGGGTGAGGGAATGGGAGGGGAGTTGTGCATTTAGAAAACCACAGTGCTCTCAGCCCAAAGCAGCAGCTTCTCCTTTCACCAAATCTCCTCCTGGTTGGTCTAAGTTTTTGACTAGGTTACACAGTTTGATAGTTTTTATCCGGCTCTTTAGTTGCTTTTACAGAGGGGTAGAGCTCTGTCATTCTCTTCTTTGCCATTTTCAGTCCATGTTACTTTTTTTTTTTTTTTGTATTGGGGCTGGAACCCAGGACATTCTACCTCTGAGCTACGCCCCCAGCCCTATTTTAATTTTATTCTATATCTTGAAACAAGTCTAACTAAGTTATGGAGGGCCTTACTAAGCAGCTCAGGCTGGCCACAAAACTGCGACCCTCCTGTCTCAGACTCCCAAGTACTGAGATTACAAGTGTGCGCCACCATGCTTAGCTCCATGTTACAAATCGCAGTGAACACAATTTCGATTGTTAAAGAACATTCTACTCATAGAGGTACCGTAAGTTATTTATGATTTCTCCAGTATTGAACATTTAGTTGTTTATAAACCTTTTTTTTTTTAAATAAGGCAACAGTTTCAAGGACCATATCAACATTGAGTCATTCTTTTCACAGTAATACCACATATTGCACTATTTATAATCCAAAGATTCCCCTTCATCCTTTTAAAAGGGCTAACCCCACCTCCCAGTGGGAAAGCTCTTGTAAACTCTCAGTTTCAAAGCTCACAAGAAAATGGGTGTGTACGTGCATGGGTGATGGTGGCAGAAAATAAGTTTGTTCTTCCCTTGGCCTCTTTGTTTTATTTATTTATTTATTTATTTATTTATTTATTTATTTATTTATTTATTGTAGTACTGGGGGTGGAACCCAAGGGCTTTTCTCCTCCGGGCTATACTCCCAGACCTATTTTATACTTTATTTGAAAACAGGGTCTCACTAAATTGCTGAGAGCCTCACTAAGTACCTGAGGCTGGCTTCGAACCTGTGTGATCCTCCTGTCTCAGCCTCCCAAGTGCAGGGATTACAAGCATAAACCACCACGCCCAGCTCCTCTGGCCTCTTTGACAAGACTAAACACTCTAGATAATGATGTGGATACAAGAAATTGCTTTATTAAATCTCAAAGAAAGCCGGATGTAGTGGCACATGCCCATAATCCCAGTCTTTGGGAAGCTGAGACAGGAGGACTGCCAGTTTGAGATAGGCCTTAACAATTTAATGAAAACCTGTTAAAAAAAAAAAAGGGAGGGGGCTGGGGGTGTAGCATGGAGGTAGAATGTCCTTGGGTTTAATCCTCAGTGTGTGTGTGTGTGTGTGTGTGTGTGTGTGTGTGGTGTATATGTATATATGTATATTCTCAAAGAAATGGTATCATGCAAAGGGAATACACACTGAAATACTGGCTTCTAGTGTAAACTCAGCAGAGACGAAAAATGGGGTCAGCTAGAGAAAATCAACCAACTACATACCTCATAGCAGGTTCCTTTGGGCAAAGCAGCTCTGTGACTGCCTGAGTCAGTGAGGTTATAGTAATACAAAACTGACATCTGATTTTTTTTTAAATTCGCTGGCTGATTTTTTTCTGTGCATAGAAAGCAAGGTCAACTGACAGAATCTGGGGTGGAGGCAGTCGGTAGAAAGGTTGGGGTTTGAAGATAAGAGCAGAGGCATGAAAAAGTTATCTAGAAGAGTAGGGGTAGAAAGGACCAAGGACGTGCAGTCTGATTAGCAGGCAGAACCAAAAGCCCGCTGGACATTGAGAATTTGAAGTGAGACTCTGCAGCAGTGTGGCTGTGGGTTTTTCTTCACCCACACCCATCCGCACAAGTCAAAGCTCAGAATAAAGAAAGAGTTCAGAGCAGGGTTGAAATTTTCCCAGGTATGTGAGAAGAAATGAAGACAGGGCAAAAGTTGAGAATGCACACAAGTCACAGGGACAGATGAGCGTCCCTTATCCAAAATGTTTGGAACCAGAAGTGTTTCTGATTACTTTTTGGAATATTTGCATGTACCTAACAAGATATCTTGGGAATGAGATCCCAGTCCAAATATAAAATGGGCTTATGTGTCATATACATCTTATATGCATAATCTGAAGAAGGTATTTTTCTAAACTATTTTTAGCATGCTTCCTTTTGACTGCAACCTATCACCTGAGTTCAGGCGTAGAATTTTCCCCTTGTGTCATATACTCAAAGAATTTTGGATTTTGGAACATTCTGGATTTTGGAATATTTTGGATTTTGGATTTTCAGATTAGGTAAATTTATTTTTATTTTATTTTATTTTGCAGTCCTAGGGATAGAACCCAGGGACATTTGACCTCCAAGCTATACCCCCATCCCTATTTTTTATTCTTTATTTTGGAACAGGGTCTCATTAAGTTGCAGACAGCCTCAGCAAGAACCTGAGGCTGGCTGTGAACCTGAGGTCCTCCTGTCTCAGCCTCCCAAGTACTGGGATTACAAGTGTGCGCCACCATGCCCAGCTGGCAAATTTAAACTGTGCAATAAGAGATCATGTAATTTAAACTGGGTAAACAAGGAAATGAAGATACAGAGGGATGAGGGCAAGCAGAAGACAGTGTTTTCCCCAGCAGGCATTTGTTTGAAGGATCACAGGAGGTAAGGAATTGGTGGGAATGGCCTGGAGTTTAGAGAGAGGGAAGCACAGAGGGGAACAAGTTGCCGGGAAGCTCCTGCGGCCAGCTCGCCCACCATATTCCCATTATTCCAAGCAGGTTTTGCCTCTCGAATCAAAGTGCACCTACTGCTTTGCAGAATTATCCTCTGCTAACTTGCTCTCCATTTTGTAGCCATGAGGATTCTCCTCTTGAATGGTCTTTCCTTGTATTTTGTGGTTCCTAATAGAGCTATTTCATAGATTGATCAAAAATGACATAGTTTTGTTTTTCATTCTCCGCTGGCATTTGGATGATTTCTGAAGATAAGGGAAACTACTTCCACCTCTTTTTTTTTTTTTTAAAGCAAGCCAGTACTTTAGTATATATTCTTGTTACACTGTAATATTATTCAAACATTATGAGTCACTTGTTTTCTGGACACTGTACAAAAATTAAAAAGAACAAGGAAAAGCTATACATTTTTAAATAAAAGATCTCCAAGATACTTTAAGTAAAAAAAAAAAAAGTAACAGAAAGACATGCAGAGTTATTCATTTTATTTACGGAACATAACGTTTATAGAAATTATGTAGGAAAATGCACTGGAAAAGTTTGAAAGGTTATAAATCTCAGAAGTTATTGATGACTGACTCTGGAAAGTGAGGAGGGCTAGGCAAAGAGAGAGGGTGAAGAGGAATTTCCACTTGGTACACTAAATTTCTTGGATCTCCCACCGGTTGTGTGCATTAATATTTACTTGTGGAATTAAAAGGAGAAAAAGCATTTGATTATCAAATGCAGTTTAAAAACTCTTTAATCTGGGTAATTGATGCTAAAATGTAAAACAGTAGGTTTCCATGAACCTTAAAACATGTCTATACCAGTAATTGACAGTTGTTTTTAAATTTTTCCAAAGTCATCATTCTTACTAAAAATTTTATTACTTGTAATGCTGTTGATTCCCAGCACACTTCCTGTGAGGCATGGAAGAGCTGAGTTGGCATCTAAGTGGAAAGCACATGATACTAAAATTTTATAGCACTGGAATCCTTGGCCAAAAGAGTCTGCCTCAGCACTGCTACATCATTTTATACTTGTTCTCAAACAGGTGAAGGTGACAGTCAATAAACAGTTAAACAGAAGCACCATTATACAAAAGGAGAAAATAAAGACCTCCCCTCCAAGTAGACAGTTATATCACTGTTCAGTGGGAGGCAGTGTTAGTTGTGGCTAGCAGCAGAGAAACTCGTCATTCAGCCAGGCGTGGTGGCTGGGGGTGTAGCTTGGAGGTAAAATGTCCCTGGCTTCAATCCCCAGCACCACAAAAAAAGGAAAATTCTTCAAGCCCAGTATCCCAGTTTATTAGACTGCTGTGGCAAAGTTCCACAAAGTGGCTATCTTAAATTATAGAAATTTACTCTTTCAGCCAGGCGTGGTGGCACATGCTTGTAATCCCAGCCTTTGGGAGGCTGAGAAAGAAGATTAACGGTTCGCGGACAGCCTCAGCTACTTAGTGAGGCCCTCTGCAACTCACTGAGACCCTGTTTCAAAATAAAGAACAAAATATAGGGTTGGGGGTATAGCTCAGAGGTAGAATGCCCCTGGGTTCCATCCCTAGTACCTCAAAATCAAAAAATAAAAAACAAAGAAATTGACTCTTTCAAAGTTCTGGAGGTTAAATTTCCTAAATCAAGGTGCTGGCAGAGCCATGCTCCCTCTGAACTCTTTAAGGGGGATCCCTTGGTTGCCTCTTCTGATCTGTGGTGGCTCAAGGTGTTGCTTAGCTGTAGATACATCAAGCTGGTTTCAGCCTCCATTTCAAATATCTGCTTTCTTCCTATCTTCCTGTGTGTCTCTATTTTTTTTTTTTTTATAAGGACACTAGTCCTACTGGATTAGGGTTTCAAAATAAAAAAAGAATAGGGTTGGGTATGTAGTTTGAAGGTAGAATGCCTCTGGGTTTAATCCTCAGTAAACACACACACACACATACACACACAGCAATGGCTTTAGTTCATTATTTACTTTAAAGATGTTAGCGTGGCCAGGTGGTGTTGCAAGCTTGTAATCTCAGTACTTGGGAGGCGAGGACAAGTAGGATCACAGGTTCGCAGCCAGCCTCCTTCAGTAATTTAGTGAGGTCCTTCACACTTAGTGAGACCTTGTTTCAAAACTAAAAAATAAAATAGGGCTGTTGTATAGTTTCAGAGATAGTATGCCCCTGAGTTCAATCCACAGTACCAGACATAGACAGACAGACAGACACACACACACACACACACACACACACACACACACACGAGTTAGCATGAATTCAAGTCATTTCCTAGCCTGCTATCATTCACTCAAAGATCTTTGCAATGGGTTTTATGTAAGAAGAAATGCAGGAGTTGCTTTGTTGAAATTTACTTGTGGTACTGTGGATTGTACCTTTGAGCTACACCTCCAGCTCTATTTTATTCTTTACTTTGAAACATAATCTCACTAAATTGCAGAGGGCTTCACAAGTTGCTGAGGTTGGCCGCGAACCTTTGATACTCCTGTCTCACAGCCTCCCAAGCACTGGGATTAGAAATGTGTGCCACCACCACCACGTTGGCTGAAATTTATTTAAAGAAACCATGGGACACACATTAGATCTGAATAACAGCATCCTTTGTGTAAGGTGAAATGGGCACTATAAATACACCACTTCATTCAGGATGACAAAACAGCCTGGTTCCCAGCTACTTCTTTCGTTTCATCTTTCCTGGCCTCCAGCCGCGGTGACTTAACTTTCTAGTCCTTGAACGTGCCAAGCCCATTCCCTTCTCAGGGTGTCTTTGCTACTCCCCCTGCCTGAAACTCTCCCCCTTTGCCAGGAGACTGGCTCATTGACATGCTACAGAAGTCTGCTGAAATGTCACTTTCTCTAGGATGTGCTTCTTCTGCCACCTAAAATGACACATCTCCCCCTTCCTACTTTTTTTAAAAAAATTATCTTTCTAGTGGCCATCACATCACTCATTTAAAGACTTCTTTGTCGCTTCAATGAGAATGCAAGCTCTAGTACGTCAGACGAATGTGGGTCGCTTTCACTTAGTATCCTTGGGCGCCTACAGCCTGGCACCTAGCAGATCCGTAACTGAATGAATGAACGAGGCTCTTGGGGGCGGTGGAAGTCTTTTCTCCTCTTCCGCTGGCCCCTCCTTCCACTTTCCGCTGGAGTAGACGCAGGGGCTGGCGCAGCCCTCGGGGTCAGTTCCCCTCCCCCAGCGCCCTGGGCTGGCGCGGCGGAGGCCTGCAGCTCCGGGAACGTGGAAGCGAAAGCAGAAAGGAGCCTACGTGCTCGCTCGGGAGGGAAAGTCTGGGTGCGGAGGCCGCCCGGCCTCCCCGCTAGCCTGCGCGCCGCGGGGCCTCCCCGGCCGGCTGACTCATCCCCCGCCGCCTCCTCGGCGGCCGGCGGCCGCTCACACGCCCCTCCCGGGAGCGCCGGCCCGCGCCGCACCCAGCCCCCGAGGGCCCGGCTCCCCGGCGCGCTCCCGCCCGGGGCTGCCCCGGGAATCTCCGCGCGCGCCCCCGCCGCCGCCGCGCGCTCCCGGCGGCGCTGCGCACGCGCAGTCGGGGCGCGCCGGCCCCCGCCCCGCCCCCGCCCCGCGCCGAGGCGGCCGAGCGGAGCCGAGCCCGGCGCAGCCAGGGCGCCCCGGCCCGCGTCGCCTCCGGCGCGGAGAAGACCGTGTGGCCCGCGAGAGGGTGGAGACAGCGGCTGCCACCGGCGTCGCGGCGGCCCAAAGTGGGAGTGGTGTGGCCGCAGGAAGGAGCGAGGACGCGGAGCGGGAGGGCCGCGGTCGGCCTCGGCGGCGCGGAGCGCGGGAGCGTCGCGCTCGGCCCCGGCCCGGCTCCGGGCGCGGGCTCGGCCTCGCCGCCGCGCGGGATGTGAGCCGAGCCCGGCTCGGGAGGGCGCGAGGCCCGGGCTGCGCCCACCGCGGCCCTGCCCGGCGCCGCGCCCGCGCCGGCCGCTCCTCGCCGCAGCCGCAGCCGCGCGGCCCGCAGCCGGTGGGTGTCGCCGCCCGGCCCTGCGTGGGGCCGCCCGCCCACCTCCCCATCCCGCCTCCCGGCCGAGGCGGCGAACTTCCCAGCCAGGGGAATCTCACTGTGCAGGCAACGCGCCTAGGACGGAGAGTCTGGGTGTTGGCATCTGCATCCAGGTGTCCCTTATAATTATCGCGCCCCCCCCCCCACGTCTCTGTCTTGAGATTTCTAGACATCGAAACAGCCTCGAAAAAGAGCATCTATTTCCCGTGGATTTCTGCGGTAGTAACAGCTGCTTCTATTTTTAGGTTTCAGAAGCGGGCAACGGGAACAAGATGTGAACTGTTTCTCTTCTGCAGAAAAAGAGGCCCTTCCTCCCCCTCCCGCGACGGTGGGTATGCGATCCGGGCCGCCTGTCCTCTTTCTGCAGTGAAGGAGAGGGTGTCTCGAGCTGTGAGTGAATGCGTAGGAAGGTTGGATGCATGCGTGTGTAGACAGGCAGGCTTCGTGTTCTTTACTCCGAAAATGGCAGTGCTGAACTTTTAATACTGGTCTGGGACAATAATTTGTGGGGCTTATCGTTGCTCTTGGGTCCTTTAAAAAGCAAAGGAAACAGTCCCTTGCCCTTTCTCCCCAATTAGCCAGAGAGTCTTAACCTTTCAGGGTAAAATTTACAAGTAATAAGAAATACCTTTTGAGCTGTTATGGCTGGTCTTTAGGCTACCACATTGAATGCTTCCTGGATGGTTTTTATCTGCTTAAGTTGCTGTGTCGGTTGAATTTACTCAGTTTGCTTTCCGGTGGTTATTAATCTGCCAAGGGAAACTCCTTTTCTTTGAATGAAAGGATAGGAGCAGCTGAGTATGTAATATTTCGAGGGGAGGAGAAATGTGGACAAGGAAAACAGAAGTGGGAATTAGGGAGATGATTGCTTTTGGTTTCATAATGGATTTATGCAAGTGCTTTGGGCTGCTGCATATATATTCTAATGTAACCCCCATAAAATCTGAAAATGAAGAATCAACTTTTGGCCCTTCTTCTCCCACCATTCTCACCTTTTACCATTTCAAGCTTGAGAATCCCTTGCTTGTATATGTACCTGTCTGTTGGAGTGTTACATATTTGTAGACGGAATGTGTCTAGCACGTAATAGTACATGTATTTACCTGTATAGGAAAGCTGCAGCATTTGCTAGCTAGATAAGTGCATAATGTTTATTTTTGCTCTAAGCGAATGTCCTATGTTTGGAGTTTATTAGCATGTTTTAGGGACTGGTTAAAAAATTTTTTTTAGTGCCTTTTCCTTAGAGACCTGAGACAGTCATCTCAGGCGTGGCAAGCAATGCATCTTTTCTTACTTCACCTGTTATTTCTGAAGGGCAGGATGCTTTTGAGGCAAATAGGGAAGAGCATTGACTTTGGGGTCAAATTTGGATTTGAATCTTGGTGTTCTTGCCCATCAACATTTGTATTATTTAAAATCTTATAAGATTGTAGTGAGGATTGAATAAGATGCATGGAAAGCAGTAAACCAAAAAAGTCTTGCTTAAGCCAGGCATGGCAGTGCCCATAGTCCCAGCTACTTGGAGGTTGAGGTGGGAGGATCACTTGGGCCTAGAAATTGGAGACCTGCCTGGATAACATAATGAAACCCTGACTGGGGGAATAGAATTCTTGTTACTATTGCAGTTGGGCAGGCAAAGGAGAATCAGAGAAAGGCAGAATGCACATTAGGTGATAGTCCTCTTTAAGAAGAAAAGGAATAGTTAGATCTTGAACTGACTAAGGGGTCTTATAGCCTTTCTGTGGAAAGATTTGACTCTTATTATCTCTTTTTGAATCCCATTGTGCTGCCGGTACCAACTATTGTGCTGCCCTCTTGTGGTTAACTATGCTAGGAACTTCATTGTGCTCCTTCCCTATTATATTTTATTTCCTTTTTGGCCCTTCTTTTAGTTTCCAGTTTCCCAAACTGTGCTAAGGTGCCGAGAGCACCAGTGAATCAGACTTGAACTGTTAGTATGAGGTAGTTCACAGAGTAAGCATTAGATACCTACATTCCTTTCTACAATGTCCTATCTTTGTATTTTCAAAAGTCACGCTCCTAAAAAGCAACAACTTACTGTGTGAAAATCAGTGGAATAAGAAATGATGGTATGGTAGTGTCCAATATGATTCTAAGGTTTGAGAAATTGTACAGTAAGGGAATTAATACTTCTTAGGGTGTTTCTTATTTTAATATTTCTTTTAGCCTAGGGATGTCATGAAAAAAATTACTAAAACGTTAAGCATTCCCCAATAGTTTGGGAACCTCTTTGTTAGTGTTTGATAGCTTTTCTTTTTTCTTTTTCTTTGTGGTACTGGGGATGGAACCCAGGAGAATTCTACCTCTGAGCTATACCTCAAGGCCTATTTATTTTTAATTCTTTTTATTTTTTGAAACAGGGTCTCACCGAGTTGCGGAGGGCCTCGCTAAATATCTGAGGCTATCTGCGAACCCCGATCCTTCGGTCTCCACCTCCCAAATGCTGGGATCACAAGCGTGTGCCACCATGCCTGGCTTAGTTGCCTTTTCTGATAAACTTACTGATACAAAGCTAGTTCCATCATGGCGTAATAGGTTTCCTCTCCTGTTACTATCATTGTAGCTTTGGCTTAGTACTTTAAACTGATCCTGTTGTCATTCCTGTCACTCTCTGTTTTTTTCAGTGCTGGTCTTTTGCCACTGTTTCTGATCATCTCCTTAAGCTAAGTGTATACCAAATTAAAACCATCTCTTTGTATATCTCTATAGTCTGGATCTTGAATATCCCCCAAAGAGCCATGTGTTAAAAGCTCGGTCACCAGCTCTTGGCACTGTTGGGAAATTGTGGAGACTTTAGGAGGTGGGACCTAGTAGAAGAAAGTTAGGTCACTAGGGACATTCCATTAAAGGGGATATTCGGATTCTGGCTCCTCCTTTCTCTTTGCTACCCCGCTGCCATAAGGTGAATAGGCCTCTCTGCCATGGGTCTCACCGTGAGTTACTTTGCCTATACTGGCCCAAAGCAACATAGTCAAGCAACTATGGACTAAAACTGTAAGCTAAAATAAATCTTTTCTGGTTTTGAATTAGTTATGTCAAGTATTTTGTCACAGTAACAGAAAGCTGATAACACAACTAATTTCCTTCTCTCCTCATCACGTAGGCTTTAAATTAGGCGTCATCAGGTGCACATCTGTAATACCAGTACTTGGGAGGCTGAGATAGAAAGATCGCAAATTTAAGGCCAGCCTCAGCAACTTAGTAAGACCCTATTTCAAAATAAAATATGAAATAGGGCTGGTGTAGAGCTTAGTGTTAAAATGACTCTGGGTTTAGTCCTTAGTATACCTCTCCCCAAAATTAGTCATCATCTTATAAATGATCTTTTTCATTTGCCTTTTATATTAATCCATTGAGTATGTCTGTATTTCTTTTTTTTGTGTATGTGTGGTATTTGGGAGTGAACCCAGGGACATTCTGCCTCTGAGCTATACCTCCAGTCCTATTTTATTTTCTATTTTGAAACAGGGTGAGTCTCACTAAGTTGCAGAGGGCTTCACTAAGTTGTTAAGTCTGGCCAAGAAACTCTGATCTTCCTTTCTCCGCCTCCCAAGTACTGGGATTACAGGCAGGTGCCACCTTTTTTGTATTTTGTCTCATTTCTGAGCTTTCTCCCATTTGCTACTTGAATCCCAAGACTTGATTCTGGAGCCTAGAATATTGAAAGTTACATAAACTCGGAATCTAGTGTCTGTTTCTTCTATTTATCTTTAATATAAGTATCTCTTTAATATAAGTATCACTTTATGCCTTATTGTGGCATTCTCTTCCCTCCAGATCTTTATGGCTTACTCTTTTTCATCTATTAAATTTAACTTCCTTTTCCTGAATTTCAAGATACTCTATTATCAGTCTCTTATTCAGTGTTTTGTCTAAGGACTCTCAGAGAGTATTCTCTGCTCTAGACTTGCAAGCTGGTTTCCACATTTTCTTATACTAAGCTATGCTTCTTCTAACCTTTAACTTTCACTCAGTTCTCTATCCTTCTACAAAGTCTAGTTCTAAGTATGAGCAGTGAAATGGGGTATAGAACTGAGTCTATAATATGGAAAATGGAGAGAATTATAGTACTTTCCCGATAGGGTTAATGAGAATTAAACAAGTGAATACATTAAAAGCCCTCAAGCCTAGCACTTTAAGGTCTCCTTAGATGTTAATTAATTAATATTATTGTTATTTAGTAACACTACTATTTTTATTATTGCTATAAACACTCTTGGGTAAAATTCTACCTCATTTGTTATATGCTATGTTTGATGGTTATTTTTCTAGACTTAGCCATATATTTTCAAGTGGATTGTGCATGCTTTTTTGTGTGTGGTACTGGGGATTGAACCCAGGGATGTTCTACCTCTGAGCTACACCCCCTGCCTTGTTTTACTTTTATTTTTGAAACAGGATTTCACTAGGTTGATGGAGTCTCACTGCTTGGTAAGGTTGTTTTTGAACCTGTGATTCTCCTCTCTCAGCCTTCCAAATACTAGGATTTACAGGCATATGCCACCATGTCTGGCTGATTGTGTATTCTTTGAGACATAGTATCTAAGTTAAAAAAGAAACAGTGGAGAACACATGAGCAGTATTCAGTAAATGCATGTTGATTGTATATTTAAAAAGAACTTTAGTCATCAAATAAATATTTATTAATACCTGTAACGTAAAAGGGTATTTTGCTATATTCCAAAGAGATACAGAAAAATATAAAATAGTTTCTGTTTCCTAAGGACATAGAGTATAATTTGTGAAATAAAGTAAATATGATTTACAGATATTTGAGAGTTGAGGTGAACAGAGAAGGCTCTAGAGAGGAGATAGAGTCAAAACTAGCAAGAATCCTCCAGGCACGGTGGCACATGCTTATAATCCCAGTACTTGGGAGGCTGAAATAGGAGGATCACAGTTTTGAAGTTGGGCTCAGTATCTTAGTGAGGCTCTCTGCAACTTAGACACTGTTTCCAATAAGAAATAAAATTGAATTGGGGGTATAACTTGGAGATAGAATGCCCCTAGTTCAATCCCTAGTACCAAACCCTTCACCACCCCCCCCCCAAAAAAAAATCAAACAAACAAACTAGGCAGGATCTGATTTTGCGTAAGAGGAAGGAATTTGTATAGGAGGTAATCAGAGGCAACATAAGCATAACATATTTGGAAAAATAGAAAACTTAATTAAAAATAAAGGTTTGTATAAGAATAGTAACAAATCAGGTTAAAAGTATAGATTGGAATAGATTATGGAGTATTAAGTGCTAGGATGAGAAGAATGTACTTTGCCCCACAGGTAAAGGAGAAACTTTAAAATTTTCAAACTGGGAAAGAGCTTTCTAACATATTTTAGGAGAATTAAAGTGGTACTAGTTCTAAGTATAGTATGAATTGGAAAGTGAAATGATAGAGGTAGGAAAATAACCTATTCCTGGAGTAATAAGGAATTAGTAGAAATAAGTCAGACTGGAGAGAGATTATAAGACTATTATGGATTGGTTAAGAAGGGAGGATGGAGGGGGGAGAAATTTAAGATGACATCGAAGTTTTGATTTTTAGCTATTCAATAAATAAAAACCAAAGTGTTATAATCAACCTATGCATATACAATGGAAAAACAGAACCTTAAATATGAAGTTTTTAGTAGTTAATATCAAAATTTACTCATATCACATCGGGCGTGGTGGCACCTGCTTGTAATCCCAGCACTTGGGAGGATGAGACAGGAGGAAGGCACAGGTTCAAAGCCAGCCTCAGCTACTGAGTGAGGCTCTCAGTAACTTAGTGAGACCCTGTTTCCAAATAAAGTATAAATTAGCTCTGGGAGTATAGCCTAGAGGTACAAAAGCCCCTGGGTTCCACCCCCAGTACCACACACACCAAAAAATTACTCATATCTTCTGTCTTACGTATTTTTATACTAAAATCCATCACAATTTCTATTTAATCTTTTTTTTTTTTTTTTGGTGGTACTGGGGGTGGAACCCAGAGGCTTTCTACCTCTGGGCTATACTCCCAGACCTTTTTTTTAAAAAATATTTTACTTGGAAACAGGGTCTCACTAAGTTGCTGAGAGCCTCACTAAGTAGCTGAGGCTGGCTTTGAACCCGTGTGATGCTCCTGTCTCAGCCACTGTTCTAGGAGTTAAGAGTGTAGTAATGAATGACGCATTCATTCATTAAATGGGTTTAGCTTTTTTTGTGTGTGTTTTACTGGGGATGGAACCCAGAGGCTTTCTACCTCTAGGCTATACTACCAGACCTATTTTATGTTTTATCTGGAAACATGGTCTCACTAAATTGCTGAGAGCCTCACTAAGTAGCTGAGGCTGGCTTCGAACCTGTGTGATCTTCCTGTCTCAGCCTCCCAAGCGCTGGGATTACAAGCGTGAGCCACCATGCACAGCTTGGGTTTAGCTTTTTAGCTTGCAGTCTTCTACAGTTAACTGTTTCCACAACATTGCATTCTCAATATATATCCATGTTTCATAAAACTATAATACACTTATTAAAAAACAGGAATATAATGTAAGATGTGCCAAAATATTTACTCATTTTACTGATAATTTGTGTTTGTAGGGTTTTTTTGCCTTTGGAAACTGAGATGCAATGAATATATTTGTAATGTGCTTCTTGGTGTACATATGTTTGGTTTTCTATAGGATTTGTAACTAGGAGAACTATAGCAATTCTCAAAATGTGGTCTCTGGCAGATGCCTGGGGATCCTTGAAAATCATTTAAGAGAAGTTAAAATGATTTTTATAATAATACTAAGATGCTAAGTGTCTTTTCCCACTGTGTTGATGTTCGTACAGAAGGTATAAAAGTAATAGTGAGTAAAACTGTTGGCACCTTGACACTATCAAAGCAGTGACCTCACTGTAACTAATTGTAATCATTGTACTCTTTTTTGTTGTGATTTCACAGAAGAAAAAAGCCAATTATTCTTTCCTTAGCAAAGGATCAGTACTTCTTCTGAATCACTGAATTCATTTTAATTAAGCAAAAAAAAATTATATATATATATATATATGTGGTACTGGGGTTCCTGGAAACCCTTGTACCTCCAGGCTACACTCCCAGACCTATTTTACACTTTTTATTTGGAACCAGGGTCTCTTAAGCCAGCGCGACTGGCTTCGAACCTGCGTGATGCTCCTGTCTCCGCCTCCCAAGAGTGGGGATTTTTACAAGCATGCACCACCATGCCTGGCTAATTAAGCAAATATTTATTAAGTACTTATGGAGTTCTGGGCTATGTGTATATATTTAAGGAGGTATGATGTTCATTGAACAATCTTTCTGTTCTAAACACTAAATTAGGCCTTACTAAAATGTAAAAAGTAAGGCCGGGCATGGTGGCGCATGCTTGTAATCCCTGCGCTTGGGAGGCGGAGACAGGAGGATCACGCTGGTTTGGAGCCAGCCTTGCTGGCTTAAGAGACCCTGTTTCCAAATAAAAAAAGTAGGTCTGGGAGTGTAGCCCGGAGATAGAAGGGCTTCCAGGAACCCCAGTAGCACCAAAAAAAAAAAAAAAAAAAAAAAAAAAAGTAAAAAGCAAAAAACAAAAAATATATATCTTGGATGAAAAATAGGTCAATCTGAACATTCCTGTCGATTATAAATAAAAAACAGTAGGATTAAAGCCTGTAGCTTGCTGAGGTCCCTGTATAGAAGCAGGTACTAGAGACCAGTAGTTTTGCACTCAAGGCATAACATGTATTAGAGGAGGTCCATGGTGTTAACTTTTACTGCCAGCCATTGCTTCTTTCAAAATAGGCTATTAGGAGGGGAACCTTTTGCCAAATGCTGCTTGTTGCTATAGCTTTGGATGAGTTGTAGGCTTAGAAAGATGACATGACTTAGATTTTGAAACACCAAGATGGAGCCAAGCATGTCCTGTTTTATGACTGGATATGCATTGTAAATGATAAAATTTCTGGGGGCAGAAATTTTAACATGCTGTTATGAGACCAGGCTCAGTATATAGACAGGTAAGCTAAGTTGGGGCTTGTACAAATTGTTGACAAAGAGGGGTGTCCACAGAACATTCATGTGTTAGAGGTAAGGGGAGGTGAAAATGGTGAAATGAGCCTGCAATCCAAGTTTCAGAATAAGTGTAAATGAAGATAGTCAACCAAAATTAAAATTGAAACATTAGCTGGGCATGGTTGACACACTCTGTGGTCCCAAATACTTGGGAGTCTAAGACAGGAGAATTTCAAACTGGAGGCTGGCCTGGGCAACTTAGTGAAACTCTGTCTCAAAAGATAATAAACAGAGTCAGGTGTGGGGGCTCATGCTTGTAAATCCAACATTTGGGAGACTGAGATAGGAGGATCCGGGTTCACAGACAGCCTCAGCTACTTAGTGAGGCCCTTTGCAACTCAGTGAGACCCTATTTCAAAATAAAGAATAAAAAATAGCGCTGAGGGTGTAGCTCGGAGGTAGAATACGCCTGAGTTCCATCCCCAGTACTGCGCGCGCGCACACACACACAAGATAATAAACAGAGCTGGTGATGTAGCTCAGTGGTGAAGTGCTTGCCTAGCATGCATGAGTTTGAGTCCTAGTACCACAAAAATAAATAAATAAATAAATAATAAATAAATAAATAAGTAAACAAACTAAAAATGAAAAAATTTAATCATGAATTTACTCCATATAAAAGTTTAAAAGTAGGCCTTTAATTAGAGTGTTTTAATTAGAGTGTACTCATAAGTGTGTAGCTTGATAATTTTTTTTTTTTTTTTACCATCCAGGGGATGGGACCCAGTGGCATTCTACCTCCAAGCTACACCGCAGCCCTATTTTTTATTCTTTATTTTGAAACAAGGTCTCACTGAGTTGCAGAGGGCCTCACTATGTAGCTGAGCCTTCTGTCTCAGCCTTCCAAGTACTGGGATTACAAGTATGTGCCACTACACCCAGCTTTGATAAATTTTCATAAGGTGAACACACTTGTGTTTACCACTGGCTCAGATTAAGAAATGGAATAATTGCTCAACTCCGTTTCTAAATGAAAATGTATAAGACAACAGTGCTTATTTTGTTCACCAGGTAGCATCAAATCTTATGTTTTTATAATTCAGTGCTTTCAGTTTATATTTTTGCAACTGCTTGAACTATTCTGTAGCTTTCTGTTAATTACTTTACCTTTCTAATTCATTGTCTGTGAAATAAAGTCTAAGTTCTTAGGTATGACATTTAAATCTTTCCTTCCTTTTATCAGTCAGGATTACAGTAATTTGTAATTTGACAAGATGACTTGTGGTAGGTAGGTGATTCTTTTTTTTTTTTTTTTTTCGGGTCTGGGGATGAAACACAGGGGCATTCGACCTCCAAGCTACACCCTCTGCCTATTTTTTACTCTTTATTTTGAAATAGGGTCTCATTAAGTTGTAGAGGGCCTCACTAAGTAGCTGAGGCTGTCCATGAACTGCGATCCTCCTGTCTCAGCCTCCGAAATGCTGGGATTACAAGCGTGCGCCACCCCATCTGGTGGCAGGTGATTCCTGACATTGATCTGTTATGTAAGCATGTTAAATGTTATTTGCTTTGCCTTTTCTTCATTTGCCTTATGGTCCTATCATAAATTCATTCTCAGAGTTATGGAGAAAGAAACAAAAAGATCAGGCCAGCAAGATCAGCATCCTTTTTAAGGATGATCCTCAAAGAACCACCCAACAACTTCCACTTAAATCTTATTTTCTGAGACTGATTCACTTATTTATCCATCTCTTGGGATGTATAATGTTTTGTTAGGCATTTAGCTATCTCCAACAAAATCAGGCTTCTGAATCAAGGAAAAAGGAAAAAACACATATTGGATAGCTAGCTAACAGTCTTGTTACAAGTATCCATCTATACTTTTAATTCTTTCCTTTACAGAATAAATTTTCTTGTATTTATATAGGAAAAGTTTGACAGAGTACTTGAAGATACAGCGTATCTTTCTACCTTTTTAGTCTTTAGCACATTCACATTCCTGAGATGTCTCTTTTCTTCCATTCATCTAAATTCAATCCATTTTTCAAGATCAGTTTTACTTTGTTTAATAAAGCTTTGTTTATTCCAGCTTGAAATGTTACTTTCCTCCTCCAGATACCAGTAAGCAATAGGCAGAGCAGTTCATTTGTAGAGTAATCATGTTTGCGCATGAGATTTCTTTTTCTGTCTATAACTGATTCAGTGTTTATTTTATTAGTGTTACATATTTTTACTGTGATTTTTGTAGTGTTTGTTTTTTTCTTTTGGTGGTACTGGGGATGGAACCCAGAGGCTTTTTACCTCCGGGCTATACTCCCAGACCTTGTTTTTATATATATATATTTTATTTGTAAACAGGGTCTCACTAAGTTGCTGAAAGCCTCACTAAGTAGCTGAGGCTGGCTTCGAACCTATACGATCCTCCTGTCTCAGCCTCCCAAGTGCAGGGATTACAAGCGTGCGCCACCACGCCCGGCTGTTTTTTTCTTTTGTGGTACTGGAGATTTTACTCAGGGGTGTTCTACTGCTGAGCTATAGCCCAAGCCCTATTTTATTTTTTTATATTGAAACAAGGTCTAAGTTATTGAGGGCCTCCATAAATTGTTGAGCCTGCCTTTTAACCTATGATCCTACCTAGCCTCCAAACTATTGGGATTACAGGCATGTGTCACCACAACTGGCTTATATTATGATTTCTTAGGTTTTTAGCTGGAAACTTATGATTGTCCACTGGAAGTTTATAATCTTATTTCTTACACTGTGCTTTGCATGTACTAGTACACAATATTTAGTTAATTAATGGCTTTGACAAAGTCTCTACTGTCAAGTCTTCTTTGTATACAGGGGTATCTTCTAAATATCACTTTGACTTGTAACTTCATTGTTTTCTCTAATAGGCCGATGTTCTGAAAAAGACTGCATGGGAATGGCTTGCCTTACAATGACAGAAATGGAAGCAACATCCACATCTCCTATTCATCAGAATGGTGATATTCCTGGAAATGCTAATTCTGTGAAGCAAATAGATTCAGTCCTTCAGGTGTATCTTTACCATTCCCTTGGGAAAGCTGAGGGAGATTATCTGAAGTTTCCAGCTGGAGAGTATATTGCAGAAGAAATTTGTGTGGCTGCTTCTAAAGCTTGTGGTAAGTATTAAAAGTTATACTGTTTCTTTTTACTGATAGATTATTGCTTTAATTTCAGTATTGTAATATAGCAGTTATGTGTAATATACTATCATAGCTGTCAGATGTGTTTTCACATGCATAAAATTGAGGACAGTACTAGAGGAGAATTTAAGGTGATTCTGCCTTGGGCTACATAGCAAAATACATCAAAGTCTATAAATGTTTGCTGAGCACTCTATAAAGCCATAAAAGGTGACTGAAGAATCCTATCATGGAATATCACTTAAGTTCATCTTAAAGCTACATCTTGAGTGGAACATGACAATAGATAGTTAGAATATGTATGCAATCTTAGATTAAAGATGGCAGAATAGAGGGAAACTGTGTTTCAGGCATTTTGAGACTTGAAATTCAACCACTGAGAAGACTGCTGGTTGACAAGGAAAGGAAAGCAACCAAACTCAATAAAACAATGACAATCAAAATGTGGGCGGAATCAGAGGCAGAATAGAGAGCAGAGGGCTGTAAAGAGCTCCATGCATGTCACTCGGTGAATGGAGAGCAGCAGCAGTGGCACCACTTTGCTGAGCCTGCACAGGGCCAGCAGCTGTTGAGACCTGTAGCTCAAAAAGATATCCAGCAAAGAAGTAACAGAATTTTGTGAAGCCAGCAATTACAGACCATCATCAAAAGCAGTTGACTTTTCTCTCCGTGCTTGACAAAGACCCGACCACCAAGGTGGCCCAGCTAGATTTTGTTGCTGCAACTGAACTCATCTCTGCTTGTAGACCATGAGTGGTGCTCATCAAGCCTGAGAGTTAACAAACTGTCCCAGCACCTGTCCCAGAGACCACTCTGTGTGGCCATAGGCACTTGTAGTGAACAGACTTGCCAAGTCTGTGACTTTGCAAAACATCCCTGGAGAGGTAAGGGTGAGGGCTGCAGTTGGACATAACAGAAATGTGAATTGGAAGACAGCCCCTAGGGATATTTAGGAGGGAAAGCACTAGAGTCACAGTTTGCTGAGCCCTTATAGAATTTCTAGCGATTACCACAGGACACCCAGCCTTAGTGTCTTTGGAGTGAAATAACTCAGCCTAACAAGTTATGGCCTTGGAAAGCTATAAACTCACTTTTGGTTGTGTTTGGGTGCTATAAGCACCAGTGCCAGAGGCAACAAGGGCTCTATGATCACAGTTATCCAAGCCCCAGGCTTAGAACTGTACAAGAGCTTGAGGCCTGAAAGCAGGGAGGCCAGGGGCCAGCAGGGGTTTACATGATCACAGCTACAGGCTGGGAACTCAACAATGTTGCTTCCAATAGATTTTGTGTCTGTTGTACATGTATGTCAGTGACTGGTAGTACTCATATTATTGTAACCAGCAGATCAGTGGTAGTATCCCAGGGGCTATCAAAGCTCAGTGAACTGGGCCACAAGCTCAGAACATAGTAGTTGCTGATCCTGCTGAGCTTAAACCCACTGGCCACAGAGGCTGGAGGGCAGCTCTCTGCAGTTTCATGGGCTCCCAATCAGCAGAGCAGTATAGTGACTGTGGGGTATTAAATTGTAATCAGCAAGCCGGGCGTGGTGGCGCACGCTTGTAATCTCTGCGCTTGAGAGGCTGAGACAGGAGGATCGTACATGTTCGAAGCCAGCCTCATCTACCTAGTGAGGCTCTCAGCAACTAGTGAGACTCTGTTTCTAAATAAAATATAAAATAAGTCTGGGAGTATAGCCTGGAGGTAGAAAGCCCCTGGGTTCCGCCCCAGTACCACCCAAAAAAAAAAAAAAAAAAAATTGTAATCAGCAGGCTACAGTCTTTGAACGGAACATCATAGGGTCTGGCCTTACAGAGTTTGGGCCTGGTGAGCACTTTGCCTGTGCTAGAATTAAATCTAGTTAAAGAGGCTCTGAGGGACAAACTCAAGAGATTTATTATATGAGACAGATTTGTAGAGGCAAGTATATACCCCCAGCATAGACCTTATTATAAAGGGATAACAAATAGACAAAAACACAAAGAGGCAGAGGATGCCAAGACAATAGGAAATAATAAACTCCCACAATTCAACAACAAGGGAGATAACCAGTATTGATCTGCATAAAGTTCAAGAAGGGAAATTCTGAATTTTATTCTTCAATATGATGAAAGGCTTCAAAGAAAGTGTACATGAAAGAGTGTAGCAATAGAGAAATTAAGGTCCTAAGTAAGAACCAAAAAGAGGTTTTGAGTGAAATGAAGGAGTCAATAAATGACTTAAAGACCACAATAGTAACCACTTCTGGCAGGCTAGACAACATGGAAAATAGAGTATCACTCTTGGAAGATTGTTCTTCAAAACTGAAAACATAGTTAACAGTATAGAGAAGACAGTACAACAACAGGTCTTGAATAGCCAAGAAATATGGGGCAATATGAAACATCATAACTTATGGATAAATGGCATTGAAGAAGGTCTAGAAGCAAAAACAAAGAGGTATCAGAACCCTCTTCAGGTAACTAGTTGTAGAGAATTTCCCAGACATAGAAAAAGACTTGGGACATCCACTCACAGGAGACATTCAGAACAACATCAGGACAAGATCAAAGAAGGACTTTCCCACACCATGTAATAAGTAAAATGACAAAAAGATGTTAAAATAGAACAAAAAATGGGTGACATTCAGTAGCAAACAGTAAGAATTACTCCAGACTTTTTTTTAACAATACTGGGGTTGGATTCAGGGGTGTTCTACCTCTGAGCTCACCCCCAATCCTATTTTTTATTTTGAAATAGGGTCTCACTAAGTTGCAGAGGACCTCACTAAGTAGCTGAAGGTAGCTGTGAACCTGTGACCCTCCTGTCTTAGCCTCCTAAGTACTGAGATTACAAACATGCCACCACTTCTGGAACACTCCCAACTTCTCAAACCAAGTCATGAAAGCCAGCAGAGGCTAGTTTGATGTACTCCAGTCCGTGGAAGAAAACAACTTTCAACCAAGACTGCTATATCCAGCAAAGATAACTTCAAAATTGATGGAGAGGCCAAGCATGGTGGTACATTCTTGTAATCCCAGTACTTGGGAGGTTGAGACAGGAGGATTGCAGGTTCATTCCCAGCCTCAACTACTTAGGCCCTTCTCAACTTAGTGAAACCCTGTTTCAAAATAAAGAGTAAAATAGGGCTGAGGGTGTAGCTCAGAGGTAGAATGCCCTGAGTTGAATCCCCAGCATTGCAAAAAAGAAATAAAATTGATAGAGAAATAAAAATGTTCCAAGGCAAGCAGAAACTAAAACAATTCATGAGTACAAAGCCAGCTTAGAAAAAATAATTAAAGAAATAAAACACAAGAAAAAAGAAGCAAATACCAGAACCAGATGAAGGATGAATTCCACAAGATGAACATCTAAGCAAAAGAGAAATAACACTACATCAAACAGAACATAGAACTAAAAATGACAGAAAACAAAAATCATATCTCAATAACACTGATCAAAGATATTAACTCCCTCAGTTAAAAGACATAAACTTGCAATGTGAATTTAAGAACATAATTCAACTATATGATGCTTGCAAGAAACTTACCTTATAGCCAAAGACTTCCATAGGCTAAAGGCTAAAGGATGAAAAAAGATAAATTATGCAAGTGGAAACAAAAAACAAGCAGAATAGCAATGCTTATATCTAAACAAATAGACTTTAAAACACATCAGAAGAGATAAGCAGGCAATTTTTTTTTGTAGTACTAGGGACTAGGGGCATTCTACTTCTGAGCTATACCCCCAGGCTTATTTTTATCATTTATTTATTTATTTATTTATTTAGTGGAGTGACATAGATATTGGTAACTCTAGTAAGTCAAAAGAAATGAAGGAGGATGAGAACAGAAAGGAGATAAGCCTCCTAAGAAACTGATTATTTGGTCTGCAGTCAATGTAAAGAAATGTCCTTTGGAAGCCAGACATGGTAGTGCACACTTGCAGTCCCAGCATTTGGAAGGCTGAGACAGGAGGATCTGGGTTCATGGCCAGCCTCAGCTACTTAGTGAGGCCTCTGTAACCCATTGAGACCCTGTTTCAAAAATAAAGAATTAAAAAAAATAGGGCTGGGGATATACCTCGGAGGTAAACTGCCCCTGAGTTCAATTTCCAGTACCACAAAATAAAATAAAATAAAATTAAATAAATAAAATAAAAAGAAAAGAAAAGAAAAGAAAAAGATATGTCCTTTGGAACTACAAAAAAGATTAAATTGAGCCAGACATGGTGGTACAGGCTTGTAATCCCAGTACTTGGGAAGCTGGAATGGAAGGATCATGGTTCGCAGCCAGCCTCAGATACTTAGTGAGGCCCTCTGCAACATAGTGAGACCCTGTTTCAAAGTAAAGGATAAAAAATAGGACTGAGGTGTAGCTCGGAGATAGAATGCCCAGGATTTCTATCCCCAGTATTGCAAAAAACAGACAAAAAGATTAAGTTGATTATGCTTGTTGTTGAAGAAGCCAGTCCAGTTGTACAGCATAATGCCACCACTTGGAGGTCCATACAGAACACAGGAATCCCTGATTGAAGAGCATTCTTCCAGTTCCTGCTCCTCCCATGAAGGACACAGATATATCCAGCAGCAATGTATAGTAAATGTCTTTACTGCTTCTGGATGAGGATACTTACATGCTATAAGACCAGAGAAGAAGTCCCATAGAGAAATGGGGAATGTTACCCAACAAAAGAGCTAAAGTTGGGGAGAAATAGTTTCCTTTGTTTGTGAGATGAAAGTGGACTGTGCTGAAGTCAACTGGTGTATACCGGATTCTGGTTTGGACAGGGAGCACCCACTGGGCAGAACAGGATGCCTGACTGTACGCAGGTCAGTGAGGCAGGAGGGCCAGCACAACTTCAGGTGCCCACTCTTCTAGTGTTGGGTCAACTTGATGCTCTTGAGGTCAATACCATCCTGCACCATCTCCCAGAGAGGACTCATTTCTCAGAAGACCCTTCATATAGTGAATGCAATTCTCCATAGTGTAGTCTATTTCCTCCTCAGTAGTGAAGCTCCCAATGCCAATTATGATAGAAGAGTGAGCAAAATCCTCAGTGCCAATTGCTCTTAGGACATAAGAGGGCTCCAGAGATTCAGAGATGCAAGCACTCCTTGAGGATAAGGCAACATCCTTGAGGGCTACAGCAGACTCTCCCCTTCAACACAATGCAAATGAGAGGTTGACACAGTCAGGATAGTGATGTTCAGGGTCTCCATTTATCACGACATCCGGAAGGCTTTTCATTATATTTGTGTCATCCGTTTTGATAACTTTGAGATCCGCTTGTGGTTGTACTACATCTCTTGCTGTGCCACCTCACATGCAGCTCCCACCACCAAGGGTATAGGCACTGTCACAGACTACATACCCTGCTCCTGACTCCCTCCACTCTGCAGGGCCTCCACATGCCCTTGGGGCCTGCGGCAGATGTAGACAGCATGAAACCCTTCAGGACCATAGATTTTGTGACTACTGATGCTCATGAGATTGATTTTCATGTTGTTGACATCAAGTGGGATTTTTCCAGCAGCCTGGGTTGCATCAGTATGAAAATTAACCTTTTTGGAACTGCAGATCTGTCCTGTTTCTGCATTAGACTGCTTCATTCCAATCTCATTATTCTTAGTCATAACTGAAACCAGGCTGATATCTGGCTGGATGGCAGCCTCTAGGTCCCTTATGTTGATGATTTCACTCTTCTGCACTGGGAGGTATGTGACCTGAAAGCCCTCAGCTTCCAGTGAATGGCAGGAGTCCAAGACACATTTGTGTTCTGTCCGGGTGGTGATCAGCTGCTTTTTCTGTGACTGATAGAACCTGGCAACCCCCTAGATTGCTATGTTGTTAGATTCAGTAGCGTCACTAGTTAAAAAGATATCATGAGGATCAGCTCCAATCAGTGATGCTTCTTGCTGGCGAGCATGTTTCATGGCTGCCTCACTCTCCCAGCCATAAGCATGTGTCTGGGAATGTGCGTTCCCATAGTAGTTGATGAGGTAAGGTAGCATGGCATCAAGCACTCGAGGGTCCAGAGGAGTTGTAGCTTGCACATCCATATAGAGAGGGCGCAGCCCTCACTCCGCCTCCAGGACATTTGCAGTATTTAAGGGAAGCCAACTGTGGCACATGATCTATAACGTGCAGGCGCAGCTCCAAGGTGGGTGCCTCCAGTCTCAGGCGCGGAGCCCTGGGTCCCAGTGTAGACCCCCGCTTTCAGGTGGCTTGTAGCAGCATCTTTCTTTTATCCTTTATTTTGAAACGGGGTCTAACTAAATTGCAGTGGGCTTTATTGGTTGAGGCTAGCCGCAAACCTGTGATCTCTCTGTCTCAGCCTCCCAAGTACTGGGATTACAAGAGTGTGCCACCACATCGGTGAGTCACTTCTTATTAATAAAAGAAGAAATACAACAAGAGGATATAATGATAGTAAACATTTTTACCTCAAATGTAAGCATAAATGTTGTTTTGTAAAACAAATTCTTCAGGACATTAGGTCTCAAATAGACCCAAGTACAATAATAGGAGACTTAAACAGACCATTCATACTACTAGATTGGTCTTCTAGGCAAAAGATGAGTAAAGATTCTTCAGATCTAATGAACACTATAAACCAAATGGACCTAATATATAACATATATAACATAAAGAACATTTTAGCCAGCAATAGCTGAATACACATTCTTCTCAGCTGCTTACAGAACCCTCTCCAAAATGGACCACAAAGAAAGTACCAAAATTAAAATAATATAATTCATTGCATCTTCTCATATCACAACAGAATGAAAGTAGAAATCAACAATAGGAAGACCAAAAGAAAGTATATATACATGAATACCGAATGATACAGTCTTGAATGAGGACTGGATCAGAGAAGAAATAAAAGAATTCTAGAATTAAATAAAAATAGACAACATACCAAAATCTCTGGAACACTTTGACAGAAAGCTTAAGAAGAAAGTTTGTAGTATTGAGTGCCCACATAAGAAAAACAGAAAGTGAGAACAAGACAGAAGATACAGAAACAAATCTACACATTTATAGCCAATTGATTTTTGATAAATGTGCCAGACACATCTCAGTGACCTAGAAAACCAGGAACAGACTAATTCCAAAGACAGTAAAAGGCAAGTGATGGTTAAAATCAGAGCAGAAATCAATGAAATAGAGAACAAACAAAAAATATAAAGGATAAACAAAACAAAAAATTGGTTCTTTAAAAAGAGTAACAAGATTGACAGACTTTTAGCCAACCTAACCCCCCCAAAAAAAAAAATCAACTCAAATTATTAAAATCAGAAATGAGAAAATAGACATCACCACAGACAGTGGGGGAAATCCGGAGGATCATTAGAAACTATTTTGAAAATTTATCATCAATAAACAGGAAAATGTGGAAGAAATTAATAGATTTCCAGTTATATACAACTTAACTAAATAAAACCAGGAAGATAAAGAAAACCTTAACTGACCATTAGCAAGCAAAGAGAAAGAAACCAATGAAAAGCCTTCCATCAAAGAAAAGCTCAGGTCCAGATAGATTCCAAGTGAATTCTACAAATCCTTTACCAAAGAACTTAACCCAATACTTAACAAGTTTTTCCTGATAGAATTCTTCCAATCTTCTTTTATAAGGCTAGTATCACCTTAATACTAAAACCAAATAAAGATCACTCAAGTAAAGAAAATTACAGACCAATATCATTGATGAACATAGATGTAAACATTCTAAACAAAATACTAGCCATACACATTCAAAACCACATCAGCCGGGTGTGGTGGCACACGGCTTGTAATCCCAGCATTCAGGAGGCTGAGACCGGAGGATTGTGGTTCGCGGACAGCCTCAGCTACTTAGGCCCTCTGCAACTCATTGAGACCTGGTTTTTAAAAAAAAAAAAATTGGGCAGGGTGTGTATCTCGGAGGTCATATGCCCCTGGATTCCATTCCCAAACCTGCAAAACAAAAACACACCAAAAAAACCCCCACATCAAGTCTTGATTCAAATAGGAAAAGAAGAACTGAAATTATTTGTTTGCAGATGATATGATCCTATATAAGATCTGGAAACCAAACAAGACTGCTAGAGCTGATTAACAAATTAAGCAAAGTAGCAGGATACTAAATCAATAAAAAAAAAGTAGCTTTTCTGTATGCCAACCATGAATACATTGGGAAATCCAGGAAACAAGTCCACTTACAATAACCTAAAAAAAGATCTAGAAATAAAAATTAACCATGGAGGTAAAAGACTTCTGCAGTGAAAATTATAAAACACTAATTAAAGAAGAAATTGAAGGTCTTAGAAGATAGAAAGATCTCCCTTTCACCAAGCAACCAATATTATAAAAATGGACATTCTACCAACGTTATCTACAAAGTCAGTGAAATCCCTATCAAAATACCAATGTCAGTCTTCACAGACCTAGACAAATCAGTTATAAATATCATATGGAGAGACAAAAGATCCAGAATAGCCAAAACAATTCTCAGCAATAAGAACCATGCAGGAGGCATTACAATTCCTCACTTCAAATTATACTACAGAGCCATAGCAATAAAAATAGCATGGTATTGTCAAAAACCATACACATAGACTAATGGAACAGGACAGAAGATACAGAAACAAATCTATAAATTTATAGCCAATTGATTTTTGATAAAGGTGCCAGACACATATGTGTGAGAAAAGACAGCCTTTTCAATAAATTGTGTCAGGAAAACTGGTTTTCCAGTTGTAGAAAAATGGAATTAAATCTTTACCTCTCATCTTACATAGGAATCAATTCAAGATGGATCAGAGACCTGGAAGTGAGACCAGAGATTTTGATGTTTCTAGAGGAGGGCATAGGTCCAACAACTCCAACACATTTTCATAGCCACCACTCTGATAGAGGGCTAATATCCAAAATATATAAAGACCTCAAAAGCAAAACAAATAACCCAATCAAGAAATGGGCAACTGAATTGAATAGACACTTCACAAAAGAAGAGATACAAATGGCTAGTTGATACATTAAAAAGATGTTCAACATCATTAGCCATCAGGGAGATGCACATCAAAACTACACTGAGATTATGGTAAGAAGAGAGAACAGAAGCCGGGCATGGTGGTGCATACTTGAATTCCAGTACTTGGTAGGCTGAGACAAGAGGATCGCAGGTTTGCAGATAGCCTCAGCTACTCAGGCCCTCTGCAACTTACTAAGACCCTGTTTCAAAATAAAGAATGAAAAAGACAAGATACAAATGGCCAATAGATACATTAAAAAGGTGTTCAACATCATCAGCCATTAGGGAGATGCAAATCAAAACTACACTGAGATTCCATCGAACCCCATCATAGTGGCAAGCATAAAGAAGTCAAATAACAACAAATGCTGGCAAGGATGTGGGGAAAGATGAACTCTTTTATACTGTTGGTGGGAGTGCAAAGTAGTTCAGCCACTATGGAGATCAGTGTGGAGAGTCCTTAGAAAACTGGGAATAGATCCACCATATGATCCAGCTATACCACTCCTGAGTATCTTTCCAAAAAGCTTGAAATCAGAGAACTACAGTAACATGTGCATACTTATATTCATAGCAGCACAATTCATAATAGCCAAAATATGGAACCAACCTAGGTCTCCATCAATGGATGAATGGATTGAAAAATTATGGGAAATACATACAGTGAAATTTTACTCAGGTGTAAAGAAGAACAAAATCATGTCATTCGCAAGAAGATAGAAAGACTTGGAGAACATTATGTTAAGTGAGATCAGCCAAGCACAGAAAGACAAGGGACATATGTTTTCTCTAATATGCCCAAACTAGGGAGTATTAGGAATATCAGAGGGACTCCAGATAATGGAGGGGGAAACCTCAGCAAAGCTAAAAGGAAGGGTAGGAGAGGAAGAAGGCTAAGGTTCATTCATGGAGCTACATTCGAATATGTGTAAAAGTATGAATGTAGCATGGTCTACCTGGACATTCATTGTTGAGAGGGAAAGGGTGAAATGGGGGGCAGGAGAGAGGGCACCAAGCACAGTCTGAATGTATGCCATTTTCAATATGATCCAAATAAAAATAAAAAAATACTATCAAAAAAACTTGCTAAACAAGACCCTCAAAGTTCAGGAAATTGAAACAATAATAAATGGGATGATATTAAATTAAAAAGTTTCTTCTCATCAAAATAAATCATCAAGAGGAAAAGAATCTACAGAATAGAAGATCTTTGCCAGCTGTCCCTTAATAGATGACTAATATTTATAATGTACAAAGAACTTAAAAGACTTTACACTAAAAAAAAAAACAAACAATCAAGAAGTGGGCAATTGAATTAAATAGACACTTCACAAAAGAGATACAAATGGCCAATAAATACATGAAAAAAATGGTCATCATCATTAGTAATCAGGGAGATGCAAATCAAAACTTCACTGAAATTCTATTCTACCTCAACCAGAATGGTAATTATCCAGAAGTCAAAAAACAATAAATGTTGGCAAGGGTGTGGTGAAATATGAACTCTTCTATACCTCTGGTGGGATTGGAAATTAGTTCAACTACTGTAGAAATTTGTGTGGCGATTCCTCAGAAAACTGGGAATGAATCTATCATATGATCTGGCTATACCACTCCTGGGTATCTTTCCAAAGGGGGTGAAATGTAAGAACTACAGTAACATATGCATACTCATGTTCATAGCAGCACAATTCACAGTAGTCAAATGATGGCACCAACCTAGTCCATAAACAGATGAATGGATTACAAAATTATCAGATATTCACGCAATTGAATTCTCAGCAGTAAAAAAGAAGAAAATTATGTCATTTGCAAGAAAATGGAAGGACTTGGAGAACATTATGTTAAGTGAGATTAGCCAGTCATAGAAAGTATATTTTCTTTAATATGTACAAGATATGGAGTAATTGGAATACCAGAGAGACTTCAGATAGTAGAGGAGAAACATCAGTGGAGCCAGGGAGCTGGTCTAAGGGAAGAGTCAGGTTCACTGAAAGAATTACTACCACTGGGCTACTTGTTCATATGTGAAACTACCAATATCAATATCAGTAATCTGTATGGGAAAAGGGGGAGGAAGAGGGAACTGAGGTGGGGCACCAAAAACTCTACATGTATGTCACTGTCAACATGATTTGCATTATAATATGAGACTAGTGCACCAATAAGAGATTAAAAGTACCCTATGCACTCAGGAAATGAAAAGAATATGTATTTGATTTAAAATGTTGTTTAAAGCTGGGCGTGGTGGCGCATGCTTGTAATCCCAGCATTCGGGAGGCTGAGACCAGAGGATGGCGGTTTGCGGCCATCCTCAGCTACTTAGTGAGGTCCTCTGCAACTTAGTGAGACCCTGTTTCAAAATAAAGAATAATAATAAAAAATAGGGCAGGGGGTGTAGCTCGAAGGTCAAATGCCTCGGGTTCTATCCCCAGACCTGCAAAAAATAATTTTAAAAAATGTTGATTAAATATTTTACAGCTATGGTGGAGAAATAATTTTTCTCTAATTAGATTCTGAAGCTCTCTATCTCTCCCTCCTCATCTCTACGTTTTTCTTCTTCCTTTGGTATATCTTGAGATCTTTTTTATTCTTGAGACCTGATGATTGTATTTCTTTATAGCTTATCCACAACTATGGACCATAGAACCCTTTCTATAGACTGACACATTTAAGTGGACCACTGAGGTTACTAAGGAACCTATATCATGGTATCTAATTTAAATATTCTTTTAATAGAAAAAACAGTTGATGCTATTTTTGCTTTGGTTTGAAGAACAATAGTATGATTTTAATTCTAAAGTTAATTAAATATCTGAGATTTATAAGAAATGTTATGACATTATCCTGTCTTATTTAACAACGTAGATGAGATTAGCTGATTTGCAAGGTCAGAATAGCCATTTAATGTAAGTTGGAATTAATCATTTTCTTATATTCAGTTTTGAAATAGGATATGTAAAATATAGTAATGCTCCCTAATACTATTTGGATGATGAACCATTTAAATTTGTAAATAGTATGCATTCATTGAAATAAATAGACTTCTATTAAGTGCTATTCTTAAAGGAAATGATACCAAAGAGGGAGTTTTATAAATTGAAATGATTTATTTGTAAGTAGCAGTAGATATTTGTCCCCAATCTGTAGTGGTTATTTTTTTTTTTTTTGGTGGTACTGGGGTTCCTGGAAGCCCTTCTACCTCTGGGCTACACTCCCAGACCTATTTTTTATATTTTTATTTGGAAACAGGGTCTCTTAAGCCAGCGCGGCTGACTTCGAACCTGCGCGATCCTCCTGTCTCCGCCTCCCAAGCGCGAGGATTACAAGCGTGCGCCACCACGCCCGGCGCTGTAGTGGTTATTTTTTAAGATTAGTTGATAAATAAGGTGGAATAGTTTCTTACACATTGTGTGTGTATGGTACTGACCCAGGGGAATTCTACCTCTGAGTTATACCCCCAGCCCAATTTTTTTTTTTTTTTAAATTTTGAAACAAGATCTTGCTGAGTTGCTGAGGATTATGCTAAGTTTTTGAGGCTGGCTTTGAAATTTTCTGGCCTCTGATTCTGGAATTATAGACACATGCTATGCTAAATCTTTGTATACCATTTGCTCTTAATAAATTTACATCTCTAAGTCATATATTCTGCATGAGTGCTTCTTTTCTTTTTATCTTTTCTTTCTTTCTTCTTCTTTTTTTTTTTTTTTTGGTGGTACAGGAGGTAGAACCCAGGGGCTTTCCTACCGCTGGGCTATTACTTCCAGACCAATTTTTTATACTTTATTTGGAAACAGGGTCTCACTAAGTTGCTGAGAGACTCACTAAGTAGCTGAGGTTGGCTTTGAACCTTTGTGATCCTCCTGTCTCAGCCTCCCAAGCGCAGGGATTACAAGTGTGTGCCACCATACCCGGCTGAGTTCTTCTTTTAGATACTTATAAATTATATATAATGTTATTTTAAAGTAATTTTTAAGTTCAATGAGCCTAGGTACAGGTTTTCCAGAATATCTGCTTTCTTAAAACATTTTTAATTTTTTATAGAAAGTCTATCTGTATAAAGTACTGCATGTACCCATAATTTCTTTCTGTTGTAAATAAAGTTCTTGTATTTGAAAATGCCTCAATACAATAGTTTCAAGAAGCCACAAATTCTAAAAAAAAATTTCTAAAACTCTTATGGTAGGAGTTTCAAAGTAACTATTTCTGACTCAGACTAGATAAATTTCAGCCTGCTAAAAGTGTCTTAAGACACTGATTAGATGCTCAGCTAGCCTGTTGTATAGCTTTGATAATTTGGTACATATCAGATGCAGGAAGTAAGTAAGAAGGCATAGAGCACATGTTATTTAACCATTATCCTATCCCCTTTTATTTTTAACATTTTAAATTTGAAATGCCAATGAAGGGGTAAGATGTGGATTAAAACTTGCCATTCTTAGGTGGACGTGGTGACGCACACTTGTAATCCCAGCATATGGGAAGCTGAGACAGGAGGATTTGTGGCCAGCCTCAGCTACTTAGGCCCTTTGCAACTCAGTGAGACCCTGTTTCAAAATAAAGAACAAAAAACAGGGCTGGGAGTGCAGCTCAGAGGTAGAATGCTCCTGGGTTCCATCCAGGTATGATGCCCCTGGGTTTCATCCCCACTACCACCAAAAAAACAAACAAACAAAAAACACAAAAACTTGCCAGTCTTGTTCTTTCTTTTCAGTAATGTTACAGATGTAATTCCATTGAATAATGCATGGGATATTGGGAATGATGAAATGGTGAAAGAAAAAGGAAGGGAAAAATAATTAAAATAAAATGCAGTAATCCTGGATTATGTGTTTATATAGTTACCTTTATCATATATTTTTATTTCTTTACATATTTAAAAACATTTTTTATTAGTGCATTGTATTCGTATATCTTATTGGGATACAAGAAGGTGGAGACATACATGCACACTTCACCCAATTAGCCCTTACCCAGTCTCACCCCATTCACCTCCCTCCTTCTCATGTTTGACTTACTGATTGATAATTGATATGTTTGTTAAAGTCCAACATGTGCATTATAGAATTTCCCTCTTCTCCCCTCCCATCCCCTCAGTTATGTCGCCTTATTTGTGAATTACTTTCTAATGTATTTTCATTTTCATCTTAAGGACACCCTTTAGCATTTCTTGGAAGGGACATCTACTGGTAACAGCTTTTGTTTATCTGGGAATGTCTATATTATTTCTCCTTCACTTTTGAACAATTATTTTGCCAGATACAGCATTCAGGTCTGACAGTTTTTTTGAGCTATTTATTTATTCATTTACTTTGGTACCGGGGTTGAACCCAGGGGCATTCTATCTCCAAACTACACATCCAGCCTTATTTTATTTGTTGTTTTGAGACAGGGTTTCAGTAAGTTGGTAAGATTCTCACTAAGTTGCTGAAGTCGTCCTTGAACCTGTGATTCTCTTGTCTCTGCCTTTCATGTGCTAGGATTATCACCATGGTATACAGCACCATGCCAGGCTCTGAACAGCTTGATTTTAATGTCTTGGTGTGCATAACTCTGCCTTTATTCATCTTTTTGCAGTTTTACTTATTGGATATGTAGGTTTGTGATTTTCATAACATTTGAGGAGTTCTTGGCTATTATTTTTCAAGTATTCTTTTTTTTTTTTTATTTGGTGGTACTGGGGTTCCTGGAAGCCCTTCTACCTCTGGGCTACACTCCCAGACCTATTTTTATACTTTTTTATTTGGAAACAGGGTCTCTTAAGCCAGCGTGGCTGGCTTTGAACCTGCGCGATCCTCCTGTCTCCGCCTCCCAAGCGCGGGGATTACAAGCGTGCGCCACCACGCCCGGCTCAAGTATTCTTTTTTTCCTCTACTTTCATATTGTGTTTGGTAGGCTTGATGTTTCATAGACTTGTTTAGCTTTGTTCATTTTTCTTTCTTTCCTGTTCTTCAGACTGGATAATTTTAGTTGCTCTGTTTTCAAATTAGCTAATTAATTCTTATATCTGTTTTAATCTCCATTTTAGGCACTCTGGTTTTTAGAATCAGTTATTATATTTCTCTGCCACAGAATTATTCTTTCTATACTGTCTCTTGTCATTACTAATACTTGTTGATATATCCTTCTGCTGACTTCCTTTAGGTCTTTGGCCTTAGCTTCCTCAATTCCCTTTGAAATATTTAAGGCAGCTGATTTTATGTCTTTGTCTTCCTTCCTTCCTTCCTTCCTTCCTTCCTTCCTTCCTTCCTTCCTTCCTTCCTTCATTCATTCCTTCCATCTTTCTTTCTTCCTTTCCCTTTCCTCCCTCCCTGCTTGCTTGCTTTCCTTTCTTTCCCTCCCTCCCTTTCACTCTTTCCCTCTTTCTTTCTTTCTTGCTTTCTTTCTTTCTTTCTACTAGGAATGAAACCCAGGGGCTTTTTTTTTTTTTTTTTTTTTTACCTCTGGGCTACACTCCCAGACCTATTTTTATATTTTATTTGGGAACAGGGTCTCACTAAGTTGCCAAGGCTGGCTTCAAACCTGTGAGATCCTCCTGTCTCAGCCTCCCAAGTACTGAGATTATAAGTGTGGGCCACCAAGGCTGGCTGTCTTTTATTTTTTTTATTTATTTTATTTTTTATTTTTTGTGGTACTAGGGTTCTTGGGAAACCTTCTACCTCCGGGCTACACTCCCAGACACCATTTTTTATATTTTTATTTGGAAACAGGGTCTTTGAACCCTGTTTGATCCTGAGTGATCCTCCTGTCTCCACATCCCAAGGGAGGGGATTACAAGCTGAACCACCACTCCCGGCTGTCTTTGTCTTTTAAATCAAATGCTTGTTTTCCTCAGGGACAGTTTCATTTAATTTCTTTTGTGAATGTATATGCTTTCTTATTTGCCTGCCTTGTAACTTTTTATTGAACATTGAAATGTTGGAGATTTATTATAATGTACTAACTCTGGAAATCTTAATCTCTCATCTCAGTGTTTATTTTGCTGGTTGCTTTAGTTAGTAATTTGTTTAGTGGTTTTTCTATATATAAATATGTGTGTGTGTGTGTGTGTGTGTGTGTGTGTTACATACATATATACACATACATAAATATACGTGTGTGTGTGTGTTACATATATACACATACATAAATATACATGTGTGTGTGTGTGTGTATGTGTATGTGTGTATTTTACTGGAGATTGGACCCAGGAGCTTTCCTACCTTTGAGCTATAATTCTAGCTCTTTTTATTTTTTATTTTGAAACAGAATCTTGCTAAGTAGCTGGGATTTCAAACTTGGAATCCTTTTGTCTCAGCCTCCCAAACCCTAAGATTGCAGGCATGTGCCACTGTCTGGCTAGTCTATATTCTTTGTTGTGTGTAGTCTCTGAGATCTCTTATCTTGTGTGTGTGTGTGTGTGTGTTTGGTACTTGGGTTGGGACCCAGGGGTATTCTACTTCCAAGCTACACACAACCCTATTTTATTCTTTATTTTGAAACAGGGCCTCACTAAGTTGCTGAGGCTGGCCATGAACCTGTGATTTTCCTGTCTCCACCGCCAAGTACAGGGTTACAGGCATGTGCCACCATGCTCTTATAGATCATTTACCCCTTAACTCTAATCAGAGTTTGTTTGACAGAGATTTTCTTGAACTCCTAATGCCAAAATAAAAGGAGAGAGAGAGAGAAAAAAAAAATACTCTCCTCGTCTTTGCAAGATTAGCTTGTGTTGGGGCACTCCTTCAATGTTTAGCTAGTCCAGTTACAACTCTGCTTTAGCCTTTTTTTCCTGCTTGTGCTGAATCTAAAGCTCAAACTGAGGTAAAGCTTAGTCTTCTGCTCAAGGTCTTTTCACTGGCATAGATTTGACCTTTTTGTTTTCTCATGTATGTGAGTGTTGTGTGTGTGTGTGTGTGTGTGTGTGTGTGGTGCTGGAGAGTGAGCCCATGGCCATTCTTCCTCTGAGGTACACTCCCATTCTCATTTTTATTTTGAAATACGGTCTCACTAGGTTGCTGAGAGTCTCACTACTTTCTGAGGCTGTCCTCAAACCTGTGATCCTCTTGTTTCGGCCTCCCAAAGTACTGGGATTATAGGCATGTGCCACCACGTCTAGCTATGTGAATGCTTTTCAGTGTCCTAATTTCCCAAGGAAACTATCTTTCTGTATTTCCTTTTGGCTTTAAGCATGTGTGTTGTTTGCCTTAGCTTTAGACCTTTGCCCCAGCTGGCATTAGGCTGTTCATTAGGCTTTAGAGAATTTTCAATGAATGTCCTCTCTGTAGCTGCTTTTCCGTCCTGAGAAAGTTCTGCATGAAGTGGAACGTAATACATGGGCTCCTTGTACCAGTTCTTTAGTCAGTCTCTAGTCAGATCAAAAGAGAAAAACAGTTCACTGAGGCTGTTGGCTGTGATCCTCCCAAAGCCAGGAAACAATTTCATGCTGGGAACACCATTTGTTATCCTTAAGGCCTTACTAAACTGGAACGGGATGGGTAAGGAGCAGTAAAAATGCTGAAAACATTTCTTCCTATTGTTAAGTTGTTCTAGTGTTTTTTTTTCCCCAGTACGGGGAATGGAACTTGGAACTCAGGGGCATTGTACCTCTGAGCTACACCCCCAGACCTATTTTTTTTATTCTTTATTTTGAAAGAGGTTCTCACTGAGTTGCAAAGGGCCTCACTAAGTAGCTGAGGCTCTCTGCAAACCTTGATCCTCCTGTCTCAGCCTCCCAAATGCTGGGATTACAAGCGTGTGCCACCACGCCCTTCTTGTTCTAGTATTGTTTTAGTATATATTTACTACATATCTCGGGCTATTTCCAAGTTTTCATAAAATTTCACTCTGAGAGTTTTTACTCAGATTTTTGTCTTTTGAATTTTTTACTTATTTCTCTCAAAAGATAAGGCTTTAGAGCCACATACTCCATTTCTACTGATGTCATTCTTTTCTTCTGTAATCAGTTTCCTTTGGTTTTCTGAACATATTCATAATGACTGCTTTGAAGTCTTTGTTAAATGACATCACAGTCCACTTACAAAGCAGTATCTGCTGCTTTTTCCCCCTGCGTATGGATTGCACACTTCTGTTTTCTTGTCCGTTTCAATCTTTTAGTTTAAAACACAACATTAAAATATCTTACAGCACATCAGGATACCAGTTCCTTTTGTTGATTTTATTAAATTTTTTGACTGATTTAAAAACATTTCTATATTCACAGTGTATATTTTATATAATTTCAGTTCTCTGAAATTTTTTGAGATTTTCTCTGTGATCAACTCTTATTAAATATTTCACATGTATTTGAAAAATGTGTATTCTGCACTTACTAGGTAGGTGCATTAGTTTCAAAATATATTAGTCTCAAAACATAAGTTAGTTAATCATTTAAAATTTGTGTCATTTTAGTGTTTTGCATTTACTGGTTTCTGAGATTTTGAATTTGTTTCTCCTTTTGGTTCTATCAAATTTTACTTCATGCATATTTGAAGCCATGTTTTTTTTAAACAGTTTATTATTTATTTATTTATTTGGTGGTACTGGGGTTCCTGGAAGCCCTTCTACTTCCGGGCTGCACTCCCAGACATATTTTATATTTTTATTTAGAAACAGGGTCTCCTAAGCCAGCGCGCACAGCTAGCTTTGAACCTGCGCGATCCTCCTGTCTCTGCCTCCCAAGCACGGGGATTACAAGCGTGCGCCACCACGCCTGGCCCTATTTTTACATTTTTATTTGGAAACAGGGTCTCCTAAGCCAGCGCACGTGGCTGGCTTCGAACCTGCGTGATCCTCCTGTCTCTGCCTCCCAAGTGCGGGGATTACAAGCATACGCCACCACGCCCGGCGAAGCCATGTTTTTAGTTACATATAAATTTAATATATTTATGTTTTCCTGTTGAATTGAACCTTTTACTACCATGAAGTTGGGCCTTTTTATCGCATATAATATCCTTTCTTAAAGTGTAGTTTGATGTTAATGTTCATGTACCAGGTTTCTTTTGGTTTCTGTTTATAGGGTATATAGTTTTCCTTCTTTATACTTTTAATGTCCTTATGTTTAAAGTGTGTTTCTAATAACAGTTTTCGTATAGTCAAGACTGATAGGCTTTGTGTTTTAATTGGCTTGCTTATATTTTCATTTAATATAATTACTGATAAAACTATTTAGTTCTGTTATCTTGCTGTTTTATCTCTTTTTTGTTTCCTACTTTCCTACCTTGATCATATATTTTTTTTACTTTATCTTTTCTATTATATTTTTGTTATAGTTTTATTATTTCTTTCATTGATTATGAAAGATTATAGAACACATTTTTGATTTATTGTAGTCTTAAATTGGTATGTTACCATTTTTCTAAACAATTTAATAACTTTACAGCTGTTTAACTTCATATATTTTTCACTTTTTGTGCTATGATTATCTTTTACTTCTTTATACATTATAAACCAAATAAGGCCCTTATGCTATTGTTGCTTTAAATAGTCATTTAAAAAATTTATTCTTGTGTCTTCCATTCTTTCTTGCAGTTCCATGTTTTCATATATTATTATTTTCCTTCAGTTTCTAGGAATTCATTTTAGTATGCAGGTCTGCTGGTGACAAGTTTTTTCAGCTCTTGTTCTTATGAAAATTTATTTGTTTTCCTTTTTGAAAGATATTTTCACAGAATATAAAATTCTAGATTGGTTTTATTTTTCATTCAATGCTTTTAAGAGGCCATTTCATTATCTTTTGGCTTCTGCAGTTTTATTAGAAAGCTACCTATAAGACTTTTCAATTCTACCTTTGAAGATGGTGTGTTTCTATCCTCTGGCTATTTCCCACCCCTGTTGAGATTTTCCTTTTTATTATTCATCTTCAGCAATTTGAATGTGCTGTACCTACATGTTGTTTTCATCTTTCTTGGGGTTCTCTAAATTTGTTGAATTTGCAGGCTAGTATTTTTCTTTAGTTTTGGAAAAAATTTGGCTATTATTAATTACATTTAAATTTGGCATGTTTGTAATGTCTTACCTGCCTTTTTTTTTTTTTTTTTTTGGTGGTACTGGGGTTCCTGGAAGCCCTTCTGCCTTCGGGCTACACTCCCAGACCTATTTTTACATTTTCATTTTTGGAAACAGGGTCTCCTAAGCCAGCGTGCGCGGCTGGCTTCGAACCTGCGCAATCCTCCTGTCTCCGCCTCCCAAGCGCGGGGATTACAAGCGTGTGCCACCATGCCCGGTTTACCTGCCTTTTAAATACATAGATCAGTATTTTCCATTTTTGTGATTCTATTTTGAGATATACATATGTATGTATGTATGTATGTATGTATACATATTTGCATACATGTATACATATATGAATTTGTATGTATGTATGTGTGTGTATGTATATTTTAAACATGTCTTTTTAGCTGGGTATAGTGGCATACACTTGTAATCCCAGTACTTGGGAGTCTGTGACAGGAAGATCATATGTTTGAAACTAGCCTCAGCAACTTAGCGAGGTCCTTAGCAACTTAGTGAGACCCTGTTTTAAAACAAAAAAAGCCGAGCGTGGTGGCGCACACTTGTAATCCCTGCTCTTGGGAGGCGGAGACAGGAGGATCGCGTAGGTTCGAAGCCAGCTGCGCTGGCTAAGAGACCCTATTTCCAAAAATAAAATAGGTCTGGGAGTGTAGCCCGGAGATAGAGGGGCTTCCAGGAACCCCAGTACCACCAAAAATAATAATAATAATAATAATAAATTAAATAAAAAAATAAAAAGGTCTGGGGGTGTAGTTTATTTATTTATTCATTTATTTATTTATTGGTGGTACTGGCATTCCTGGAAGTCCTTTTACCTCCGGCATACACTCCCACAGGCTATACTCCCAGACCTATTTTTAAGTTTTTTATGTGGAAACAGGGTCTCTTAAGCCAGGGAGGCTGGCTCCGAACCTGCGCGATCCTCCTGTCTCCACCTCCCAAGCGCGGGGATTACAAGCGTGCGCCACCACGCCCGGCCTGGGGGTGTAGTTTAAAGCTACAACATTCCAAGGTTCAATCCCCATAACACGCGTTGCATGTGTACACCCACATCACACACACATACATCAAAAAACTTGTCTTTATGTTGCCTCATTCTCTTTTCTGCAGCCTATAATGTAGTACACTTTTAAATCCACCTGGTGGCCCATGGACATATAAGTTCAGCATCACCAGTTTATTATAAATACAGAATTTCAAGCCAGGTACAGTGGTGTGCACCTATACTAAGTACTTGAAAAACTGAGAAAGAAGAATCATATATTTGAGGCCAGCTCATGGTAACTTAGTGATACTCTGTTTCAAAATAAAAAATAAAAAGGGCTGGGAGTGTAGCTCAGTTGTAAAATGCTCCTCAGTTCAATCCCTCATAGCCCCCCCCCAAAGAAATTAGAATTTCAGGTTTCATCTTAGGCTTACTAAAAAAAATCTGTATTTAACACAGTCCTAAAGCTATTCTTATATATCTTAAAATTAGGAAAGTATTGGTCTAGCTCATTCAGTTAGTATAAATGTATTTTTTTACATACCTTATAAAATTCAGGACATTCTCCTGGGATCTTTGCAGTAGAACTCATTTTTTGTGCAATATGATTTGTTGAGCACTTTAATCCGACCACCACTTTTATTCTTCCAGCTGTCCTATGAGTTCAGTTTTTGTCCTGATTCTATAAATGATGAAACAGAGGTCTAGAGATGATCACATTTAACCAGTTAGTACATGACAGAGCTCAGATTTAACCCATCTGATAATAAAATTATGCAGAATAACTAAGTTTCCACTTTTCATGCTGGAACTATTTTGAGATGAAAAGATGTGTTGTTGATAATTATATTTAGGCCAGGCATGGTAATGTGTACTTTTTTTTTTTTTTTTTTTTTTGGTGGTACTGGGGTTTCTGGAAACCCTTCCACCTCCAGGCTACACTCCCAGACCTATTTTTATATTTTTTTAAATTTGGAAACAGGGTCTCTTAAGCCAGCACCACTGGCTTCGAACCTGTGCAATCCTCCTGTCTCTGCCTCCCAAGTGCAGGGATTAGAAGCGTGCGTCACCATGCCCGGTAGGTAATGTGTACTTGTAATGTATACTTGGGAGGCTGAGGCAGGAGGATTGCAAGTTTAAAACCATCTTGGGAAATTTAAGGAGACCTGTCTCAAAATTAATTAAAAACAGGCTGGGGATGTAGCTCAGAGGTAGAGTTCTCCTGGGTTTAGTACCTAGGGTAGTGCTGCCTTAATCATCATTGTCATTGTCGTCATCATCATCATCATCATCCTAGGACCCTAGGCCTAAACTAAAAGTATCTTGGTCCAGCTGGCTTATATGCTCATTCTTTCTGTAACCACTGTAAAGAAAGAAAGACCACCTTTCTTTTCTGTATAATTGTTTTAGCTTCAGAAGTATTTGCAGTCAGTCCATATTTTCACTTTGATACTATGTATATTTTATGACTTCTTCCTGTATTAACATAGAATATCTAATCCTTTGGCATTTTGGGTTATCTATTACCTTTTTAGAAGCCTTCATTGCACTTTACTCCACCATCCCTCTTATATTTTTAAACATTTTTTCTACACTTTTCTTGTGGTCCCTACTATCATTGCACTTAGCTTTTTCAATTATAATTTTCCAGGGCCGTCTTTGTCTCATCTGCTATCCTTAAAGTTAGGCATTCTTTTTCAATATTGTATTTCCAGTACTTGACTTATACCTATTATTAGTGGAATGTTAATATTAATGGAATGATGACTAGTCTAGCACATGTATGAATGTTTTATATGTGTATGAAAATAGTATGTACTATATGTGTGTCTTAGGTATTCTTTATACTTTTAGTTCAGTATCTTTCAACCTTTTGTTTATGTGCCTCCTAAAATACCTGAAAACATCATGTACCCTTGCATTAATTATGATGACATATTTTTTCATTGTAAATTTAATAGTACAAAGGGTATAATTACTAGTGGATTGTATAAAACTTTTTTCATTTATAAGTGAAAGTGTTTCATTGTTCTTTTAAAGGCATCCAATGGCATCTAAATATTTTAGTGATTTGATATCCTTCATATCAATTAAAAATAAACACACAAGTGCGCGCACGCGCGCGCGCGCACACACACACACACACACACACACACACACACACACACACACACACGGACTTCCCTTTAGTTAAAGCATACAAGAGCCGGGCGTGGTGGTGCACGCTTGTAATCCCCGCGCTTGGGAGGTGGAGACAGGAGGATCGTGCAGGTTCAAGCAGGTTCAAAGCCAGCTGTGCTGGTTTAAGAGAGCCTGTTTCCAAATAAAAATAGAAAAATGGGTCTGTGAGTGTAGCCCAGAGGTAGAAGGGTTTCCAGGAACCCCAGTACCATTAAAAAAAAAAAAAAAAACATACAAGAAAATTTGAATCAACCTTTTGGCATAGGATAATTAAAAATGGATTAATAAAATCTGCATGAGATGGATGTGATGGCACATGCTAGTACTTGGAAGACTGAGACAGGAGGATCACAGGTTGGGGGATAGCCTCAGCAACATAGTGAGACTCTGAGCAACCTAGTAGAATCCTGTTTGAAAAACAGAATAAAAAAGACTGGGGATGTAATTCAGAGGTAGAAGGCCCTGGGTTCAATCCTCAGTATCATATACATGCACAAAACTGCATGAAAGCATCCCAACAGTCATATTTTAAAACATAAGAGGAAAATATTTTGCTTAAAAATTTAGTTTGAAGTGCTATCATACCAAAAGATTTCAACCGTCTGCATTTTCTGCTCATTTGAAGAGTTGTTACTTCAGCCCCATTACAAATTATAGAAGTTAATATAAATGTTCTATTAACTATAATAATTTCTTTTTCTGCTTTTTTCTAGGTATTACACCTGTGTATCATAATATGTTTGCTTTAATGAGTGAAACAGACAGGGTCTGGTATCCACCCAACCACGTCTTCCATATAGATGAGTCAACCAGGCATAATGTACTCTACAGAATAAGGTACTTTATTCACATAAAGTGACTTACTTATTGTAAAGGACAAAGTGAGGAAATTATCATTTATATAATCTGATAGTTGTGATGTTTTGTTCTGGTGGAGTGCCACTATATCACTTTTCATTATAATGAAAATTAATAAAAAGGAGATGAGAATGATCTTTTCAGTAAAATTCTAAATGTTTGGGAATGTTGCCGTTTCCTTGGAAATGTGATGTTTTATGCAATAAAATTGATCTCACATCTCTTCTTCATAAATAACTTTTTAAAAAGTTGAAATGAAAGCCGTGTGTGGTGGTGGATGCTTGTAATCCCAGCATTTGGGAGGCTGAGACAGAAGGATCACGATTCGTGGAGAGTCTCAGCTACTTAGTGAGGCCCTGTACAACTTAGTGAGACCCTGTTTCAAAATAAAGAATAAAAAATAAGGCAGGGTCTGTAGCTTGGAGGGTGAATGCCCTTGGGTTCTATCCCCAGGCCTGTAAAAAAAAAGTGAAATTAAAGAAAGATATTTTTTATGTGTGGTATTGGGGATTGAACCCAGGGTCATTCTATCTCTGACCTACACACATAGCCATATATATATATATATATATACACACACACATATATATTTTTTAAAGTTTGAAA
Organism: Muscardinus avellanarius; assembly: GCF_963383645.1. Lineage (NCBI taxonomy): Eukaryota > Metazoa > Chordata > Mammalia > Rodentia > Gliridae > Muscardinus > Muscardinus avellanarius. The sequence goes on along the minus strand of NC_137799.1, from coordinate 68,003,104 downwards.
CAGGGTCTCACTAAGTTGCAGAGGCTGGTTGTACTTGGATTACAAGTGTGTGTCACCATGCCCTGCAGAAAGATAATATTTTTCCAGTCGGGCGTGGTGGCACACACTTGTAATTCCCACGCTTGGGAGGCTGAGACAGGAGGATCCCATGGGTTCGAAGCCAGCCTCAGCTACTTAGTGAGGCTTTCAGCAACTTAGTGAGACCCTGTTTCCAAAAAAAATTAAAAAGGTCTGGGAGTATAGCCCAGAGGTAGAAATCCTCTGGGTTCCACCCCAGTACCACCAAAAAGAAAAAAAAAAAGAATGAAAGATAATATTTTTCCAGTATTTATTTGCAGCCTTAATTGTAATTTACTTAATCATGTATGGCAATGTATAATACCTGTTTAGAGAAATCCAAAAGTATTTTTCAACTCAAAAAGAAGAAACAAATAATTTTGATCTGTAACAAAAATAGTTATAATTTTCCAAGCATTTGTATGTATTATTTAATTTTCATTACAACTTTATGAGATATTAAGAGTTCTAAGTTGAAGATAAAAATTCTGATGCTTTGAAATATTTCTTATATTTACTTATGATCTCACAGATAGGAAATGACAGTGAGGTTCATTCATCATATGAGTTTATGTCATAAATTTGCCTTTAACCACCTTATGTATAGCTCATTAAAGAAATAATGTGTGCATAGTATTTAGTATATCTATCATATGGTAGGATTTTAGTATTTCATTGCTTTTTCCTTTTTTCATAGTGTATAATATGTAGCTGGATGTGTTTCAGTTTTTGAACTTCTAAGATGTAATTTATATTAAATTGAACAGATCATCTTTTATATAATGATTGTAAAGACAAAATTAGTAAAGAGCTCAGTAAATGTCCAAATAAATAACAAACGTAAAAAATGGCATGTTATATATAAGCACCCAGCTTTAACATAATAAAATCCCACTAAAATTGTTATAAAAACTTAACTATTCATGAATAATGTTAATAAGAAAAAACATGAGATATTATGAGAAAATTATAAACTTATTAAAAAATATGAAGAATGAGAGTGTAATATAGCTGTCCCTCAGTATCCATGGCGTGTTGATTCCAGGTCCTCTGTCAGATACCAGTATCCACAGATGCTCAAGTTCCTTATATAAAATAGGTGTGGTATTTGCATATAACCTATACAAATCCTTTTGTATAACTTAAATTATCACTAGATTATTTATAATACATAGTACAATGTAAATGCTATGTAAATTGTTATATTTTATTACATAGGGATAGCAACAAAAGTATGTTCATATTCAGTTCAGATGTAATTTTTTTCTAAATACTTTCAGTCTATAATTAGTTGGATTCATAGATGCAGAACTCATGAATAGAGAGGGCTGTTAACTATACTGACTAGAAAGATGAAATATGACAGAGATAATGATTTTTCTAAAAATATAGGATTAACTAATTCAAGCCCTAACAAAGGCATTTTAGGGAAGTTGCCACATTATTAACTTAATCTCAATTAAGATAGTCATGAGAAGACTTATTCGGCAGTTGTGAAATGCTTTTGTCTTAGATATTGTCATGTTATGTGACACAATAGAATGTTGATTATTATTTACACTACATAATTAAATCCACTATCATATGGGACATGGTGTTGCATGCGTATAATCCCATTATTTGGGAGGCTGAGATAGGAGACTTGCAGGTTTGAGGCTAGTACTTAGGAGCTTAGCAAGATCTTGTTTCAAAAACAAAAAGATAAAAAGGGCTGTAGGTGTAGCTAAGAGGTAGTATGCCCCTGGACTTAATGACTCAATCACCAGTACTGCTGCCCCCTAAAAAATGATATCGTAATGTAAAGAGTAGTGATGGTGCCCATATAGCCTGAAAATTGTTCTTTATTATATATGGAAACATAATATATGATAAAATATTTTTACATGAATGAGAAGGGGAAGACTAGTCAATAAATGGTGGTAGTATGATTGATTACTTATTTGAATAAAATTTTAGCCTCTTAACAGTGCATATTAGAATAAATTTTAGATTGATTATAGAGTAAATTGATATATAAATAGAATTATTAAAAATAAAACCTTAAAAGCTGAAGTTGAATTTATTACCTGTTAATTTCATGGGGAAAAAATTACATTTCACAACAGTAGAAGAAATAATATTGGGTTGTTTGCTATTGTTGAGTATATTAAAAATTTAAACTTCTGAAGGTTAAAATGAATTCTAAAAAGACAAATTTTTAGAGATGGTTTTAACAAATTAAACAAAAGGTTAGTATTTTACAAATTTGAAATGAAAATACTATATCAATTAATTACTTAAAAGTACATGAAAAGATTTTTTCACAAATGGACAATGACCTTTTGAAAAAAATGCCCAGTCTTACTAGTTATGAGAACAATGAATATTTGTAACCATGTGAAACACCAGTCTCTCATGATAGTTTGTTAGTATCAAAGCATATAACCTCCATGAAAAATCATTTAACAGTATTTGTAATTCTTATGTCACATGCTGCTCTGAATAGTTTTCTGTTGATTTTTAGATTATAGTTGTCTCTTACTCATGAAATAGACCCACCCTTTGTGGGGACACAGTATTATTGCATGGTAAAAAGAATATGGACCCATTCATGATTATAAAACAAAAGGAAGAGGGAACATCAATAAAGTAGGGTTTAAGAGGGATATTCATAACATGATAAAGGCTCTCTACCAAAACATGTAGCAAATAGTATTTTTTATGGTAGAATGTTAGCAGCATTCTCCGCTGCTAACAAAACAAAGATGCCCACTGTCACTACATGTATTCAGGATTTTAGTAATGTTCTTAACCAATACAGTAAAGATAAGAAAAATAACAGGTCTAGTGATTGAGAACAAAGAAGCAAAAAAATCATTGTTTATAAATGGTGTAATTGTTAACATAGAAAATATGGGGAGAGCTACAGGCATTAGTTACAAGCTTTATATTAGTTACAGTCTTTATGGTCAATATTTAAAAAAAATCACTGATCTCTACATACCACAAACAAACAGAAAAGAGTTTATTTAAAAAAGCAATTACTAGCAAATAGGTACTTAGGATTAAATCTATCAAAAATTATATACAAGTTTTTGCAGGGTTTAAGACTGTAAATTTGTTTTACTTAAACTTGCTAGCGTGTATATTATATCATATTATTGACAAGGTTTCAGTATCTTATGAAGAATTTTTTTCTAAATATACTGTATTTTATGCAATCAGAAATATATCTTTTTATTTTGAAATGCATGTAGAGCACGGGACAGCAATTTTTACATTGAAAAGTGACAATAAGTATTTTAGACGCTATAGGTCATATTGTTTTTCTTGTTGACCATCTAACTATGTTGTGTTAAACAAGCCATAGACAGTAAATAAATGAGTGGGCATACCTGTATCCCAAGAAGACTATTTATTAAAACTGGCTAGTAGGTCATATTCAGCTTGTGAGCCAGTTTGCTAATCTCTGCTCAATTAAAGAGTATTTCTTGAGCTGCGCATGATGGCCAACACTTGTAATCTCAGTACTTGGAAGGCAGAGACAGGAGAATCATAGGTTTGCAGCCAGCCTCATCTACTTAGGTCACCTGCAATTTAGATCCTGTTTCAAAATAAAGAATAAAAAATAAGGCTGGGGGTATAGCTCAGAGGCAGAATGCCCCTAGGCTCAATCCCCAATACAACAAAAACAAAACAAAAAAAATGTTTCTTTTATCAAATATGAGTAAAAATGAGTTTTTCTTAAACTCAGGGGTCATTTAACCACAGCTACCTATAGTCAAAAGTCTTACTATAAGTCACTATAGCCGTCACCTGGGAAATACCACAAAAGAGAGAATGTGGAGGGGGCATGTGAATAGCCTCCTTACTTCACTTTGTTTGTAGGAGGTACAGTCCAAGAAGACTAAGAGAAACTTGATTGACATGGATTATGATCATCCACTCTTCCCTCACCAATTCAATTATGTGGACAAGAAGGAAAATTTTTTTAAATATTTATACTTTTTTCTTTCTCTTTTTAATTATTTTCTTTCCTCCTCCACCCTCCTTTGCAACCTTTTTTTTTTTTTTTTTTTTTTTTTTTGGTGGTACTGGGGGTGGAACCCAGAGGATTTCTACCTCGGGGCTATACTCCCAGACCTATTTTCTATTTTATTTGGAAACAGGGTCTCACTAAGTTGCTGAGAGCCTCACCAAGTAGCTGAGGCTGGCTTCGAACCTGTGCGATCCTCCTGTCTCAGCCTCCCAAGCGCAGGGATTACAAGTGTGTGCCACCACGCCTGGCTCTTTGCACCCTTTTTATACTTTTTTCTACCTTATTTTTAGATTTTTTTTTTTAGTACTAGAGATAGAACTTAGGGATACTCTACCATGGAGCTTGTATCTCCAACCCTTTTTTACGTTTTATTTTGAGATAGCGGCTAGGTTGTTTGCAGAAGCTGGCCTTGAACTTGTGATTCTTAATCTATGAGTAGCTTGTATTATAGATGTGTACTACTCTCCTGGCTTAATTAGACTTTCTAAAATTCATTTTATTTACCATTTTTTTGTTGTTTATATCTTATTTATGTATTTGTTGATTTTGTGGATCTTGGCATTGAGTCTGAGTCTTCATGCACATTGGGGGCAGGGAGGAGGGCTTTGCCATTGAGTTATACTCCCAGCCCAGTTGAGAGGAACTGAACCTAGCTCTAGCTGCTACCCCCTTAAATATTTATAGTGGATACTTTAATTTAATGGGAAGACAAAAGCTCCCAGCCAATAAAAAATCCTCAAACGGGCACAGCTGGAGATCTAATATGCCACTATCCTGAAGTCACCCCACAGTAACAGCTAAGAGAAATAACACAACTCTGAAGACACCACACCTAATAGGATCCTCAGCATTGGTCACTTCAATACCCTATGCGATCACGTATCTCTGAAAAGATTGAATGTGAATTACTACAGAGGGGAAGCTATGGTCTTAGTCCCCGCATCTCCACGTGAAACATGTGAAACATCAGGAGCTTCACCCCTGTCTAAACAAAGGACAAAAGCTTCAGGTGCTTTATCACAGTTGGAATAGCCAGTATCAGAATTGCTTTCAAGTAACAGAGCCAATATCACCAGTGTCCATAGACTCTCCCACAACCTGATAGGGGCTTCCACTTCTATTACAAAGTGTCCACACCACATACTCTGCTATTTACACTACACCTGCTTGAATTACCAGAGGGAGCCTATTATTTCAGACATACAGGCTCTGGTATGGTATGCATTGTGTCCGAATTCACTAATGACAGCAGGAGTAGCCATGGAGAGATTACACTATAAAGTCCATTTGGAATTAAACTCAACACCACACAACAGATCAATACACAAAGACTCATCAAGAGAAGACTCATCAAGGGATGACTGTAGATTAAGAAGGCCTTCCTAAAACAGGAGGATCATAGGTTCCAGGACAGTCTCAGCTGTGTAGTGAGACTCCCAGCAAGCTATCGAGACTGTGTCAAAAACAAAAAGGTTTGAGGGTATAGCCTGGAGGTAAATGCCTAGGATTCAATCCCCAGTACCCTCTCCTCCCTCCCCAAAAAGGCCTTTACATAAAAATGGAATAGATAGACATCTCAATAGATATACAGATCTCAACACAGGAACACAAGAAATATGAAAAAGCAAGGCAGTATTACACTACCCTTCATGATTTATTCTACCTCTGATCTATACCTCCAGCCATATTTTTTGAAACGGTCTCATTAAGTTGCTCAAGGTTCACTCAGTAGCTGAGACTGGCTCAAACTTGCACTTATCCTATTTCAGCCTCCTAAGTGCTGAGATTATAGGCATGTGCCACCACACCTGGCTGAAAACTGAATTCTAAGAGAATACAGATAAATAATTGAATAAATTAAAAACTACAATGATGGATGTGTATGAGAGGTTCAGAAAAGATATAGAGGTTTGAAAAAGAACCAAAAAGAATCTTGGAAATGAAAAAGTCAATAAGTCAAATTATAAAAAAAAGAAAAAAAAACTCGATTGAAAGCTTCATTAACAGACTAGACCAATCAGAAGAAGGAATACTAGGACTTGAACACATGTCTAACAAAATTTTATATTCAAATGAAAATAAAGAACAGAACACAAAAGATCTCTCACGTGCCATTACAAGTCTGCATAATCTACATAAAATGAGAGAAGAGCTATAGGTTGAAGGCATAGAAAACCTATTCAATGACATAATGTTGGAAAATTCCCCAATCCTCAAAGAGACATGGAAACCTCAAATATGAATGGCTAGAAAAGAACCTTTTCATGACAGTTAAGTTGCCAGAAGTATAGGAAAAAGAAAGAATATTAAAATCTGCAACATCTATAGAATATTCTCTTAGCTGCAGAATACATATTTTTCATCAAAGCATCAAAGGATAAATAAATGAAATAGAAGACTAAAAGAATAATACAAAGATCAATGAAACAGAGTTGTCATTTGAAAAGATAAAATCGACAAACTTTTAGCTAAACTACAAAAAGGAAAGAAGAACCAAGTAAATATGATGAAAGGGGAGATACTTCAACAGACACCACTGACATTTAATGAATCACTAGGTGATATTTTAGAAAGCTACATGCCAATAAATTAGAAAATCTAGAAGAAAGGAAGAAAGAAGGAAGAAAGAACTATAGACTAAGAACTATAGACTAATATTACTGATGAACATAGATGCAAGAATTCCCAATAAGTAAAATATTTGCAAGTTGAACTCTCAACAGCACATTAAACAAAAAATCATATGTCATGATCAAGTTGGCTTCATTCCAGGGATGCAAGGATTGTTCAACATATGCAAATTACAACATATGCAAATAAATAAACATAGCTCATAAAGAGAATCCATAATAAAAGTCACATGAGTAACTCAATGGATACAGAAAAAGCCTTTGATAAGATTAAACATCCCTTCATTATGATAGTCCTGAATAAATTAGGTATAAAGGATCATACCTCAACATAATAAGAGCTATGTATGACAAACCTATGGCTATCAAGCTGGGTGTGGTGGCACACGCTTGTAATCCCAGCATGTGGGAGGCTGAGACCGGAGGATTGAGGTTCGTGGACAACCTCAGCTACTTAGTGAGGCCCTCTGCAACTCAGTGAGACCTGGTTTCAAAATAAAGAATAAAAAATAGGGCAGGGGGGTGTAGCTCGGAGGTTGAATGCCCCTGGGTTCCATCCCCAGACCCACAAAAACAAAACAAAAAACCTATGGCTATCATACTGAATGGGGAAAAACTGAATATTTTCTCTAAAATTACAAACAAGAAAGGGTGTCTCCTATCTTATTCTATACACTACTAGACATTTTACTAAAAATAATTAAGAGAAAAAAATAAAGGGATACCGAAAGAAAAGGTGGAAGTCAAATTATTTTTTTGCTAATATGATTATGCATATAGAAAATCCTAAAGACTCCACCAAAATACTTCTAGAACTGAGGTGTTCAGTAAAGTAGCAGGATACAAAACCAGTATACAAAAATCAGTAGCTTTTCTATACATCAATAATGAACTCTGAGAAAGAAATCAGGAAAGTTATCACATTCACAATTACCATATGAAAACAAAAACAGGAATAAAACAAAGGATTAGGATTAAGGATGTGAAAGACCCCCTACAATGAAAATTAAAAAAAAAACATTGAACAGAGAAATTGAAGAAGGTGGAAAGACCTCCATGTTCATGGGCTGGGAGAATTAATATTGTTAAAAATTTGAAGGCATGGTGGTCCATGTTTGTAATCCCAGTGCTTAGGAGGCTGAGACAGGAGAATCACAGATTTAGCAAGTTACTAAGACTGTTTCAAAACAAAAAATAAAAAGGCCTGGGGATGTAGCTTAGAGCTGGAGTACCCTGGGTTTATTCCCTTTACTAACAGAAGTGACCTAGAAATTCAATTCTCAATCAGTATACCAATTATATTCTTCACAGGGCTATAAAAATCAATCTTAAAATTCATATGGAAGCACAGCAGACCTCAAATAGCCAAAACAATCCTGAGCATAAAGAGCAATGCTGGAAATATAACAATACTGGATTTCAAACATTCTGCAGAGCCATAGTAATAAAAAGAGCATGGTACTGACATAATAATAGAAACGTAGACCAATAGAATAGAGAACCCGGAAACCAGACAGTTTATTCTCAGCAAAGGTTCTAAAAACATACATTGGAAAAGGAAGGTCTCTTCAACAAAGTATACTGGGAAAACTGGCTATCCTTATGTAGAAAATGATTGCTTCTGCATTCTACATTTTATATTGCACTAAAATAGGCAATATATTGATTTTACACTTGTATTTCTTGTATTTTCTACTTACATTCTTATCATGGTCTAATCTAGATACCCTTTTGTATTCATCTTGCATTTAACACTGTTAGCATTGTTTTATGATAATGATATAATACCTTTCAATATGCTGAAAGTGGTTCTAAACACAGGGTAACTTATATTTTATCTTTTTGGAGGTTGATGGAATGTCCTAATTGTCTTCTAGATTTTATTTTCCTCACTGGTATTGCAATGGCAGCAACAGAACTTATCGGCATGGAATATCTCGAGGTGCTGAAGCTCCTCTTCTTGATGACTTTGTCATGTCTTATCTTTTTGCTCAGGTACGAATATATTGCCTTATTTGTATGAAAATTATCCAGTATAGTGTACCTCTTAACCTGGATTAAGTTCCTATGGGAAAATTGCATTTTAGTCTTGATAGCAGGGGTATAGAGGTTAAGAAAATAGTCTTTTTAGGACCAATTTTTAATTTTATAATTTATGAATAATAGAATATATATTTAAAAGAATTTTTGATATTTTTGAATTTTCTTTTTTTTATTTTAGGACTTTCAATAGTTTTAAGGATTTCAGAAAGTATAAACTGAGTTTTACTAAATTCATATAGATATAAGTGGCTAAAATATTAGTATAATTTCTTGAGAGTGGTTTAAAAAAAGATTCTGGACAACCTCAAATCCAGATGTAAAGAAAGTAACATAAAAATGATCTATGATAGTTTGTATAGCTCCTTACTGGAGAGTGGTTGGATGTTGAGATTGAGTCTGTGAGTTGTGTTCCAGCTATGTTTGTTAATACTGTTGTGTTAAATTTTGGTATTGTGTTTGAACATTTCATAATGCTTTCGTCTCTGTTACCCTAATTAAAATATTTTGTCATTAAATAACTTGTTTTCATGTGCTGTTGAAGTAGCATGAATAGACAAGAAAGAAAGAGAGGAAACGGTAATTTAGTGCTTCTGGGTAAAGTTATCCCCATGGACTAAAGAGTTCTAAATTAGATTTGTTGATTGATATTATAGAAAATAGCCCCACAGATGCTCATGGATCATATGTCATAAAGCCTAGTAAGGCTTGTTAAATTAAGAGCAATAGATTGAAAACTATTTTTCTTTTTGGGTATGAGGCTAACTAATTTGTTTTTGTTATGGTAAAACATCTATAATAAAGTTGACCTCTTTAGCCATTGTTAAGTATATAGTGCAGTTGTATTAATTAAGTAGATTCACATTGTTTTAAAACCATCACTACTGTCTACCTCTAGACCATTTTTCATCTTTCTGAACTGAACTTTATGCCTCTTAAATAACAACTCTCCATTTTCACCTCTTCCTGGGCCTTGTCAATCACCATTTGCTTTCTGTCTTTGTGAATTTGCCTATTTTAAATACTTCATATAAATGGAATTATACAGTACTTGTATTTTTAGGACTGGTTTAATTTATTTAGCATAATGTATTCAAGGTTCAGCTATCTTACATCAGGTATCTGAATTTCATTCCTTTTTAAAGCCGAGTAGTATTCCATTGTATGTGTATATCACATTTTGTGTATTTTTTCATCTGATTATGGACACTTGGATTATGCCAGCTTTTGATTATTGTGAATAATGCTGCTGTGAACATGGATATACAAATATTTCTTTTGAGTCCTTATTTTGAAGTTTTTGGGTATATATCTAGAAATTGAATTGCTGGATGATAGGTCAGTCTATTTGTGTAGAGCTCCTATAATGTTTCCCAAAGTGGGCACCTCATTTTTCATTCCTAGAAGCATTAAACACTGTTCAATTTCTCCACATCCTTGATAATACTTTTTTAATATAATAGTCTCCTGATGGCCGGGCATGGTGGCGCACACTTGTAATCCCCACACTTGGGAGGTGGAGACAGGAGGATTGCACAGGTTCGAAGCCAGCCACGCTGGTTTAAGAGACCCTGTTTCAAAAATATAAAATAGGTCTGGGAGTATAGGCCAGAGGTAGAAGGGCTTCCAGGAACCCCAGTACCACCAAAAAAAAAAAAAGAGTCTCCTGATGGGTGTGAAATGGTATCTCATGGTATTGATTTGCATTTCCTTCGTGGTTAATGATGTTAAACATCTTTTGACATGCTTGTTGGCTATTTGTGTGTCCTTTTTTAGAGAAGTGTCTATTTAAGTCATTTGTCCATTTCTTTATTCAGGTTTTTGTTGTTGAACTGTATATGTTTTTATATTACCCATTATCAAGTATATGATTTGTATATATAGTTGATGATTTCATACTTTTTTTGCTCTTTTAGTTGGATCCTTTGATAAGCAGAAGTGTGTGTGTGTGTGTGTGTGTGTGTGTGTGTGTGTGTGTGTGTGTTACTGGGATTTGAACCCAGAGACATTCTACATCTTGGCTACACCCTCATCCTTTTACTTTTTTTATTTTTTTTATAATTTAATATTTTATTGGTGCATTTTATTTATACATCATAATGGGGTAAAAAACTTGTGTAGGCATAAATGCACACATCACCCAGCCATCCCCCACCCAGTCTCTACCTCTCTCCCTCCCCATCCTTCCCTCTCATGCTTGGTTTAGTGGTTGACTTCGATATGAATAAGTACATCATGCACTTTAAAGCATTTCCTTCTCCCCACCTCCCATCCCCACAGTTACGTTGTCTTCTTTGCTCATCTATAAGATCTCTTTTTTCACCTGGAATTCCTCCTATGACCCGATTCACCCTATCTTTCACATATTAGGGAAAGGATCCAATTCCTTACTTTTTGTTACTGACTAATCTCACTTAGCATAATGTCCTCAAGATCCATCCATTTCTCTGAAAATACCACAATTGTATTTTTTTTATGGCTGAGTAAAATTCCATTGTGTACATATCCCACAGTTTTGTAATCCATTCATCTGTTGATGGACATCTTGGCTGGTTCCACAGTTTGGCTATAGTGAACTGTGCAGCTGTGAACATAGATACACATTTCATTAGTTTGGTAGTTTGGTTTCCTTTCTTTAGGGTAGATACCCAGAAGTGGTATTGCTGGATCGAATGGTAGATTTGGTTGTGTTTATTCCATTCTTCTGAGGATTCTCCATACTGTTTTCCAAAGTGGTTGCACTAATTTGCAATCCCACCAACAATGTTTTAGAGTTTCCTCTTCTCCACATCCTCACCAGCATTTGTTATTGTTATTTTTTTTTTTACTTTTTATTTTTATTTTTTTATTTTTATTTTTTTAACAATTTTTTTATTGAACATAAATAGTATACATTTACACTATATTTGGTGCCCTCTCCCCCCCTCCCCCTTTTTCTCTTCCCCCCTCCCACCAATGGTTGTCCAGGTTAACCATGTCTTATTCATAATTTTACACATGTTCAGGTGTAGACCCTCATTAATCAAGATCGGCCTTTCTCCTCTCCTATCTTCCCATTAAAACTTAGCTAGTATTTCCCCTCTAATATCTGGAGTCCCACTGGTATCCTTTGTGTTTTCTATTTTGGGCATATTAGAGGAAACATGTGTATCTTCTCCTTCTGTGCTTGGCTGATCTCACTTAACATGATGTTCTCCAGGGCTTTCCATCTTCTTGCAAATGATATAATTTTGTTCTTCTTTATGGCTGATAGAATTCCATTGTGTGTATTTCCCACAGTTTTGCTATCCATTCATCTGTTGATGGTGATCTGGGTTGGTTCCATATTTTGGCTATTACAAATTGTGCTGCTATGTACATAGGTATGCATATGTTGCTGTATTTCTCTGAATTCAACCCCTTTGGAAAGATACCCAGGAGTGGTATAGCTGGATCATATGGTGGATCTATTCCCACCTTTCTTAGGAATCTCCACACAGATCTCCATAGTGGCTGAACTAGTTTGCACTCCCACCAACAGTGTAAAACAGTTCCTCTTTCCCCACATCCTCGCCAGCATTTGTTGTTGTTTGATTTCTTTATGCTTGCCACTCTGACTGGGGTTAGATGGAATCTCAGTGTAGTTTTGATTTGCATCTCCCTGATAGCCAGTGATGAAGAACATCTTTTCATGTATCTATTAGCCCTTTGTATCTCTTCTTTTGTGAAGTGTCTATTTAGTTCATTTGCCCATTTCTTGATTGGGTTGTTTGTTTTGCTAGTGTAGAGTCTTTTGAGCTCTTTGTATACTCTGGATGTTAGCCCCCTATCAGAATGGTGGCTGGTAAAGATCCTTTCCCATTCTGTAGGCTTCCTCTTTAGGTTATTGATAGTTTCCTTTAATGAGAAGAAACTTTTTAGTTTGATGTTATCCCACTTGTTTATTCTTGCTTTAATTTCCTGAGCTTTGGAGGTTTTGTTGAGAAAGTTACTGCCTGTGCCAATATGTTGTAGTGTTGAACCTATGTTCTCCTCTACTAACTTCACAGTCTCATGTCTAATTTCTAAGTCGTTGATCCATCTTGAGTTGATTCCTGTGTTAGGTGAGATATAGGGGTTTAGATTCATCTTTTTACAAATGGTTAGCCAGTTCTCCCAGCACCATTTGTTGAAAAGGCTGTCTTTTCTCCAGCGTATGTGTTTGGCCCCTTTGTCAAAGATTAATTGACTAAAGATGTGTGGGTTTGTTTCTGTATCTTCTATTCTAATCCACTGGTCAGTGTATCTGTTTTTGTGCCAGTACCATGCTGTTTTTACTACTATTGCTCTATAGTATAGTTTGAAGTCTGGGATTGTAATGCCTCCTGCGTGTTTCTTGTTATTGAGAATTGCTTTGGCTATTCTAGGTCTTTTCTTTCTCTATATGAAGTTCATGATTGATTTTTCTAGGTCTCTGAAGAATGTCACTGGTATTTTAATGGGAATTGCATTGAACCTATAGATCAGTTTTGGCAGAATGGCCATTTTGATATTTATTCTGCCTATTCATGAGCACGGGAGATCTTTCCATCTTCCAAGGTCTTCATCTATTTCTTTCTTTAATGTTTTATAGTTTTTGATGTAGAGGTCTTTTACATCTTGGGTTAGGTTTATTCATAGGTATTTTATTGGTTTTGAGGTTATAGTGAATGGAATTGTTTTTTTTTTTTTTTTTTTGTTTCTTTCATTGTGGGTTCATTGTTGTCATAAAGAAAGGCCACTGATTTCTTTAGGTTGATTTTGTAACCTGCGACTTTGCTGAATTTGTCAATCAGCTCCAGAAGTCTTTTGGTTGAGTTCTTTGGGTCTTCCAGATAAAGGATCATGTCATCTGCGAATAAGGATAATTTTACTTCCTCTCTTCCTATGTGGATTCCCTTGATTTCCTTCTCTTGTCTGATTGCTGCAGCAAGAGTCTCAGGACTATATTGAAAAGGAGTGGTGATAGTGGGCATCCTTGTCTTGTTCCTGACTGTAGCGGAAATTCTTGCAGTTTTTCCTCATTCAATATAATGTTGGCTTTGGGTTTGCAGTATATTGCCTTGATGATGTTGAAGTACTTTCCTTCTATCCCAATTTTTTGCAGTGTTTTTAACATAAATGGGTGTTGGATTTTGTCGAATGCTTTTTCAGCATCTATTGCTATGATGATGTGGTTTTTGTTCTTCGTTCTATTTATGTGGTGAATAACATGTATTGATTTGCGTATGTTGAACCAGCCTTGTTTTTCTGGGATGAAACCGACTTGGTCATGATGTATTATTCTCTTGATATAGTTTTGAATGCGTATAGCTAGTATTTTGTTTAGAATTTTTGCATCTATGTTCATTAAGGATATTGGTCTGTAGTTTTCCTTTCTTGAGGTATCTTTATTTGGTTTGGGGATTAATGTGATACTGGCCTCATAGAAGGAATTTGGAAGAGTTCCATCTCTTTCAATTTCCCGGAACATGTTATGAAGTATTGGTATTAGTTGTTCACTGAAGGTTTTGTAGAATTCAGCTGGGAACCCATCTGGGCTTGGGCTTTTCTTTGGTGGAAGAATTTTTATTGCCATTTCTATTTCTTTGGTTGTTATTGGTTGGTTTAGGCTTGCTATGTCCTCTTGGTTGAGTGTAGGAAGGTTAACTGTGCTTAGAAATCTGTCAATTTCATCCAGGTTTTCAAATCTATTGGAGTATAAATTTTTAAAGTAGTTTCTGATAATATTTTGAATTTCTTCCCTATCTGTGGTGATATCTCCTTTTTCATTTCTAATTTTGATAATTTGAGTTGATTCTCTTTTTCTTTTGGTTAGGTTGGCCAGGGGTTTATCAATTCTATTAATCTTTTCAAAGAACCAACTTTTTGTTTTATTGATTCTTTGAATTGTTTTTTTGTTCTCTATTTCATTTATTTCTGCTCTAATTTTGATGATTTCTTGTCTTCTGCTGGCTTTGGGAATAGACTGTTGCAGAATTTCTAGATCCTTGAGTTGTGTCATTAGGTTCTTTACTTGGTGGTTCTCCGTCCTTCTTATGTGGGCACTCAATGCAATAAACTTTCCTCTTAGTACTGCCTTCATGGTGTCCCATAGGTTTTGGTAGGTTGTGTCTCTGTTTTCGTTTGTTTCCATAAATTTCTTTATTTCTTCCCTAATTTCTGCTCTTACCCATTCGTCATTCAATAGTGTATCATTCATTCTCCATGAATTTGAATACTTTCTTTCGAGTTTCCTGTTGTTGATTTCTACTTTTATTCCGTTGTGGTCTGAAAAGATGCATGGAATTATATTACATTTTTTGAATTTGCTGGTATTTTCTTTGTGTCCCAGGATGTGATCTATTTTGGAGAAGGTTCCATGGGCTGCTGAGAAGAAAGTGTATTCTGTAGTTCCTGGTTGAAATACTCTGAAAACGTCTATTAGGTCCATTTGGTTTATGGTTTCCTTTAGTTCTAAAGCATCTTTACTCATCTTTTGCCTTGAAGATCGATCCAGTGGTGTGAGAGGCGTATTAAAGTCTCCCAGAATTATTGTATTTGGGTCTACTTGGGATCTTATGTCCAGAAGGGTTTGTTTTACAAATGTGGTTGCACCCATATTTGGGGCATAAATATTTACTATCATTATATCTTCTTGGTGTATTGTTCCTTTTAATAAAAGGAAGTGCCCTGATTTGTCTCTTTTGATGTGTTTTAGTTTAAAGTCTGTTTTATTGGATATCAGGGTTGCTACCCCTGCTCTTTTTTGGTCACTGGTGGCATGGTATATCTTTTTCCATCCTTTCACGTTCAGCCTGTGAATGTCTTTGGCTGTGAGGTGAGTTTCTTGCAGACAGCATATATTTGGATTGTATTTCCTAATCCACATTGCCAGTCTATGTCTTTTGATTGGTGAGTTAAGTCTTTTGACATTAAGGGATATTATTGAAATATGATTTTTGTTTTCTGCCATTTTGTGTTCTGTCTACTCTTGGGTGGTGTGATCTTTCTTCTTTACTTAAATGGCCCACTTATTAACTTCCTCTCTTCTCTGATTCTGAAGTCTGCTTCTTTTTTCTTCCTTATGGTTTATTTCTTTAAGAATTTTCTCTAGTGTTGGCTTTGAATTCATGAATTTTTTGAGATTCTCTTTATCCTGAAAGACTTTGGTTTCCCCATTGCTCTTGAATAGTAGTATTGCTGGATAGATGAGCCTTGGTTGGAAGTTATTTTCTTCCAGGGTCTGAATCACGTCGTACCAGTCTCTCCTAGCATTCCTGACCTGGGTTGTATAGTCTGGGGTGATTCTTATTGTTTTGCCTCTATATGTCACCCGTCCTTTTGTTCTCACTGCTTTTAAGATTCCTTCCTTGGCCTCGGTCCTGTCTCAGTGGAGTTCTGTATGCCTCCTGGACTTGAAGATTCAAGTCTCTTTCCATATTTGGAAAATTCTCTGAGATTATTTCCTTGAAGATATTACAGATGCCCTTGGTCTGTACCTCTATCCCTTCCTCGATGCCTATTATCCGTAAATTAGGGCGCTTCATATTATCCCATAATTGCTGGATGTTTAGGTTTTGTTGCTGTAAAGATTTCTGTATATCTCTGACTGTGTTTTCGGTTTGGGATGTACTGTCTTCTAATATTGATATTCTGTTTTCCATTTCATCTAATCTTCCAGAATTTCTTTCTATTGCTGTCTTCATTTCACTTATTGCCTCTTTCATTTCATTCCAGACCTCTTTCTGATTCTTTTTTAGTGTTTCTAATTCACCTTTAACCTCCTCTATACTTGTTTTAAATCCTTTCATCATATTGAACATCAAGATTCTGAACTCCCCTTCTTGTATTTCTAGTAGGTCAGTATTCGTGATTTCTGCTATCTCTTCATAATTCCTGGTTCTCATATTTATAGCGTTCTCTGTCCTGTTTTTCTGATTTCTACCCATCGTTCGTGAGTAATGTGCTTAGTCAAATCTTAATATTAGGAGTTTAGGGGTATTGGCTAGTCAGCAGAGCCTTTCCAGTGTTGAGGGCGGGTGATGTGTGAGGAGCTGGGGTGATTGGTAAAGGAGTCGGATTAGGTAGAGGATATGTTAGGTTGAGAAAGACTTTAAGTATGATAAGGCAATAACTTGCTAGGAATGAGAGAGAGTTAACTACTAGGACTCTTGTCGTTAGTAGAGTAATTATGGATGTAAGAAATACTTTGAGTATTAAACCAGGAGGTATATTATGGGGAAAAGTTTTGGGGGAGAAAAGTATGTAGGTTAGTGTGGGAAGGTTTGTAAATAGGGGTGATGGAAGGAGCAGACAGACATAAAAAAAAAAAAAGAATCCATACAAGATACCAAGACTATTATATAATCCAAGAAAAAGGAAGGAAAACCAATCAAAGGAGGAGAATGAAAAAAAGGAAGGAAAGAGGAAGAAAGAGGAAAAAAGAACAAGAATAAAATAAAAGGAACTAGCAGCTGTGTGAAATAAAAAAATAAGGCAAACTATCCAATGTATGTGTATATATATATATATATCAACAAGTTAAAGTAAAAGAAGTGTGGGTTAAAAGAAAAAAAATAAAACAGCAATAACCATACCAAAACAAAAGCACTGTAAAAGCAAAACAAAACAAAACATCCACAATAAAAGTAAAATGAACAGTCCTCCTTATTTACGCATATGGGGTCAGGTCCATATAATATGTGCGTATCTGATTGCTTTGGTAGCTTTCAGAATACCATCCAATGTCTCTTAGTTTTCTTTGTACTCTATTTTTATCTTCTTAGGTCACTCTGGGTGTTTGGACACCTTTCTCTCCTTTAGTTGCTTTAGGTTTATGTGTCCGGATGTCTGGTTTCACTGTTATTTGATTCTGTACAATTCACAGGTTCTGCGAAATTCTAACCTGTGGTCAGCACCTCTGCACTCACCACCCTAGCCTCCAGCCTGTGCTTCCCTACAGCAGGGGGGGAGAATGACCAAAGTATAATTGGAACCTCCCCCTGAGGTCCTGTGCAGATATTGTGGCCCGATGGATTTTCTTGTGTCTCTGGAAATTCCAGCTGGGCTAGCCGGTGTGGTCCCAAGATGTACCCTGGGCAAATGGATGCTGGTTCCTGGATGCCCACACTTATTGCCAGAGCTCTGCCTATTCCGAGAGTGCAGGCTGGATGCGCTGCTAATACTGGACCCAAGTGTGAGTGGATGCAGCTGTCTATTGCTGCTGGTATGCTCTTCCAAGGTGTATTGAGCTGTGTTCTCGCTTAGAACTAAGCATCTGGCTACCAGGAGGGTGGGAACACCCAGCGGTGGGCCAGGGTGCAGGGTAGGTGCTCAAGGGTCCAGTGCGCGGTGTCCAGCAATGGTCTCTGCCTCCCGCGGGACGTAGAAGCTGGGGGTGCCCCAAGGAGATTTCCGGGTCACACAGGGCCTTTGCAGCCTGGAAGGCTGGCTCTGGCAAGGTGGCAGGGGCTAGACACACAAGCAGGCTCCAATTTAGGGGTAGCAGTGGCACAGCACTGACTACTAGCAGGGGACCGTGGCGCAGGCAAGGTGCGCGAGGAGAGTGCTCGTTTCTGAGGCTTGGGCCCGTGCTGGGGGATTGGGGCTGTGCACACACTAGGACCCCAAATTACCAGGGCGCCCTCAGGTACCTGACTTGGTGCAGGAATCCGTGGGAGTCTCTATGCAGTTGTGATCCGGTCGCTGGTGAGCACACAGAATTCTGATGTGGGTGCAGCTCGCTGCTTAAGATGCGGTCCTAAGTCCGTTTTTAGTCCCGGATTATCTTGCCGCGGTAATATCGGGCAGGCAGCTCCTCGGGCAGCTGCAAAAGCAGCCCGCCAATCGGCGTTCCGATCAGCGTTCTGATCAGCGTTCCGATTGTATCTGCAGCAGGTCCCGTGTCCGATCTTTGTTCTTCTTCTTCAAGTTCAGGGTTCCGCCGAGGTACCTGGATGTGTTTTGGTTCCTAGTATGTATTTATTTTGTTGATTAAGACACTGCTTTCTAAGTATTTAAACTTTATTTGCTTCAGCTACTGAGAAGTGCTGTGTCCCTCAGTCGCCATTTTGAAAAAAAAATTGTTCATGTTTTGAATGATTGCCATTTTAGTTAGAGTTAGGTGATATCTCAGGGTAGTTTTGATTTGCATCTCTGATTGCCAATGATGTTGAGCATTTTTTCATGCATTTATTGGCAATTTGAATTTCTTCTTTCGTGAAGTATCTATTTAGTTCACTTGCCCAATTTTTGATTGGATGATTTGTTTTTGTAGTATTTTCTTGAGTTTTCTATATATTCTAGATATTAGTCCTCTATCGGAGGGGTAAGTTGCAAAAATCTTCTCCCATTTTGTTGGCTCTCGATTGAGGTTCTTGACAGTTTCCTTTGCTGAACAGAAAGAAGCTCTTCAGTTTCTTGCAATCCCACATATTGTTGTTTAGTTTATTGTGCCTTTGGGGTCTTGTTGAGAACATTTTTTTCTGTGCCTATGTGTTGCAGTGTTGGACCTATGTCCTTTTCAAGGAGCCTCATGGTCTCTGGTCTAATTTCCAAGTCTTTGATCCATCTTTATTTGACTCTTGTGCAGGGTGAGAAAGTGGGATTAATTTCCAATTTTCTGCATATGGTTAACCAGTTTTGCCAAGACCATTTGTTGAACAGGCTATCTTTTTTTCCAGTGTATGTTTTTGGCCCTTTGTAGAAAATCAATTGGCTGTAAGTGTGTGGACTTGTTTCTGGGTCTTCTATTCTGCTCTATTGGTCTTTGTATCTGTTTTTGTGCAAGTACCATGCTGTTTTTATTACAATGGCTTTGTAGTATAGTTTAAAGTCAGGTATTATGATTCCTCATGCATGGTTTTTGTTCCTAAGAACTACTTTGGCTATTCTGGGCTTTTTGTTCCAAATAAATTTAAGGACTGATTTTTCTATGTCTGTGAGGAATGATCTTGGTAGTTTAATGGGCATTGCATGGAATCTGTAGATCACTTTTGGAAGAATGGTCATTTTGATGATATTTATTCTGCCAATCCATGAACATGAAAGATCTTTCCATCTTCTAAGATCTTCTTCGATTTCTTTTTTCAATGTTTTATGATTTTCTTTGGCAATCTTTTACCTCCTTGGTTATGTTTATTCCTAAGTATTTTATTTTTTTGTGGGTGATCCCGAGTGGAAGTGTTTTCTGAATTTCTTTTTCAGTGGATTTATGGTTGGTATACAGAGAAGCTTCTGATTTTTTAAGATTGATTTTGTGTCCAATCACTTTGCTGAATTTGTTTCTCAGTTTTATAAGCCTTTTGGTTGAATTTGTTGGGTTTTCTAAATATAGTATCATGTCATCTGCAAATAGTGAAAGTTTGAGTTCTTCTTTCCCTATTTGTACTCCTTTGATTTCCTTTTCTTGCCTTGTTGCTCTGGCTAGAGTCTCAAGTACTATATTGAAGAGAAGTGGTGATAATGGACATCCTTGTCTTGTTCCTCTTTTTAGGGGAAAGTCTTCAAGTTTTTCCCCATTTAGTATGATGTTGGCTGTGGGGTTATTATAGATTGTCTTTATGTTGTTGAGGTATGTTCCTTCTATTCCAATTCTCTGCAGTGCTTTTATCATAAATGTATGTTGGATTTTATCAAATGCCTTTCAGTGTCTATTGAAATGATCATATGATTTTTGTCTTTGGTACTATTTATATGATGAATTACATGGATTGATTTTGGTATGCTGAACCAGCCTTGCATCCCTGGGATGAACTTTATCTGGTCATGATGTATGATTTTCTTTATGTGTTATTGAATGCATGTTGCTAGTATTTTGTTTAGCAGTTTTGCATCCAAATTAATCAGAGACATAGGCCTATAGTTTTCCTTCCTTGAACTGTCTTTGTTTTGTTTTGGTATTAATGTGGGGTTGGCTTCATAGAATGTATTTGGAAGAATTCCATTTTTTTTCAATTTCAGAAAATAGATTGAGGTGTATTGGTATTAGCTCTTCTATAAAGGTCTTATAGAATTCACTTGGGAAACCATCTGGTCCTGGGCTTTTCTTTGATTGTAGGCTCTTTATTGCTGTTTCAATCTCTTTGATTGTTATTGGTTGGTTTAAGTGTTTTTTATCTTCTTGACTCAATTTAGGAAGGTTTTATTTATCTAGAAAGTTGTCAATTTTCTCCAGATTTTCCATTTTTTTGGAGTATAGTTTTTCAAAGTAGTTTCTGATAATCCTCTGGATTTCTACACTGTCAGTCCTTTTTTTAATCTCTTATCTTCATAATTTGGGTTGATTCTCTCTTTTTTTTAGTTAGGTTGGCTAGTGGTTTGTCGATTTGTTAATTTTTTCGAGAAACCCGCTTTTGGTTTTGTTGATTTTCTGTATTTTTTTTATTTTCTACTTCATTAATTTCTTCTCTTATTTTAATAATTTCTGTCTTCTACTGGCTTTGGGATTAGATTGTTCATGTTTTTCAAGGGTTTTGAGGTGTGTCATTAGGTTATTTATTTGAAAATTTTCTGTTTTTCTTATTGGAGCACTCAGTGCTATAAATTTTCTACTTAATACTGCCTTCAAAGTGTCCCAGAGGTTTTGATATGTTGTGTCTTTATTTTCATTTGTTTCTAGAAATTTCTTGATTTCACCTCTTACGTCTTCTATGACCCATTCTTCATTCAGAAGTGTGATGTTGAGCCTCCACATGTTCATGTGATTTCTTTGGGTCTTTTTATAGTTGAGTTCTAACTTCATTCTATTATGATCTGAAAAGACACAGGGAAGTATGTCACATTTTTTAAAATTTGCTAGTGCTCATTTTGTGTCCCAGGATGTGATCTATTTTGGAGAAGGTTTCATGAGCAGCTGAGAAAAATGTGTACTGTGCTGTAGTTGAGTGAAATATTCTATATGTGTCCAACAAGTCCATTTGATTAATGGTGTTCTTTAGTTCTGAGGCATCTTTACTGGACTTTTGTCTAGGTGATCTGTCTAATGTAGTTTAATGTCACAGAGTGTTTGTTTTATGAAAGTTGCTGTGCCTATGTTTGGGGCATAAATGTTGATTATTGTTATTTCCTCTTGTTGGATTGTTCCTTTCACCAGTAAAAAATGACCTTCTTTGTCTCTTCTAATAAGCTTGGACTTGAAGTCTAACTTGTCTGATACCATAGTTGCAACTTCTGCTTGCCTTCGAGTTTCGTTGGCAACAGGGTAAAATACAGTAGATCGACGGGCGTGGTGGCGCACGCTTGTAATCCCTGCGCTTGGGAGGCGGAGACAGGAGGATCGCGCAGGTTCGAAGTCAGCCGGGCTGGCTTAAGAGACCCTGTTTCAAAAAATATATAAAATAGGTCTGGGAGTGTAGCCCAGAGGTAGAAGGGCTTCCAGGAACCCCAGTACCATCAAAAAAAAAAAAAAACAAAAAAAAACCAAAAAAAAAACCCAGTAGATTAAAACATGTTACAGGTTAAAATATAGTAGATTAAAACATGTTAGTGGATTTTATGATGAGATACTTCTCAATATTTCTTTTAGTGGCGACATGATTTTGTGCATGGATGGGTAAAAGTACCTGTGACTCATGAAACGCAGGAAGAATGTCTTGGGATGGCAGTGTTAGATATGATGAGAATAGCCAAAGAAAAGGATCAAACTCCACTGGCCATCTACAACTCTATCAGGTAATTTCTTTCTGCATATTTATACACATAAATGTGAATGGTTAGATATTTTATGTAATTTGTTTGTATTTTCTGTTTGTCCATGTCTTGATTTTATAATAAAAATCACATGGGTAACTTTTTTCTTATATATAATATATGCTTTGTAAGATAAAATTATTTGAGGAGCTATAGTACTACAGAAAGTATCATAGGTGTTCAGTTGTTCTGAAAAGGTAAGGAAAGTTCAGAAGAATCGAAAGAACATTTGGATGGAAAATATTTTATAGTAGACTCTCAAATTATGTTACCAGAGTAAATATTTCTCAAACTGTGGCATCTCTTTTACTTGAATTAGTCATGTGAGGTATCTGTTAAAATTAAAGATGTTTTTGGCCTTAACCCAAGGTATTTGGATTCAGTAAATCTAAATTCTAAAATAAAACCTACAGATATGAAATTTTGTAGGTTCTTGAGAGGATTCTGTTTACAGAAGTGATCCAAACACAGCATTTCTCAATTATTCTGCATATTGGATTTTGACAATCATGATCAATACATTTTTTTCAAACACTACTTTTACAACTTTACTGTCAGCAAAATCTGTGTGCAGGTATGGCCCTATCATTTTGAACTTCATTATGATATATGATTATAAAACAACAATAAGCCGGGTTTGGTGGCGCACGCTTGTAATCCCAGCATTTGGGAGGCTTGAGACAGGAGTATCACAGTTCATGGACAGCCTCAGCTACTCTGCAACTTGGTGAGACCCTGTTTCAAAATAAAGAATAAAAATAGGGCTGGGGGTATAGCTTGGAGGTAGAATATCCTGGGTTCCATCCCCAGTACCACAAAAAAGAAAAAAAAATACACCAATAAAAGTATATTTAAAGAAAAGCTAGGTGTGCCGGACGTGGTGGCGCACGCTTGTAATCCCTGCACTTGGGAGGCTGAGACAGGGGGATTGTACCAGTTCGAAGCCAGCCTCAGCTACTTAGTGAGGCTCTCAGCAACCTAGTGAGACCCTGTTTCTAAATAAAATATAAAAAAGGTCTGGGAGTATAGCCCGGAGGTAGAAATCCTCTGGGTTCCACCCCCACTACCACCAAAAAAAAAAAAAAAAAAAAAAAAAGCCGGGTGTGGTGGCACAAGCTTGTTAATCCCCATCGTTGGGAGGCGGAGACAGGAGGAACTCACAGGTTCAAAGTCAGCCGTGCTGGCTTAAGAGACCCTGTTTCCAAATAAAAATATAAAATAGGTCTGGGAGCATAGCCCTGAGTTTGAAGGGTTTCCAGGAACCCCAGTACCACCCCCCCCAAAAGTATATTAAAAAAGTAAAAGAAAGAAGTATATGTAGCTATATAAGAATACTCTTATTTTTCAAGTTTAAAGGCTAAATATGTATTTTACACATTATTATTACTTACTAGATTAAAAGTTTCAGGATGTGAATCTTGTTAAAACTCCCATTCCTTTTTGATGTTCTTTTCCAAGTAAGTGGCTTCAGTTACTCCTTTGGTGAGGACCATTATATAGTTCCATATCTAGATTGTAGAAAATCAGCTATCCCCCCCTTTTAAGTATTCTTATTTTGCTTTTAGAAATTTGTTTGCATTTAGATGGAAGTAAGCCATCAGGTATGATTTCAAGATTTCAATTTAGGAATCTAGAGGATTAAGTTAAAAGGAAAACCAAAATATTTCTACTTTTTACTCAGGTGTTGATCTTTAGTAAAACACAGACAAATACTTCTTGGGTGTTAGCTCATTCACTCATTCAGTAGCTAGATATCTATTGAATGCTCTGCCAGGCCATAGTTGAATGAAGAGAATCTTAGAAGTTATTAATAGAAACAGAAAGAACTGAAGGGAATGCAGTTGAATAGAAGCCTTGAGTCACTGAAGGTGAATGTTGTAATAAGATATCTTGAGGCATATACCATTGTGGGATAATTTTGCTTTTGAAACCATATCATATCCAAAATCTTGATACAATCTTTCAATGTATATTCTGGTTTCTTTGAGGTCAGGAATCATGTCTTATATTATTGCTTTTCCTATATTGTTTAGTGTCCTAAATTGAGTGAATGTTCAGTAATTCTCTTTCTCTAATTCTCTTAACCCATACTGTGACTCAGGATATAAACATATCTGCAAAATTCTGCATCATTATTTTTATTTGCTTTTAAAGTTATATAAATATTACGTATTTAAGATTTCACAATAATCTAAAACAGCTAATTGAAATATAATTTACACACCATAAAATTCTGTTATTTCAAATATACAATTTAGCTGAGTGTGGTGGCACAGGCCTATAATCCCAGTACTTGGTATTGCAGGTTTGAAGCCATCTTCAGCCACTTAGTGAGGCTCTCAGCAGTTAGTGAGTCCCAGTTTCAAAATAAAATAATGATGTATAGCTCAGAGGTAGAATGCTTCTTCAATCCCAGCACCACACACACAAAAATAAATAAAATATATAATGCAACATCTTTTGGTGTGTCCACAGGGTTGTATAATTTTAGAGCATTTACATTCTTCTTAAAAGAAACCTCATATCCATTAGCATTCAACCCTCATCTTTTCTCCAGCTCTGGCAACCACTAATTTTCTTTTCATCTCAATGGATTTGCTTATTCTGAACATTTTATAAAAATAAAATCATACAATATATGGTAGCGTTTTCTGTCTGGCTTCTTTAACGTGCTGTAATATTTTCAAGGTTCATTTTGTAGCATATATTAGTATCTCATTCCTTTTTAATTTTATCATTCCATTGTATGGCTGGATCACATTTTACTTACTTTTTCATCATTTTATGAAAATTTGACTTGTTTCTACTTTTTGGCTATCATGAATAATGCTGCTAGGAATAGTATATGAATTATTGTAGATACATATTTTTATTTTTCTTATGTTTATATACTTAGTAGAATTACTGTTTTATATAGTAACTCAGTTTAACTATTGATAAACAGCAAAAGTTTTGCAAAGCAACTATACGTATAATTTGTAAGCACTTTCTTTGATTCTGTGGATTTTTTTCCTTTCTTGAAATAATTTGCAGAACAGAGATTTAATATTTAGTTTATTTTGCCTATTTTTAAAATCTCTTGTCCCATGTTATCTTAAAAGGGGATAAATAATTTTTTCTTGTCCTGAAGCAAAACATGCCTGCCTTTCTTACCTTCTTAATATAGTTTAACATCCATCTATCTATCTATCTATCTATCTATCTATCTATCTATCTATCTATCTTGTGGGTCTGGGGATGGAACCCAGGGGCATTCAAACTCCAAGCTACAGCTCCTGCCCTATTTTAATTTATTATTTATTTATTTATTTATTTATTTATTTATTTATTTATTTTGGTGGTACTGGGGTTCCTGGAAACCCTTCTACCTCCGGGCTACACTCCCAGACCTATTTTTTATTTTTATTTTTATTTGGAAACAGGGTTTCTTAAGCTAGTGCTGCTGGCTTCGAACCTGCGCAATCTTCTGTCTCCGCCTCCCATGCGCGGGAATTACAAGTGTGCGCCACCATGCCCAGCTTATTCTTTATTTTGAAACCAGGTCTCACTGAGTTGCAGAGGGCCTAAGTAGCTGAGGCTGTCCGCGAACTGTGATCCTCTAGTCTCAGCCTCCTGAATGCTGGGATTACAAGTGTGTGCCACCACGCCCAGCTAAGTTTAACACATTTAACTCACTATATTCTCTGAATTCTCATTTGGTGCTCATTTCTGAAATATAATTAAGAAACTTTTCTCATTGCTAAAGTATTTAGTACTGATGGGAGAATAACTGAGAGTTTAGTGGTTGCAGAATGAAATAATGTGCTTGCTCCTGGAAATATTCAGTAGGGGATATATCTCTGAATAGTATAAATAAATGCATATATTGTTTTCTATTCTTTTTAAAAAAAAATATATATATATATTTAAGAGGTGACTCTACAAGCAGATAAATAAATTTTTTACCTTTTTTAGGCTATTGTGCATAAAGATGAAAGTATAAAGAGCCAGAAAATTTTCAAAAGGAATTATTTTTGATCCAGAGGAATCATTAGGTTTATTGAAGTTGGCCTAGAAAAATAATGTATACAAAAACATATGTTTGCATATTGAATAACAGCATCCAAGAAAATTAGTAATTTCCAGAATTCAGATCAAATCGGGAGCAGTGCATTATAGGAAATACTTGTAACACAGAGCAATAAGTGTCAAGATATCTTATAAATTATCATTTCAGGGATTTAAGATAATATGAGAAAATAAATTTGAGACTCTATTATTAACTGAAAATGTACTTCATAAGAAGAAATTCAACATTTCCTACTCTACAATAACTCTTTAAGTTAGAAGAGTGTATCAGCAAAGAAACCTTATGGGTTTCTACTCTGTGAATGGTGGTTATGTTGGCTTACTCCACTTCTGTTTTGTACCACCTACCTATTATGGAAAAACATAGCAAACTTTCTTCCAATTTTGTTTTAGATTTATCACCCAATTTTTGTCTTTGTTTTCTTACCTATGTATTCTCTTTCTTCCTAGCTACAAGACATTCTTACCAAAATGTGTTAGAGCAAAGATTCAAGACTATCATATTTTGACAAGGAAGCGAATAAGGTACAGATTTCGAAGATTTATTCAGCAGTTCAGTCAATGCAAAGCCACTGCCAGAAACTTGAAACTTAAGTATCTTATAAATCTGGAAACTCTTCAGTCTGCCTTCTACACAGAACAATTTGAAGTAAAAGAACCTGGAAGAGGTCCTTCAGGTGAGGAGATTTTTGCAACCATTATAATAACTGGAAACGGTGGAATTCAGTGGTCAAGAGGGAAACATAAAGAAAGTGAGACACTGACAGAACAGGTAATCCTTAATGATATGTTCTCATTCTTTGTTATTTTAAATAGAATGGCAATATAAGCAAAGTAATTTTAGTCATTTCAAACATGGTCTTGCAGGTCTACTACTGATAGAGGTGAATGTTTTTAGTAGTATAAAACTATCAAATATGTATCGATAATTATCTTAAATGGTTTCTTATTTATTGTTTATGATAAAAATGGTTTAACAACTTTTTTTATAGGTTTAGAAAAAGATGAAATTCTGTAAAATTATTTTTGAGGTAGTTTTAGTGTCTTTTTACTTTCACTGTTACCGACAATGAGTCATAATCATAAATAATCATTTTAATTAATTTTATGACAATGTATACCTGCTGAATAACTAATGTACTTTTTTAGGTTTGCATTTCAAGTTTTAAATTTTTTTATATCTGTTTGTTCTTAGATTACTTTAGAGATTTAGGATGATTTGATTTTTTTTATCTTTTTAAAATTTTTTATTGGTGCATTATATTCATACATCATATTGGGGTAAAAAACTTGTGTGTACATACATGTACACATCACTGATTTAACCCCTACCCAATTCCCACCCCATTCCCTCCCCATCGCCTTCTCTTGCTTGGCTTAGTGGTTTATGTTTAAGTACATTGTGTGTTTTAGAGAATTTCCTTCTTCCCTGCTCCCATCCCCTCATTTAGGTTGTCTTGTTTGCTCCTCTATAGGATTTTCTTTTTCATCTAGAGTTCCTCCTGTGACCCATTTCTCCTTAGCTCTCACATGTTAGGGAAAGCATCTTTTTTCTTTTTTAGTTAATTTTCTGGCAATGGTTTCTATTAAGCTAATTGGATTGAAGAGTACTATAACATACTTTATATTCCTGGCATCTTTTATTGCTCTCAATTTAAAGTCAAAGTAAAATGCATTATAGCCTAGGGTTATGTTTTTGATGAAAAGAATAACATTTAATGCTTATCTATTGATGTTAAAGATTTTTTCCTAAACAATTTTGAATGAATGTTTTTTCTTCATAAGACTTATTTAAAAATAACTTTATAACTACTTTTAAATGCTCTTGATTACAGAATTTACAATTATATTGTGATTTTCCTGATGTTATTGATGTCAGTATTAAACAAGCAACCCAGGAAAGCTCAAATGAAAGTAGAATTGTTACTATCCATAAGCAAGATGGCAAAAATTTGGTAAGTTTGTTGGATGACTAGTGGTTGTATGTTTTATGACTAAAGGGTTTTGGATTTGTCAGAAATAAGTATTTCAGAATTGTAAAACCAAAGTTACTTTCTTATAGGAATTTTGATTATAGTTATTAGTATATCTGTAAATATAATTATCAGTTAGGTAGAGTTTTAAACATTAAATCTAGCTTTTTGTATTACCACTCTCTTCCCTCAGAGTTTCTTATACATGACTGCATTTTCACGATTAATAAAGCACTAGTAACTACATCTACTCACTTCCTGAGACTCTGGGTTGTGCTGGTTTTCTGTTGTAATGCTTATTTCTGACTAAAATATTTTTTAATAAGTAGGCATGTGCTTAATGCCAGCCATCCTGCCCAATTAAAGGAGAAAAGTCAAACAATATTATATGGAACATATATGACAAAATATAAATCAGTCCTAGGTCAACTTCACCCAAGCTATAAGATATAATTCATTCTAAAAGATTAGTCTTTTCTTTCTTTAAATAGCTTAAAAATCCTATTTATTTATTTATTTATTTATTTATTTTTTGTGGTACTGGGGGGTAGAACCCAGGGGCTTTCTACCTCTGGGATACACCCCTACCCCTATTTTATAATGTATTTGGAAACAGGGTCTTACTAAGTTGCTGAGAGCCTCACTAAGTGGTGGAGGCTGGCTTTGAACCTCCCAAGCACTGGGATTACAAGTGTGTGTCACCATGCCCTGCAAAAAAAAAAAAAAAAAAATACTATTTATTTTAATTGAAAGGAAAGCAATGATTTTTTTTTTTTTTTTTTTTTTTTTTTGTATTCTGCTCTTTGACTTATTATGTATCTGGCTCTGACTTCTTTTTAATTTGGGTACTTCTTGACATTTTGGCTTACCTGTTATATTAGTGTTTTTTTGTTCATTTATCTTAAAGATCTGAATGGTTTATCTGTCTGGCCTTTTTAGGGTTGTATTGCCAAAATTGTAACTTACTTTCAACTCACTTTATTCTGCACATCTTCCTGTTCTTAGATAAAAGCATGAGAAGTAATGTACACTTCCTGCCTGGCAGTCTGCGAGCTAATTGGAGTTGAGAATGATATTCTCATGTTTGTTTTTACTTCTGCATCTGCCAGTGCTCTGGGACCTAGCTTAGGAGAAGCATAATTAATATGTCTTGGTTGAGTGAAAAGATGATTAATAATTACCACCCCTTATGGATTTATAATAAATATTTTTGGAAAAGTATACTGATGTTCATGTGAATATTCTATAGTAATCGAAGAACTTCCTTATGAGAAGGTGTTTGGACTTGTTGGCTTAATTTGAAATTTTCAAGATGGAGAAGTCGCTTTCCAAGGTCACAGTATTTGTTAAGTGGAAAGACCATTTGAACTCAAACCAAATGCCCTCTATTTGAGTATTCTAAATGCTCCTTGAAAATATTACATTGATGTTTTGTTGGAATTGCTGTACAGATTAATTTGGTGAAGCTTACATTTCTTTCCAATATAACATATTCTGTTTTAGGGATACATTATATTTCTCTTGTATTCATAAATTGTGTTGGTTTTATTTATATCAATATATCATGTTTCTTTTTGAATTTTATTCATGATATATTATGCTTTTTCTGTTATTTATTTGCAGTACTGGGGATGGAACCCAGGGGCATTCTACCTCTGAACAACACTCCCAGCCCTATTTTTTATTCTTTACTTTGAAACAGTGTCTCACTAAGTAGCTGAGGTTGTTCCTGAACTGCATCCTCCTGTCTCAGCCTCCCAAATGCTGGGGTTTTCTGTTATTTATTAAGAGTAATATTTTTCTCAGTTTATTTTTCTAACAAATTATTGCTAGATATAAAATATATATAGTTTTTGTCTATTATTTTCCCCAGCCTGTGTTAGTTTTTATATCATACTCGTATATATGCATACATATGTATATGCAAATAAATATCTGTTGTGTGTGTGTGGTACTGGGGATGGAATCAGAAATATTTTACCTCTGAGCTACATCCCTCAGCTCTATTTTATTTCTTACTGGAAACTGTCTTACTAAGTTGTTGAGGGCCTAGCGAAGTTATGCTGGGGTTAGCCTCAAACGGTGATTTTTCTGTCTCAGCCTCCCAAGTACTGGTATTACAGGTGTGTGCCACCACACTTGGCGTGTGTGTGCACGCGCGCACACGCACACACACATACGTATATATTTAAGTATCATTTTACTCTTTATTCAGGCTTTGCTTCCATTTTTTAATCTATTTTTCTTTTTAAATTTTTGGTAAAATATATAAAAAATAAAATTTAGTATTACAACTATTTTAAGCATATAATTCAGGTGTGTTAAATATATTCACATGGCTGTGCTTCTAACCTCCAGAGCATTTTCATTGTGTAACACCAAAAACTCTGTATACCCATTCACAATTCCCTTTCTCCCCCTCCGCCAGCCCTTGCACTCATCCTTCTACTACTCAAACCCAGGCATGATAGCACACACTTATAAACTCAGTACTTAGGAGACTGAAACAGGAGATTGAAGATTTGTAGCCAGCCTCAGCAATATAGTGTGGCCTTCCACAACTTAGTGATATCCTGTTCCAAATAAAAATAAAGTAGGGTTGGAGTGTAGCTCAGAGGTAGAATGCCCCTGGGTTCAATCACTAGTAAAACATACACACCCCAACACAAATACACAAACAAACAAAACTGTTCAAGGTACCTCTTATAAGTAGAATGATACACTACTGTATTTTATGACTGGCATATTTTACTTAGTATACTCACAGTTCATTCATGTTATAACATGTATCTGAATTTTTCCTGTCTAATATAGACATATATCTCATTGTATGTATATACCATTTTGGTTTATTTATTCACCCACAAACATTTGGGTTGCTTCTGTTCCTTTTGACTATTGTGGACAATACTGTTTTGAATATGAATGTACAAATATCTTAAAACCTTTCATTTTCTTTGCATATATATATGTAAACATGTACCCAGAAATAAAACAACTGCGTCATATGGTAATTCTATTTGTAACATTGAATGTGTGTGTATGTATGTGTGTTTTATGCTTTCTCTGTGTGTATATATCTCTGTATATACATACATATAGATATGTATATACATATATATAGATATACACATATTCAAAATGTTACAAGTGTGTGTACACAAACACAGACACAGAGAAATAGAATTGCTAGATCATATATATGGTATTTCTACTTGTGATTGTGTGTTTGTGTTTTACTGGGAATTAAACCCAGAAGCATTCTACATCTAAGCTACACCCCAAGCCCATTTTAATTGTTTTTCATTTTGAAAAAAGGGCCTTCTTCCTCCCCTACCCTTCCATTTTAGCTTTGCTGAGGTTTCCCCTCCGTTATCTAGAGTCCCTTTCGTATTCCTAATACTCCCTAGTTTGGGCATATTAGAGAAAACATATATCCCTTCTTTTTTCTTTGCTTGGCTGATCTCACTTAACATAATGTTCTCCAGGTCTTTCCATCTTTTTGAGAATTACATTCCTTAGAAAACTGGGAATGGATCTACCATATGATCTGGCTATACCACTCCTGGGTATCTTTCCAAAGGGGTTGAAATCAGAGAACTACAGTAAATATGCATACCCATGTTCATAGCAACACAATTTGTAATAGCCAAAATATTGAACCAACCTAAGTTTTCATCAACAGATGAATGGATTGAAAATTGATGGGAAATATACACAATGGAATTCTACTCAGCTATAAAGAAGACTTTTTCAGTGAGACCCCCCAAAGCTCAGGAAATAAAACTGAGAATTAATAAATGGGATAGCATCAATTTAAAAAGCTTCTGCACAGCAAAAGAAACAAGAGTCTAAAAAGAGAGCCTCCAGAATGGGAGGAAATTTTTGTTATTTATCTCTTTTTAAATTTATAGTCAGTATTATTTTATATTTACTCATGTGTGTCTATTTCCATTGCTCTCTGGGGTGAGAATATAGGTAGATTTTACTTTTCCTTTTCACCAACATACATTCATCTTACAACCCTCTTCAGAGGTAACCATTTGTGTATATGTATCCTGAGCTTATGCATTTATACATATAATATGTGAGCCGGCGTGGTGGCCCACACTTTTTTTTTTTTTTGGTGGTACTGGGGTTCCTGGAAGCCCTTCTACCTCTTGTATACACTCCCACGGGCTACACTCCCAGACCTATTTTTTAACATTTTTATGTGGAAACAGAGTCTCTTAAACCAGCGAGGCTGGCTTCGAACCAGCGCGATCCTCCTGTCTCCGCCTCCAAAGCGCGGGGATTACAAGCGTGCGCCACCACGCCTGGCATGGCCCACACTTTTAATCCCAGCTCTTGGGAGGCTGAGACAGGAGGATCGCACATGTTCGAAGCCAGCCTCAGCTACCTAGTGAGGCTCTCAGCAACTTAGTGAGACCCTGTTTCCAAATAAAGTATAAAAAATAGTTCTGGGAGTATAGCCCAGAGGTAGAAAAGCCCCTGGGTTCCACCCCCAGTACCAACAAAAAAAGAAATATGTGATATATTATGCATATTTATAATGTATATCGCATTTTCATGTTATTTATATACATAGGTCATACTTTATGTATTCTTTAACTTGTTTCTTTTTTTTAAAAAAGACTTCTTATTGATCATTCTATGTACCTATAGATTTAATTTTTTTTGCAGTATTGGGGATGGAACCCAGAAACATTGTATCTCCGAGCTACACCCCTAGCCCTATTTTTATTCTTTATTTTGAAACAGGTTCTCACTGAATTGCAAAAGGCCTAAGTAGTAGCTAAGGATGTCCGCGAACACGGATCCTCCTGTCTCAGCGTCCCAAATACTGGGATTACAAGCATGCACCACCATGTCCTGCTTCTGGATTTAATATTTAAATTACTGATTGCATAGCATTTCATATTATGTGCATGCTTTAATTTATAACAGTAATTTTTATAACATTTAATTTTTGCCATTTTTGTCATTAAAAGAGTACAAGAGTGTTTTTTAATAATTATTTTGCACATATTTGTTAAGTTTAATCCTAGATACTATATCTTTTTTGTTGTTATAAATAGGGCTTTATTTTCAATATATAATCAAATTGCCATACACACACACATATATATTTCTATATATTTATGTATACTAACCCATTAGGTAAACTGGTTCATTTTAGTATCACTATATGTTCACATATTTATGTATGATGATATAATCACAACATAAGCCACATATCCTAACATTTTATTTCATTTATTCATTCATTCATTGAATGATGGAGATTGGATCTAGGGACATTATACCTCTGAGCTACATCCCCAGCCCTGTTTTTTATTCTTTATTTTGAAACAGAATCTCACTAAGTTGTGGAGAGCCTCACTAAGTAGCTGAGGCTGGCCTGAACCTGTGATCCTCCTGTCTCAGCCTCCCAAGTACTGGGATTACAAGCATGCACCACTATTTTCAGATCAACATGTTCATTTATAACATGACTACTTTTGCCTTAGCAGTGTACCATTGGTATATAAAAGTAAATGTTCATAACTTCTCACTTAATACTGAGTAAATTTCTAATTTAAATAACTGACATGTCTAATATGGGATATTGGAAAATAGAGTACTGTTATGGATGTAGAGTGAGGTATACCTGGGAGAGCATGATAAGGTAATTTGGAGCCATGAAAGCCATTTAAGCAATTTAGAAGAAAATTAAACTAGAAGAATTAATAAAACAACATGGAGTATAGAGACCTTTCAGTTTTTAGCACCCAGTTGACTTTTAAATGATAGTTTCTTTTTCTTTTTTTTTAGGAAATTGAACTTAGGTCATTAAGAGAAGCTTTGTCTTTTGTGTCATTAATTGATGGATATTATAGATTAACTGCAGATGCACATCATTACCTCTGTAAAGAAGTAGCACCTCCAACAATGCTTGAAAATATACAAAGCAACTGTCATGGCCCAATTTCGTGAGTAATATAGGCTTTAAAAGTAATTTTTTTTTAAAAGTTAAGTGTGATATAGT
The DNA here is from genome assembly GCF_963383645.1 of Muscardinus avellanarius. Lineage (NCBI taxonomy): Eukaryota > Metazoa > Chordata > Mammalia > Rodentia > Gliridae > Muscardinus > Muscardinus avellanarius. Next base: position 67,968,622 of record NC_137799.1, on the reverse strand, counting down.
TAATTGCCTATCTACACATTCTACATCTGTGGATTTTATATAAGAGATTAGAATGTCCTCCATTTTTTTTTTTTTGTACTGAGGGTTGGACCTGGGGCAGTCTTATCTCTGAGTTACACCCCTAGCCCTATTTTTTATTCTTTATTTTGTTTAAAATTTTTTTTTATTGGTGCATTGTAGTCATATGACTTAATGGAGTACAAAATGGTAGAGGCATACATGCACACATCACTTTTTTATCCCTTCCCCAATTTCCACCCCATTCTCTCCCCCTCCCTCCTTCTTATGTTTGGCCTACTGATTAACTTTGATATGTTTGTGAATATACATCTTGTATATTAGGGGATTTCCCTCTTCCCTCCTCACATCACCCTTAGTTAAGTCTCCGTATTTGGTTTTTCCTTCCATGTCTATAATTCCTCCTGTGACCCTTTTTCTCCCTAGTTTCTGCATATTAGAACACCTAGATTTTTTTTACTTTTTGTGACTGACTAATCTAACTTCGCATAATGTTCTCCAGGTCAATCCATTTCCCTGCAAATGACATAATTTTGTTCTTTTTTTATGGCTGAGTAAAATTCCATTGTGTACATAGTTTACATAGTGTACATTGTGTACACAGTTTTGTAATTCATTCATCTGTTGATGGACATCTTGGCTGGTTCCATAATTTGGCTATGGTGAATTGTGCAGCTGTGAACATAAATACTTGTGCATTAGTTGTATAGTTTGGTTTGGTTTCCATTCTTTGGATAGATACCTAGAATTGGTATTGCTGGGCCATATGGTAGGCTTCTTTCCATTCTTCTGAGGATCCTCCATACTGTTTTCCAAAGTGGTTTTACTAATTTGCAGTCCCACCAATAATACATTAGAGTTCCAACTTTTCCACATCCTCACCAACATTTGTTATTATTTTTGTTTTTAGTGATTGCCATTCTAGTTGGAGTTAGGTGAAATCTCAGGGTAGTTTTGATTTGCATCTCTGATTGCTAATGATGTTGAACATTTTTCATACATTTATTGGCCATTTGAATTTCTTCTTTTGTAAAGTGTCTATTAAGTTCACTTGCCTATTTTATGATTGGGTTCTTAATTTTGAAACAGAGCCTTGCTAAATTGCAGAGGGCCTTGTTAAGTTGCTGAGGATGGCCATGAACCTGTGATCTGTGATCCTCCTGTCCCAGCCTTTCAAGTACTGAGATAACAGATTTAATCCAGTAATTTAACCACTTCTGGCTCTTCATTTTTTTTAAAGTAGTATAATTCCCTTTGAATTGGTTTGAACTTATTGCAAGATAGCTATGAACTTTGATTTTATCACCTTGAAAGATTATTGAAAAGACATGAAGTATAGGAGACATCTAAAATTTCTGAGAGTTTTAAATTTGACTTTTATTGACATTTGATCATTTCATGGTGCTTGTTGTTATTATTTAAGTTATTTCTTCTTTACCTTTAGAATGGATTTTGCCATTAGTAAATTGAAGAAAGCAGGTAATCAGACTGGATTATATGTACTTCGATGCAGTCCTAAGGACTTTAACAAGTATTTTCTGACTTTTGCTGTTGAGGTTAGTATGTCACATTTATTAATGGTAACGTGATTCTTAGTTTATTTTCTCGTTCATATTTATCTACCATCCCAGTAGATAAATATGAACACCATCCTTTCAGTATACCTTAGTGATTCTGTACACCTATGTATAATTCTTTATAAATATAAATTCACATAAAATATGAAAATAAGATATAATGTCTTTTTATTTGGCTTTGATTTCATTTATTTATCTTTTGGTACTAGGGATTGAACCTAAGAGTATTCTACCTCCAAGATATTCTCCCAGCCCTTTTTATTTTTTGTTTTGAAGGGTTTGAGAGTCTCACTAAAGTGTGGAGGCTGGTCTCAAACCTATGATCCTCCTTGTCTCAGCCTCTCAGGTACTGGAATTACAGGCATGTGCACCACGTCTCAAATGGTATTTAGTCATGTCTTTGAAAGTCTCTCTTTTTTTAATCCTTCACAAAAATATAAATCTGCATCAAATCATGTAGAACAGAATAAATTAGGAGCAAATATTCTGTTTATTAGCAGTAGTTACAAATTTCAGCAAAGTAAGAAAATGAAAACCAGAAATATGATAGCACTTTTAGCACTTTTAGCTAGTGATTTTCCAAATTTAAGAAGAATAATCTACAATGTGTGTTTTAAAACTGTAGTGAAACATCATTAAGGCAGATCATCTTGGATCTCATCTAAGATTATTTACTATCTAAAATTATATTGAAGGATATGAATGCAATATAATGGTAAAATCATAATTTTGTAGCAGCTTTGTAGCACCATCCAAATTCATTTTTACTTTCATTTGTATTGGGAATCGAATCCAGGGGGTGTTCTACCTCTGAGTTATACCCTTAGCCCTATTTGATTTTTTATTTTGAAACATGGTCTTGCTAGGTTTTTGAGCATCTCATTAAGTTGCTGAGGTTGTTCTTGAATTTGGATCCTTCTGTCTCAGCCTCCCAAGTACTGAGACCACAGTCATGTGCCATACACTTGGCTTTTACTTTTAGAAGTAGAGTAAGGATTATCTTACTCAGTTACTACAAAAACAACTGTCTTATGTTTAGTACATATAGAGAACAGATTACTGTCAATACAGAAGGTAGATTACTTCATCACTTTACCATTTTATAAAATCAATAATCTGTTCTAATTTCAGGGTATTTTCTTACTAGAACAGAAAACAATGCATTGTATTTAATCATAAATTTAAAATGTACATATTATTATATTTTCCATATGCCCAGTCTGATATGAGCAATGTACCTTAGGAAACATGATACAACCCTAGCCTTAAGAACTTATATTTTGGAAAACAAAAATTTAGAAATATGCCAGAAGTACTAAGTTGAATGTTATAATTATCAAATATAGCAAGTTTAGACAGTGGAAGAAAGGATTATAATTATGAAGAATTTTGGAGTAGGAAAGACTTGAGATTGACCTTGAGGGGTTGGTAGATGTTTTACTAATGGTTCTAAGTAGGATGAATATGTTTATAAAAACAGCTCAAAAATAGTTAGATGAATGAATAGAATGAATAGGTTCACAGTATAGTGCATAAGACAAAGATTCTAAAACTATGAAATATTAAAATGCCACATTAGATGTAAGTATACTTATATAATAGTGGTGCAATGGAGCAAGTAGTCATCACTCTTGCTTATGAAATTGGTCAGTATTGTTGGAAAAGACCTCACAGAAAGAGTAGTACTTGAACTGAGTTTTAAGGAATGAATAAAGGTTCATTCCTCAGGAGAGGGTGTACATTCATAGTGGAGAAATAGCTTATATCGTTATCAAAGTATGAAACAGTATGACAGTTGCTTGAAATAAAATTCAAGCAATTAATATGCCTGGAAAATTGGTCTTATGTTGGGAGTGGCAGGAGCTGGGGTTGGAGATGGTAAGAGAATCAAGTTCATGAAGACCAAATATGTCACACTAGCTTTATATCTTATTATGAAAAGCTATTAGATTTTTTAATTATTATTATTGCTTTATTATGTGCTTTTTATTGAAAGGCTATTACATTATAACTAGATGCCTTTTTGAGGATCAGAAGCCTCTTATCACCATACCAGTACTACTTTAGGATACACAGTTAAAATGTCTGAATATTCTGTTGATTTTTTTATGATACCATTTTAGCAGAATAATCACTCTGATATTCATTTTGATTTTCCCTCCCTCTCTTTTTAATGAAACTTATATAGAGAGAAAATGTCATTGAATATAAACACTGCTTGATTACAAAAAATGAGAATAGAGAATACAACCTCAGTGGGACTAAGAAGAACTTCAGTAATCTTAAAGATCTTTTGAATTGCTACCAGATGGAAACTGTTCGCTCAGACAGTATAATTTTCCAGTTTACTAAATGCTGCCCCCCCAAGCCAAAAGGTAAAATAATTTTCTAATTATTTTTTAAAATACTAAGCATGGATTGTGTATGTGGTGGAAGGTATTTTCAATACATTGATTTCAAAAGAAATATGAAAGAAGCAACCCCAAAGACAAATTAATACTGTCTCATTCTGTTGTACAAACATCATCAAATAGGATTGTATCATCTGATTTGAATTGTCAATGACTTGAATTACTGTTTCTCTAAAATGACATTTTAAAGTTAATTTTTGTATAAATCAGTCACTCTGTATAAATTAGTCACTTACTAATTGAACTTTTATCAAATTCTTTTGTGTGTTGAGTAAAAACTTTCACATGTGTTTACGATTTTAATTTCTGTATTTTTAAAATGAAAAATACCAAGATTGGAAATCCTGTGAAATAGCACATTTTGTTATTAAAATTATTAAAATTCCTAGAAAATTTATTAGTTTAAGAAAATGATTATGGTTTTGAATATATAAAATAATTGGTACAAATATATCAATGTTCAATGAACTAACCTCAATTAATTTTCTGGGAAAAGATGAACAATAAAGAGATAAAGAGTTATTAGATTTCTTATAGAACACATTTCATTATACTCCTCTCTGGAGCAATTAATATTTTCAATGTTTTGATTACATATTTGCATATATGTATATTAGATAGATGTGCACACAGACACACATATATGTATTGTTTATTTCCCCAGATAAGTCAAATCTTCTAGTCTTTAGAACTAATGGTGTTTCTGATGTACCAACTTCACCAACACTACAGAGACATAATAATGTGAACCAAATGGTGTTTCACAAAATAAGAAATGAAGATTTGATATTTGTAAGTCATTAGATATTGTTTTTTCATTCTTTGAAAATATCTGTTGTCTTGATTTCCTAGCCTATGTTATATTCCTGTGAAATTTGTAACTATCTTGTTATAGATTTTATTATAAAAATTTACTTGTGGGCATGTGTGATGGTTCATGCCTGTAATACCAGTACTTGGGAGTCTAAGACAAGAGGATTGCAGGCCAACCTCAGCAACTTAGCAAGGTCCCAGTACATACAAAAAAGTATACTTGCAATTTAAATGTTTTTACTTCTCATAAAATTATGCAAACTTATATGTTAGAAATTAACAAAATTAATCATTTTAAGAATAGAATTTTAAAATAAATTTTTATTGGTGCATTGTAGTCCTACATCTCAATGGGATAAAATACTTGTGGAGATATACATGCCCATGTCACCCAGTCAGCCCCTACCCAATCTCTAACCCCTTCCCTCCCCCTCCCTCCTACCCATGCTTGGCTTCCTGGTTGACTTTGATATGTTTAAGTACATCATGTGCTTTAAAGAGTTTCCCTTATCTTCCCTCTTATCCCCTCAGATATATCACCTTAATTGCTCCTCTATAGGGTTCCTTCTTCATCTAGAGTTTCTCCTGTTACACATTTCTCCCTAATATTTTGCACATTAAGAAAAGCATATGGTTTCTTATTGTTTTGTGACATTTCAGTGTACATGCCATAATTTTCTTCTCCCTTATGGCTGGGCAAAATTCTGTTGTGTACACATCCCATAGTTTTGAAATCCACTCATCCGTTGAAGGACATCTTGGCTGGTTCCACAGTTTGGCAATGGTGAACTGTGCAAATATGAACATGGTTGTTCATGCATTAGTTTGGTATTTTGGTTTTCATTCTTTTGGTAGATACATAGATTCTTTCAGAAATTTAAAACTATTCCTTTTCAAATCTTAAAAAATAAAAATCATCTATAAAATGCCTATATCTTAACTCCCAAGTTCTCAAGAAAGTAAGAGAAATTCAAAGGACTAAAAAATAAGAAAAACTGCAAGAATACATAAAAACTGATGATTTGACTTTTATCACTCATTCTACAAAGGAAATTTGAGAAGTACTAGTACTAGTAGAAATAGTTATCACTTAATGTGAATTTACCATGTTTCATGAACTGTTTCATAGTACTTTCATATTTTATTTACTATTCAAAACAATTATTTGGGGAAAATTGATATTTTTTCTTTCTCAGATAAGATAGATCATATTTGGGGTGGTATGACCATAACTTTTCCTCCTTTCTCAGATAAAGAAACCAGTACAACTGCAGTATAGGGAGATTAAATGGCTCTTACAAGGTTAAACAGATAGTAGGTGATAAGGAACAAGTCGAATATTTTGCCTCCTCAGACCATAGTTCTGCTTTTCTTTTGTACTAATAAAGGTAAAGAGAGAAACTTATCTGTAAATAAATGTAAGTTAACACTGACTCTAAACAAGCAATAATTATAGTCAATGCAGGGGATTTAAAAATAGGGTGTAGCCCACAAACACTTTATTCATTAATTCTTACTTTCTGTCTTTAATTACTATAGAAGAAGAATAGAAGAATTAATTTGGAATCTCAAATCTAGGATGTTTGTAAGGGAAATATTTACTTATGCCTTTTTATTTTTAATTTTTTGTCATTAAATATATTTTGTTTTCTTCACATCTTTTGCCATCTCTACTAATTCTTTGCTCTTACCTTTTTTCTTTAAAGAATGAAAGCCTTGGCCAAGGCACATTTACAAAAATTTTTAAAGGTATAAGAAGGGAAGTCGGAGATTATGGTCAACTGCATGAAACAGAAGTTCTTTTAAAAGTTTTGGATAAAGCACATAGAAACTATTCAGAGGTATGTATCTTCTTTGGGTAGTGTTGTGTAGTTTCGTAGCTTATATTACATAAAGATGTACTTTTTTTTTTTCAGTACTGGGGAAGGAAGCCAGGGTCATTCTGCCTCCAAGCTATACCTCAAGCCCTGTTTCTTATTCTTTATTTTGAAACAGGGTCTCACAAAGATGCAGGTGGCCTTTCTCCCTAAGTTTCTGAGGCTGGCCACGGTCCTGCAATCCTCTCTCAACCTCCCAAGTCCTGGGATTACAAGCGTGTGCCACCATGCCTGGCTAAACATAACATTCATGCATGCATTTTTAAAAAATGTTATTTTAGCCGGGCGTGGTGGCGCAGGCTTGTAATCCCCGCGCTTGGGAGGCAGAGACAGGAGGATCGCACAGGTTCGAAGCCAGCCGCGCGCGCTGGCTTAGGAGACCCTGTTTCCAAAAATGAAAATGTAAAAAATAGGTCTGGGAGTGTAGCCCGGAGGTAGAAGGGCTTCCAGGAACCCCAGTACCACCAAAAAAAAAAAAAAAAAAAAATGTTATTTTAAAATATATATCAAGGACTTTTCTCAAAATGTATTCTGATGGGGCTAATGAAAATTACAAGAATTTAAAAAATATTTTATTTTTAAAGTACTTTTAACATTATTGTATGGGTCTTAAAATATCTCTGCATATACTGAGACAGTGGCTTTTATTTTTTTATTTTTTATTAGTACATTGTAGTCATACATGTAAATGGGGGTACAAAATGGTGGAAGCATACATGCACACATCAGCTAATTAGCCCTTACCCAGTACCTGCCCCGTTTCCTCCTCCTTCTCCTCCTTCGCCTCCTCCTCCTCCTCATCTTTGGCTAAGTGATTGACTTTGGTATGTTTTAACATACATCATGTACATTAGAGAATTTCCTTCTTTCCCCCTTCCATTCCCTCAGTTAAGGCACCTTATTTGCTCATCTATAGTATCTCCTACTTTGTCTAGAGTTCCTTCTATGACCCATTTTCTTCCTAGCTTTCACATATTGAAGAGAGCATCTGATTTCTTATTTTTTGTGACTGACTAATCTCACTTAGCATAATGTTCTCCAGTTCCATCCATTTCCCTGTAAATGACATAATTGTGTTTTTCTTTATGTCTGAGTAAAATACTATTGTATACATATCCCATAGTTTTGTAATCCATTCATATGTTGATGGAGATCTTGGCTGGTTCCATAGTTTGACAATTGTGAATTGTGCAGCTATGACCAGAGATACACATGCATTAGTTTGGTAGTTTGGTTTCCATTCTTTTAGGCAAATACCTAGAATGGTATTGCTGGATCATATGGTAAGTTTGTTCTCATTTCTTCTGAGGCTCCTCCATACTGTTTTTCAAAGAAGTTGCACTAATTTGCAATCTCACCAATAAATGTATTAGGAGTTCTCACTTTTCTACATTCTCACCAGCATTTGTTGTTGTTTATGGTTTGAATGATTGCCATTCTAGTTGAAGTTAGGTAAAATCTCACTGTAGTTTTGATTTGCATCTCTTTGATTGCTAATGATATCGAGCATTGTTTCATGCATTTATTGGCCATTTGAATTTCTTCTTTGTGAAGTGTCTATTTAGTTCCCTTGCCCATTTTTTGATTGGGTTATTTGTTTTCTTAATTTTGAGTTTCTTGAGTTCTCTATATATTCTGGATAATAGACCTCTATCAGAGGAGTAGGTGGCAAAAATCTATTCTGTTGGCTCCTGGTTGAGGTTCTTGATAGTTTCCTTGGCTGTACAGAAGCTCTTCAGTTTAGTGCAATTCCACATATTGATCCACCTTTTAGTTTCTTGTGCCTTTGAAGTCTTGTTGAGAAAGTTTTATCTGTGCCTATGTGTTGCAGTGTTGGACCTTTGCCCTCTTCAAGGAGCCTCAAGGTCTCTGGTCTAATTTCCAAGTCTTTGGTCCTTCTTTAATTGACTCTTGTGCAGGGTGAGAAAGTGGAGTTTATTTTCATTTGTCTGCATATAGTTAACCAATTTGCCAATACTGTTCAACAGCCTTTTTTGCAGTGTATGTTTTTGGCCTCTTTGACAAAAATCAATTGGCTTTTAGTATGTGGAACTGTTTTTGTGTCTTCTATTCTGCTCCATTGGTCTGTGTATCTGTCTTTGTGCCAATACCATGCTGTTTTTAGTATGCTGGTGTTGTAGTATGAAGTCAGGTATTGTGATTTCTCCTGCATGATTTTTTTTTGCTGAAAGCTAATTTGGCTATTCTGTTTTTTTGTTGTTCCAAATGAATTTAAGGACTTATTTTTCTATGCCTGTGAGGAATGACCTTGGTAATTTAATGGATATTGCACTGAATCTGTAGATCACTTTTGAAAGTATGGCCATTTTGATGATATTTATTCTGCCTATCCATGAAAATGGAGGATCTCTCCATCTTCTAAGGAGATAATGGGAAGATTTATTTTTTCAATGTTTTATAATTTTCTTTGTAGAGGTCTTTTAACTCTGGTTAAGTTTATTACTAAGTATTTTTTTTTTGTGGGATATCCTGAGTGGGAGTGTTTTCTGGATTTCTTTCTCAGTGGATTTATGGTTGGTATACAGAAAAGCTTCTGATTTTTTAAGATTAATTTTGTATCCAGAAACTTTGCTAAATTTGTTGATCAGTTCTATACGCCTTTTTTTTTTTTTTAAATGTGGAACATATTGAAAATGGTATACATTCAGACTGTGCTTGGTGTCCTCCCCATCTTCCTCTTCTCCCCCTCCCAACAATGAGTGACCAGGTTAACCATGCTATATTTATATTTTTACACAAATTCAGATGTAACTCCTTCATTAATCAACCTCAGCCTTCTTCCTCTCCTATCATTCCAATCTGCCTTTGATGAGGTTTCTCCTCCACTGTCTGGAGTCCCTCTGGTATCCCTAATACTCCCTAGTTTGAGCATATTAGAGAAAACATAAGTTCCTTCTCTTTCTGTGCTTGGCTGATCTCACTTAACATAATTTTCTCCAGGTCTTTTCATCTTCTCTCAAATGACATGATTTTGTTCTTTTTTTATAGCCGAGTAGAATTCCATTGTGTGTATTTCCCATAATTTTGCAGTCTGTTCATATGTTGATGGAGACCTAGGTTGGTTCCATATTTTGGCTTTTATGAATTATGCTGTTATGAACATGGGCATTCATGTGTTGCTGTAGTTCCCTGGTTTCAACCCCTTTGGAAAGATACCCAGGAGTGGTAAAGCCGTATCATATGGTGGATCCATTCCCAGTTTTCTAAGGAATCTCCAAACTGATCTCAATAGTGGCTGAACTACTTTGCAATCCCACCAACAGTATAAAAGAGTTCATCTTTCCCCACATCCTCGCCAGCATTTGTTGTTGTTTGAGTTCTTTATGCTTGCCACTCTGATTGGGATTAGATGGAATCTCAGTGTAGTTTTGATTTGCATCTCCCTGATGGCTAATGATTTTGAACATCTTTTCATGTATCTATGTGGCCATTTGTATCTCTTCTTTTGTGAATTGTCTATTCAGTTCAGTGGCTCATTTCTTGATTGGGTTACTTGTTTTACTAGTGTAGTGTCTTTTGAAGTCTTTGTATATTCTGGATATTAGCCCTCTGTCTGAGTGGTGGCTGGTAAAAATCTTCTCCCATTCTGTAGGCTTTCTCTTTAGGTTCTTGATGGTTTCCTTTGATGAGAAGAAACATTTTAGTTTGATGCCATCCCACTTATTAATTCTTGCTTTAATTTCCTGTGCTTTGGAGGTGTTGTTGAAAGTTAATGCCTGTGCCTGTATGTTGGAGTGTTGAGCCTATGCCCTCCTCTAATAACTTCAAAGTCTCTGGTCTAATTTCTAAGTCTTTGATCTATCTTGAGTTGATTCCTGTGCATAGTGAGAGGTAAGGATTTAATTCCATCTTTCTACAAATGGATAGCCAGTTCTCCTAGCACCATTTGTTGAAAAGCCTGTCTTTTTTCCAGTGTACAAATTTGGCCCCTTTGTCAAAGATTAATTGACTATAGGTGTGTGGATTTGTTTCTGTATCTTGTATTCTGTTCCACTGGTCATTCTGACTGTTTTTGTGCCACTACCATGCTGTTTTTACTACTACTGCTCTATAGTATAATTTGAAGTCCAGAATTGTGATGCCTCCTCCGTGATTTTTATTGCTGAGAATTGCTTTGGTTATTCTGGGTCTTTTCTTTCTCCATATAACATTCATGACTGATTTTTCTAGGTCTGTGAAGAATATCATTGGTATTTTAATCGAAATTGCATTGAATCTATAAATCAGTTTTGGCAAAATGGCCATTTGGATGATATTTATTCTACCTATCCATGAACAAGGCAGATCTTTCCATCTTCCAAGGTCGTCTTCAATTTCTTTCTTTAATATTTTATAGTTTTTGTTGTAGAGGTCTTTTACATTGTTGGTTAGGTTTATTTCTAGGTATTTTATTGGTTTTGAGGTTATAGTGAATGGAATTTTCTTTATTTTTTTCATTGTGGATTCATTGTTGGCATAAAGAAAAGCAACTGATTTCTTTAGATTGATTTTGTATCCTGCTACTCTGCTGAATTGGTTAATCAGCTCCAGTAGTCTTTTAGTTGAGTTTGTTGGGTCTTCTGGATAAAGGATCATGTCATCTGCAAATAAGAATAGTTTTAATTCTTCTCTTCCTATTCAAATTCCTTTGATTTCCTTCTCTTGCCTTATTGCTGTGGCAAGAGTCTCAAGAACTATATTGAAAAGGAGTGGTAATAGTGGGCATCCTTGATCCTGATTTTAGAGGAAATTCTTACAGTTTTTTCCCATTCAATAAGATTTTGGCTTTGGGTTTATTGTATATAGCGTTAATGATGTTGAAATACGTTCCTTCTATTCCAGTTTTCTGTAGTGTTTTTAACATAAATGGGTTGGATTTTGTCGAATGCTTTTTCAGCATCTATTGATATGATCATGTGGTTTTCTTCCTCAGTTCTATTTATGTGGTGAATAACTTGTATTGATTTGCATATGTTGAACCAGCCTTGCTTTTCTGGGATGAAACCAACTTGGTAATGGTGTATAATTCTCTTAATAATGTTTTGAATGTGTGTAGCTAGTATTTTGTTTAGAATTTTTGCATCTGTGTTCATCAAGGATATTGGTCTGTCATTTTCCTTTCTTGAGGTACCTTTATTTGGTTTGGGGATTAATGTGATACTGGACTCGTAGAGGGAATTTGGGAGAATTTCATCTCTTTCAATTTCCCAGAACAATTTGTGAAGTATTGGGATTAGTTCTTCACTGAAGGTTTTGTAGAATTTTGCTGGAAACCCATTTGGGCCTTGGGTTTTCTTTGATGGCAGAATTTTTATTGCTGTTTCTATTTCTTTGCTTGTTATTGGTTGGTTTAGATTTGCTATGTCCTCTTGGTTCAGTATAGGTAGGTTATATGCGCTTAGAAATCTGTCGATTTCTTCCATGTTTTCCAGTCTATTGGAGTATAAGTTTTCAAAATAGTTTCTGATAATCCTTTGAATTTCTTCACTCTCTGTGGTGATGTCTTCTTTTTCATTCCTGATTTTAATAATTTGAGTTTATTCTCTCTTTCTTTTAGTTAGGTTGGCCAGGGGTTGTCAATCTTATTAATCTTTTCAAAGAACCAGCTATTTGTTTTGTTGATTCTTTGAATTGTTTTTTCTCTATTTCATTTATTTTTGCTCTGATTTTAATAATTTCCTGTCTTCTGCTGAGTTTGGGATTACACTGTTGTAGTCTTTCTAGGTCCTTGAGATGTATCAGTAGGTTGTTTTACTTGGAGACTCTTTGTTCTTCTCATGTGGGCAAACAGTGCTATAAACTTTCCTCTTAACACTGCCTTCCAAGTGTCCAATAAATTTTGGTGAGTTGTTTCTCTATTTTCATTTAATTCCAGAAATTTCTTTATTTCTCTTATTATTTGTAATTCCCGATCTTACCCACTTATCATTCAAAAGTGTATCATTCAATTTCCATGCATTTAAATAGGTTCTTTTGGGTTTCCTGTTGTTGATTTCTACTTTAATTCCATTATTATCTGAAAAGATGCAGGGAATTATATTACATCTTTTGAATTTGCTAGTGCTTGCTTTGTGGCCCAGGATGTGATCTATTTTTAAGAAGGTTTCATGGGCTGCAGAAAAGAATGTGTATTCTGTTGTTCCTGGTTGAAATATTCTGTATATGTCTATTAGGTCCATTTGATTTATAGATTTCTTTAATTCTGAATAGCCTTTACTCATCTTTTGCCTTGAAGATTGATCTAGTGGTGTGAGAGGTGTGTTGAAGTCTCCCATTATTATTGTATTTGGGTCTATTTTAGTTCTAATGTCTAGAAGGGTTTGTTTTTACAAATGTGGCTGCCCCCACATTTGGGGCATAAACATTTACTATCATTATCTCTTCTTGGTGGACTGTTCCTTTTAACAAAAGGAAGCGCCCTGTTTTGTCTCATCTGATGTGTTTTAGCTTAAGTCTGTTTTGTTGGATATCAGTGTTGCTACCCCTGCCTGTTTTTGGTCTCCATTAGCATGGTATCTTTTTATATCTTTCACTTTCAATCTGTGAATGTCTTTGGTTGTAAGGTGAGTTTCTTGCAAACAGCATATATTGTATTACGTGTGTTAATCCACATTGCCAGTCTATGTTTTTTGATTGGTGAGTTAAGTCCTTTGATGTTCAGAGTTATTATTGAAATATGATTTTTGTTTCCTGTCATTTTGTGTTCTGTCTTCTGCTAGGTATCCTGTTATTTCTTCTCTACTTAGATACCCCATGTTCACCTTCATCTCTTCTCTGGTTCTAAAGTCTGCTTCTTTTTTCTTCTTTGTGGTTTATTTCTTTAAGTATTTTCTCTAGTGTTGGCTTTGAATTCATGAATTTTTCTTCGAGGTTCTGCTTATCTTGAAACACTTTTTTGTTTCTCCATCAATTTTGAATAATAGTTTTGCTGGATATAGCAATTTTGGTTGGAAGTTGTTTTCTTCCAGGGTCTGGATTACATCATACCAGTCTCTCCTGGCATTCATGACTTGGGTTGTATAGTCTGGGGTGATTGTTGTTGTTTTTCCTCTATGTCATCTGTCCTTTTTTTTCTCCCTGTTTTTAAGATTCTTTCCTTGGCCTCTATGTTGGTCATTTTGATTATTATATGGCGTGGGAGGTTCTTCTTTGATCTTGTCTTAATGGTATTCTGTATGTCTCCTGGATGTGAAGATCCAAGTCTCTTTCCATGTTTGGGTAATTCTCTGAAATTAGTTCTCTGAAGAGATTATGAATGCCCTTGGTCTGTACCTCTATTCCTTCTTTAATGTCTTTTATTCGTAAGTTAGGACGCTTCATTTGTCCCATAGTTGTTGGATGTTTAGGTTTTGTTGCTGTAATGACTTCTGTATTATTTTGATTGTTTTCAGTTTTGAATGAACTGTCTTCTAAGAGTGATATTCTACTTTCCATTTTATCTAATCTTCCAGAATTTCTTTCTATTGCTGTCTTTATTTCATTTATTGACTCTTTCATTTCATTCCAGACCTTTTTCTGATTCTTTCTTAGTGTTTCTATTTCATTTTTCATCTCTTATAGACTTGTTTTAAAGCCTTTCATCATATTGTAGATCAAGATTCTGAACTCCCCTTCTTGAATTTCTTGTAGATCAGAATTTGTGATTTCTGTTGTCTTCTCACTATTCCTAGTTCTTGCATTTTCAAAGTTCTCAGGCCTGTGTTTCTGATGTCTTCCCATTTTTTGTGGTTATTATGTTTAATCCAATCTTAGTAGTAGGAATTTAGAAGTGACAGCAGGTAAGCAGTACTTTTTCCAATAGTGGTGGTTGGGTATTAGGGAATCGGCTAGGGCGATGGGTTCATGATTTGGGTAAGGTTGAGGATATGATTAAGGTATGTATGAATTTTAGTACAATAAGGTAGTATCTGTATAAGAATGAGAGAGAATAGATAGTAGGACTCTTGTAGTTAGTATTTAAGTATGGAGATATGAAATACCTTGAGTATTAAACACAGAGATACAGTAAAGGAAAATAAAGTCTTGAGAGAAGAGAGTGGATATGCTGGTGTGAGATAGTTTGTAAAAGAAATGGGGGAGATGAGAAGCAACCAAACATGAATGAAGTAACAAAACAAGATACAAAAGCTGAAGATTATACTTCGAGGACAAAACAAAACAACAACAACAACAAAAAAAGAATAGGAAAGAAAAGAGAGAAGGAAAAAAGAAAAGAAAGGACAAAAAGAAATAGACTAAGACCTAGTGACCATGTGAGACAATAAAGCAGCAAAACAAACAACCAAACCAGCAAATAAAAATCTGAATAAAAGAAAGAGAAGGGAAAAAAACCCCAAAACAGAAAAACAACAACAACAAAAACCCATAAGCAAGCAAAAAATAAAAAGGGCCTACTAATTTACAGATATGGGGCTGGGCCTATATAATATTTGTAAGTCTGATTACTGGTAGATTCTGGAGTATATTCCAATGTCTCTTATTTGCTCTGTGCCCTTTTGTTAGGTCTTGACCCGGTCTCTGTGTGATATCTTCTCTACCCTCTGACTGCTTTTTGAAGAGGGCATCTAATATTGACTTGGCACGTCCCCCCCTGTGACTTTGTGTCACTGTAGGTTTCAACCAGATCCATTCTCTGATAGCACCCTATTACCTGGGTGTGGTCCAGGCCACTGCAAAGCTTGCCATGTTGCTGTATCTAGAAGTTTTCCTGTGTGCACAGGTTTCCTCCCCTGGGTCTCTGAAGGGCTGTACCACTGTGGGTGCCGCCTTTGGTGAGCACACGGGATTTTGGCTTGGTTGCCGCTCACCACCTAAGATGCTGGAGGTCTGTGGCTGTTTTCATGTACTTGGATTATTTATCTGGATTTCTTGAGACTGCCACAACAGAGTTCGCAGTTCGGGCCTGCACCCCGTGGCCCTGATGGCGCTGGGGGCCAGTCCTCAGCAGGTCAGTCACGTACACTTGGGGTTTTTGCAGTGGATCCCACAGTTCAGAGTAATTGGATTCCTTCTGCCATGGTTTCTGTTTCTGTTTTGGATCGTGAGCTGTATTTATTTTGCTCATCTACATACTGCCTTCTTAGTAGTTGAACTTTTTTTTGTTTTAGCTACCGAGATATGCTGCGTTCCGCGGTCGCCATTTTCTCTAGTTCTATATGCCTTTTGATTGAGTGTGTTGGGTTTTCTTAGTATCGTGTCATCTGCAAATAGTGAAAGTTTGAGCTCTTCTTTTCTTATTTGCACTCCTTTGATTTCCTTTTCTTGCCTTATTTCTCTGGCTCGAGTCTCAAGTACTATATTGAAAAGAAGTGATAATGGACATCCTTTGTCTTGTTCCTGTTTTTGGGAATTCTTGCAGTTTTTCCCCATTTAATATGATGTTGGCTGTGGACCTATTGTAGATTGCCTTTATGATGTTGAAGTATGTTCCTTCCGTTCTGATTCTCTGCAGTGCTTTTGGCATAAATGGATGTTGGATTTTGTCAAATGCTTTTTCAGTGTCTATTGAAATGATCATGTGATTTTTCTCTTTGGTTCAGTTAATTTGATGAATTACATGGATTGATTTTTGAGTCCTGAATCAGCCTTGCATTCTTGGGATGAATCCTACTTGGACATGGTGTATGATTTTATTGATGTGGCTTTGAATAAGTGTTGCTAGTATTTTATCAGTTTTGCATCCAGTTCATCAGAGATATAGGCCTGTAGTTTTCCTTCCTGGAGCTATAATTATTTGGTTTTGGTATAAATGTGATGTTGGCTTCATAAAATGTATTTGGGAGAGTCCTTTTTCTATTTCACAAAATAGATTGAGGTATATCAGGATTAGCTCTTCTATAAAGGTTTTATAAAATTCACTTGGGAAACCATTGGTCCTGGGCTTTTCTTTGATGGTAGGCTCTTTATTGCTGCTTCAGTCTCTTTGATTGCTATTGGTTGGTTTAAATTTTCTATGTCTTTTTGACTCAGTTTAGGAAGGTTGTACTTTAATATAGAGAGTTATCAATTTCCTCCAGATTTTTCATTTTGTTGGAGTATAGTTTTCCAAAGTAGTTTCTGATATTTCTCTAGATTTCTACATTGTTGGCAGTAATATCTTTTTTTCATCTCTGCAATTTGGGTTGATTCTTTTTTTTTTTTAGTTAAGATGGCTAGTGATTTATCTATCTAGTTAATTTTTTTGAGAAACCAGCTTTGGGTTTTGTTTTCTGTATTTTTTAAAATTCTCTACTTTGTTGATTTCTGCTCTGATTTTTAATAATTTCCTGTCTTCTATTGTCTTTACGGTTAGACTGTTTCTGTTTTTCAAGGGCTTTGAGGTAAGCCCTTCTACCTCCAGGCTACACTCCCAGACCTATTTTTACATTTTTATTTGGAAACAGGGTCTCCTAAGCCAGTGTGCACGGCTGGCTTCGAACCTGCGCGATCCTCCTGTCTCTGCCTCCCAAGCGCGGGGATTACAAGCCTGCGCCACCACGCCCAGCTTTGTCATTAGGTTTTTATTTGGTGATTTTCTATTGTTTTTATGTGGGCACTCGGTGCTATGAATTTTTTTCTTAATACTGTCTTCAAAATGTCCCAGAAGTTTTGATATGTTGTATCTCTTTTTGGGTTTGTTTCTAGAAATTTCTTGATTTCACCCCTTATTTCTTCTATGACTCATTCTTCATTCAGCAGTGTGGTGTTCAGTCTTCACATGTTTATGTTGTTTCTCTAGGTCTTCTTATAGTTGATTAGTAGTTTCATTCCATTAAGGTCTGAAAAAACACAGGGAAGTATGTCACATTTTTTGAATTTTCTAGTGTTCACTTTGTGGCCCAGGATGTGATGTATTTTGGAGAAGGTTTTGTGAGCAGATGAGAAAAATGTGAACTATATAGTTGGGTGGAATATTATATATATGTATAATAGGTTCATTTGGTTGATGGTGTTCTTTAGGTCTTAGGCATCTTTATTGACCTTTTGTCTAGTTGATCAGTCTATCATTGTGAGAGGGGTGTTGAAGTCTCCCAGTATTATTGTATTGGAATTTATGTGTGACTTAATGTCACAAAGAGTTTGTTTTATGAAAGTAGATGCACCTATGTTTGGGGTATAAATGTTGACTATCATTTCTTCTTGCTGGATTGTTCCTTTTACCAGTAAAAATGACATGGTTTGTCTCTTCTAATAAGCATGGGCTTGAAGTCTAACTTGTCTGATATCACAGTTGCTACTCCTACTTGTTTCGAGTTCTGTTGGCATGGATTACCTTGCTCCAGCCCTTTACCTTTAGTTTGTGACTATTCTTACTTTTAAGATGTGTTTCTTGCAGGCAGCAGATTCCTAGATTCCGATTTTTAATCCATTTTGCCACCTTATGTCTTTTTTTTATTGAGAAGTTGAGGACATTTATGTTCAGTGATTGTTGAACAATGATTTTTAATTCTTAACTTTTTGAGTTTTAACTTCTGTTTGACATAGTGTTTGATCTTCTTTGTTTAATTGTTTGCTTGATGGAAATTCTTGTTCCTCTGGTTCTGGTGTGTATTACTCATTTCTTATTTGTAGTTAATCTCTGAGTGTTTTCTCCAGTGTTGTTTTGGAAGACAAATTCTACAGCTTCTATTTGTCATGGAAAATTTTTATTTCCCTGTCTAATTTGAGAGTTTTGATGAGTAGGAAATTTTAGACAACAAGTTATTTTCTTTCAGAGTTTGGAATGTCTCCAGGTCCTTCTGGCTTTCATAATTTGGTTTGGGAAGTCTGAAGTGATTCTAATTAGTTTGGCTCTGAATGTCACTTTGTTTTTGTTTTTGTTGTCTTTAAGATTCTCTCCTTGGCTTTTACATTGGTTGATCTGACTATTATATGGCCTGGTGAACCTTTTCTTCAGTCTTGTCTAAAGGGGGTCCTATAAGGTTCCTGCACCTGTGTATCAACCTATTGTTCTGTGTTTGGAAAATTTTCTGATATTACTGCTTTGAAAAGGTTGTTGATCCATTTAGTTTCATTTTCTATTCCCTCTTCTATGCCTGTTATTCTTAGGTTAGTTCTTTTAAAATGGGTCCATATTTCTTCAATGTCCAATTTATGCTGTCAAGTTGTTTTTTTCTAAATTATATACTATGCATTCATTTTTGGAGTGATCATCTTCTAAGAGCAAAATTCTATTCTCCATATGGTCTAATTGATTGATTATAGTTTGATGCCTTCACTTCAGTGATTGTATTCTTTATTTCTTTCAGACTCTAATTTTTTCAGAAGTTCCTGTATTCTTTCTATAGTTACATCCCTGATTTGTCCTTCTGCCAATCTCTGTAATTCTGTGTTTCAGGTTCTGTTATTGTGGGGTTGTGGGATCTCATTGTTTCCATGTTATTTCTCCTTCTCATGATTTCAGAAGTTTGTATCTGTTGCTTTTGATTAATTTCTCTCAGTCTCTAGGTGTCCGCTGGTATATCCAAGGGCAAGTTTTGTTATTTTCAACATTGACTGTTGAATGAGGAGGGAAGTAAAGTCGTAAATGCAAGAATAGGGTAAAGCCATACATAGGATCAACTAGAATGAAAGTATGAGTTTGGTAAGGTAGTATATAATAGAGATTAGAGATAGTGAATATGTAGTAGTATTCTAGTAACGAATATAGAGTACTTAGTATAGTAATTTGAAGTTGATTTAATAAAAGACAAAGAAGAAAAAAGAGAAAATAGGGATTGAGAGAAGAGAGTAAAGGGAAGAGGCTGGTAGAGGGGTTTGGAAGAAAGCAAACAAATAAGTATACACACACAAAACTAAACAAAAACAAAATAATGCAATGCTACAAATATATTAATATTCAGCAGACTGGGCCTCTGTAGTCTCTCTCTGTGCAGACATTGAGTATCTTTCCTCCTGCAAGCCTGGTTCTCTGAGTCTTTCTCAGTTTATGCTGATGGCTGGTATCAATGGGGCTGGATCTAGTGTTAAGTGTAGGTCACCCTCCACACTTTCCACAAATGTGAAGCCTGAGCTTCTCCCTGCCTGTGAAGGTGACAGATGTCTCTGGGACTTAAAGTTTCTATTCTTCACAGCTAGTGCTGGCATGGACTGACTTTTACCCATTACCATGATTGGGTGTCTGTTGTGATCCTGGAGATCCTACTATTTGGATCTAGTGTTAAGCATAGATCTTCCTCCACACTTCCCACTGATGCAGAGCCTGAGTCTGTTCAAGCCTCTGCTATGTCCAACAGCAGACTCCACCCCCACCTTTGCCTGGTTGAAGTGCAGAGTTTCAGACCCACACAGTTTATTGTGGCTGTGTGAGTCCTTGTGGGTACCACACTGGGTGTTCTTCCTCAGGGACAGTATTTTCACTTATGGAATTGAGCGCCGCTCTGAATCTCTCGAGGGTGTGGTGAGCTGGGCTGTCACTTGTTTGCCGGTATTTGTGCAGGAGGAACTAATGGCTTACAATTCTCATGATCTTTAGCCGCTTACTTCCTTTCAAGTCCGTGGTTGCTTTCCTGGTTGGCATCTCTGGTTGTTTTATGTGTCTGTGGTCTTAGTTGTTTTCCTGTGCATTTGGGGCAAGATGGTTCTGCTGTGGTGCTCACAGCCACAAGGCGAGTGGGATTCTTTTCTGTTCTCTGATTGAGCTTCTAGCTTTTATTTTCTTACGGCCTTTTACTTATCATGTTCTTTTTTTTAAATTAATTAATTTATTTTTCAAATTGGTGCATTGTAGTCATATATCAATCACATTGGAGTACAAGACTTGAGAGGATATACAAGCACACATCATCCAATTAACCCTCATCCAGCCCCCATCCCATTCCCTCCCCCTCCCTCCATCCCACGCTTCTTTGGTGATTTACTTTGATACATTTGTTTATGTACCTACTGCATTTTAAAGAGGCTCCGTCCTCCAGTATTACATACCCTCTGATTGGTCACATTAGTTGCTTCACTATAGGGCCCTTTCTATAGCTCAACCTCTGTCGCCCCTTTCCTCCTAGTTATTGCTGATTAAGAGAAGCGTCTGATTTATATTTTCTGCGATATTTCTCTGTGCATGCTGCGTTGCAAGTACCGATCCCACTCTTGACGGCCCCAGTAGTGACCTGGCTACTCAGTGGCCTGATCCAGACCTCGCTGGCTCAAGCAGCGGCCTTGCCTCATGGGAGGCCGCAGTTCTGGTCTCGCTGGCCCCTGCACCGGCCTAACCCCTAAGCTGGCTTCGGTCCCGGCCTTAGAGGCCACAGGAGTGGCCTTGCCTCACGGCAGGCTCCGATGCTGGCCATTGGCCCCTGTATCAGCCTAACCCCTTGTCAGGATTCGAATCCCGGCCTCGGAGGCCCCAGCACCGGCCTAGCCTCACAGCAGGCTCCAATGCCGGCCTCGTTGGCCCCAGCACCAGCCTAACCCCTCGGCAGGTACCGCTTCCGGCCTAGGAGGCCCCAGCACTGGCCGTGCCTCACAGCAGGCTCCGATGCTGGCCTCGCCTCACGGCAGGCTCTGATACTGGCCTCGCTGGCCCCAGCAACGGTCTAACCCTTCGGCAGGCTGTTATCCTGGCCTTGGAGGCCCCAGTACCGGCCTTGCCTCACGGCAGGCTCCGATGCCAGCCTCGCTGGCCCCAGCACCGGCCTAACCCCTCGGTAGGCTCTTATCCTGGCCTCAGAGGTCCCAGTACCGGCCTTGCCTCACGGCAGGCTCCGATGCCAGCCTTCCTGGCCCCAGCATCGGCCTAACCCCTCGGCAGGCTCTTATCCTGGCCTTGGAGGCCCCAGTACTGGCCTTGCCTCAAGGCAGGCTCCGATGCCGGCCTCACTGGCCCTGGCGCCTGCCTAACCCCTCAGCAGGTTCTGATCACTGTCTCTGTGGTTATTATATCAAAGGTTCCAGGTGTAAAGTATCAGATGTCTGCCTCCCCTGAGTACTGGCCACTGCCATTGCCACTGCCTCCACCATTTCAAATCCTTCCCAGGCTCTTTTTCCACTCTGAATGTTGTCCAGTGTTCCTAAGCATGCATGCATGATGGTAGCATTCGACATTTGGTGTAATTTCTCCAAAAAAATAAGGTTGGTAGGATCCGGTTTCTGCTTCTCCTGAATACAAGTCTCCACCACCATCGCGGAGACCTCTTTTAACACCGCCTTTCTCCTTGGTCTCCGCTAAACTCTCTCCTTACAGGTGATGTCCGAGATTCTTAACAATGTAGAGACATAGCAGTCCTCTTTCACGGGGAATTTTTCCATAAGTTCCAGTGCATTTAGATAAGTTTTGTCTGCATCTCCAGTGTCTTGGCATCCATAATGGCTTTCTTACCTCCTCTCCGATATTTTTCTTTTTCTTTTTCTGTTCCTTTTTTTTTTTTTTTTAATAAGAGAAGACAGTATATGTGGTTTGAGGAGGTAGTGGGATCAGGTACTTAGTAGCACTGTAACCCTGTCGGTTTCCCCATGGGTCCAGAGTGATCCGCACTACTCCGCCTGGGGCCCAGGGTCCCACGACCCAGGCCCCAGCTGGCGTGCCCCGCACGACCCCTGCCCAGAACCCAGTGTCTTACTGAGCCCGGTTTCTCCAGGGGTCTGGCGTGCTAAGCGCAGTTTGGCCCGGGGCCCAGAGTCCCGCGATCAGGGCCCCGGCTGGCGTGCCCCGCGCAAGACCCCCACCCAGAACCCAGCGTCTTACTGGGCCCGGTTTCTCCAGGGGTCTGGCGTGCTATGCGCAGTTCGGCCCGGGGCACAGAGTCCTGCGACCCGGGCCCCGGCTCATCATGTTCTTTTTAAAGTTATGATGTTTTCTTGCTTTTGTAAGAATGCTGTTTTTAAGGCAAGGGAGATCAGATGTCAGCAGGACTGATAATGTGCTGCTTCCCTCAGTCACCATCTTCCCAGAAGATGTCCCCAGACATTGGCTTTTAAACTTAGCTTCACAGAACCTTATGGTTTCTATAGTGGTTCCTCCAAAATTTCATCTACTTTAAAAAAAGAAAAAGTTAGAAAGACATTGTACAAAGGAACACAGTTAAAATGGATGCCTGTGGTCATCATTCAAATATGCAAACTGGCAGAAACCCAGCCAGTAGTAGCCAGAAAGCTACTGAGCATAGCAAGATATCAACAAACATGTCGAAGCTCACATATATGATACTGGGAATGTCCTAAAGGATGTTAGTTGAATGGCTTAAGAACGATGTGAAACAAATGAAGAGTTGTTCTAATCCAGAACATCACAGTTCTCTGAACAACCACCCCAGGAATTCCTGTCAAAAAATAATTGAATTAGAGGGATATTAATACCATGCCAGTGTCCTAAAATAGGTGTAGTGACATTTATTTGCACAGAGACCATGCTTAGTTATCTAGGAAACATTATTTAAAGCTTATATCCATCTACTTCTGTTTCTTATTACTGTGTATAGTGTCTCCATATAGTTGTACCTTTATTCTAGGAGTTTTGTGTCTAGGAGTTATGCATATCAGTTCATGGTGCCCTCTTATACCAGTATTTTTTTCTCTCATTGCTATCTCTATATTCTAGGATTACTTGGGGATTTCCTTAGAATGAACCCTAATGTCAAGGTTAATGGAAGTTGCAAGTCCATATAGGGAGAACAAAGCATCTTGTAACCTTATTTAATCCTCCTAAGAGTAGGAGAAAGTGCATTTTTCTTATTGCAGGGAATATCTTTCTGATTTGTGAATATTTATGGACATTAGTCAAGCAATAATTCTTTTGCATTTCTTGTTTATTGTTTTTCCGTAGTCTTTCTTTGAAGCAGCAAGCATGATGAGCCAGCTTTCTCACAAGCATTTGGTTTTAAATTATGGAGTATGTGTCTGTGGAGAGGAGAGTAAGTAAAACCATTAACTTTCTTATGTTACTGTCATGCCTCTCTCAGAGAATCCATTCTTATTCCTATTGAAGATTCAATTTCAGGATTTCCAATATCTATAATTTAATAGGTAAATTTTAATTTATTAATTTATTAGGAAAACTATAGTAGTAATTAGATATCATTGAATCTGAAACATCCAAGACTATTCAGTTATACCTTGTGAAAAAGGAACCCATCAAATGAAGTGAAAAATCAGAAGACACTTTATATGCCTTATGTTATAATGTCTAAACAATAGAGTAGTATAGTAAACAAATGTCTTGTAAATGTGTTCACCATAGCAATATAGATTGTGGCTGGGTCAGCATAACACTGGAACAACTGGCCATTTCTTTACAAATTCACTTGGAATTATGAAGAAAAAGCATATAAATGGTAGACTGGATTATCAGAACAAAATGAAGTGATACTGTATGGGCATATATTGTATAATATTATTGCATATTGTATATTATATTATATTACATTAAAACAAATATTTATATTTGCATATTTTACATTATAAACAAATATGTATATTTCTTTAGATTCCTATATCTTCCTGTTGCAAATAAAAACTAAAAATACAGTGGTGAATATCCTTTAAGTTTTGTTTAAATTAATGAATTTTGCTTAGTTAATTTAACTTTTTGTCTATTATATCCACATATGATTATACATATATTTATAAAAGTTTATATTATATGCCTTTAATTATATGTATACTTGAGCCCTATTATTATTACCTATATTTTAATGCAGATATTCTGGTTCAGGAGTTTGTAAAATTTGGATCACTAGATACGTATCTGAAAAAGAATAAAAATTCTATAAACATATTATGGAAACTTGAAGTGGCTAAACAGTTGGCATGGGCCATGCATTTTCTGGTAAGTAATTAGTATATTCTTTTCTTTATTAAAACTTACTGTTTTATCTTATGAAGCAATGTAGTAATTATATTGACCTGGCAACAAGAAATCTATGAATAGATGCTGAGTCATTCAAAATAATTTGTTAGGTTATAAAAAGGATTATTTTAGACATTTTTTTTAATTGGTGCACTGTATTCATACATCATAGTGGGATACAAACTTTTGTAGACATACATGCACACATTGCCCAGTCAGCCCCCACCCGATCCCCACCCCATTCTCTCCCCATCCCTCCCTCCCATGCTTGGCTTACTGGTTGACATCTAGTATTATAGCAATTTATCCAAAATTAAAAATGATAATCTCACATAACAGTTTCATTTGTCTGATACCAAGCTTTTGATGACTTAAAGATAACATTTCAATATTTCTTTTTACTTTCTTTCTTACCAGAGAATATTTTTTTATATTTTTTTAGGTGAAACTATCATATATTTATATATTTATTTTTCAGAAAAAAAAATCTATCCTAATATGGAATATGAACTCTAGATACCCAAAACGATCTTGAAAAAGAACAAAGCTAGAAGATATATATTTTCTGATTTCAAACCATATAAAGCTACAATAATTGAAACAGTGTAGTACTATTCTAAAGGCAGATATATAAACCATTGGAGTTAAATAAAAGCCTAGAGCTAAATTCTTCCCTATATTGTCAAGTTATTTTTGACAAGGTTTCCACGAACATTTGGTGGTGGAAATGATAATCTTTTAACTAAATATTGTTGAAAAATAATAATTACATGGAAAAGAATAAAATTGGACCCTTACCTAATCCCATATACAAATATTAACTCAAAATAGATAAAAGACCTAAATATAAATCTTAAGACTATAAACTTTTAGGAGAAAATCTGGGTCATAAAACCTCACAACAATGAAATTGGCAGTGCTTTCTTGGATATGGTTTCAATGGCACAGGCAACAGAAGAGTATACAAACTCCCTAAAAAATAAAAAAAAATATTGTATATCCAAAGACAATGTAAACAGAGTTAAAAGTTACTAATAGAATGGGATAAAATATTTCCAAATGCTATATCTGAAGGCATATTAATATTCCAACTAGAAATCCTAAAAATTAACAACAATAAAGGCAAACAATACCATTTAGAGATAGGTAAAAGACTAACATAAATAATGAATCTCCACAGATAACCAATCTTAGTTGTCTGTTGGATGGAAAATCTTGTTTCTCTGGTTCTGGTGTGTGTTACCTATTTCTTCTTTGTAGTTAATCTCTTTGAGTATTTTCTCTAGTGCTGGTTTTGAAGACATAAATTCCTTCAGTTTCTGTTTGTCATGGAAGCTTCTTATTTCTCCATCTAATTTGATAGAAAGTTTTGCTGGGTAGGAAATTTTTGGCTAGAAGTTGTTTTCTTTCAGAATTTGGAATATGTTACTCCAAGCCCTTCTGGCTCTCATGACTTGGTTTGGGAAGTCTGGAGTGATTCTAATTGGTTTGCCTCTGAATGTCACTTGGCCCGTTGTTTTTGTTGCCTTTTAGATTCTCTGCTTGGCTTCCACATTGGTCATTTGACAATTATGTGGCGTGGGGATCCTCTTCTCCGATCCTGTCTAAAGGGAGTTCTATAAGTTTCCTGGACCTGTGTATCAACCTCTTGCTCTATGTTTGGAAAATTTTCTGCTACTACTTCCTTGAAGAGATTGTTGATCCCTTTGGTTTCACTTTCTTTTCCCTCCTCTATTCCAATTATTCTTAGGTTAGCTCTCTTAAAATGGGCCCATATTTCTTCAATATCAGATTCTTGCTGTCGGATATTTTTTCCTAGATTAGAAACTATGTGTTCATTTTTGGAATGATCATCTTCTAAGAGCGAGATTCTGTTCTCCATGTGGTCTAATCGGTTGTTTGTGCTTTGAATTGAGGCCTTTACTTCATTAATTGCATCCTTTATCTCTTTTTGGCTCTCTCTGAATTCTTTTCGAAGCACCTCTATTATTTCTACAGTTATTTTCCTGATTTGATCTTCTAGAAATCTCTGATTTTCAGTTTTATCGGGTTCTGATGTTGTGGGGTTGTGGGCATTTATTTCTCCAGCGTTATTCCTCTTTCCCATGATTTCGGAAGTTTGTGCCTTCTCTGGGTTCTTCCCTTGGATCACTATGACTTCACTTAAGGTGCTCTGGATCTCGAGTCTGTAGTATCTCAGACCCCACTACTCCTTTACTGGGTTTTATCACAGAGTCTCCGACCCAGAGAGTCGATAGAGGCTGCTTTAGACTGTGGGGGGTGCCAGGTTGCACATTCTCCTATGGTGTGATATCTCTGCCACTGCCACTCCCCCACTGGGTCAAGTCCCAGTGAGTACAGTACTGGGATTTCTCCTCTGTGGCCCGCAATGTGACTCACTGTTCTTGAGTTCGCAGATGTAGCTGTACTGGACTCGGTGAATTCAGTGAATTCGCTGCTGCTGCCGCCGGTGGCAATATGGCACCGCTGCTATGCCCTCGGCCATGAGGCTGGCGTATTTCTTCTTGATTTTGAGTTCCACTCTGAATCCCTGCAGCATGTGCTGAGCTCAGCCACTGGGAGCTTTAGATGCTCCCTGCGCCGAGAAATCCCACCTGGCTGTTCCGCAGCGGCTCACCTCGGCTTGCTGTAGCTGTCCGGTGAATTCACCGCTGCTGCCGGCAGTATGGCGCTGCTGCTGCGTCCTCGGGCGTGAGGCCGGTGTATCTCCTCTGTGGCTCTGAGCTCTGTTCTCAGTCAGCTTTCTCTCTGGAGCCTGGTGATTTTTTTGTTTCTCTGGTGATGGTGTTTTCTGGCTATGAAAGGCACTGATTTTGTGGTAATGGAGATTGGTTGTTAGCGGGGCTCTTAAGCCCCGCTTTTCTTGGTCGCCATCTTCCCGGAAGTCTATTTTAGACATTTTTATCTAGATAAAATCATTTTTGAAAGAATACTTTTGTTCTTCCATCAATTTCTTAGAATTACTGATGGATAATCTGTAGTTTGTGTCACTTAAGTTAGAAAATTTAACCAGATATTATGCAGAAATATGCTTTACTGCTGTGGCATTTGGACATTGTGTTCAATGAGAAAGCAGTGGTGACAAAACAGAATAGAGGAACAGTTATCGGATCTTCAGAATATACCTATGTCCTACAGTTGAACTGAAAACAGTATTTCCTGATGTCAGCTACCATCTGAAAAATCTTGTAAAATATTGGTTTTGAAAAGTGAAGTAACACTGGGTAGGTGTAATGTATGTGTTTCATCATAGGTAGATTATTGTGTCATTTGAAGTGCAAAACCGGAAACAGTACTGCCATAAAACTTTTATTGTCTCGAGGCATGCCTCCAAATTAATATTTATTGTGCTGTCTTACATCTTTGCTTTAAATGTAAAGGAAATTTAAAGCCTTAGACATAGTATCAGATATTTATAGATTAATGTTTGAATGTCTGTGCATTTAACTTCAATAGGAAGAAAAATCCCTTATTCATGGGAATGTATGTGCCAAAAATATTCTACTTATCAGAGAAGAAGACAGGAAAACAGGAAATCCTCCTTTCATCAAACTTAGCGATCCTGGCATTAGTATTACAGTTTTACCAAAGGACAGTAAGTTCTGCATTTAACTTTATTAATCTTTTCTTTGGTAGTAGCATAAAAAGAATTTTGTTAAATTTTTTAAAACTTTTTTTCTGATGTTTTTGATTAATAACAACATTTACTTATCACTTTTAGCAGCTTAAGTAAGTTATATCCTGTTCTCTGTTTCTTCTTTCTTATAACATGCCATCATGGATTGTTTGATAATTTTTATAAATAGTTTAATCCCTAATTATGTATAAAAGATAGGACTTTATTCATTTTAGTGTGAAATTTTTCATTATTATTCTTTGAGCCATGGAAAAAATTTTCAATTTTCATTTTGCTAGTCACTAAATTTTTTTTTGAAAAGATATATTATCAGCCAGGCGTGATGGTGCACACTTGTAATCCTAGTACTTGGTAGGCTGAGACAGGAGGATCGCAGGTTTGAGGACAGCCTTAGCAACTAATGAGACTCTCATTAACCTAGCAAATAAATTTGTTTCCAAATAAGAAATAAAATTGGTATGGTGTATAGCTTGAAGGTAGAATGCCTCTGGGTTTAATCCCCAGTATAACCAAAAAAAAAAAAAAAAAAAAAAAGAAAAGAAAGAAAAGATATATTATCTGGCTTAAAAACTGACTCAGTTATTAAACTAATTTTGACATTTAAAAACTTTTTTAAAAGTTTTCTCTGTGTCTCAATCTTCTATTTACAAAAGTAAGTTAAAAGTAAAAATTTCTGTCAAGTAGGAGGAATTTTTTGGGGTTCATGTAATCTTATAATTGTATTTTATTATCTTGTTTAACTTTTCTAATTGTTCTAAATTTAGAATCTAAATTGATCACCTTTTTTGTTCATTGATGTACAGTATCTTATTTGACCCAATAGTACTTAAACTTGATGGCTTATCTGCCAGTGGAAAAAACAACAATAATAGGACAGTAGTGGTATTACTTCAGGTACTTGAGGAAATTTTACCATTTGCAATTGGAAAAAAAGATGAACAAAAGTGTATTTGTATGGTGATGGGGAAGGAAATCAGTGTCCTTGTCTTCTTTAATCTTGATTATACAGCAAAAATATTCACATCACTTTATCAACATATACCAAAAGATGTAACAGATAATCTATCACTATGTATCTGTAATTTTTCGGAATACCAAAAGGTAGAGTTATAATGCTTCTTCCTTCCTTGAATATTATTATTAATTAAACTGGTGCTGTCAAGGGCCATAGAAACTTTACTTGGGAAATTTCATGATCGGAGCAGAACTCAGTGTAATAGTTCCATACCTATAATATCTTGGTATAATTTAGTCATTCATCTGTTGTGATAAGTGCCTTTTGGTCTATGTTTATCTACAAGTCAGAATGCAAACTATTGTTATTAAATTATTAAAATATCTCTTTAATTGAAGCAACATCACTTTTCACATTGTAAAAAATTTAAAAATATCAGGAAGCAATTTTAAGGCAAATTTTGCATATTATATATGCATACACATATATTTTGGGGGACACTATGGTTTAATAGAAGAAAGTTTAGTTGATAAGAAATTCATTGCACAGAATTCCAATTCTGCCCATGCTGCTAGTAAACTATATAACTTTGAGTAAATAACACAATCTTTGTAGATCACAGTAGTATCATTGTTAAAGCTAAGATACTGAATTAGATGATCTCAAAGGTCTCTTTTAGCTCTCAAGCATAAATACCCCCCCTCCAGCAACCAAAAAAGACTTTGTTATTCAAATGAGCTTGAAAATGATTTTGAAATAATGGTTTACTTGTGGACATTATTTAATTATACTTTGTTTCTATTATTTAAAAGTTCTTCAGGAGAGAATACCATGGGTACCACCTGAATGCATTGAAAATCCTAAAAATTTAAATTTGGCAACAGACAAATGGAGCTTTGGTACCACTTTGTGGGAAATCTGCAGTGGAGGGGATAAACCTCTGAGTGCTCTAGATTCTCAAAGAGTAAGTTTATATAGACTATGAAACTAGAGTTACTTTGTAATCCATATATTTTTTAAAAATTGTATTGTTGCATTGTAGTCATACAACTTAATGGAGTACAAAATGTTAGAGGCATACATGTACACACACTCATTTAGCCCTTCCCCAATTGCCATTCCATTCCCTCCCCCCTCCCTCCTTCTCATGTTTGGCCCACTGATTGACTTTGATATGTTTGTGAATGTTCATCATGTACATTAGGGAATGTTCCTCTTCCCCCCTCACATCACCCTAGTTACGTGTCCTTATTTGCTCATCTATGGTTTTTCCATCCTTGTCTAGAATTCCTCCTATGACCCTTTACCTTCCTAGCTTCCACACATGAGAGCATTTGATTTTTTTACTTTTTGTAACTGACTAATCTCACTTATCATAATACTCCCCAGTTCCATCCATTTTCCTGAAATTGACAAGATTTGTTCTTTATGGCTGAGTAAAATTCTATTGTGTACATATCCCATAGTTTTGTAATTTGTTCATCTGTTGATGGACATCTTGGCTTGTTCCATAGTTTGCCAGCTATTTCTCCAATAGAGGACTAATAACTAGAATATACAGAGAACTCAAGAAACTCAGTGCTAAGATAAATAACCCAATCAAAAAATGGGCAAGTAAGCTGGGCATGGTGGTGCATGCTTGTAATCCCTGCGCTTGGGAGGCAGAGACAGGAGGATCGCGCAGGTTCGAAGCCAGCCGTGCACGCTGGCTTAGGAGACCCTGTTTCCAAATAAAAATGTAAAAATAGGTCTGGGAGTGTAGCCCGGAGGTAGAAGGGCTTCCAGGAACCCCAGTATCACCCAAAAAAGGGGGGGGCAAGTAAACTAAGTAGGTCTTTCTTATTTCTTTAATATGGTTTGATATTTCTTAGTCCATTTAGTTTTAAAAAGATTGGTATAGCATTGTACAATCTATTCTCAGCATTTGTTTTTTTTAATTTTAGAAACTACAGTTTTATGAAGACAGACATCAGCTTCCTGCACCAAAGTGGACAGAATTAGCAAACCTTATAA
Source organism: Muscardinus avellanarius (assembly GCF_963383645.1). Taxonomy (NCBI): domain Eukaryota; kingdom Metazoa; phylum Chordata; class Mammalia; order Rodentia; family Gliridae; genus Muscardinus; species Muscardinus avellanarius. Next base: position 67,937,542 of record NC_137799.1, on the reverse strand, counting down.
ATAATTGTATGGATTACGAACCAGATTTTAGGCCTTCTTTCAGAGCCATCATACGAGATCTTAACAGTTTATTTACTCCAGGTATGTACTGATGGAATCATCTTACTGATCACTGTCTTTCTATCTTTGTTGTATTTAGAGAATCTTTACTAATTTTGTAATACCTTCCACAAAGTTCTTTGATGTGTTTAGGAATTCTTAATTAGTTATGGTCATATAATGTTTTTACACTTTATGCATGTTCTAATCTCCTTGACTAAACACTTTTTTTTTTTTTTAAAAAAAGGCTCTTTCTCCTCCAGTAACCCAGTTTTATTTGTGTGTTTGTTTGAACAGGAAAAAACTCACAAAATTTATTGCTTGTCTATGGCATGGGAGTATTAGACTCCAAACTAGTTTTAATTTGCCAGTTACTAAGAAGCATGTTTATTTGGCTACATTGACTTTTTAGTAGTAATTCTTTTGGTTTTTTACTACTTCCCATATATTTTATAATTAATTGATTTTATAAACATGAGGTAATTTGTTTTTTGTGGGTTTTTTTTTTTACCTCCTTTAAAATACTGAACTAAAGATGCATGTATTTGGTCTATAGGTACTTCCTACTTCACTACTACTTGCCATTCTCACCAGAAAGCCAGAATATAACATTAATTTTTCAGTATTAAAACCTACCTATGTTGGGAAGTAATCATTTAGCCTTTGCAAAAACTTTTTTTAAGGCCTATCCGATTACATTAAGACAATCTAAAACACTTAAGTTTCCTTGTATCATTTAGTATTTCTAACATGTTCTGATTTTTTATCAGCTTGAATATAAATTTAACCTACAGATGAGTATGCTGATTTAAGATGGTAATCTTTATTTCTCCAGATTATGAACTATTAACAGAAAATGATATGTTACCAAACATGAGGATAGGTGCCCTAGGGTTTTCTGGTGCTTTTGAAGACAGGGACCCTACACAATTTGAAGAAAGACACCTGAAATTTCTACAGCAACTTGGCAAGGTAACTTATCATAAGTTTTCCAGAGACAGTATAGTCATACAACATTTTATTTAAGATTGACAACAAAAAAGGCTTTAGAAAGTCTCTTCAAGTACATTTTTACAAAAAAATTTTAGGAATATTATAGGAAAAAGGTTTAGTTGTTTTTGGGAAAATGCTGTTAAATAAACAACATTGTTTACTGAAGAACTTCTCAGAGCCTTTCACATGTAATGAACATGAAACATCTTGAAAAGGATGATAAATTAGACAGTACTTCCCATATTTGACTATGAGATTTAACTGAGGAACTCTTGGTTGACAGGTAGATTTGTAGTTCGTTATAAAGGATTCAGTGAAATAGAGAAAGGAACACTTCAGTCTTTCCACTTGTAGTTCTACCTTTAGTAACCTCAGAGAAAAATAACCGATTGCTTGGAGGCTAGGGTGTGACTGTACCATGTTCACTAGACTTTGCTGGGGATAGAACTTAAGGGCATTCTACCTCTGAACACCACATCTAGCAAAATGATATTTTTTATTTCTACTCAGATTTTATTTTGATCACATAGCAAAGAGCAACTTGTTTATAGACAAAGCAGAAATTAGTGTAATTTGACACTCATCGGTTTATTATTGAATACCTCTCAGTTTGTTGCTAGTTGTATAGAAATATTTTCATGATCATAAACACTAGTTATTGGATTAATGATCATAATTACTGGTGTCAAAATCATTAAAGCCTTAAAAATTATTTTATCTGTGGTTCTAATAAAGCATCTAATTTCTCCAGTCTTTAGATCTAGCCTTTAATGGATATTATCACTCAGAATTGTAGTTTATTTCAAAATAAAAATTAATATAAAATAAATATAAATAGGAATATATCTAGTGAAATTTCATTGTCTTTGGTTGATAATGGTATTTTGAATTAGTTTTTTTTCCCCCCCCAGTACTGGGGATGGAACCCAGGGGCATTCTACCTCTGAGCTACACCCCCAGCCCTATTTTTTATTCTTTATTTTGAAACAGGATTTCTCTGAGTTGCAATGGGCCTCACATAAGTAGCTGAGGCTGGCCCCAAACCATGATCCTCCTGTCTCAGCCTCCCAAATGCTGGGATTACAAGCATGCGCCACCACTCTCGGCTTAAATTAGTTTTTAATTTTTTTAGCTTTTCTTAATTTTTTTTTTTTTGGGGTGTTACTGGGGTTCCAGGCTACACTCCCAGACCTATTTTTACATTTTTATTTGGAAACAGGGTCTCCTAAGCCCGTGCACGCAGCTGGCTTCGAACCTGCGTCATCCTCTTGTCTCTGCCTCCCAAGTGCGGGGATTACAAGCGTGCACCACCATGCCCGGCTAGCTTTTATTTTTAATATGCACATGAACATATGAACATTGATGTGACTAAGATCTTTTTCTGTGTTGACTGACTTGACTATTGAGCATTTCACAATGTGTGCAATATTCAGTCATCACCTCTATACTTTGTAAACAGTTGTGTGTGTGTGTGTGTGTGTGTGTGTGTGTGTGTTACTACAGATTGAAGCCATTCAATCTGTAGTGTTTTACCATTGAGCTACACACCTAGCCTGTTTTTATTTTGAAATAGGGTCTCACTAAGTTGCTGAGGGTTTTATTACTTTGCCGAGGCTGTCCTGGAACCTGTGATTCTCTTGTCTCAGCCTCTCATGAACTGAGAATAAAGGCATATGCTACTATGCCCAGCTAGTGACTGTAATTTTTCTAATGATAAAACAATGATATTAAAGAATAAAGCTTTGTAAAACTATTGAAAATAAAGAAAAAACACTATTTTAGAGTGGTATAATATTCAGTTTTGCCTTTTAAAGCCAGAGCTTCCCTTACTCCATATTCTGCAGTAAAATGTGTAGTTTCTCCTCTATATCATCCTTTTTGTCTTCTTAAAGCAACTAAAAAAATTGGATCTTTTTTTTAAACAAATTTTTTATTGAACATAAATGGTATACATTTAAACTATATTTGGTGCCCTCTCCCCCCCCGCCCCCATTTTCCCTTCCCCCCTCCCACCAATGGTTGACTAGGGTAACCATGCCATATTCATAATTTTACACATATTCAGATGTAGACCCTCATTAATCAAGATCAGCCTTCCTCCTCCCCTATCTTTCCATTCAAGTTTTGCTGATATTTCCCCTCCATTATTTGGAGTCTCACTGGTATCCTCTGTTCCCTAGTTTGGGCATATTAGAGGAAACATATGTACCTTCTCCTTCTGTGCTCGGCTGATCTCACTTAACATAATGTTCTCCAGGACTTTCCATCTTCTTGCAAATGATATAATTTTGTTCTTCTTTATGGCTGAATAGAATTCCATTGTGTGTATTTCCCAAAGTTTTGCTATCCATTCATCTGTTGATGGAGATCTGGGTTGGTTCCATATTTTGGCTATTATGAATTGTGCTGCTATGAACATAGGTATGCGTATGTTGTTGTAGTTCTCTGAATTCAACCCCTTTGGAAAGATACCCAGGAGTGGTAGAGCTGGATCATATGGTGGATCTATTCCCACCTTTCTTAAGAATCTTCACACAGAGGCATTCCAAATTTAAACAGACTGATTTTTGTCACTCACACTGACAAATTATAGAAAACTCTAAATTTCAAGGGTTAGTAGACCTGTGTTAAAATAGACACTTTCCCACTGTTTATTAGAATGAAAATGAATAGCCTTTTGTAGAGAGCTTCTGATATAGGTAGGTGTCAAAGACCAATGAAATGCTTATATCACTTGAATTCTTTAAAGGTCCTTAATAGAGATGTACAAGGGTATTTATGAAGAATATCATTGCAATATCATGAATGTATTTTTAAATCTTTCCGTAGTGTACATTGTTTCTAATTTAAAAATTAGTGCAGCATGTGACAGAACATAATAATTGAAATCATATTTTCAAGTGTGCACCACCACTCCCAGCTTGAAAATTGATCATTTAAAAAAATGTGGGAATATACCAGTAGGCTAACAAGTCTTTCTTAAATCAGACATTTCATTAGTCTTCTTGGGCCATGTATCTGTCTGTCATGTCCCTAGGGCTCCGGCCCGCAGAGCCCCAAGAAAGAAGACACAAACACCGAGTCTGTTGACGATGCTTCCTCTTTAATGCTTCCCTTTAATGCTTCCCTGGCGTGCCCCTGCGTTCCCCGGCGTTTTCTCTCAATGCGCACAGCAGGCAAATATATCAGTCTCATAACCCCTCCCTCATCACTCCACCAACCCCAAGCTTCCCACAGCTAGGGCATGCGCATTTCTAACCCTCTCATAGGCGGGCTGGTGGTAGCACGAGGCGCTGCATCACTAATCATCCGTAGGACGCCTGATAGGGCTCACTGCGCAGGCTCAGGGCACCGCCAGCCTCGTGAGCCTCGTGACTTGGCAACATGCCTAGGCGCCATCTTGAGTCCACGCTGGCAACAAGCCTGGGTGCCATCTCGGTCCAGCCGAGTGGGCCCCGACATCTGTCTGCATTTTTGCATCTATAATTTGAAGATTGACCACATAACTTAGTGGAAAGAAGATTTATTTTCTATGATTTCGGGTTCAGTTCCTGTGAGGCCAGGGACTAGGGCTCTCAGGTCATGGCCACAGGAAGCGGAGAAAGGGAGAGCACAAGGGCTGTGCTCACATCATGGAGGCCGGAAGCAAGAGAGCAGGCCAGGGGAGGAGGAACCATTATACAATCTCCAAGGCCACACTCCCAGGGCCCACCTCCTCCAGCCACACTCTACCAGCCTACTGAGACTGCTCAGGTGAACCCATTACAATGGATTTATCCACTTCTGGGATTATAACTCTCATAACTCAATTATATCAACCCTGAGTATTAGTAAATGACCTCTTTAGGGGACATTTTATATCTAACTAAAACAGGTTGCTATAACAAAATACTATAGAGAGGGTGGCTTAAACAACTGACTTTTTTCCCCCCACAGTTCTAGAGGCTGTAAAGTCCAAAATCAGGGGTAGGGCAGAGTTTGGTTTTTGGCAAGAGCCCTTTTCTTGACTTGCAGAGAACTCTAATTGCTATATCCTTCATAAAAGAGACAGTGCTGGAGGGAGCTTCTTCCTTTTATTACGAGGGCAATAGCCTTATTGCATGGAGACCCCACCCTATGACCACTTCACAAGGCCCTATCTTCAATACAATCACGTTGGGGGCTAGCGCTTTCACCATACAGATTGTGAGGGGGCACAGGCATTCAGTGCATAACAAACCCTTATTCCATCCAAATCACTAATAGTGATCTCAAAAGATACATTTTGAAGAAGAAAAGTTCTTCCTAGAAGTTAGTTATAGAAATACAGGAATTGTCTAGCATGTCCCTTGAGCAACGAAATTACAATAAGTTGTAGAATTGTTGCTCAATTTAGGTTTTTATAGATGTCCTGTATATGGGACACCAGGACGTGATGAGTTAATGTTTATCATTAAGTGCCTTTTTTTTTTTTGGTGGTACTGGGGATGGAACCCTTCTACCTCCAGGCTACACTCCCAGACCTATTTTTATATTTTATTTGGAAACAGGGTTTCTTAAGCCAGCAAGGCTGGCTTTGAACCTGCGTGATCCTCCTGTCTCTGCCTCCCAAGTGCTGGGATAACAAGCGTGCAACGCCACACCCAGCTCATTAAGTGCCTTTTTTTATTAGTTTATGTTTTAGACTATCATTCCTTTTGAATAAATTAAATTTTTAGGTTTATTACACACTTGTTGAGATAGTAATTTGTCTTTTTGCTATGCAAATTGCCTAATATAAGCTTAGAGATATGTCTACTAATTCCAGATACTGGGGTTTTCTGTAGAATTTTAATTCATTGGTGTCTTGAGAACTTGAGATTTTCATCCTAATGTAACATGTTATTTAGGGCAATTTTGGAAGTGTGGAGATGTGCCGGTATGACCCTCTACAGGACAACACTGGGGAAGTGGTGGCTGTGAAAAAGCTCCAGCATAGCACTGAAGAGCACCTCAGAGACTTTGAAAGGGAAATTGAGATCCTGAAATCACTGCAGCATGACAACATTGTAAAGTACAAAGGAGTGTGCTACAGTGCTGGTATGTCGCCCATTGGAACCTGTTTTACACTCAGGATATGTCTTAGACATCCTGGGTAATTGACACAATAGTGTCTAAAGATCTGGACTCAAATGCCAGTGCCCATAGGGGATGCATTCTGTATGGCTAGAGATCATGCATGGTGATCATGGCCTAGAACTACAGGAAGTCTTTGGCTAGTTAATTCTCCTCACCACTTGCTTAATAAGAGTGGTGGTGTTGTTCATCCTCCTCCTCCTTCTTTCTCTCTCTCTCTCTCTCTCTCTCTCTCTCTCTCTCTCTCCCCCCTTTCTTCCCTCTTTCTCTCTCTTTTAACTAGGAACCCAGAGGTTTTCTACCTCTGAGCTACACCCTTAGCCCTATTTTATTTTCAATTTTGAAATAGGGTCTAACTAATTTGCTAAGGGCCTCACTTATTAAGTTGCTGAAGATAGCCTTGAACCTGCAATCCTCTTGTTTCAGCCTCTTGCATAATGGGATTAGAGGTATGTGCCACCCTGCCAGCTGTTTCATTTAAAAATTTTTTTGTATGTTTTATCAAAGTATTATTTTAAAATTACTTGATATTGTTCATTATATAAGAGGAGAAATGAAATTGTTTTATCAACTTATTTTGGTTTGCCTAAAGTATTAAAGAGAACTAAAACGAAAAACATTTTAAAAATTTCTTTTCAAAACTTCCTGACTAAAACCCCCTGTATTCTCAACTACTGTATCACCTTTAATCTACAATAAAGTATTTTCCATCTTAGACCTAGATGTTATATTTACTTAAGTCACTTATGTATGTTTTTTCCTAGTATTTCATCAGTAAAATATAGTAAAGTAAAATATTATATTCTGTTTGTATATTAAAAGGCCGACGTAATCTAAGACTAATTATGGAATATTTGCCATATGGAAGTTTACGAGACTACCTCCAAAAACATAAAGAACGGATAGATCACAAAAAACTTCTGCAGTATACATTCCAGATATGCAAGGTATTACCTAATATTCTGATTCTTTGTTGTAAATAAGGAACATTTTGAAGTAATTAAATCCTTTACACTTTTTTTGCTAATAAATGAAATTTATAGGGATAAAGCCATTTAAATTATATTTTGTATACTTTTTAGTTTATTTTACTAGCTGAAAAAAATGTTACTTTATCCATAGGGCATGGAATATCTTGGTACCAAAAGGTATATTCATAGAGATCTAGCAACAAGAAATATATTGGTGGAGAATGAGAACAGAGTTAAAATTGGAGATTTTGGATTAACTAAAGTCTTGCCTCAAGACAAAGAATACTACAAAGTGAAAGAACCTGGTGAAAGCCCCATATTCTGGTGAGTAAAATATATTTCACCTAAGTGTTCCTTCACTTTTTTCTTCATTCTAAGCCTGAAACAACTGAAATGTAAATAAAGTGAAATGGTTTGCCCAAAGTCACATGATTAATAAATGAAAGAATTGGGATTCAAAGAATCTGTTTCTAGAGTTTGAGCTCTAATCTGGTTTTTGAAAAAGACATTTCTGGATCATAACACTGCCATAGTGCTTTTTATTTATTTTTTTTTTTGGTGGTACTGGGGTTCCTGGAAACCCTTCTACCTCTGGGCTACACTCTCAGACCTATTTTATACTTTTTATTTGGAAACAGGGTCTCTAAAGCCAGTGCGGTTGGCTTCGAACCTATACGATCCTGTCTCCGCCACCCAAGCGCAAGGATTACAAGCGTGCGCCACCATGCCTGGCAACGATAGTTCTTTTAAGAAAGAGCTTTTAAAATATTTGCATTCATTCAAAGAGATGATACAATTGACAAGTTTTGTAAATGTCTCAAAAAGAGGGGAAGAGCCTTTTCTCTTTATTTTTAATAATGAAAATTAGTTTTTTCAATATAAGTGTTTTAATGTTACAAAATATTCTTTAAAAAATTGATGTTAGCCTGCATTGGGTCCTGGGATCAGTTTTTAGCAATAAAACACAAAACAAAAAGCTGAGAACTAAATGACAGGTTTTAAACTTTAAATATTCAGTTTCATACCAGTTTTTGTATTTTTTATCATAAAACCACTACATTGGATAAGCTTTCCAACCAGATTCTCTGCCCAAATATTTATCTAGGAAGATAAGTCATGAGGTCAGGCAGTCAAGGAAAGGTAAGATGCTATATATCTAGTATAATTAATTTCATATTAAGATATAAAATAAGATAAATCATTTTCATGATTTAATTTGCAATAAGAATACAGAGCAAAATGTTGTAAACGTTATAATTTCAGAAGTAATTCCAAGCTGGGTGTTGTGGCGCAGGCTTGTAATCCCAGCATTTGGGAGACTAAGATGGGAGGATCGCAGCTTGAGGACAGCCTCAGCTACTTGGTGAGGTCCTTTACAACTCAGTGAGACCCTGTTTCAAAATAAAGAATAAAAAATAGGGCTAGGGTGTAGCTTGGAGGTTCCATCCCCAGTACAGGAAAAAAAAAAAAGTAATTCCAGAGACATTATATACATATGTGGGAATACCCATGCCAGTCTCAATACCCTATATGGGGAGGAGCCAAGGGAAAGCCCGCCAAGTACTGTGTGCATGTATGTCACTATCACTATGATTTACATTATGATGTGAGATTAAAATGCACCAATAAAAGTATTTTTAAAAAATTTCAGAAGTCAAGTATATGGTAAGAAGCATAGCATTGCTTCAGTAACTATTGGAGAAAAATATGCAGTAAACTCTGATGTTATTCTTTGGAGAATAATTGAAAACTTTCTGATATTTGTACATATCAGAAAAAACCTCATTTTCATCATAGTCAAAATTTCCCCATGTATTTAGTGGAAACAAAAGAGATTTACTGCTAAAAACTAATCAGAGAACTTGGAGTTTTATTTTTAAAGCAAGTAGAAGATGTTAAATATTTTATATAATGCAATAAGGTTGGCAGATTTTCATAAAAATAGAATATGGGTTGATAAATAGATTTTAGCTAACTTATTGAATAATGAGCACTGTCTTTGTCCATTTGTGTTACTCTAACAAAATACCAAAGTTTGAGTAACTTATGAAAAACAGAAATGTATTTCTCACAGTTCTGGAGGCTGGGAGGTTGTGATAAATGCATTGGCAAATTGAGTTGTCAGGTGAGGGCAGGCTTCTGCTACTATGCTGATGCCGGTCTGCTGCAGCCTCTTGAGGGGAGGAAGGCCGTGTCCTTCCTTGGAGGAAGGTGGAAAAACAAATGTTTTGCCAAGTAGGTCAGATCCATTTTCACCTGTGGAAGTGAAAATGAAACCACTTCCACACAAACAAAAGCACAAGGAAAAATAATATGAGAAAAGTATAGATAGAACCAGACCAGGGACCCATAGCAACCAGCTAGAGCTGGGAGGTCCCAGTAACAGTCTCTGCAGTGTGGTCAAAATGACCTGTCTTGGGTGGTGTATCCACTTCATAGGTGAGACCTCAGATGGATGCCTCAGTCTCACTCCCTTTTATGGGGATTGTTGTTAAGGCAGGCCAACTCTGCCTCAGTACATCTGCTGATGTAAGCCTTTCAGCCATCAGCCAGAGGTGTCCAGCTATGGACCAAAGGCCAGAGGTCCCACTAGAGCTAGCCATCTTTCTGGTTTCACAAAGGTTGGTAAGCAACTTGTAATGAAGTTAAAGCTGTGTAATCTCATGATCAATACATTTAACTTGAATACATTAGATTAGCAAAACAGTTAACTGTATATAATCAAGATAGGACTTTGCAATCAAGGAAAAACAAGCCAAAGAAGAAAAACAAGTTAAAGAAAGTTGATGAATAAAAACAAGTTTAAGGGAGAGTTGATGATGAGTGCAGAACTATATATGCACTTCAAAGAGGGACCATGAAGCCTCTTTTGTAGGGGCCCATTGATGGGAGAGGAGCTGTATGGCTTAATCATCTCTTAAAAGCACATTTCTCAATACTATCACATTGGCCATTAAGTTTCAACACATGAAGGGGATACATTCAAATCCTGCAAAACACTAAATCTGAAGTTTGAAATAAATCATGTGGAATTTTTATCTACAAAGATTTAGGTGTTGTATCTTTTTCTAAAAAGCAATCCAGTTTCATTTAACAGAAACCTTGCCATGTATAGTGCTCTTATTGTTCAAAATGTTTTTGCCATGTTTAGTGCTCTTATTGTTCAAAATGCTTTTTTTAAGGCTACCAACATGTTCATCCATGTCCTAGGGATTAATACTAAAAACTTGAGTGTGAGGGATGCCTCTACTTACTTTTTTACTTCTTTTGGACAGTACTGAAAATTGAACCAAGGGAGCATTCTACTTCTTAACTACACCCCCAGCCCTACTTTTTAAAATTTTAAACAGGTTCTCACTAATTTTCTGAGGCAGTTTTGAACCTGCTATCCTCCTGTTTCAGCCTCCCAAGTACTGGGATTATAGGTATGTGCCACCATGCCCAACTGTACTTAAAAAAATTTTTTTGTAAGTATTTTTATTTTTTATAATGTGCTTTTATTGGTGCATTATAGTCTTACATCATAATGTTAATCATGTTGACAATGACATACATGCACAGTGTACTTGGTGGTGCTCTCCCTGCCCATTCATTTTCCCCTTTCCCAGTACAGAGTATTGAGACTGATGTTGGCATATTCACATATATACACATAGTTGATGGTAGTATTTTAATTAATGAACATCAGTCTTCCCTTTCCCTTAGATTATCTCCCTGGCTCCCCTGAGGTTTCTCTTCCATTATCTGTGGTCCCTCTTGTATCCCAGTTACCGCCTAGTTTGTGCATATTAGAGATAGCATATGACCCTTCACTTTCTGTAATTGGCTAATCTCCTTTAACATAAAGTTCTCCAGGTCCTTCTATTTTCTTGCAAATGACATAAGCTCAGAGAATTAAAACAAGAATTAATAAGTAGGATGACATTAAACTAAAACGTTTCTGCACATCTAAGGAAACCATGTCTAAAAAATCCCACAGAATGGGAGGTCTTTGCCACTTATCCCTCTGACAGAGGACTAATATCTAGAATATACAAAGAACTTAAAAGACTTTGCACACAAAAAAACAAATAACCCAATTAAAAAAATGGGTAACTGAATTGAATAGACACTTCATAAAAGAGATACAAAGAGCCAATAGATACATGAAAAAATGTTCAATATCATTAGCAATCAGGGAGATGTAAATCAAAACTACACTGAGATTCCAGCTAACCTCAATCAGAATGGCAATCATTAAGAAGTCAAATAACAATAAATGTTGGCAAGAATGCGGGGAAATAGGAACTCTTCTATACTGTTGGTGGGATTGAAAACTAGTTCAGCCACTATGGAGATCAGTATGAGATTTCTTAGAAAACTGGGAGTAGATCTCCCATATGATATGGCTATTATCACTACTGGGAATCCTTCCAAAGGGATTTAAACAAGAGAACTACAGTAATATATGCATACCTATATGTTCATAACAGCACAGTTCATAATAGCTAAATTATGGGATCAACCTAGGTGTCCATCAACAGATAAATGTATTACAAAATTATAGAAAACATACACAATGGAAATATTTTTAAAAGAAATTGTTGAAACAGGGTTTCTGTATTGGTTTGAGGTATAGTTGCAGGTTCTTGTTCTTAGCTACCTTAGAAAAGAATAGCCAGAACTCTTCTGCTGTAAGCTTAAGCAGTTTTATTATTACAAAGGCAGAAAAAGGGACAGACCATTAAAGCATTATGTCAGAGAGAGAGAGAGACAGACATAGTGGATGACTTGAAAGTAAGACACTGAAGTTTTTGGATATAGAACAGTTTTTATAAAGAATTTTATCTCCCATCTTTGCTTAACAAATAGTCTTCCTGACCCGACTAGATCCGCCCCTTCTCCAGGGCAGGCCTTTTGATGTGAGGATTCACTATCTTACATCTTGTCTGACCAAAAGCCTTCTTCCTGTAGGTGTAAACTCAAATCTTTAAGACTCCAAAATGTGTTATTTAATTAAAGAAGTCAGTGGTCTCATGATATCTGCCTTCTTTGAAGGCTTGTGCCATCCTCCCACATCCTTGGAGAATTTTAACCTGTCTGCTATAAGTTATTTACTATGCAAACTTGTCTTTAAATAAGAAGGTCCTAGGCTACAACTCTGTTGTGTTCTTGCTAATCACTGCCTGAGTGCCTGCTCTGACTGCTTTTACATTTTGAAATTAATGCCAAAAAACTTGAAATCAATACATTTTGTAATTAGTACCAAGGACATTTCCCCTTAAGAGAGAAAACATAATTGTTCTTTTTCTGAGATTGACTAACATCACTTACCATGATATTCTCTAATTCTGTCAAATTTCCTGCACATGGCTTAATTTTGCTCTTCTTATGCTGAGTAAAATTTCATGTGTGTATATACTAGTTTTGTAATCTATTAATCTGTAAATGGATACCTAGGCTGGTTCCATAATTTGGTACTGTGAATTGTGCTGCTAGAAACATGGATAATCATATACTGCTATAATACTGTGACATTTTGGGGGGAAGATACCCCTAGTGGTATAGCTGGGTCATATGGTGGTTCCATTCTTAAGTCTTTTGAGGTTCCTCCACACTGATCTCCATAGCAGCTTCACTAATTTGTAATCCCACAAGCAGTGTATAAGGGTTCCTATTTCTTCAGATCCTCAGCATCATTTATTACTGTTTTTATTCTTGATTATTGCCATTCTAACCAGAGTTAAATGGCATCTCAGTGTACTTTTTTTTTTATGTGTGTGTTGTACTGGAGCAGGAACCCAGGGCATTCTACCTCCAAGCTACACCTCAACCCTATTTTTTTATTCTTTATTTTGAAACAGGGTCTCACTGAGTTGCAAAGGGCCTCACTAAGTAGCTGAGGTTGTCCGTCAACCGTGATCCTCTTGTCTTAGCCTCCTAAATGCTGGGATTACAAGCATGTGCCACCATACCCTGCTTATCTCAGTGTACTTTTGGTTTACATTTCCCTGATTGCTAATGATGTTAAAATTTTTTTCATATATTTATTGACCATTTGTAGTTTTTTTGAGAAATGTGTATTCACTTCCTTACACACACATTTATTTGCATATATATTGATCATATCTAATTTATATAAATTTAAATTATAATTATAAACTTAGTTTATAATTATAAAATTAATTACATGGATAATTTATATAACTTTATTTGTATTTATGTCTATAAATTTCATTTGGGATGCCATCTCCCCCACACACATTGTACCACTGTCCTGATTGATTTGAATTATTTATTAATTTAAAAAAATTTTTATTGGTGCATTGTAGTTATATATCTTAATGGGATACAAGATGGTGGAGTCAATTGCCCATTTTTAATTGGATTATTTGTTTTAAGTGTCAAGTTTTTAAAATTCTGCACATATTCTAGATATTCTCTATCAGAAGAGTATCTGGAAAATATTTTCTGTAGGCTCTCTCTTTGGACTCTTGATTCCATTACACAGAAGATTTTTACTTTACTGCCATCCCATATATTAATTTTTATTTTAAGTTCCTGAGCTTTAGTCTTATTGAGGAAGTTTCTACGCATATCTATATGTTAAAGTGTTAGTACTATGCCCTTTTCTAGTAATTACAAAGTTTCTCATCTCATTTCAAGGTATTTGATCCATCTTGAGTAGACTTTTGTGCAGGGTGAGAGGTTGGAGTTTAATTCCATTTTTCTTTTTTTTCTGAAACAACTTTTTATTAAACAGCAAAGCAGAACTCTTAACACATTTTTAAATATTTGTAAGTTAGGTCACAAAAGGGATGCAAAACTTTTGCAGTCTATTCATATAGCTCAAGTCATCAAATCTTAAATAAGATTTGTACATAAGTACATAAAATTATTTCATGATTAAAAGTAGCCCAAATCTAATAATCATATGCTATATTAGTGAATGTCCTTTCTATTATCACATTTTAATATTATTTCGGATATTGATTCCTTTACCAAATGGAATCTACAAACTAAAATTTTAAATAGTGTCAATTAGACTGAAACTCTTGCAAACCAAGTTAGTTGAATTTACAGAAAATTTTGGGAGAAAATAAAATGCTGAAATACTGAGTAAGATTACTGACTTTTATACACGTTAAACTCTCCCATTAATTCATGATTCTGATATTAATGTACTCCCTGAAGGAATTTTGCAAAAGTTGATCTGTTGGGTCCCACATATAAACCTTGCCAAACTCTGTAACTGGTCTAACATGTGGCTTACATATGGTAATTAAAACTTAATCCACTTTCATATTTATTTCCTAAAAGATCTACTCTGAGCCAGAGATGACACAAATCTGGAGTGAAAACATTTGAAGTTGGTTTTTATTACTTAGCAAGTTCTTTCTACCTTTTTTTCTAAGATATTATATATTTAAAACAACAAATGACCAGAACGCCTCTCTTTTCAGATACCAAATGTGTTATTTTGTGTGAAGGAAGATTTTAACAAATCTTCCCAATATGAAACTTTACTTAAAAGAAAATCTTCATTTTTATAGCCTCAATTTGTTTTTAATTAATTAAAGAGAAATCAACAATCCTACCTTATTATTAAATATCACAAACAACAAGCTCTAGCTGAGAAGGTATCATATTTTGGTTAAGTATCAACAGTTAAGAGTACAGGTTACTCTTATAGGTGATTAACTATTAAAATTACTTTTACAAATGTGAAATCATCTTTTTCCTTGGGGGAGGGCAATGCAAAGGAAGAGGCAGATGGAGGAGAGGCACAAGACGGTGGACAGGGCACTTGAAGCTGTACACTCAGGACATGAGTTTTTTTTAATTTTTTATTGGTGCATTATATTCATACATCATATTGGGGTAAAAAACTTGTGTGTACATACATGTACACATCACCAATTTAACCCCTACCCAATTCCCACCCCATTCCCTCCCCATCCCTCCTTCCCTTGCTTGTCTTAGTGGCTGACTTAGATATGTTTAAGTACATTGGGTGTTTTAGAGAATTTCCTTTGTCCCCCCTCCCATCCCCTCATTTAGGTTGTCTTGTTTGCTCCTCTTTAGGATTTACTTTTTCATCTAGAGTTCCTCCTATGACCCATTTCTCCCTAACTCTCACATATTAGGGAAAGCATCTGATTTCTTATATTTTGTGACTGACTAATCTCACTTAGCATAATGTCCTCCAGTTCCATCCATTTCCCTGAAAATGATGTAACTGAGGTTTTTTTTTGATGGCTGAGTAAAATTCCATTGTGTACATATCCCACAGTTTTGTAATCCATTCATCTGTTGATAGACATCTTGGCTGGTTCCATAGTTTGGCTATGGTGAATTGTGCAGCTATGAACATAGATACACATGCATTAGTTTGGTAGTTTGGTTTCCTTTCTTTTGGGTAGATACCCAGAAGTGGTATTGCTGGATCAAATGGTAGATTTGTTCCCATTCTTCTGAGGATTCTCCATACTGTTTTCCAAAGTGGTTGCACTAATTTGCAATCCCACCAACAATGTTTGAGAGTTCCCACTTCTCCACATCCTTGCCAGCATTTGTTGTTTGTGTTTTGAATGATTGCCTTTCTAGTTGGAGTTAGGTGAATCTTACCAAGCCTATAATAAAAGACAATACTAAACCTATATATCAAAGCAAATTTGATAAAATATTCATCTTCAAGTCTCATAAATATATGTAATTCTAATTATAAAGTCTCTACAATACATTTACACATTTTCATAGATTATCATTATACATAAACTTGTTATGCAGTTAATTTTGCCTAGATTTGACATTATCTTCATAAATAGTCAATGAAGCCACAAACAAAAGTACTGTACCTTTTGGAATTATCCAAATTTTAAGGAAAAACAAAATGTTCAGCAGCAATTCTATAAAACAGAAGGGAAATTAATTCCTTTACTTTTTTTTGATTTTTGTCTCAGTCATTTGAAAAACACTAGAAGCAGACATGAGGTTTTCTATGTACTGTCCAAGAACTTGGTTTTCTGATTTTAGCTTCAGGTTGTCTTCTTTAACTGCATCTACTCTTTCAGAGAGATCTTCAAGTATGTGTTGCAGTACCAACACTTGATTGACAAGTCATGTTTTTTGCTTCCAGTTCCACCTGATTTTTTTTTTTTTTTTTTTTTTTTTTTTTGGTGGTACTGGGGTTCCTGGAAGCCCTTCTACCTCCGGGCTACACTCCCAGACATCGTTTTACATTTTATATTTGGAAACAGGGTCTCCTAAGCCAGCGCGAGCGGCTGGCTTCGAACTTGCGCGATCCTCCTGTCTCTGCCTCCCAAGCGTGGGGATTACAAGCGTGCGCTACCACGCCCGGCCTCCACCTGATTTTTAGCATCAACTGCATCCACATTAACATTCATCACCTTGGATGACAAACTTTTAAGCCTTAGATACAAAATCCTTGATGAATGGTCTTGTGATAGAGGCGCTAGGTGGGGGTGTAATGAGAGATGTCTCCGGCCAGGGCATCTGAACCAACTGACCTTAATTCCATTTTCCTACAGATACCCAGTTTTCCCAACTAGAAAAGGCTTTATTTTGAAAAGGCTTTATTTTCTCCAGCATATGTTTCTGACATCTTTGCCAAAAATCAGCTGGCCATAAATGTGGGGCCATAAATGTGAGGATTTGTGTCTCTATCTTCTATTCCATTCCATTGGTCTGTGTGTCTTTTTGTGTGCCAATTCCATGCTTTTTAAATTTTTATTTATTACTATAGCTCTAAAGTATAACTTGAAATCAGGTATTGCGATGTCTCTCACATGCTGATCAGCCTTTACCTTTAAGTTTGCTCTATGCTAAAATCCATTGATTTTTATCTTTAAGTTTGCTCTATTGCTAAAATCCATTTTTCAGGATATTTATCTGGATTTATTTAAAGCTTAACATGCAAAGAGCAGCTTATTATTTCAATTCTTAGAAGGTATTTTGCATTTAACCTTAATGTTGCGTCTGATTTATTTGGTTTTCAGTTATGTTTGTATTTCAATTCTCATGACCACTCTGGAATCCTATGATTTTATTGGAGCACTCCTGCTGCTCAGCATATAGTCATATTCACAGCTAAGATTCATTTCAGGGAAGAATAACCCAGTACAATCAACAAAGGGAAAGGTGAATGGGAAAACATTTATTTAGAGGAAACCAAGCACAAGCTTCAAAGTATCCTATCCCAGTAGAATCATATAGAACATAATTTAATTCCTCTACCAATCAATTGCAACAACTCATGCAGTATTTTTCTTTTTCTTTTTTCTTTTTTATGGCACTGGGGATGGAACCCAGGGGCATTCTACCTCTGAGCTACACCCCCAGCCCTATTTTTTATTTTTTTATTTTTGGTGGTACTGGGGTTCCTGGAAGCCCTTCTACCTCCGGGCTACACTCCCAGACCTATTTTATATTTTTGAAACAGGGTCTCTTATGCCAGCGTGGCTAGTTTTGAACCTGCGCGATTCTCCTGTCTCCACCTCCCAAGCGCGTGGATTAAAAGCATGCGCCACCACGCCTGGCCCCAGCCCTATTTAAAAAAAATTTTTTTTTTAAACCAGGTCTCACTAAATTACAGAAGGCCTCACTAAGTAGCTGAGGCTGTCCTTTCTCAGCCTCCCAAATGCTGGGATTACAAACATGTACCACCATGCCCAGCATGTACAACATTTTCTATCAGGGAAGCTCATTAGAACCTCAGTTCAGTATGTGAGATTTTTATTGGGACTGGTCATATAGGCACTTTCTACCTGAGATGTACCAAAATTCTAGACTTACATAAGGAAAGCAGATGTAAGCATAGAACACATTTTTGCATGAACAGTTTAGGCTTAGTGAGCCACTCTTATTTTGGGAATCAGAAACCCTCCTAAAATTTAAGTTCCCAGGTGCCAGCCAAGGTTCAGCATTGAGAAGGCCCTTCTGAGGATAGCAACCTCAAGTCTGCTATGTTAATTGCTGTACACTTGAGAAAACAGCAGTGATTTGCAAGGGGTTAGCAACTAAGTAACTGTCTTTTTAAATGTTCTCCATGTGTTACAGGTATGCTCCAGAATCACTGACAGAGAGCAAGTTTTCTGTGGCCTCAGATGTTTGGAGCTTTGGCGTAGTTCTGTATGAACTTTTCACATACATTGAGAAGAGTAAAAGTCCACCAGCGGTCAGTGTGCTTTTTGTGTACTTCTGAGTTGTTTTTTTTTTAACATAAAAAAAGTTTTATGCAAAGAAGAAACCTAGGGCTCATTTTAGAGCCTCTTAATATTTCCAAGGCAATATCCAACAAAAATAATCCTAAACTTACTCATTAAATTGGCTTAAATTTTTTAAAAGTGTTAGAGCACTATTTAGTATATACTCTTATTAGCCCATTTCCTGCTGCTTTTAACAAAATATCTAAGGCTGAGTACTTTATTAGGAAAAAAGTTTATTTAGCTCATAATTTTAGATGCTGAATGCCCAGTCAATATCAAATGTCCCCATCTGTTCAGCCTCTGGTGAAGGACTCCTTTACATCACAGCATGATTGATAGATAAGCAGAAATTGATTTAAATGTGTGCTGAAGGGATCACATGGCAAGAGAACTGAAGCTAGGGAACCAGGAGGGACCAGTCTGTTCTTTTCACAAAACAACTTGCCTTCACAAGAACTAACATTCTCTTTGAGGCCAGCATTAATCCTTTCCAAGGACTTAATTCCATTCTGAGGGTTATGACCTAAATGATCTAATAACCTTCCACTAGACTCCCACCTCTAAAAGATTCTACCACTTAGACACTGTCCTACTGGGACCAAGTTTTCAATATAAGACATAATTTGTTTGACATAATTTGACAAATTATGTCAAAACCGTAGCATCTCTAATATTAAGTAAATTCAGTAAGCTCATTCAAAGAATTATTCCATAAGTTAAAATAAACCTGTTAAAGTAATTTTTCCTGTTCATTTAAGATTTGTTTTAAAATAGGAAAGTATAAAAATAAAATAATCTCTATTACAGTTACTTGGAAACAGATACCTTAAGAGTGTGATTTCTTCTAAGCTTTTTATTTTATACATTAAAGTGAAATTTTATGAATAAATACTGGTTTATAAAACTAAAATTGCACTATAGTTTGCTATCCTGCTACTTAGTTAAGTAAGACATTTTGGATGTTTTATTTTACTGTGTTAGCAAATAGTTACAGCAAATATAATTTCTAATTGCTGTGTAGCATTCCGTAATAAGACTATTTCTAACCAATCATTTTTCTAGTTTTCAGTCATTTATTTGACACTTTAATGAACACAGTGAATATAAAAATAAAAGTATTATTATAGGTGATAGGTTATAAGCTAGTAACTTTATTATTAAAGACTTTTGATTATTTCAAAATGCTTTACAGAAAAACTATACCAGATTATGTCTTAATATCAGTGCATAGGGACATATGTTTTTTCATCAGTATTATTAACCATTTTATTTTTGTAAGGTAATTTTGACAAATTGATATGAGTACTACCTATTGTATTTTAATTTTTATTTCTCTTCTCAGTGTGATGGTGTATCTATAGGGCATTTGAAGTATATGTATTTCAATTGCTGCTTCTTTGCCTTTTTTTTTTTCTTTTTTTTTTTTTGCGCTTTATATGGCACTGGGGATTGAACCCAGGGGCATTCCACCTATGAGCTATATGAGCTATACCCTAACCCTATTTTCTAATTTTTATTTTGAAGCAGGATCTTGCTAGATAATAAGAGTCTCACTACTTGCTGACTCTGTTTTTGAAACTGCAATCCTCCTGGCTCAGCCTCCAAGTACTGGGGTTATAAGCATGTGTCACCAAGCCTGGCTGCTTTGCCTATTTTTATATTGGTAATGTTTCTGACCAATATATAGTAGCTCCCTATATTTAAAATAAACAAATATGTTTATTGTATTTTCCTTGTTTGTAATTCAGACTTCAATTTTATGAGTTTTTAAACTTATAAAAGCTTTCTCTCCATCACATTTATGCTTTAATATTCATTCTGCGTTTCCTTTTTCTTATGTCTTTTTATATTCAGTTTTTTATTTCAACTGAAATATAATAAGATATGTCAAAACAATAGAATTAAAACCTAAAGTAAATATTTTTTAGTTTGTGTATTTTGGGCCTTTCTCAAAGAACTTGAGTAAAACACAGTAATGGTAATGGCATTATAGAGGTTCCACACTTAATAGTATTTTTTGAAATAAGACTAAAAAGGAAGTTTTGGCCCTTAAAATAGGCTTGAAAAGGTTTTAAAAATACATATACTGAATCTTTCCCATTTTCCAGGAGACGTTGGGAAAGATTTCTGCTTTAAAGTTGGTCTACAAAAGGTATTGAAAAATGTGTTTGTATTTTAGGAATTTATGCGTATGATTGGTAATGACAAGCAAGGACAGATGATTGTGTTCCACTTGATAGAACTCTTGAAGAATAATGGAAGATTACCAAGACCAGATGGATGTCCAGATGAGGTAACAATTTTTTTTTATTATTCATAGTAATGCTTTTTTTTTTTTAACGATACTGGGAATGGAACCCAGGGGCATTCCACCTCTGAACTACACCCCCAGATCTGTTTTGTTGTTGTTGTTGTTCTATATTTTGAAACAGAGTCTCACTGAGTTGTGAAGGGCCTCACTAAGTAGCTGAGGTTGTTCGTGAACCACGATCCTTTGGTCTCAGCCTCTCGAATGCTGGGATTACCAACATGCCCGGCTCATAGTAATGTGTTGTTTTTTTTTTTTTTAAATATAGAGGTATGTATGTATGTATGTATGTATGTATGTATGTATGTATGTATACTGGGAATTGAACCCAGGCTCATTCTATGTCCTGTCTACCCCTCCAGCCCTATTTTATTTTTTGGTTTTTGAAAGGGAGTCTCACTAAGTTGCTGAGGTTGTTCTCAAACCTATGATCCTCCTGTCTCAGCCTCCCAAATATTTGGATTACAGTTGTGTACCATTATAGTTGACTCTGTTTCTTTTTATTCAAATATTTCAGGTCACTGAAATTGCTGAGATTTTAGATAAATAGCATAAACAGATAATTGTAGATAAAAGCATAGCTATGACATATACCCTGTATAGGAAAATGAAATAGAAATTCCAAATTTAGTTTTTTAGACCAACTGAAAGATGGTACTTTGTTTATTGCAATTTTTTTTTTTAACAGATTTATATGATCATGACAGAATGTTGGAACAATAATGTAAACCAACGTCCCTTGTTCAAGGACCTAGCACTTCGAGTGGATCAAATAAGGGACAACCTGGCTGAATGAAAGAAGTGACTTTTACTCTGAGACCAAAGTACACTTAGAGAAGAAAGTATTGTGTTTCACACTGCTGTGGACTCTTATTACACATATCATTATTACATAAGTCATGATGCTAATCAGCAAAATGCGAAAATATCTGCTCAAAACTTTCAAAATTTAGTGAATTTTTCTCCATCTTAAAAGACATTGATGAAAATGTTGAGCAGGAAACTTTGTAAAATATATCATGAATCTTACCAGTTAGTATGTTTCCTTTGGCAAAAGAAAAATATGTATAGAGATGTTTTTCAACTCAGCTTTTTAAGAGATGAAAAATTATAATGTAATTTTGCAATGTTAAAAATGCACAGAATATATATGTACAGTTTTTACCACAGTGAATGTATAAAACTTTGTCATCTTGTGTGATTTACACAAGGGCTGGTGTTTTCTAATTTTTCCATAGTTGATCTACAGTAACTTCACTATACAAATTAAGATGCTCAGAAAATTGAGTAAGCACCTTTGTATTCTTATCCATCTGTATCACTGTTGGGCAATATTAAGCAGGTATATACTTTTAGCTTGTAGTTTCATGTACTGTAAATATTTTTTCAAAGCAAAGGGAACAAAAGTCTAGTTTTATTTGTATAGAAAATTTCCCTAACCCTAAAGAATACATTTTGAAATGGAACAAGGTTGCAAAGATATAACACAATCTATTTTCTTATTTGTTTCCCTTGTATCTGTTTGTGGTGTATGTTTTTTTAAAAATAGAAGTATCTTTAAATTTTTCTAAGACTACAATGAACAGTATTCTTTTAAATTTTTGAGATTAAGAATACTTGGAATATTGTCATCCCATGGAGCTGTTAACTGCCAATAAGATTCTTCAGTCCCTGGGATCTGTGGTCATGCATTACATTTAGGCATAAGCCATAAAATAGTTCCTAAAATGTACAAGCTGACTAAGATGCATAGTGGGTTAAGAATATTTTTCTAAAGGTAATATATTTGAGAGAGTTTACAAACTTTATAGTCATAGGAGAGATTTCCTTTTGTTCGAGTTTCATACACAAGGAGAAATGAGGTAAATTGATGAAAAAGGATGCTTATTTTATTGAAGAATGCCAGTGGAGAATTTATAATATGTATCTGTAAGAAAAAGGGGAGAGAGCATACCTATTTTCAAATAAGAGATTATTATTATTTGTTTTAGTGCTTCTCCATTTTAGACAGCATAAATAAAAGTATGGTGGGGTGTGTGTGTGTGTGTGTGTGTGTGTGTGTGTATTTATACAAAGTTTTAAAATACTTGGTATTTTGGTTAAGAAAGAAATAGTTTATTTTCAATAGTATATGCTATTTTTTTAAACTTAAGACTTCTGATTTTTGGTTGAAGAAAAGGAAAAGGAAGAAATGCTTCCTACATTCTTAACTCATCTTTAAGGCATTTTAGTAGATACCACAAGCAGAAGTCATCTATGATGAGAGTAGATTCTATTTAGAAAGAAGAAAGATTTCTAGTAGATATTTTGATGAAAGTTGGATATAGTTTAATTTATAAAGACTACTCAAGGATCTATGTATGTAATATAATTAAGAGGTCTTTGATTGTACTACTTTTCAAGTGAAGGTAGCATACTACAAAATATACTTACCTTCAGTTTTTGGTACTAAAATTTAAGTACTTAAATGATTCTTCTCAAAGATATGCTTGTGTTTTTTTTTTTAAGGATGTGAACCATATTTTCTTGAATTTTTTTTTTACTTTTCATATTTTAGTTTTAAAGAAGACCACACACATACTAAGTTTCTGGAGTGAGATGGATCGCCTTATTGTAAAATTTCAAGTTTTCAAGAGACTTCTTTGTCATTTGAGGGTTTGAAATGTTTTAAATTTTGATTCTGACTATACATAAGAATAAATTATTCTTGCAACTATTTGGTTAATTCTGTATAAGAAACAGGTAATTTAACTGAAATCAGTTAATTTCAGTGCTGCTTCAAATTAATATTCTTCAAGAATGAGGGAAAACATTTTCTTGGAATTCTATAATTCTGTACATATTTCATTATGTTGTTATATAATCTTTATATAAATAACTCCCTATTTCCATGGGTACTTACGTGTTTTAAAAACAGTCACTTTTTCATGTAATATATCTATGCTGCAGTGGCACTATAATTTGCTGTGCAAGAGTGCTTTCTTATATAAACTCAAAAGTTCTGCTTTAAAGTGAAATTTTATCACAATTTTAACTTCGGATATTTAAATTTTACCCAAACCATTTTATTATGCAATAAACAGAAAATATCTACATTTCTACATCTGAGGAGCCATTCTTTATGGGTTGGCTTATGTGCTCAATTTATTGAGATTGTGTTAATTTTTTCTTAGTACCATTAGCACATTTTCGCAACATTGAAAGACTGATGTAATAAATATCCTGAAGTCTTTTTTTTTGTATTATTACCTAACCAAGCACAGTTGTATTTATAGATGAAAGTATGTAGGTGTTTTTCACCAAAAAGAAGATAACAAAGTAGATGGTATTTTTACTGAAAATACTTAAGAGTTCTTCAAATGCATGGAGTGTATATGAATCTCAAAATGTGAGTTTTCTAGTAGATGTATATGTGGGTTGGAATTTATTTCTGAAGTTAAAACATGAGAGATTAAAGAAATCATAGGTAAATTGAAACATGATGAGAAAAATAAGCCTTATACTCAAGGCACTTGTTTATAAAAACACCAAGTAGAAGACTACTTGAAATACACATAAAATGCTTTCTTCCTTTGCAAAATAGTTTTGTTGAAGGTTTCTATAACAGTTAAACTTTATTTTTTAATTTTCTGAGTAATATTTAAGACCCTTCAATTTTGGTTGGGGAAAAAGTAAAAAGAAAGTTTTTGATAGTGTGAAAGACTTCATCTTGATTTTTAAGAATACCTGAATTCTTTTAACACCATGAAAACACTTTTAATCTGTTTAACCAAGGTATCTAGGCCTTGAGGTGTAAGCAGCAGATGGCCCAGAGCTAGGTGACAAGATTTGTTTTATGTTGGTCAACAACATTTATTGACTACTATTCAGAAAGCATTTAAAAAATAGTAAGTATGCAATATTTCCTACAAACTCTCCCAATATCCTCTTCCCTTCTCTCTTCTTCCTTTCAAAATATCCAAGTGTGAATTAAAGAAAGGCAAAGAAGGAGGAGAGAGGGAGGAAGGAAGGAAGGGGAATCAAAGGAAGAAGCAGGAGGGAAGAGGATATTGGGAAAGTTTGTGGGAAATATCAGTAATTTGAAGATGACAAGAGTCTCTTGGTACTACTTCTTTTCCTTTCTTTGTTCTATAACAGTGCACTGCAGTTTGTTGAATAGAAATTCTTGACAATGGGACTGCAAAGGAAATTAGAAATTTTACTTTGTCATTTGAAGGACTTTGAAAATGTTGAAGTTGAATTCTAAAACACTTAGTATATCATTATAGTTATTTAAGGAGGTGCCATTAATTTTAAAAATTACTACTTCATTAGAAGAAAATGTGTGTGTGTGTGTGTGTGTGTGTGTGTGTGTGTGTGTGTGTGTGTGTGACTGATGATTGAACCCAGGAGCATTCTACCTTCAAGCTACACACCAGCCCTAATTTTCATTCTTTATTTTGAAACAGGATCTCTCAAAGTTGTGGAGAACCTCATTAAGTTAGTTGAGGTTGGACATAAACCTGCAATTCTCCTGTCTCAGCCTCTCAAGTACTGGGATTATAAGCATGTGCCACCACTCCCTGCTTCATTAGAAGAAAATTTTAAAGTTTGAGGCTTTACTGGAGGAGACAGTCCTTTTTCCTAATAATGGTTTGGGAATGTGTGACTTAAGAAATGATAAGTATGGTGCTGGTAAAAAAAATTTAAATTTCTATCAAGTCTGAGATTATCTGTATTTAATGGGGATTTTTCCCAATAGCTTAAATTTCTCTTTCAGGATTACTATATTTAATGCAAAAGCTTAGAGTAGAAATAACTCAAGTGACAAAAATCTTGACATTTCTAATAAGTACATAGTTCATTCTCATAATCACTGCAACTGCTCAGCTGTTTTAACAGGTTCTTGGCAGAGTACTTTTTTTTCTTATAGAAAAGAAAAATAAAATGACTCTTAATATTGCATGGCTTTCAGACTGTCTGCATATATACTTGATCAATCATCAAAACTGACAGTATAAACACAATTTTCAAGTTGCATCATATAACTCATGTTAATGGTTGTAATAGTAAAGTCATCACCCCTTAAGTTTTTTTTTTATAAAGTCCTAAATCTTGTTCACATATTGAAAGTAAAAGAGTAGAATAAGTCATTTATGAATATAGCAAAGGAATCCTGGATAATATTGTGTGAAGGTAAATCCTGACAGTGCATAAACTTAGAATTTCATGTTAAATAACCATTCAGTTCAAAACAGATTAAGACTTTTTCTGCTACAATTTTGAGGACATGAGCCCTTATCACCCCCCTGCAAGAAACCTCAATTGGTGTGGCCCTAAAGAATCTCATACACAAAGGTCCCATTGGAAGGGCACCTTGGATCTGGCCCAAATGTAAGTTGAAATTTCAAACATTGTCTCTAGAGTATGCTTTCTCAACAGAGGTGATACTGCCTCTAAAAGGGTAAAAATTGATGTTGGGAGGTAGAAAATGTTATTCCTTTTATATATAAAGTACAGAAATTAGTTTATAAGCATATACATTGGTATAGTTCCATGGCAGAGGAGATTAGGGGAAAATGTCTAAAAATCTCCTGGGGGGGTGGGGTGGGATAATTTAAAAAGAGGTGAGAACCTCTGCTCTATAGTGTACTCATACAGACACAGGTCAAATAAGCTACTATGTCAGGATTATTTCAGTATATGGTAGAAATGTTAACAGAACAGAACAGCTGAGGGTATTACATCTTTTAGCAAATATTCCAAATAGGGTATCTGAACTAAATATATATATATGTATATATGTATAATGTTGGCATAAGTGTCGGTCAGAATTCAGTAGAGTAGGAAATAGGGGAAGATGGCGACCGAGTAAAGCAGCTTCTATGAGCACTGCTGACACTCGATCTCCATAGCATCAAAAATAACGCCTTACAGAGACAGAAAATACTATCAATAGAAAAATGAAAGCTATAAATACAAGAGGCAGAGTAAAAGAAGACTAGAACAACCAGAGAAGCAGAAAAGAAACTGGCCTGCCACGGCAGCCACCACACCACACCAATGCCATCTTGCCTCACAGAACCAGACTCCAGGGTGGAAAAGCAAAGGCGCTGAAGCGACCACTTGCAGTCCAGTCGGATGTAATCCAGCAGTTCTTTCAGCGAGAAGACAAGGTAAAATTTCAGCAGCCAAGCCCATCACAGTCTCCAGGGATTCAAAGCAGAGCTCAAAACAAGAGGGAGATACACCAGCTTCACGGCTGAGGGTGTGGCAGTGATGCCATATTGCCAGCAGTGGCGGTGAGTTCACCATGCCCACAAAAGCTCCAGCACAGCATCTCTATAATCGTAAGTGAAATTGCGACCCCTACAGCAGAAATCCCAGCATTGCACCCTCAGGGACTCAACCAGCTTTGATAAACTCCATGGATTTGAGAACTAGGGGTTCAACTCAGTGCAGGAGTAGGGATGGGAGAAATTACTACACCCTAGTTGCACTTCCCTGAAGGAAAGCCCCCAGCCTGGCACCCACAGAGTCTGACGCAGCTGTGACTAACTCCCTGGTTCTGAGACTTTGTGATACAACTCAGGGAAGGAGCAGTGTCAGTGGCTATTACCCTCCCCCCCCAAAGATTCAGAGCACAATAAGTGAAGTCATGGTGAACTGGAGAAGAACCCAGAGAAGGTAGGAGTGGGATCTGATGTTGATCATATCAGAAGCTTAGACAGACTCAGGCTCAGATCAGTGGAAAGTATGGGGTGAATCTTATCCTTAATTCTAAACCCAATGTGTAGGATTGTTGTAAACACCACAGACATCCCAATTGTGGTGAACAGGGAGAAGTCAGACTAGCCCAGCCCTAGCAGTGTAGAACTGAGACTCCTACATTGAGTTTGTTCTCAGAGGCATAAGCTACCAACAGAGGCAGGGAGAGACCTAGACTCCAAATCTGTGGAAAGTGTGGAGGGTGACCTTCACTTAATATTAAATCCAACCCCATTAATACCAACCATTTGCATAGACTGAGAAGACTTAGAGAACCTGATTTACAGAGGGAAAGGTGACTGTAGCATTCAGTATCTACACAGAGAGAGGCTGCTGAATTGACTTGTAAAGTCGCATCAATTTGTTCTTTGGATTGTTTGGGTTTTTTCATTCTTTGTGTGTGTGTGTGTGTGTGTGTGTGTGTGTGTGTGTGTGTGTGTATACCTGATTGCATTTTTGCATTTTTGTTTATTTTCTCTTTTTGGAGGGGATTTGTGGTTTTTTGTTTTGTTTTATGATTTTTGTTTTGCTTTGTTTTTGTTGTTTTTAAACCCTCATAACAAATCCTCTCCCAAGCTTCTTCCCTTGTACAAGTCTACTCTCTCTATCCCTCTCTTTTCTCTTCTTTTTTATCGCTCCCTTGTCCTGTATTAAATCCAATTCATATCACTATACCAGAAACTATATATTGGTTACTAGAATTCTACTACATTGGTACTATCTCTAATCTCTAGTATATACTACCTTAACAAACTCATATACTCATACTATTCGACCCTGAGACCTTACCTTATTATTCCATTTACTCCTTCACTTCCCTCCTTACTCAACCTTCACTGTAGAAAACAACTTGCCCTTGAATGTAAAAGCTGATGCCAAGAGACTGAGAGAAATCTACCAAAAGCAACAGGTACAAACTTCTGAAATCATGGGAAAGAGGAACAACAATGGAGCAATGAGCTCTCACAACACCACAATAACAGAACCTGATAACACAGAAAGGCAGAAATTTCCAGAAGATCAAATGGGGAATGTAAATGTAGAAATAAGGATTTTAGAAATGAATTTAGAGAGTCTGAAAGAAAAAAGGATGCAATCACTGAAGTAAAAGCATCAATTCAAACTATAGACAATCGATTAGACCACAGGGAAAATAGAATCCTGCTCCTAGAAGATGATCACTCCAAAAATGAACACATAGTTTATAACATAGAAAAAACAATCAGTTGGAATTGGACATTGAAGAAATATGGGCCTATCTTAAGGGAGCTAACCTAACAATAATCAGCATAGAGGAGGGAAAAGAAGGTGAAACCAATGGGATCAACAATCTCTTCAAAGAAGTAAAAACAGAAAATTTTCCAAACATAGAGCAAGAGGTCGATACACAGGTACAGGAAACATATAGAACTACTTTTAGACAAGATCTGATAAATGGTTCCCCATGTCACATAATAGTCAAAATGACCAATGTAGAACTCAAGGAGAGAATCTTAAAGGCAACAAAAGGCCAAGTGACATTCAGAGGAAAACCAATTAGAATCACTCCAGACTTCCCAAACCAAGTTATGAAAGCCAGAAGGGCCTGGAGTAACATATTCCAAACTCTGAAAGAAAACAAGTTTCAGCCAAAAATTTCCTACCCAGCAAAACAATCTTTCAAATTAGATGGTGGTGCATGCTTATAATCCCTGCACTTGGGAGGCAGAGGCAAGAGGATCACACAGGTTTGAAGTCAGCCTTGCTGGCTTAAGAGACCCTGTTTCCAAATTTTAAAAAATATATAAAATAGGTCTGGGAGTGTAGCCCTGAGGTAGAAGGGTTTTCCAGGAACTCCAGTACCACCACCAAAAAAAAAAAAAAAAAAAAAAAAAAAAAAGTAGATGGGGAAATAAGTTTCCATGACAAACAGAAGCTGAAGAAATTTATGTCTTCAAAACCAGCCCTAGAGAAAATACTCAAAGAGATTAACTACAAAGAAATAAATAATACACACCAGAACCAGAGTAACAGGAACTTCCATCCAGCAGACAACTAAGCAAAAAAGAACAGTCTTTCAAACAGAAATAAAATTTTGACGTTAGGAATTAAAAATCATCTCTCAATAATCACACTGAATGTAAATGGCCTCAGTTCCCAAGACATAAATTGGCAAAATGGATTAAAAACTGAACCCATCAATCTGCTTGCAAGAAACACACCTTACAAGAAAGAAACTTAAGGTAAAGGGCTGGAGCAAGGTAATCCATGCCAATGGAACTCGAAGACAAGCAAGAGTAGCAACTATGATATCAGACAAGTTAGACTTCAAGCCCAAGCTTATTAGAAGAGACAAGGTCATTTTTTACTGGTGAAAGGAACAATCCAACAAGAGGAAATAACAATAATTAACATTTATGCCCCAAACACAGGTGCAGCTACTTTCATAAAACAAACTCTGTGTGACATTAAAACACACATAAATCTCAATGCAATAATACTGGGAGACTTCAATACCCCCTCACATCATTAGACTGATCTTCTAGACAAAAGGTCAGTAAGATGCCTCAGAACTAAAGAACATGATTAATCAAATGGACCTGTTGGACACATATAGAATATTTTACCCAACTACAGTGGAGTTCACATTTTTCTCAGCTGCTTAAGGAACCTTCTCCAAAATCGGTCACATCCTGGACCACAAAGTGAGCACTATCAAATTCAAAAAATGTGGCATATTTCCCTGTGTCTTTTCAGACCATAATGGAATGAAGTTAGAAATCAAATAAAAAAAGACCCAAAGAAACCACATGAACATGTGGAGGCTGAACATCACACTTCTGAATGAAGAATGGGTAATAGAAGCCGTAAGAGGTAAAATCAAGAAACTTCTATAAACAAATAAAAATAAAGACACAACATATCAAAACCTTTGGGACACTTTGAAGGCAGTATTAAGAGGATAATTTATAGCACTGAGTGCTCACATAAGAAAAACAAAATCATCAAATAAATAACCTAATGACACACCTCAAAGCCCTTGGAAAACAGGAACAATCTAACCCCAAAGCCAGTAGTAGACAGGAAATTATTAAACTCAGAGCAGAAATTAATGAAGAAGAGAATAAAAAAAAATACAGAAAATCAACAGACAAAAGCTGGTTTCTTGGAAAAATTAACAAGATAGACAAACCACTAGCCAACCAAACTAAAAAGAAGAGAGAATCAACCCAAATTATGAAGATAATAGATGAAAAAGGACATATTACTACTGAAAGTAGATTATCAGAGGATTATCAGAAACTACTTTGAAAAACTATACTCCAACACAATGGAAAATCTAGAGGAAACTGACAACTTTCTAGATACTATAACCTTCCTAAACTGAATCAAGAAGCTATAGAACACTTAAACCAACCAATAACAATCAAGGAAATTTAAACAGCAATAAAGAGTCTACCATCAAAGAAACAGATGGTTTCCCAAGTGAATTCTATAAAACCTTTATGGAAGAGCTAATGCCAATACTATTCAATCTCTTTTGTGAAAGAGAAAAAGCGGAATTCTCCCAAATACATTCTATGAAGCCAACATCACATTAATACCAAAACCAAATAAAGATAGTTCAAGGGAGGAGAAATTCAGGCCTATATCTTTGGATGCAAACCTGCTAAACAAAAGACTAGCAACAAGCATTCAAAATCACATAACAAAAATCATACATCATGACCAGGTAGGGTTCATCCCAGGGATGCAAGGCTGGTGCAACATATGAAAATCAATCCATGTAATTCATCATATAAACAGAACCAAAGAAAAAAAAATCATATGATCATTTCAATAGATGCTGAAAAAGCATTTGATAAAATCCAACATCCATTTATGATTAAAAAAAAACACTGTAGAGAATTGAAATAGAAGAAACATATCTCAACATCATTAAGGTAATCTACAATAAGCCCACAACATTATATTAAATGGGGAAAAACTTCAAGAATTCCCCCTAAAAACAGGAACAAGACAAGGATGTCCATTATCACCACTTCTTTTCAATATATTTCTTGAGACCCTAGACAGAGAAATAAGGCAATAAAAGGAAATCAGAGGAGTACAAATAGGAAAAGAAGAACTCAAACTTTCACTATTTTCAGATGGCATGATACTATACCTTGAAGACCCAACAAACTCAACCAAAAGGCTCATAGAACTGATCATCAAATTCAGGAAAGTGTCTGGATACAAAATCAATCTAAAAAATCCGAAGCTTTTCTGTATACCGACCATAAATCCATTGAAAAAGAAATTCAGAAAATACTTCCACTCAGGATCACCCACAAAAAAAAATATAATACTTAGGAATAAACTTAACCAAGGAGATAAAATAGCTCTACAAAGAAAATTATAAAACATTGAAAAAGGAAATCGAAGATCTTGGAAAATGGAAAGATCTGCCATGCTCATAGATAGGCAGAATAAATATCATTAAAATGGCCATCCTTCCAAAAAATGATCTACAGATTCAATGCAATGCCCATTAAATTACTAAGAACATTCCTAACAGACATAGAAAAATCAGTCCTTAAATTCATTTAGAACAACAAAAAGCCCAGAGCAGCCGAAGTAGTTCTCAGCAACATAAAACATGCAGGAGGAATTACAATACCTGACTTTAAACTATACTACAAAGCCATTGTAATAAAAACAGAAGGGTAGTTCTGCCGGGTGTGCTGGTACATGCTTGTAATCCCCACGCTTGGGAAGCAGAGACAGGAGGATCGTGCAGGTCCAAAGCCAGCTGGGCTGGCTTAAGAGACCCTGTTTCCAAACAAAAATATGAAAATAAGTGTGGGAGTATAAACCAGAGGTAGAAGGGTTTCCAGGAACCCCAGTACCACCAAAAAAAAAAAAAAAAAAAAAAAAAAAAAAAAAAAAAAAAACCAGCATGGTAGTGGCACAAAAACAGATACATAGACCAATGGAGCAGAATAGAAGACCCAGGAACAAGTCCACACACTTACAGCCAATTGATTTTTGACAAAGGGGCCAAAACCATACACTGGAAAAAAGACACAAATGGTATTGGCAAAACTGGTTAACCATATGTAGAAAATTGGATATTAATCCCACTTTCTCACTCTACACAAGCGTCAATTCATGATGGATCAAAGACTTGGAAATTAGACAAGAGAACTTAAGGCTCCTTGAAGAGGGCATAAGTCAAACACTGCAACACATAAACACAGATAAAAACTTTCAACCCCAAAGGCACAACAAACTAAAAGGCAAATCAATATGTGGGATTGCATGAAACCAAAGAGTGTCTGTAGAGCAAAGGAAACTGTCAAGAACCTCAGTTGAGAGCCAACAAAATGGGAGATTTTCACCACCTACTCCTCTGATAGAGTACTAATATCTAGAATATACAGAGAACTCAAGAAACTCAACACTAAAAAATCAAATCATCCAATTAAAAAATGGGCAAATGAACTAAATAGACACTTCAAAAAGAAGAAATTCAAATGGCCTATAAATGCATAAAAAATGCTAAACATCATTGGCAATCAGAGAGATGCAAATCAAAACTACCCTGAGATTGCACCTTACCCCAACTAGAATGGTAACCATTCAAAACACAAACAAGCCGGGCGTGGTGGCGCACGCTTGTAATCCCCGTGCTTGGGAGGCAGAGACAGGAGGATCGCGTAGGTTCGAAGCCAGCCACGCGCGCTGGCTTAGGAGACCCTGTTTCCAAATATAAAAATGTAAAAATTGGTCTGGGAGTGTAGCCGGGAAATAGAAGAGCTTCCAGGAACCCCAGTACCACCAAAAAAAAAAAAAAAAACAAAACAAAACAAAACAAAACACAAACAATAACAAATACTGGCGAGAATGTGGAGGATTGGGAACTCTAAAACATTGCTGGTGTGATTGCAAATTAATGCAACCACTTTGGAAAACAGTATGGAGAATCCTCAGAAGAATGGGAACAAATCTACCATTCAATCCAGCAATACCACTTCTGGGTATCTACCCAAAAGAAAGGAAACCAAACTACCAAATTAATGCATGTGTATATATGTTCATAACTGCACAATCCACCATAGTCAAACTATGGAACCAGCCAAGATGTCCATCAACAGATGAATGGATTACAAAACTGTGGGATATGTACACAATGGAATTTTACTCAGCCTTTAAAAAAAACACAATTCCAGCATTTACAGGGAAATGGATGGATCTTGAGTACATTATGCTAAGTGAGATTAGTCAGTCACAAAAATAAGAAATCAGATGCTTTTCCTAATATGTGGAAGTTAAGGTGAAAGGGGTCTTAGGAGGAACTCTAGGTGAAAAAGGAGATCCTATAGAGGAGCAAATGAGGCAGCCTAACTGTGGCAATGGGAGAAGGGGAGAAGGAAAGTCTTTAAAGTGCATGATGTACTAATTCATATAGTCAGCCACTAAACCAAGCATGAGAGGGAGTGGTGGGGAGGGAGTGGTGTGGGGACTGGGAACGGGCTGGCTGAGTGATGTGTGCATTTATGTCTACACAAGTTTTTTGCTTCATCATGATTTATAAATACATTGCACCAATAAAAATTTTTTAGAAAAGGAATTCACTAAAGTAACGACTCGGGACATGTATGTGGTAAAAAAGGGTTTATCAAATTAGCTCAATAGTTCAAAGCACTGTAGTCCCAAGTTTCTGAATGCACATGGAGAACTGGAGGAAATAGCACTGATGGAGCAGTTTAATAGCTGAAGTCTCAGAATTGGAATGACCACTAATTCAGTCTAAGTTCTGGTCTTACACCTGTCAGAACTTGTTGCCTACATTCAGGGCCAGGACTTCCTCTTCCATTATATAAACCAATCATCTCATCATGACCTAAAGTCATGTAATCTTAGCTGTTTCATGATCCAGTCAAGTTGTCAATCCAAACTAACCATCACAAATCCACTTCTTGTCAACTTGGCTTCTAACCCTGTCTCTTTAAATATTATTAACCTTCAAATAAAAACAGTATCAAACTCTAACCTAAGTATTCCACATACAACTGAAAAAGCACATGTTAACGTCCCTTGTATAGGAGGCAGTTTTCTGAGTGATGCTTACTCCTGATACTTAGATACTATAATGTATATTAAACAGAAATTAAGTACTGATATTAAGTCCATCAATATTATGGTACATGATAGAGGAATAAAGAAAAATAGAGAACAGATATATCTGCTTAGTACATGTGCACATGCATACTATTCTTAACAAAATAGGAAATTTATGGTAATTACAACCTTTATTTCTGTAACTAGTCTCATGCCTGTAGTTGATACTTATAACTAGCTTTTATTCCTCATTCGGTATTACCTCTTTATTCAGCCAGCACTTCAGCAGGTCTTAGTTTTTTACCTGGAAGGGTGACCCACACCTTGATTCCTGGATTTGAGACATTTTCCAACCTGCTTAGATTAGGCTGTTGTAGTTTTCCACTGACTTTAATAATTGGACATGGCAATACTAGTGACGCTTTAAGGAACCTCCTGCTTTACAGACATCTGCTTACCTCCATTGTGGAGTGATAGTCCAATTTTCCCTTGGTAATCTGGATTAGTCACCCCTGACAACACCATGACACTATTCTTAGCCTGTTGACTCAAAGGCATGAAGGGTCCAGAGTGGTTAGTGGAGAGTCTTCACTTCCAGTTTAGTGAGATCTTTGTTGTGCCTACTGGTAGAAGTGTTCCCATTTCTAGAACTAAGACCTAGAGCCAGCAGAGCATAGGGTTGTGGGGACAGGAAGCAAAAATTTTGCTAGTGGGTCACAAGGAGTAATGGTGACTAGTACCATTCTTGTTTTTACCCTTTGATTCCTGAACCCATGAGTTCTGGCTATAGGGAAATTAGTATCATAGAGAAGATGCTTATTTCAAGAATATACAACCTTCTGGAGAACCTTGCCTAAGTCCTGCCAAGTACTGCCACCTACTTGGCATAACTGAGTCTTAAGGTTATTCCACTATTCTGTCAAACTAGCTGTTTAAGGATGGTGAGGAACATAGTAAGACCAGTGAACCTATGAACATGAGTCCATTGCCACACTTGTTTGGCTCTGGAGTTCCTTGCTCATAAGCAGTGCTGTGTGCAGTACCATGATGGTGAATAAGACATTCTATAAGGCCATGGATAGTAGTTTGGGCAGAGGCTTTGCATATAGGAAATCAAATCCATACCCAGAGTAAGGACAAAGAATTACCCCTTCCACAATGGAAGGGGCCCAATGTAATCAACCTGCTACCAGGTTGATGGCTGATACCTGGAGAAGTTCTGCCATGAGGAGGACTTAGCATTGGTCTCTGATGCTGGAAGATGGGCAGTTGGCAGTGGCTGAAGCCAGAGAAAACTTAGGAATAATAGGCATGGAAGAAGATCTAGAAGCTGAAGCCAATGGAATAAAAAAGTCTCTTCAAAAACAGATAATTTTTCAAACATAGAAAGTAAGATCAATATACAGAAATTGGAAATGTATAGAATGCTTATTAGACAAGAACACAGAGAAAAGGTTCACCATACAACATAGTAATCAAATTGACTAATATAGAGTCCAAAGATAGAATCTTAAATGCAATGAGAGTAAAAGACTGAGTGATATTCAGAGGCAAAACAATAAGAATGACTCCAGACTTTTCAAATCAAGATATGAAACACAGAAGGGCCTGAAGCAACATATTCAAAACCCTGAAAAACAAAACAACAAGACCCACAAAACTTTGGCCAAGACCATTCTATCCTGCAAAGATATCTTTCAAATCTGATGGAGAAACAAAAATCTTTCATGACAAACAAAAGCTGAATTTTTGCCTTCCAAACCAGCACTAGAGAAAATACTAAAAGAAATGTTAAAAATTAAAAATAAAAAATAAATACCAGAACCAGAGAAAGGATGATATTTATCAAATAAACAACTAAAGAATAAACACTGCCTCAAACAGAAATTACAACTCAAAATGTTAAGAATTAAAAGCAATTTTTCAATAGTTATGCATAGGAGCAATGGCCTCAACTAATTAAAATACATAAAGTCGCAAAATGTACTAAAGATCATAATCCAATGAAAACGCTGCCTCCAAGAAATGTACCTTACAGGTAAAGATACTTATAAACTAAAGGTAAAGGGCTGGAACAACATAATGCATGCTAATGAAACCCAAAGACAAGCAAGAGTTTCAACTGTCATAGCATACAAAATAGACTTCAAACCTAAACTTACCAGAAGAGACAAGTCATTTTTTTACTGGACAAGAGAACAATCCAACAAGAGGATATAATGTTAGTCAACATTTGTTCTCCAAACATAGGTGCAACCACTTTTATAAAACAAACTCTTTGTGAATTAAGTATCACATGGATCTCAACATGGTAATACTGAGAGACTTCAAACATTCCTCTCACACCACTAGACAAATATTCCAGATAAAAGACCAGCAAAGATGCATCAGACTTAATGAACACATACACCAATGGACCTACAGACACATACAGAATATTCAATCCATCTACAGCTGAATACACATTCTTTTCAACTGCTTACAGAACCTTCTCCAAATACACCATTCTTCCAGAAGTGATCTACAGATTCAATGCAATCACCATTAAAATATCATTATCATTCTTCACAAATTTATAAACATCAGTCCTTTAATTCATATGGAACCATAAAAGACCCAAAATAGCCAAGACAGTTCTGAGCAATAAGAACCATGCAGGAAGCATCACAATACCTGACTTCATCTGTACTACAGAACCATAGTAATAAAAACAATATGGTATTGGCACAAAACCAGACACATAAACCAATGAAACAGAATAGAAGTTTCAGCAACAAATCCACACACTTACAGACTATTGACTTCTGGCAAAGGGACCAAAAACATACACTGGAAAAAAGACAGCCTCTTCACTAAATGGTGTTGGACAAACTGGTTGTCCATTTACCATTCTCAGCCTGCTGTTGAGAGGTTATTGATATAATATACACATTATATCAATACCTTCAAAGCAGAGACAGGGTATCTTGGAGAAAATTTACAATTTAGACATTCAGTAAACTCTCCAGGTCCTCAGTAGAAATTGTGAGGTCTCTACCCAATGTCTGAAATAGAATTTAAGAAAATAAAAGTGTACCTGCTATTACAGTACAAGTGCTCATACTGGGAGTGTGATTAATTAGTTCAAGTTGGTGGGACAGATGTATTGGCTCACTAGATAGATTCATTCTAAAGGTCATCAGTATCAGTCCTTTTGTCATACAGCTGGAATGTATAACATTGTACACTTCATTTAAATTCAGATTAAAAGAGATCTCAATCATAACAAGAAACAAACAGGTAATTCTTAGATGCTTCCATGGGTCATACCACTTCCATTAACAACTTATCAAAAAATGTGTGATATATAGGAAAAACTGTGCATTTCTGTTTTTATCACATTTAACCTCACTATGTTAGTATAATTGTAATGTACTAATGAAATTTAAAACATAGGAGTCACTGAAGAAAGTACCAAGAATCCTATTATGACCATAAAATATTATCAAGTGCATGCAAGTACATTCAGATGTAGTTCACAGCATAGCACTTATAAGCACAATTACCAAAAAAATAGTAAATTTAATATAGTAAGCTTTTATTAAGTTTGTACAGTTCCTATGTTAGTTTATCTCAGTCACAAGTGATGGTCCTTTTATCATTAAGTTTTAAAAATCAATATATGGAAGGCATGCAATGCCAAGTTCTTCTTTTGTACATCCTTTAAGACAACATTTATCCGAGTATCCTCTGCGTTTTCTTTGGGGATGATTCCCCCAAAATAAATTATGTAATGTTTTCATTTTGTTTGGACTTTTCTTCTGAAGTATTGCACTCTCATAAATATATGGATTGACATCACGTAATGAAGAGAATTCTCTTGTCTTTTTAGTAAACCAGTTGGCGTTTTTGTACTGATACTCAAGTGGTGACTGAATCTCCTGACTGTTTGTTGCTTCTTCCTGAGAGATAGTAGTAGAGGCTATTGATAGACAAAAAAACAAAATAAAACAAAACTTACTTTAATAAGTCTTCCCTTTGGTTTAAATTTAAGGTTGAAATACTAAAAAAGCTGGTTATTACAAAGCTCATATTTAAAATAAATATAGAAGTATTTATTCAAAAGCAATATATATTTTATATCTTAATAACATCTATTTTTATCTGGGTGTAGTGGCACATATCTGTAATTCCAGCACTTGGGAAACCAAGACAGGAGGATTGTAGGTTCAAAACCAGCCTTAGAAACTTAGTGAAATATTCAGCAACTTAGCAAGACCCTGTTTCAAAACAAACAAACAAAAAAAAACAAAAAAAAAGGGAGGGAGGTATAGCTCAGAGGTAGAACACCCTTGGGTTCAACCCAGGACCACACACAAATATATATAAATATATATTTATATTTTAACTAAAATAATGTTTTCATATAAAAAGTCTTAGAATCTTTTGAACATTTTGTCATTTAAAAAAAATTTTTTTATTGGTGCACTGTATTCATACATCATAATGGGATAAAAAAAAACTTTTGTAGACATACATGCACACATCGCCCAATTAGCCCCTACCTGATCCCCACCCCATTCCCTCCCCATCCCTCCTTCCCATGCTTGGCTTAGTGGTTGACATCTAGTATTATAGCAATTTATCCAAAATTAACAATGATAATCTCACAGAACAGTTTCATTTGTCTGATACCAAGCTTTTGATGACTTAAAGATAACATTTCAATATTTCTTTTTGCATTCTTTCTTACCAGAGAATATTTTTTTCTTTTTTTTTTTTGGTGAAACTATCATACATTTATTTATTTATTTTTCAGAAAAAATCTATATTAATGTGGAATATAGATTCTAGATACCCAAAACAATCTCTAAAAAGAACAAAGCTAGAAGATGTATATTTTCTGATTTCAAACCATATAAAGCTACAATAATCGAAACAGTGTAGTACTGTTATAAAGGCAGATATATAAACCATTGGAGTTAAATAAAAGCCTAGAGATAAATTCTTCCCTATATTGTCAAGTTATTTTTGACAAGGTTTCCACGAACATTTGGTGGAGGAAATAATAATCTTTTAACTAAATATTGTTGAAAAATAATAATTACATGAAAAAGAATAAAATTGGACCCTTACCTAACACTATATACAAATATTAACTCAAAATAGATAAAATACCTAAATATAAATCTTAAGACTATAAACTTTTAGAAGAAAATCTGAGTCATTAAACCTCACAACATTGAAATTGGCAGTGATTTCTTGGATATGATTTCAATGGCACAGGCAACAGAAGAGTATACAAACTCCCTAAAAATTAAAAAAATATTGTATATCCAAAGACAATGTAAACAGAGTTAAAAGTTACTGATAGAATGGGATAAAATATTTCCAAATGCTATATCTGAAGGTATATTAATATTCCAACTAGAAATCCTAAAATTTAGCAACAATAAAAGCAAACAATACAATTTAGAGATAGGTAAAAGTCTAACATAAATAATAAATCTCCACAGATAACCAATCTTAGTTGTCTGTTGGCTGGAAAATCTTGTTTCTCTGGTTCTTCTTTGTAGTTAATCTCTTTGAGTATTTTCTCTAGCGCTGGTTTTGAAGACATAAATTCCTTCAGTTTCTGTTTGTCATGGAAGCTTCTTATTTCCCCATCTAATTTGATAGAAAGTTTTGCTGGGTAGGAAATTTTTGGCTGGAAGTTGTTTTCTTTCAGAATTTGGAATATGTTACTCCAAGCCCTTCTGGCTCTCATGACTTGGTTTGGGAAGTCTGGAGTGATTCTAATTGGTTTGCCTCTGAATGTCACTTGGCCCTTTGTTTTTGTTGCCTTTAAGATTCTCCCCTTCGCTTCCACATTAGTCATTTTGACAATTATGTGGCGTGGGGATCCTCTTCTCCGATCCTGTCTAAAGGGAGTTCTATAAGTTTCCTGGACCTGTGTATCGACCTCTTGCTCTATATTTGGAAATTTTTCTGCTATTACTTCCTTGAAGAGATTGTTGATCCCTTTGGTTTCACCTTCTTTTCCCTCCTCTATTCCAATTATTCTTAGGTTAGCTCTCTTAAAATGGGCCCTTATTTCTTCAATGTCAGATTCCTGCTGTCGGGGTTTTTTTTCTAAATTAGAAACTATGCATTCATTTTTGGAGTGATCATCTTCTAAGAGTGAGATTCTATTCTCCTTGTGGTCTAATCGGTTGTTTGTACTTTGAATTGAGGCCTTTACTTCATTAATTGCATCCTTTATCTCTTTTTGGCTCTCTCTGAATTCTTTTTGAAACACCTCTATTATTTCTACAGTTATTTTCCTGATTTGATCTTCTAGAAATCTCTGAATTTCTGTTTTATCGGGTTCTGATGTTGTGGGGTTGTGGGCATTCATTGCTCCAGTGTTATTCCTCTTTCCCATGATTTCAGAAGTTTGTGCCTTCTCTGGGTTCTTCCCTTGGGTCACTAAGACTTCACTTAAGGTGCTCTGGATCTCAAGTCTGTGGTATCTCAGTCCCCACTACTCCTTTACTAGGTTGTATGGCAGAGTCTCAGACCCAGGGAGTCAATCGAGGCTGCTTTAGACCATGGGAGGTGCCAGGTTGGGCGTTCTCCTATGGTGTGATAGCTCTGCCACTGCCACTCCCCCACTGGGTCAAGTCCCTGGGAATGCTGTACTGGGATTTCTTCTCTAGGGGCTGCAATTTGACTCACTGTTGTCGAGTGCGCCGATTAAGCTGTAGTGGACTCAGTGAATTCGCTGCTGCTGCCACCATTGGCAATATGGCCCCACTGCCACGCCCTCGGCTGTGAGGCTGGCATATTTCTTCTCTGGTTTTGCCCTCCGCTCTGAGTCCCTGCAGGGTGTGCTGAGCCCAGCCCCTGGGAGCTTTAGATGCTCTCTGTGCCGAAAAATCTGCCGAATCCTGCCTGGCTGTTCCTGCAGCGGCTCACCTCGGCTTGCTGTCTGCCGCTCCTCTCTGGAGCCTGTTGGGCTGTTTTGTGCATTGGTCTTGTGCCGTCCGGTGAACTCGCCGCTGCCACCAAAAATAAGGCGCTGCTGCCGCGTCCTCGGGTGTGAGGCCGGTGTGTCTTCTCTGTGGCTCTGAGCTCTGTTCTGAGTCCCCCTCCTCTTTGGGGCCTGGTGCTGCAAGGAAAGATGGCACCTGCCGCTTCGCCCCACCGCTCCGGCAGCAGCACTGCGATCTGGTTTCTTTCTGTGTCTCGTTTTTCCAACCCTCTTTTTCTCTGTCCCTTGTAATTACATTTTTTGTTTCTCTGCTGATGGTGTTTTCTGACTATGAAAGGCGCTGATTTTGTAGTAATAGAGATTGGTTGTTAGCGGGGCTAGTAAGCCCCGCTTTTCTCCGTCACCATCTTCCCAGAAGTCCTCTTTTGAACATTTTGTAATATCATTCTTATTGAGATGTCATTCACACACCATAAAATGCAGCTTGTAAATCAGTGGTTTTTAGTATATTTACAAGGTTACGCAATAATCACTACTGTATAATTCCAGAACATATCTACATTCCCCCCAGTTAAATCCCCGGACAGTCACTATTAGAAGTCACTCCCATTTCTGTTTTCCCTCTGGTCCCTAGCAACCTCTACTCTATTTTCTGTTTCTATAGATTTGCCCATTCTGTATATTTCATATAAATGGAAGCATATACTATGTGGCATTTTGTGTCTTTTTTTCATTTAGTATGTTTTCCATGTTCATCCATGTTGTAGAATGTATAGTTTCTTAATTTCTTTTATGGCTGAATAATTATTTTCCATCATATATATATATTCCCATTATATTTTGTTTATCCATTTATCAGTTGATGGACATTTTAGTGGTCTCCACTTTTTGGCTATCATGAAGAATACTGCTATGAACATTCATATACAATTTTTATATGAATATTTTTTCAATACTTTTGGGTAAATACATAGGGTTGGGAGTTATGGACCATATGATAATTTAAACTTTTCAAGCAACTGTCAAATTATAACACAACAGCGGCACCATTTTACGGTATTAACACTGATAAATTAGTGTTTCAATTCCTTCATTGCCTCACCAACACTTGATATTTAGAGCAACATTCTAAACCCATTTTTATTATAATTATAAATAAAGGAAACCCTACAAATCAATGGGGAAAATGATTGTTTAGTAGAAGGTGTTTGGAGAACTAGATCCTTAAACATAGAAAAAAAGACTTGCTGAGAAAATGAAGATAAGATACTATCTCTACCTAGAACAGAGTAAAAAGTGAACTCCAGAAGAATTAGGTACATAATATGAAAAGAAAAACTCTAAAGTTAACAGAGGAACAGGAAAAGACCTCTCATGCATAACTTCAAAAGTAGGAAAAATTTAAAAACCTATTTCTTGATTATATAAAAGTTTAAGCTTTCTGCCAAACAATACCAGTAGACAAATGGTATAAGCGGAGAACATCTTTTTAATATCTAAATTCAACAACTGATTACTATTGCATTTATATATTTATATTTTAATAACTCTTGCAAATCAAATGGAAAATTACTAGTTCAGCAAAAAAAAAATGGGCAAAATACATAAGCAGAAAGTTTTCAGAAAGAGAAAAGCAAAAAATTTAAGGTTTGGGAAGCACCATATTCTAGCCAGAATTTAGGACATGATGTCTGCTTTGTGGTGCCACATTCTGGGGTAGATCTTTGAAATGTGGTTCACACCTTCAGGATCCACTACCAAGAAGCATTCACTTTTAGATTTAAGTTGTATATATATATCAGTATACCAAATTATCTTTTTCTGTGTTAGATTCAAACAGATTATCAGAAGGCTAAAATTGTGGATAAGTGACTTGATCTAATACAGTCATGTGTCCTTCTGGGAACAGCTAAATGAAAATTAATCAACTCCTCAGTCACGCCATATGTAAGAGAAGTGGCAGAATTACACAAACATCTCTGAAACTTCTCAATTACTCTAAACTGAAAATTACCAGGATAGAGCAAATGTCATCTTTCCTTATAGACTAATAGCTTTTAAAATTTCTAAACTAATTCAAACCCATTTTTTCTTCTTCCACACATTTCAAAACAAATGTGGTTTTGTTGGCACATAATATTTCTACTTCAAGCCAATTGTCCTTTATACAGTCCCCATACTGACAGGTTTAATTGGTATAACACTTCTGAAATATTATCAAATAAGTTTTTATTTTCTATGGCTCTCATTTTGTTGTAGATTCCCTCTCATTAAATTAATGACATTTATTCTTCCAAAAGAATATAAGAAACACCTAAGGGAGTTGTCCTTAATCAGCCCTCAATTTTAAAGTTGA
This sequence comes from Muscardinus avellanarius, assembly GCF_963383645.1. Lineage (NCBI taxonomy): Eukaryota > Metazoa > Chordata > Mammalia > Rodentia > Gliridae > Muscardinus > Muscardinus avellanarius. Next base: position 67,893,789 of record NC_137799.1, on the reverse strand, counting down.
ACATTATATTTAAAAATTTGTCCTCAGGCCAGGTGTGGTGGTGCACACTTGTAATTCCAGCGCTTGGGAGGCTGAGACAGGAGGATCGCACAGGTTCATAGCCAGCCTCAGCTACTTAGTGAGGCTCTCAGCAACTTTGTGAGACCCTGTTTCCAAATAAAATATAAAATAGGTCTGGGAGGATAGCCCGGAGGAAGAAAACCCCTGGGTTCCACCCTCAGTACCACCAAAATAAATAAATAAATAAATAAATAAATAAATAAATAAATAAATAAATAAATAAATAATAGATACAAGAGATTAGGAAACCATCAATATGAGGGAGAGATGCTGAGTAATTTCAATTGCAGAAAGCTTATCTGGCTCTGCCCGAAAGGATAGATGAGGACATCGAAGCATGAGAGTTTGGCATTTAATGTCAAACTTGAGCTTAGAGAACTTTTTTCTGATTCATAACTTTTGGGTTGAAGCAAAGTCCTCAGATGTCATTTTGGACTAAAATGTGTTAGTCACAAAGTGTAAAAACATAATTGGGAGATACTCATATATTTGAAACAAAAATATTCTTCCTAAAGACTGCTTGGAAGCATGAAGAATATATAGAATATAGGTTTAAGCACAGATTGAGTGCTTTTACTTTGCTAGGCATTGCAGATAAAAATGTGCCCCTAACAGTTCCCATACATGGTATGGTATGCTATGCAGAGATGGCTATACGGCGGTGAGACTTGTGCATTTGGTTTGAAAGCTCTGTATTCAGTTTTGAAATTCTTTATCTTTGAACTTGTAAATCAAGTGCAAGTACATGAGCTTTTATGAATTGTGATGGGAGAATAGAGCACGAGGGTGGGCAGAAAAGACATGTACAAGGACATTTTAGTACATTTGGCCCTTTTCTGCTTTTTTTTTTTAAGTACTGGAGATTAAACCTAGGGACATTCAACCTCCGAGCTACACCCCCAGCCCTATTTTTTTTATTATTCATTTTGAAACAGGGTTTCACTAAGTTGTAAAGGGCCTCTCTAGGTAGCTGAGACTGGCTTTGAACCTGTGATCTCCTGTCTCAGCCTTCCAACTACTTGGGTTACAAGCGTTTGCCACCACGCCCGACTTCCTTTTCTGCCCTGAATTTTTTCATCTTGCTCTGGGTTGAACCAATTATGTAACACGTCCTGACAAAAGTCAAATAAAACTACTACATGGGCTAGCAACAGCGGTATAACCGAGAATGGAGCATTGACTACAAAAAGGACAATGATGGCTTCACAGAAAAAATGATGTCAGGCTCTGAAAAACAAAGTTTTCCAGATGGACAAGGGTACTTCAGAAAGAGAAAGCTGGGTAAGAAAACTGTTCTTATAAAAAGGTATGTGCTTGGCTGGCGTGGTGGCGCACGCTTGTTATCCCCGCGCTTGGGATGCGGAGACAAGAGGATTGCGCTGGTTTGAAGCCACCCGCGCTGGCTTAAGAGATCCTGTTTCCAAAAAAAAAAAGTATAAAATAGGTCTGGAGTGTAGCCCGGAAGTAGAAGGGTTTCCAGGAACCCCAGTACCACCAAAAAAAAAAAAAAAAAAAAAAAAAAAAAAAAAAAAAAAAAGAGTATGTACTTATGTGTACACTTATTTCTTCTAAGTTTTTTTTAAAAACGATTTTTTTCGAGGAAATGTTTTATGTTCCTGTGTACAAGACACAGATTTGTTTTCTTGTAGAATTCACTGTCTGGAAGAGCAAATTCAGGGATAGGAAACGTGTGCAGATGAACAAAGATGCCCTTGGCTTAAATTTTTACCTGGCTTCGTGACTCTTCTCCCCAACCAAGAAGGAGTCTGGGAGCTTCTGAAGTGCTCAGGTCTTGACCTGAAGTGGGTGAAGGTTTTGACCTGCGAAGCCTGGGAACTCAGCTGTGGCCTAGGGGATCCCTCCTCAAGCTGGAACTGGCTCCAATCAGTGCGGCCACAGAGTTTGACTATTTCTTTCAGCAAGTGTCTGCCACACAATTTCCTGGTTCTGCGGATGTCGTGGCTCATCTCACAGGAGAACCGAACCAGCAGGAGCCCAAGCCACAGCTGACATAAACTGAAGAGCTGCGTCATTCCTGCCCCCAGCCAGGGGCTGTCCTGCAACGGCCGCCTGCCCAGCGCCCCTTCGCACGCACCCTCTGGGCATCCGCAGACCTCGGAGAACGCCCAGGTGAGGCACGAGGTGGGCCTCTAGCCTTCCTGCAACGCTCCGGAAGTCAAAGGTAACAGGTTCCAACTCTCCAGATAAGTGTCCAAAATAGTCCCTCTCCCTGGTTTGGATTATTTTTCTTACCTTCCTTACTAGGAATCCCTAAATAACACCCAAGGACGAAGGGTCCTTGTTAATTGTCTTTTCTGCCATTTTGCCTGTTTTTTTGTTTTTTTTTTTTTTTAATGAGGTTCCTTCCTTCCGAGAAACCTCTCATCTCTATGGTGTTTACGTTGGTAAATAAGTGTACATTAACTTGTGTGTTTGTATAAAGAAAAATTTGGTCTGTTTCCCCAAATCCCCAGGCTTCAGGAAGGCTAGGCTTACGTCTGTTCTTGCTTTTGGCAATCAAATATATGTTGAAACATATATGTTAGAGTATATGTATGTGTATTTCACAGTCAGACTCAAAGCTGCTTTTGATAATTCTTACAAGTTTTGCAGGCAGAGATAGGCCTTATCCTCAATTTCCAAAACAAATAGGGATGCTGTTCTGAGTCCCCTGGGGTAGAAGTCTGTTTTATTATTTTATTTAATTAATTAGTTAATTAATTTTTGGTTACTAAAAATGGAGGATTTTCTGTTGCCAAATTGGAACTAGCTTTAAGAGGGACTCCAAGAAGATTTGCCTTCCATGAAGTGCAAGTTTAGATGGGATAATTTTTCTCAGGAAAGATGAGTCAAGAAAGTGAAGTAAGTACAGTTGGTATGAGTCAATTTATCATTTAATTTTATTTTATTTTATTTTTGGTGGTGGTACTGGGGTTCCTGGAAGCCCTTCTACTGCTGGGCTACACTCCCAGACCTATTTTTACATTTTTATTTGGAAACAGGGTCTCCTAAGCCAGCGCGCACAGATGGCTTCAAACCTGCGCGATCCTCCTGTCTCTGCCTCCCAAGCGCAGGGATTACAAGCGTGCGCCACCACGCCCGGCTCAATTTATCATTTTAAATCAAGTTTTATTATAAAGTACGCTGTTTCAGAAGGATGTACTACAAGTCACAAGGGAGAAGCCAGAGATGGCCTGAACACTCATCTTTAGGATGCTAGAGCCACAAAAAGGAGCCAGTTTGTTAGTGAGCTCATCAGCATATCCTTTTACAGTGTATTTTCAACCTTTCTTTTCTTTTCTTTCTCTCCATTTTCCATTTCCCTAGCTTTGTTCTTCCTAGTGGCATCCATGAATGCAATTAAATTAGCTGGCAATCAGGTTTTTAAATAAGTCGATATAATACAGATAAGCACAATGTCATTGCCTTCCTTGAGAAGCAATTCATGTCCGAACTATACTGGGCCGTGAGTGCTAGTTAGAACTGTATTAGGGATACTGTGGTGAGGGAAAATATCTTTCCTACCTAGAGGAAGGTTTGAAACAACTCTCAAACAATATATGTGAGAACTTGGAAAATCACACTCCCATTCTCTTCACATTCTTCATGACTTCCTTGGGCTTTGTATTTCTCCATATCACTTATTACAAACTGACATACAATGGTGTAGTAGGTGGGGTCCCTGGGGATAATAGGGTTGAAGAATCATATCCACAGCACAATAGGTGGCTCTCTATTGTTTCTGTTTGATCTGTGGTTTGACTTGCTTGTATGGGTTGTTGTGGAAAAGGTCTGCTTGGGGGTTCAAACTCACATCCTCTAGAGAATCTTATTCTTCTAGTTTTACTGATGGAAACATTTGGATAGCACATTTTGCATGAGCTTTTCAGCTCTGAGTCTTCATATAGGGTCATAAAACCTGAAAATTCGCCGGGCGTGGTGGCGCACGCTTGTAATCCCTGCACTTGGGAGGCAGAGACAGGAGGATCTGGCTGGTTTGAAGCCAGCTTTGCTGGCTTAAGAGACCCTGTTTCCAAATAAAAATATAAAATAGGTCTGGGAGTATAGCCCAGAGGTAGAAGGGCTTCTAGGAACCCTAGTACCACCAAAAAAAAAAAAAAAACCCAAAACAAAACAAAAACATTAGGAAGGGAAAAGTTAGATAAACACAGAAGGTAGGTCTTTAGGTGTTTATGAAAAGTAAACTCTTTAATCTCATCCAACTGGGCTTTTGAGCTAATTTACTTAAAGGTAAAGTCTTGGTTTAATACCTTCTTTTGCCATTAGAGCTAATTTTCCTTATTTCTATTCCTTAAGAATTGAAATAACACAAATCCTTGTAAACAATTTTTTAGACGATGTGATGTGAGAGTGTTACTAGATTACCCCATTCAGGAAGAATAAAGAGAGTAAATTTTATGATGACAGAAGCACAAATGCAATGTCCAACAGTAAGAGAATCTTCTAGAGTTCCTGCTTTCAGTCCTTTAGTATGGTAAACAAAATAAAATAGGTCTTCAAAGAATCATTTCTGATCTAAATATTGGGGCAGTGACTCAATTTGATCACTTAAGTTATACCAATAAGGAGGATACTTTTTCCAGAAATAATTAGGCTCTAGGTAAAGGGGTCGTTTCCCTTCAGGGTTATATTTGAATTATGTATTGAAGAAGAAATTCAAAATCTGTGTAGCATTGTATCCCAGAAATTGTTTTAAGAGAAAATAAAAGTACAGTGAAGGATCTGGATAAGTGATCAAAGTGAAAAGTAGTGAAAGAGTCTTCACTAAGAAAGTAAGATTTGCACAAACACCCTGAGAGACTTCATCTCATTCTAGTAATAATGGCAGTCAGCAATAAATAAATACATAAATAAATGCTGGTGAAAATGTGGAGAAAGAGGAACACTAGTACATTATTATGGAATTGTAAATGAGTACAACCACTTATGGAAATCACTATGGAAGTTATTCAAAAGACTAGGAATAGAAATGCCAGAAGACCCAACTATACCACTCCTTGGTATCTCTCCAAAAGAATTAAACTCATAATACTATAGTAATCTATGCATATTCATATTTATAGTAGCACAGTTCACAATAGCAACGTTAAGGAACCAACTTAGGTGTATGTGAACAGATTAATAGAAAAAGAAAATGTGGTGTATATACATAATGGAGTTATACTCAGTCATAAAGAGCAAAATTATGCCATTTGTAGGAAAATGTATGGAACTGGGGAACATCATGCTAAGAGAGATCAGTCACATGTTTTCCCTCATATGTGGGAACTAGAGAAAAAGAAAGAAAAAGAATCTCATGAAAGCTAGGAGAGAAACCAGTAGAGTGGTAAAAAGTGTTCAGGGAAGGGCGGATAGAAGAGAAAGGGAATATATGGGGAAGGAATAAGACCAAATAATGTAATGTGCACACATGAAAATATTGCTAACAATCTCAGTATCATGTACAATTAAAATGTACCAATTAAAAGATTAATTTATAGAGGGTTAAGAGGATGAAGCATGAACTAATAGAAGGAATGTAGAAAAGAAAAAGGGAATAAAAGAAAGTGAGCTGAAGACGACGTCATTATGTAAATGTTTTGCATCCCAACTGTGCTCTTTTCTGAAGCTAGCCTCTCTGATTTTTTTTTTTAGGTCAGAGCTAGCTTTTCCCAGCACATCATGGGAATATTTTTCTGTGTACCAAGACAAAGAAAATAGTTTAACACATTAGAGGATCAGGCCATTCAACCTCCTTAGTCTCATCTCACCCAGAAATGGTGTACATGACCATGAAGGTTTCCCTATAAGGCCGCTGTGCAGATCTGGAAGTATTCTCCTGACATTGTCCTCCAATTTGTTTTTAGTGAAAGGGACTTGGTGCCTCTTATCTTGTGTGCCTTTGTAAACAAGTACTCATTTCCTAGGGGTATAGGAGCCACTGGTCAAAACAGTGAGAAACTAAGCATTCAGAGGTTTGTAGGGAATTCCATATAATCAAAAGACAAAAGCTATAAGAAAAATAAAGCATTTAGTTCAACTAACTAAAGTTAGTGCCTCAGTTTACTGTCTCTTTGTGGTTGTCAAAGGAATGTCACCGGACAGGGGTCTGAGAAGGTAGGACCCCAACTCAACACCAATGGGTGCTTGAGTTATGCTTCTGAAAAAATTTCAGAAGCCCTCAGAGCAATGCACCGGCAAAGATTTATTTAAAAATAGCAAAGGTATGCACATCCTAGAAGCAGGGTGTGGGATGTCCCTAGCCTTTTAGAGAAGATTAATAAAATACCCTTGGTTGAGCTCTCTCATTAGATATACAGTTGATTATCCTAACAAGAAATGTTCAGGTTCCCAGGGAGACTACTTAAAAAATCAGGTCCCACGTCAGTCATTAGCTATTTGGGTTTCAGAATGCTTTTTCCTAATTTAACAGTGTATAAGTAAATTTGGAGCACACCGTGTAAGTATCTGAATCTGTTGACAGTATATGATGTTGACAACATATAATGGGGCTTCTGTTTATTTAGAAGAGACAAGCATGACTGGTCACGTTCATAGATTCAGGTCTCCATTTACCAAAGGTCTCTTTTTTTCTCTCCCCAAGAGCTTTCCTATCTCAGTAACTGTGCATAGCAACTATTTTAATTCCATCTTATGAGACTTAAAGCATGATCTTAAAAGTTATTTTCCTACATTGTTCATCAGAGTTTTTTGTACTTCTAGGGCTTTCTTTGAAGCATGAAGCTTGTTCTGTAAGGATAAAATCTTTCTATGACTGTAGAATGAATTAGTAATTAATTCTTTTCTACCAAATTTTTTTGTCTTTTTATTAATGCTATAGTTATATCAGTTACTTTAATATTTTAACTTAGTAGTGATTATAAAATCTTTGAGTTGGGGCAAAAGGGCATCACGTCTCTTCTGTATCTGCTTCTCATGGAACAGGGACACTGAGATCAGGGAAGCTGAGTAGCTTTTGGTATCTGTGTTGTCTGAGGAGAACAGTGTTAACAGACTTTTGAGTGGCCGTTTGGATGACAGAGTTGAGCCCTTGTGAAACAAAATGTGAGAGTAAGTTTAAAATTCAAGGGCCAAAAATTAAAGCTACAAAGAGCAACAGTAATAGACCCATTAGTAGGAGAAGCCAGGCAGTCCAATTTAGTGACAGCTCAATGACTTTGAGTATTGCTCTCCGATTTTGGAATCTTTATCAGTCAACTGTTTTGCTTCATCCCAGACAATCCCCAATTGATTGGCATAGAAACAGTATTTCTCTTCCTAAAATAGGCATAAGCCTCCCTTTTCTGCTGTGACCATATGTAGGCCCTGTGTATTCTGAAGGGCGACTGCTGCGAGAATCTGTTTGGTTCTGGACTGCTACTATTTTTTTTTTTTTTTTTGCTAGGTTCTCTAGGCTCCTTGTTAGATCCTTAGAAAAGCTCTGATAATAGGTGAGAGAAGTTGCTAGTTCTCCTATTCCAAGTGTCCAATCTTGTGGCCACCCCTAGGCTGAGTAAAAGGGGAATGAAATTCAGGTCCTGTCTGGATCTCGTGTGGGTTGAAAGGGAAACTCGTAAGGATTGGTTGTTAAGGGCTACTTCAATCTCTAGTGCAGGATAGACTAGAGTGCAGTTCCCTGTCAAATTTGTGGGAAGGCATACGTAGGTATTAGTCCCACAAAGAAAGGAAAGTCTTTGGCGATGGAGGAAAAATGTGCTGTCTATAGGAAAAAGATGTCTGAGACTATTTCATTTTCCATGATGGAGGTAGAGAGTCCCACTAAAGGTTGCCCTTGGAATGGTTGGAAAGGGCCTGCAGAATTAGTTTGAGGGGACCCTGTTGTGGTATTTTCAAAGAATATGTATTTTATTTGTGTTCCTACCCAGAATTTGGAGGCTGAGTAGCCAAACAGAAGGAATCAATAACAGATTGGACAGACTTTCCACATAGCTGCCATGGGAAGAGTGAGGGGCATGTTAAGGGTCTGCTACTACAGAATTGGGAGATGTCTGTGTTGGAAAAAGTTGCTTGAATTGTAGGTGATCATGAGAATCTAATCACCCTACTGAAGGCAACTGTTTGAGCTATCAACACACTAGTATTATCGTTGGAAGGGTGTTCTGGATAGTTCAGTTTTAAAGGTCTTGATCTAGATGTCCTTACAGTTTAACATCAGCTTGATTTTGGCTAATACAGAGAGGCCTGATTTGCCAATTCAGTGTCTGCAGTGATTGGACCTACGATTGGAACTTCTTGGGAGCTGTCTTTAGTGATATTTTTCATATATGAATGAAGAAGCTGTACAGCCCTGACCATTAGGGTTATTTTAATCATCTATATGATCTACCCAGTCATATAGGTAAACTAGGTGCAGAAGTTGAAAGGGTGTGCCTCCATTTATCTTTTAGTGAAGGATACCATTGGAGGAGGTCCACACACACAGGTGTAAGGAGGTTGGGGCTTTAGTATATCTGGTAGAGTGGAGAGAAAAAGAGTCAACAATCTTGTACTAAGGTTGAATTTGCGAGGTTTAGGAGATGGTTTGTGATGCTGATATTAAATATATGTGAGAGGTATGAGATTCAGAAATTCCTTGACAGGTAAGGGATGGCCTAGGAGTAAAACAGAAGAGAGAAAGGAATAGGAAAGTGATCATCTTGGGGTATAGGTATGATATAGGCCTTAGCAGTGTCCAGCATAATTCCAACCAGGAAACATAAAACAATTTTAAATCAGCTGATGTAGTGTAATGAGAAGAACACCAAGGGTAAATAGGATTCAGAAGAAGGGGCATGTGAGGCGCTCCTGATTTATCATGGGGAAGGATTTTGGATTTCTAATAAAAGGGAAATTAGATCCCAAGAATAGTCAATTAAATCAGCTAGCAGGAATACATCCCACAGAAACAATAGTAGATGTTTTTAGTAGGAGAGTAGGGAGGAGAAATTGCCTCTATTAGGCTAAGAATGAGTATACAGAAAGAGTGAGGTTTGGTAGGAAGTGTCAATATGAAGAATTTGGCTATCCTGAAGAGGAGGTTTACTTACCAGCGAGTGGATGTGGTTTCTCTGGAATCTGATAGTTTGATTGAGGTGGGTCCTGTCTAGCAGACATAATATTGGGGAGGTGACAAGTGCTCTGAAAGCAAGTATATTATTTCTGTTTTTTTTTTTCTGGATTGGGATACTTCTTTTTAGCCCTGAGTAGTGGATGAGCTTCCCATTAACTATGGGGGTACCTTTAATTGTGAGATATCCTCTTTCTTGCCAGATTATGGTGCGAAAGTGTATGATGTAGTAGACTTACTTATTTGTTTATTTTAACTTTCTTTTACCTTTACTGGTACATTATAGCCTCACATCATAATGTAGTTCATTTTGATAGTGACATACACAGTGTTTGGTGAGGTTTCCCCCAGCTCCCTTCCCACTCCCCTTCCTATACAGGGTATTGAGATTGCCAATGAAAATGATTGCTTCATTGACCCTCCCTCTCCCCTCTGTTCCCCTAGGCGACCTTCTGGCTCCACTGGAGTTTCGCCTTCATTATCTGAAGTCTCTCTGTTGTCTCAATACTCCCTAGCTTCCACATGTGAAAGAAAACATATGACCTTTCACTTTCTGTGACTGTCTCATCTCACTTAGCATAATGTTTTTGAGGTCCATCTATTTTCCTGCAAATTACATTATTTTGTTCTTCTTGATTGCTGAGTAGAAATCCATTGTGTATATGTTCTATAATTTTGTAACTTGTTCATCTATTAATGAACGCCTATGCTGGTTTCATAATTTGGATATTGTGAATTATGTTACTATGAATATGGATATGCATATATTACTATAATTTTCTTATTTCAGTCCCTTTGGAAAGATACCCAGGAGTGGTATAGCTTGATCATATGGTAGATCCATTCCCAATTTTCTGAGGAATCTCCACATTGATGTCTATAAGAGCTGCAATGATTTTCAATTGTACCAACAGTGTAAAAGAATTCTTATTTCCCCACATTCTCACTGGCATTTATTGTTTTTTTGACTTCATGATGATTGCCATTCTGATTGGGGTTAGATGGAATCTTAATATAGTTTGGATTTGTGTCTTCCTGGTTGTTAATGACATTGAGCATTTTTTCATGTATTTATTGGTCATTTGTATTTCTTCTTTTATGAAGTTTCTATTTAGTTCAGTTGCCAATTTCTTGATTGGGTTATTTATTTTTTTTTAGTACTGAGTCTTTCAAGCACTTTGCATATTCTAGATATTTATTAGTCCTCTATCAAAGGGATAGCTGGCAAGATCTCCCATTTTGGAAGCTCTTTCTTTAGACTCTGTTTCTTTTGATGAGCAGAAACTTTTTAGTTTAATGCCATTCCATTTATTAATTCTTGTTTTAATTTTCTGAGATATGCATGTCTAATTGAGAAAGTTTCTAACTGTGCTTTTAGGTTGGAGTGTTGGACCTATCCTTCTGTAGAAACTTCAGAGTCTCTGGCCTAATTTCCAGGTTTTGGATTCATCTCGAATTGACTGCTATACAGGGTGAAAGAAAAGGGTTTAACTTCATTTTCACAACTGGATAACTAGTTTTCCCAAGACCAACATTTGTTGAAAAGGCTATCTTTTATCCAATGTATGTATTTGACACTTTTGTTAAAAATTAACTGGCTTTAAGAGTGTGGATTTGTTTATCTTCTATTCTCTTTTGTGCCAATATCATGCTGTTTTTATTGCTATAGCTCTGTAGTATAATTTTTTTTCTTTTTCTTTTTTCTTTTTTTAAATTTTTTATTGGTGCATTATATTCATACATCATATTGGGGTAAAAAACTTGTGTGTACATACATGTACACATCACTGATTTAACCCCTACCCAAATTCCACCCCAATCCCTCCCCAATTCTCCCTCCCTTGCTTGGCTTAGTGGTTGACTTTAGATATGTTTAAGTACATTGTGTGTTTTAGAGATTTTCCTTCTTCCCCCCTCCTTTCTCCTCCTTTAGGTTGTCCTGTTTGCTCCTCTATAGGATTTACTTTTTCATCTAGAGTTCCTCCTATGGCCCATTTCTCCTTAGCTTTCACATATTAGGGAAAGCATCTGATTTCTTCTTTTTTGTGACTGACTAATCTCACTTAGCATAATGTCTTCCAGTTCCATCCATTTCCCTGAAAATGATGTAATTGAGTTTTTTTTGATGGCTGAGTAAAATTCCATTGTGTACATATCCCACAGTTTTGTAATCCATTCATCTGTTGATGGACATCTTGGCTGGTTCCATAGTTTGGCTATGGTGAATTGTGCAGCTATGAACATAGATACACATGCATAAGTTTGGTAGTTTGGTTTCGTTTCTTTTGGGTAGATACCCAGAAGTGGTATTGCTGGATCAAATGGTAGATTTGTTCCCATTCTTCTGAGGATTCTCCATACTGTTTTCCAAAGTGGTTGCATTAATTTGCAATCCTACCCACAATGTTTTAGAGTTCCCACTTCTCCACATCTTTGCCAGCATCAACACCATTTGTTGACCAGGCTATCTTTTTTCCAGTGTATGTTTTTGGCCCCTTTGTCAAAAATCAATTGGCTGAAAGAGCGTGGATTTGTTTCTGGGTCTTCTCTTCTGCTCCATTGGTCTATGTATCTGTTTTTGTGCCGATACCATGCTGTTTTTTTTTTTTTTTATTACAATGGCTTTATAGTATAATTTAAGTCAGGTATTGTGATTCTTCCTGCATGTTTTTTGTTGCTGAGAAGCACTTTCGTTATCTGGACTTTTTTTTATTCCAAATAAATTTAAGGACTGATGTTTCTATGTCTGTGTGGAATGATCTTGGTAGTTAAATGTGCATTGCATTAAATCTGTAGATCACTTTTGGAAGGATGGCCATTTTAATGATATTTATTCTGCCAATTCATGAACATGGAAGATCTTTCCATCTTCTAAGATCTTTGATTTTTTTTTCAGTGTTTTATAATTTTCTTTATAGAGATCTTTTACCTCCTTAGTTAAGTTTATTCCTAAGTATTTTATTTTTGTGTGTGAGATCCTGAGAAGAAGTGTTTTCTGAATTTCTTTTTCAGTGGATTTATGGTTGGTGTACAGGAAAGCTTTTGATTTTTAAAGATTGATTTTGTATCCAGATACTTTGAATTTGTTGATCAGTTGTATAGGCCTTTTGGTTGAGTTTGTTGGGTTTTCTAAATATAGTATCATGTTGTCTGCAAATAGTGAAAGTTTGAGTTCTTTTCCTATTTGCACTCCTCTGATTTCCTTTTCTTGCCTTATTGCTCTGGCTAGGGTCTCTAGTACTATATTGAAGAGAAGTGGTGATAATGGACATCCTTGTCTCGTTCCTATTTTTAGGGGGAATTCTTGAAGTTTTTTCCCATTTAATATGATGTTGGCGGTGGGCTTATTATAGATTGCCTTTATGATGTTGAGATATGTTCCTTCTATTCCAATTCTCTGCAGTGTTTTTTTTTAATCATAGATGGATGTTGAATTTTATCAAATTCTTTTTCCGTGTCTATTGAAATGATCATGTGATTTTTGTCTTTCATTTTGTTTATATTGTGAATCACATGGATTTATTTTCATATGTTGCACCAGCCTTGCATCCCTGGGATGAACCCTACCTGGTCATGGTGTATGATTTTCTTGATGTGGTTTTGAATGCGTGTTACTAGTATTTTGTTTAATAGTTTTGCATAAAAGTTCATCAGAAATATAGGCCTGTACTTTTTCTTCCTTGAACTGTCTTTATTTGGTTTTGGTATTAATGTGATGTTGGTTTCATAGAATGTATTTGGGAGAGTCCTGGTTTTTTCTATTTTCTGAAATAGTTTGAGTAGTATTGGGGTTAGCTCTTCTATAAAGGTTTTATAGAATTCACTTGGGAAAATATCTGGTCCTGGGCTTTTCTTTGATGGTAATCTCTTTATTGCTGTTTCAATCTCTTTGATTGTTATTGGTTGGTTTAAGTGTTCTATATCTTTTTGACTCAGTTTAGGAAAGTTGTATTTATCTAGGAAGTTGTCAGTTTCTTCCAGATTTTCCATATTGTAGGAGTATAGTTTTTCACAGTAGTTTCTGATAATCCTCTGGATTCCTACACTGTCAGTAGTAATGTCTCCTTTTTCATCTCTTATCTTCATAATTTTTTTTTAGTTAGGTTAGCTAGTGGTTTATCTATCTTGTTAATTTTTTCAAGAAACCACCTTTTGGTTTTGTTGATTTTCTGTATTGTTTTTTATTCTCTATTTCGTTAATTTCTGCCCTAATTTTAATAATTTCCTGTCTTCTTTTGGCTTTAGGGTTCAATTGTTTCTGCTTTTTAAGGGCTTTGAGGTGTGTCGTTAGGTTATTTATTTGAAGATTTTCTGTTTTTCGTATGTGAGCACTCAGCGCTATAAATTTTCCTCTTAATACTGCCTTCAAAGTGTCCCAGAGGGTTTGATATGTTGTATCTTTATTTTCATTTGTTTCTAGAAATTTCTTGATTTCACCTCTTACATCTTCTATGACCCATTCTTCATTCAGAAGTGTGGTGTTCAGTCTCCACATGTTTATGTTGTTTCTCTGGGTCTTCTTATAGTTGATTTCTAGTTTCATTCCATTATGGTCTGAAATGACACAGGGAAGTATGTAACATTTTTAAAATTTGCTAGTGCTCATTTTGTGTCCCAGGAAGTGATCTATTTTGGAGAAGGTTCCGTGAGCAGCTGAGAAAAATGTAAACTTCGCTGTAGTTGGGTGAAATATTCTATATGTGTCCAACAGGTCCATTTGGTTAATGGTGTTCTTTAGTTCTGATGCATCTTTACTGACCCTTTGTCTGGAAGATCAGTCTAGTATTGTGAGAGGTGTGTTGAAGTCTCCCAGTATTATTGTGTTGGGATTTATGTGTGATTTTATGTCATAAAGAGTTTGATTTATGAAAGTAGCTGCACCTATGTTTGGGGCATACATGTTGATTATTGTTATTTCCTCTTGCTGGACTATTCCTCTACCAGTAGAATATGACCTTCTTTGTCTCTTCTAATAAGTTTGGGTTTGAAGTCTAACTTGTCTGATATTATAGTTGCTACTCCTGCTTGCCTTCAAGTTCCATTAGCATGGATTACCTTGCTCCAGCCCTTTACCTTGAGTTTGTTCATATCTTTACTTGTAAGGTATGTTTCTTGTAAGCAGCAGATGGATGGATTCTGGCTTTTAATCCATTTTGCCACTTTATGTGTTTTTATTGGGGAGTTGAGGCCATTTACTTTCAGTGTGATTATTGAGAGATAATTTTTAATTCCTAACATGTTAAGATTTTATTTCTGTTTGAGATACTGTTTATTCTTCTTTGCTTAGTTGTCTGCTGGATGGGAAATCCTGTTTCTTTGGTTCTGGCATGTATTACCTATTTCTTCTTTGTAGTTAATCTCCTTGTGTATTTTCTCTAGCGCTGGTTTTGAAGACATCAATTCCTTGAGTTTCTGTTTGTCATGGAAGCTTCTTATTTCCCCTTCTAATTTGATAGATAGTTTTGCTGGGTAGGAAATTTTTGGCTGGAAATTGTTTTCTTTCAGAGTTTGGAATATGTTACTCCATGCCCTTCTGGCTTTCATGACTTGGTTTGGGAAGTCTGGAGTGATTCTAATTAGTTTGCCTCTGAATGTCACTTGGCGTTTTGTTTTTGTTGCCTTTAAGATTCTCTACAATGAAGTTCCCTGCTTCTTTTGGCTTTCTATCAAGTGTCACCTGATGAGCCAAAATTCAGTATTTTTCATCACATGCTATTCTACCTGCAGCACCAAAATAACTAGTAATGGATTTTTTCAGATGATTGAGTTGTAACTCTTGATCTGCTAAGTTATTCAAAATCTCTGTGTTGAGTTCTTCAATTTGATAATCTTCTTTGCCATTATCATCTTTTACAATTTCTGAGTTCTGAATCTGGAGTGCTCTTCTTTGAAGATGACCTCTCCTTCTCCGCAAATGTGGTATTGCAGCAGGCCAAGATCTTCCTGTGTGAGTTCTTTTTCTAGAGTCAGATAATCCAGAATGCCTGGAAATGCTAGAAGAGGTAGTTTCTTTTGCACTGGAAGCACTCGTGAAATCCACATCTGAGGTATTAAATGTATCCGCAGTTCCCTCAGTTCTCCCTATAGAATAAGGTAAATCCAAAGAAAATGGATTCCTTATCCAAAGGTGGTTCAGCAGTTTTTTGAATCATTTTTCTTAAGTATGGGCCAGGAGGACAACCTACATATTTTTTCTTTCCTTTTTTATCGATTTCATTGCTTACTTCTCTTGAATCAGTTATAGGTTTTGATGCCTTTCTGCCTTTAATTTTAAATTCATGGGATGTTCCTTCAGGCTCTTTCTCTGTTTTGAAAGCCACATTTGGTGGCACAGGAGGAACACGAATTCGCAACCCAAACAAATGCTTCCTCTTCTTTATTTCTTTCCTAGACATAAACATGGTCTTGTAATCATTTAATGCCTCCAGAACATGCTCATATCTTTCACATTTTGGTGTGTCTACCAGCTCTCCAGGATGCAGTCTATCCCAGTTTTCATTAATGTATGTCATTAGCTCAAGTTCAGAATTGAAGTATTTCTTCTTATGAATAACACTTAGGTTGTAAAGGCATAGGTGTGCTATATCTACCCACTGTAATGGTAGGCGTTTGAGGTATTCTGGTCCAGAACTGCAGACAGAGCAAATAAATGTATAAAACCTATCTCCAAATAACATTGGCTTTTGAAGGCATTGCACACAAACCTCATGAAACCACTGCTTACACTTACAGCACTGTAGCATCTTTAAATACCAGTCTCCAGGGCCTCCACAATAGCAGTAACACTGCTGGACATTGGTTTTTATCACCTGCATTCCATTCAAGGTCTGCCACATTATAGGGTAATGTCTGCTTTATGACTTGCAATGCTTTGCCATTTGGTCCTTTCTTAAGCACACCACCCCTCTTTGTTGTTGTTGCAAAAATACATTGTCGACAGAGCCATTTTTCATCTGAATCAGTCACACTGGAATCAATAGGAGGTGTGTGACACAATTGATGATACCCTTGACCACACTTATCGCATATAACCATTTCATTCGTAGCTTCTGAATACTCTTCTTGACATATTGTACAGACCATTTCCCTACTTCCAGTGGCTCCTGTTTGAATGTCCTTCCAGAGAACCCAGGATTTAGAACTGTCTTCAAATATGATGAAGCAGTTCTATTTCAATATGTTTATCTTTTTGATAGTTCCAAGATAAAACAAGCCATCTGACCATCTAGCTAGGACATCCTGACCGTCTTCAAATTTACATGCTGGCTTTTTGGCTTTATGTCCATCCTGCTCCTGTAGAGTCTCTTATTCGGTCACTTCAGTGGTGCCAACCGCTTCATACAGAAAAAATAACTAATCGCGTCCCCGCAGGCACATCCCCTGAGACTCTGAGCACTTATTGGGCACCTGCTCCACCGGGAACCCCACACATATGCACGCACAAACCAAGGTCCTTGGGGAGGAGGGTTGTGAGTAGAGTGATCGTTCCTACCCTGGCCTCAAACACAGACCACTTTGCTACAGCCCTTTACCATTTTGGTTTCCTGCGTATTGCCGGTGCATTCTCGTTAATTTAAAATTATCATGGAGTTTTATAACTTTAAACATAATAATTCAATATAGTATGATAATATTAATTATATAAAATATATCAAAAGGCTTTTAATGGTATTAATTCTTTGATAGGGTATAAATAAATTCACACAAATGGAATCTCTTAATAAATTTTGAAAATATATTGTTTCTTTTTTGTGAGTGTGGTACTGGGGATTGAACCCAGGAATGTTCTCCCACTGAGCTACACTTCCATACCTTTTTAATATTTATTTTGAAGCAATGTCTTACTAGGTTGCTGAAACTGGTCTTTAACTTGTGATCTCCCTGTGTCAGCCTCTCATGTACTGGGATTCGAGGCCAGTGCCACTGCACATAGTTGATTTTTATGTCTTATTAAACCTTCTCCAGGCACACCTTACCTACCCAGGCCACTACTCAGATAATTTTATTATATTGGATTTATCCACTGCTGGAATTGCAACCCTCATGACTCAACACTATCAACCCTGAATATTAATAAATGAACTCTTTAGGGGACAATGAAAAGATATAGCCACATCCAAAGGATTCCAGGATGTTAGGGAACTGAAAGGCCTGTTCCAATTATTTTTTTTTCTTTCTTGCTAAAATAAAGTGGGGCTGGATCGGGCCCCGAAGGGCGGCAGCGGCTGTGGTGGTGGAGGCGGAGGGGGGAAGATGGCGGCGCCCATCCTGCTGAGAGTGTCGGTGCCGCGGTGGGAGCAGGTGGCCCGGTATGCAGTGTGCGGCGCCGGGATCCTGCTCTCCATCTACGCCTCCCACATGGAGCGGGAGAAGGAGCGGGACCCCGAGCACCGGGCCCTCTGCGACCTGGGGCCCTGGGTGAAGTGCTCCGCCGCCCTCGCCTCCAGATGGTGTTGAGGATTTGGTCTTTTGGGTTCCATTTTTGGAAAGGATGGTGTATTTAAACCAGCCAAACAGTGTCTTTGGACTATTATTTTATATACTACAATTATTACTTGGCATGACAGCAAGTGCCGTCGCGGCCCTCATCCTCATGACATTCGCCATCGTGTCTGTAGTGGGGTCTTTGTACCTGGCCTATATTCTGTACTTTGTGCTGAAGGAGTTTTGCATCATCTGCGTCACTACGTACGTACGTGCTGAGCTTCATTCTTCTCATCATCAGTTACAAACGACTCGTTTACTTGAATGAGGCCTGGAAACAGCAGCTGCAGGCCAAGCAGGACTGACGGCCTGACCTACTCTTAACTGACAGTCTCATGTCCCTTTTTCCATTAAGTTTATTTTGCAGCAGTTTTTTTTTTAATTCTTCACAAAAGACACTTTCCCTAGGAATCTTAAACTGATTTTTTAAATACTGTAAATTAGAAGGGGCCCTACCTATTTTCTGTGTCAATCTTCATTTTAAATATGGATACACAAAAGGATACGCCAAGCCAATCAAAGACAAGCTTTAACTTTACTTTGAAGATGTTTCTGAGATAATAAAAGGTAGCCCTAGCCCCCATCCCTCAATTGTAAAGTGAGCAACCATTGCTAGTAATTCTTTAATGTGTATACATTCAATTTCAGGTATAACAAATGTGATCATGACATGAAAATATTTTAGAATAGATACTGTATTAAATATTGCCATGTTTACAAATGTAATATGTTTTTAGCCCATGGATTTAAAGATGTAGATTCAACTAGACACATATGTGATATTTGTAAATAAAGGTAGAAATATTGGATCCATCCCTGCAGAACTTACTGTACAGTTTAGTTGAAGTGTAGTGATGAAGAATTATCAGCTCCATGTTGACTGATAAAATAGTGGAAATAGGAAGCCCTGCAGAGCACCTCGTGGGAAGTGTTGACAGCCGGGGCGCAGCAGTGACAGCGGGAGTCATAGGGCGGTTGCTTCCCTTTCACCTCCCTGCCCTGAGAGGAAGAACTTAAATCTGAACGTTCAAGTCAAGTTTGTCTAGTCATAAAACTGGATCAGTTAAACCTTCAGAATGAGTCATGTGACCAGACCATCACAGCAAGGCCTTCAGGACACTAATGATGGGAAAATGTGCTTATTTCTTTGGAGAAGAACTGGAAATATTAATATGGCATCTTAAGGTAAAGCCTCATACCATAGTTGAATTTTCAATGCAGATATTTTTCCTTAATATTGGTGCCAGTCAACCAAACAGTATTAACGACTTTGAAACAACCATTGTAAGTCCAGTCACCCTCGTAGGATTGCTCTTTGGTAGCTCCATATGGTTTTCCCTAATTGTTTCTTTCTGCACTAAGAATTGTTGGGAATTGTTTTAGAATACAATTCTGGCTCTGTAAACTTTAGGGCTGACATGCTGCTCAGTTTTGCTTAATTGGGGGAAATACCACAGGTAGAAATATCTGAAGGGAAACACATTGATGTTGTCACTGCTCTTTCTGGTAACTACACAAATGCAGTCAGAAAAATTTTCAAAGGTGACTTGAATAAACCCAAATGAAGTTGTGACAGTATGTTTCTATGGTTAACATCTTATATCAGAATGTTAAAGTGCCTTCTGTCTTAAATCTCAAAACCAAATATTTTGTGTGTTGGACTTGGGCAGAAGTGTCCTTCCTTCCTTTCTTACCATGACGTAGAAAACTTGCATTCTACAGAAAGATTCTGTGTGATCATTTTTATCCCTTAGACTGAGAAGTAGTAGCAAAGGTTTTGCTTCAGATTAGATTAATCATTATGTTAAAAATAGTCACTTAGACCAGTAACTTTTGAGAGCTTGATTTGCCTTCTCTTTGAAGGGAGGGGACACGCTCTGCTCTGTAAACTAAAATGTGTAGTCAGCATCTGTTTAGTAGTTCACAGCTGTCATAATTGCTACAACGTAGGTCTTTTGGCCCAAGGTATAAGATCTGAATTGTAATGAACTTTTAATGGGTTTCACCAGTTTCTTAAAGGAGAGCTAAATTCAGATTTCATTGAGGCTATGTTTTCCCACGAATGTGAATATTTCGATGCCTGTCTTATCGTGTATGTATTGTTCTTATACCCTTAAGTAGTTGAAGAACTCTGAAAGCAGTGATGGGTTGTCTGGTGTTGATGGAGAAGCAAGTTCCTATTGGAGAACTGTACAGGGAGGTCGTCTCCTAACCTGCGTCCAGTTCTACCAAAGCAGTTTACTGGCTCTCTTTGCTAAGCTAGAGTGGAAATGGCTTAAAGGTTAAGACTCCTGTGGTATATAAAACATGGTTGTGCTAACCAGGTTCCTCGTGTCCCCATTTCCAGTGATCTTTCCTCATATTTTTTTTATCAATCAGCTCAGTATAGTTAAAGCTTGTCTTGATGTTGCATTCTTGGAAGTGTCTTCAACTTTTAATATGAGAAAACATGTAAAAACATTCAGCCAGCCCCAAGTGTTTCCTTTGCTTTCCTAAGCCTTGGGGAAACCACTGCTTCAGTGGTATAAGAACTGTTGCTACATTCCTATGGCCCAGTGGAATTAACACCCTCTTCCTCAATGAGATGGAAAGGTGCTACCTGAAGTAACAGTGCTTACTGATTGCGAGTGTCCCGGCAAGCGACAGAATTCCTGTTGCCTGGGGTTCAGTAGTTTCTGCTCTGGAGGAACGCTGTCTCCCCTCCACACCTGTCCCACCAAAAAGAGGGGGAAGCACCATGTCATAAGGTTTGAAGATTGTTATGACTGTTTTAGACTGAATATTTAAACATGGTGGCATTACTAGCCACCAGTTTTGAAGGACAGATTAGGGGGGAAATTGATTTTAGCAGTAATTCTATGCTTTATGTTTTTGAAGTGGTTCATAATAAATAAAGCCTATTGTTTACTGAACAGTCATAAACATTTGAAGAAGTAAGAGAAGTCATTGTTAAATGATGCGTTCTAGGGAATTGAGGCAGCTTGGAGGATTTCATTTGGTGTTTTCATTGCAGCTAGTTGCTGTCAGTAAGGTAAACTTCTGAAATAAATCAGTTTTTTTTTTTTTTTGTGGGTCTGGGGATGGAACCCAGGGGCATTCGACCTCTGAGCTACACCTTCTGCCCTATTTTTTATTCTTTATTTTGAAACCGGGTCTCACTGAGTTGCAGAGGGCCTCACTAAGTAGCTGAGCCTGGCCGCGAACCGTGATCCTCCAGTCTCAGCCTCCAGAATGCTGGGATTATTAGCGTGTGCCACCACGCCCGGCATAACTCAGGTTTAACTAGCTGTGTGCCAGGAATTACTTTTACTTGATATATGTAGCCTCTCCTTAAATTCATTATTTTTAAAGAATGTCAAAAGCATTGACTATTTTCATACAGAGACAAGAGATTTTTCATTTGGTACAAAGGATCTTTTGACCTCTTAGGAAAGATATAGGACCAATACTACATAAAATTAAAACTATTTGTTGGCTTCTGTTTGCTTGTT
Source organism: Muscardinus avellanarius (assembly GCF_963383645.1). NCBI lineage: Eukaryota > Metazoa > Chordata > Mammalia > Rodentia > Gliridae > Muscardinus > Muscardinus avellanarius. The sequence goes on along the minus strand of NC_137799.1, from coordinate 67,872,687 downwards.
TTATTTTCAAAAGACTATCTTTTAAAACAAAGGAAATCTTCAGCAATTGCTTCATGACTTAGGTTGGCACCACTGTTTGATGCCAGTGAATAGTGACAGGCGATCTTGCTTAAAATACCAGTATTTTTCAAATGCCAATGCAGAACCCACGGTCATTTCTAGAGCCTCTCTGAGGAGACGCACCTCATATGCACCTTGGTCCTGGTGTGTCCTCCTCCGGCACTCAGTCATGGGCACTTTTAGGCAGCACTTATGAATCCTAATTTGTGACAACAACCCTTCAATAAAACAAAAGGGGCAGGGGTGGGAGTCCAGGCCACTTGGTTAAATACTTTTTAGTTTTTGACAAATTAGCCCAGAAAAGGTGAAATGTTTTGTTATAAAACTGTATGAGCATGGCCCAAGTATTAAGTGCATGATCTGCATAGTATGTTCCATCAAAAATATTTATGACTAGTACTTTATGCTCCTGAGTAAGCATTCTTTTTTCAGTAGAGTTCACTGGGCAGATTCCTCCTTTAATATAGATAGAAATATTCTTTCTCAGAGATTTAGGGCACCGTTTTGCTAACTGGTAAATAAAAACATGTAAATATGTAAGAATGTTTATTTGCTGCACATAACTTTTTTGGTATAAAATAAATATAGGCATTACCTGTGGAAAAATAAAGAAAAAATAAAGAAAAAATAAAGAAAAGTATTGGAACAGGCCTTTGATTGTTGAGGTCTTTTACATCCATGGATAGATTTATTTCCAGGTATGTTATTGTTTTCGAGGTTATTGTGAATGAAATTGTTTTCTGGATTTCTTTTTCAGTGGCTTCATGGTGGGATATAGAGGAGCTACTGATTTTTTAAGATTGATTTTGTATCTGCTACATTGCTGAATTTGTTAATCAGCTCTAGTAGTTGTTTGGTTGAGCTTTTTGGGTCTTCTAAATAAAGGATTGTATTATCTGCAAATAGAACTGAAATCTAATGTCAGTTCTTTTCTTCCTACTTGAATTTCTTTGACATACTTCTTTGGCCTGATCGCTCTGGCAAGAGTCTCAAATACTGTATTGAAAAGGAGTGGTGATAGTGAATATCCATGTCTTGTTCCTGATTTAAAGGAAATTTCTTCAGTTTTTTCCTCACTAATTATGATATTGGCTTTGGTTTTGTTTATTTTGCTTTAATGATGTTGACATAAGTTTCCTCTATTCTGATTTTCTGCAGTATTTTAAACTTATGGGTGTGGTATTTTGTCAAATGATTTTTCAGCATCTATTATTGAGATGATCATGTGATTTTTGTTTTAAGTTCTATTTATGTGGTGAATGACATGTATTGATTTGTGTATGTTGAACTAGCCTTGAATCTCTGGAATGAAACCAATATGATCATGATACAATTTTCTTGATGTGGTTTTGAATGCATTTTGCTAGTATTTTGCTTAGCATTTTTGCATCTATGGTCATCAGGAACATTGGTCTGTAATTTTCTCGAGGGACCTTTATTTGCTTTGGGTATAAATGTGATGCTGGCCTCATAGAAGGAATTGAGAAGGATCCTATCTCTTTTTATTTCATGGAATACTTTGTGCAGTATTTGGCTTACTTCTTCATAAAGATTTTGAAGCATTCAGCTGGGAATCCAAATGAACCTGGGCTTTTTTTTTTAATGGAAAGCTTTTTAGTGCTGTTTCTATCTCTTTGCTTACTATCGATCAATTTAGGTTTTCTCTAGATTCCCTTGGTTCACTTTAGGTAGGTTGAATGTATATAGATAGTATCAATTTTTTTATATTTTTTAGTTTATTGGAGTATAAATTTTCAAAATAGTTTCTGATTATCTATATTTACTGTCTGTGGTGATGTCTTTTTTTTTTCCTCTTTTTCTTTTTGTGGTACTGGGGATTAAATACAGGGGCATTCTACCTCTAAGCTACACCCCCAGCCCTATTTTTTGGCCTTTTTTATTTTGAAATGGATGTCACTAAGTTGTGGAGGGCCTCACTAAGTAGCTGAGGCTGGCCATGAACCTGGATCCTACTGTCTCAGCCTCCCAAGTACTGGGATTATAAGTGTGCATCACCATGCCCAGCTTCTTTTTCATTTCTGATTTTTATTGGTTCTCTCTCTCTCTCTCTCTCTCTCTCTCTCTCTCTCCTCTCTCTCTGTGTCTCTGTCTCTGTCTCTCTCTGTCTCTCTCTGGTTAGATTAGCTAAGAGTTTATCAATCCTGTTAATGTTTGCAAAGAATCAGCTTTTTGTTTTGTTATTGTTCTCTACTTCATTGGTTTCTGCTCTGATTTTAATAATCTTCCGCCTTCTACTGGCTATGAGATTAATCTGTTCTTATTTTTCAAGGTCTTTGAGGTGTGCCATTAGGTTTTTTACTTGATGACTAAGTGTTTTTGTTTACTCTGTGTTAGAAATTTTCCTCTTAAAACCTTCTCAAAGTATTCCATAGTTTTGATATGTTGCATCTCAAAATTTTCATTTAATTTTAGGAATATTTTGATTTTTCCCTTTATTTCTTCTATGGTCCAGCCCCCATTCAAAAGTCTTTCATACGGTCATTATGTATTTATATACTGTTTTGTCTTTCTGTTGCTGATTTCTACTTTAATTCCATTATAACCTGAAAAGATGCAAGTTTTGATGACATTTATTTTTCAAATGTGTTGATACTTGCTTTGTGGCCCAGAAACTGGTCTATTTTGGAGAAGGCTCCATGAGCAGCTAAGAATAATGTATATTCAGCTATTATTGTTTGGACTATTTTGTATCTCTATTATACCCATTTGGTTTATAGTGTTCTTTAGTTCTATAGAGTCTTTTTTTTTTTTTTTTTTTTTGGTGGTGGTACTGGGGATGGAATCCAGAGGCTTTCTACCTCAGGGCTATACTCCCAGACCTTTTTTTTTTATAATTTATTTGAAAACAGGGTCTCACTAAGTTGCTGAGAGCCTCATTAAGTAGCTGAGGCTGGCTTTGAACCTGTGCGATCCTCCTGTCTCAGCCTCCCAAGCATGGGGATTACAAGCGTGCGCCATCACACCCGGCTTCTATAGAGTCTTTACTCATCTTTTGCCTGGAAGATTGATCTAGCAGTGTAGGTGGTGTGTTGAACTCTTCCAATATTATTTAATTTGGGTCATTTGAGACCTAATATCTAGAAGACTTTGTTATATGAAAGTTGGTACAACCAAATTCTGGGCATAAATATTTACTATCATTACATCTCCTTGTTGGATTTTTTCTTTTATTAGTAAGAAGTAATCTGCTTTGTCTCTTCTTATAAGTTTTAGCTTAAAGTCTGTTTTGTTGAATATGAGTTTTGCTATACTTGCTTGAGTTTTGGTCTCATTTTGATGCTATATCTCTTTCCAAACTTTCACCTTTAGCCAATGGACATATTGGCTTTAAGGTGGGTTTTTTTGCAAGCAGCATATAGTTGGATTATGATCTTTAATTCTCATTGCTGGTCTCTGTCATTTGATTGGGGAGATTAGACCTTTGAATTTCCTTCTTTCTTTCTTTTTTTGGTGGTACCGGGGTCCCTGGAAGCCCTTCTACCTCCGGGCTACACTCCCAGACCTATTTTATATTTGGAAATAGGGTATCTTAAGTCAGCACGGCTGGCTTCGAACCTGCGTGATCCTCCTGTCTTCACCTCCCAAGTGCGGGGATTACAAGTGTGCACCACCACACCTGGTTTAGACCTTTGAATTTCAATGTTATTATGGAGAGATTATTTCTGTTATAAATATACTTATATTTTCTGTTGTATAGAGTGTTATTTCGTCTTTTAATTTACTTTAGTAATAACTTTGACTATCATTCTATTATTATTTGGCTTCCAAAATGGCATATAAATTCCAAAAGTTTAAACATGATTCCTTACTGAGTTGTTTATTCTCTTCTATATATATCTATTCACTTGTCACCTTTAAAAATAATTTTATGTTCTTCTATTTTAAAACTTGGCTCTTCAACGATAGATATGGGAGTAAAACCACAGTTTGTATGTCCTAAAGTAAATAAATTTGATAGAGTATGTAGTCTGATTGCTGAAAATGAATGGCTTAAAACATTGAAAGTATATTAAGAAAGTCTACTTTTTGTAGATTTATATATATCTTATCTCACAGTTACTATCAATAAAAACATTTTTTTGGTGGTACTGGGGTTCCTGGAAGCCCTTCTACCTCCGGGCTACACTCCCAGACCTATTTTATATTTTTATTTGGAAACAGGGTCTCCTAAACCAGCGCGCATGGCTGGCTTTGAACCTGCGCGATCCTCCTGTCTCTGCCTCCCAAGCGCAGGGATTACAAGCGTGCGCCACCACACCCGGCAATAAAAGCATTTTGATCCATTTTATATACCTAGTGTTAGCCCATTATGTTGAATAATAATGTGTAGTTAAAGTGATAAAGATTTTATAACAATTTAAAATTCACAGCATTCAAAACAATAATGTAATTAGACTTAATAAAAGACAAAAAGACTTTTAGCATAAAATGTTTTATTGATGGAAAATATGACAATGCATAGAATATTTGCTTTCACATCAAATTAAAAATACAAACAGTAATATTGATTGCTTGCATTCTAATAATAAGAGGAGCCAGAAGAGGCATAAGTGAAAATATCATCAAGTGTACATTTGAACATTAGATAAGATGTTCACAGTAGCTTATTTTCAGCAATATTGTCTCATACTTATTCTGGTACAACCCTGGTTACAACAGGTTTCACTCAAAACTGGATTGATACTCATCTTTTGGAAGGAATTGGTATGTAAGTCCTGGTGCTTTAATTCTGAAGGACGATTGTCTTCAACTTCACCTTGTCTATTAAAAACAATTTTCTTAAACTCTTCAAAACCAGGATTTGATTCCTTTAATATAGGTTGATAGTGTTGTTGTATGTCTAGGAATCGTGGTTGTCTCTCAGGCTGCGTGGCTTTCAGCTCCTGTGGCAAATGAGGATTGTATTCTATCTTATTTAAAGTGTCTACATCTTTATTGATGAAGGATGGCATGGTTTCTGTTAAGTTAAATAGAGTGGGAAAATATTAACAAGGGACATCAATCAGAAAACTACAAATGTTAGGATAGAAAATAAAAAAGCCATACCTTAATGTAACTGACATTGAAATGTAAGCAGCAAATATTACATATATATATATATGTTTATATACAATATTTACATACATATATTTACACATATTTACATTTATATATAATATTTACATATATTTCTAAGTGGGCAGCACTAGAAAATAGTATAATCTTCAGAAGGCTCTGCTTTGATTAAACTGGCACTCTTTCACCTCTTTATCATCCCCAGTGGTTTTTATCATATTATTTACCCTTTGACACTAAACTCTCATCCTTTAAAGGTCATGTTTGTCATGAAAAACACTCATTTTGGCTACAGGGAGACTTTTTTTCTTAACCTTGAATAATTTTCTTCTGTGCCCAGAAATCTCCAAGTTATGATATTAGCCCTTGAAAAGGATTTTAATTATTTTAACTTATCAAATGTTTTGTGGTGGCCAGGTACTGCTTCCAATTAAAATTTAAAGGGCAGAATTTCCAACAGCTCTGTTTAATCAGCTGGGAAATAAATATCTGACATATATAAAAAGTTGACTTCAAATCTTCTATTTGCTGGAATATTTATTCCAAGTTAACAGTCTTTTATAATAAAAGAATAGTGATGAAATATTTATAGGCTATGTTTGGCAGTTTTTAATTTAAATTATTATTATTTCTTTGGTTCAATTTCATGGTGTTAGGAACAAAATGCCTAAGCTTTGCATGTTAGACAAGTGCTCTACCACTGAGCTGTACTCCCAGCCCTAAATTATTTTTATAACCTTGTTTTAAAACATTTTGCAATCGCTTGGTGTGGTGGCGCAAGCTTGTAATCCCCACGCTTGGGAGGCGGAGACAGGAGGATCACGCAGGTTCAAAGCCAGCCGCGCTGGCGTAAGAGACCCTGTTTCAAAAATATAAAATATGGCTGGGCGTGGTGGCGCACGCTTGTAATCCCCGCGCTTGGGAGGCAGAGATAGGAGGATCGCGCAGCCGCGCGCGCTGGCTTAGGAGACCCTGTTTCCAAATAAAAATGTAAAAATAGGTCTGGGAGTGTAGCCCCAAAGTAGAAGGGCTTCCAGGAACCCCAGTATCACCAAAAAAAAAAAAAAAAAAAAAAAAAAAAAAAAAACATTTTGCAATCTATCACACTTTAGTTAATGGGGCCTGGACTCCAAGATAATATTGTAATATATTTTCATTCATACAAGCACACATGTCTTAGTCATTATATTTTTGGTTCAAATCTCATTTCTGTAGGCCTCTTCTAGTTAAAAGTATATCTTATTTTTTAAAAAGGATAAAATAAGTGATATTTAGGCATTTTGAGGGGTAAAATGGTTAACAAGTAATTTAATAATGTGAAAGCAAATAAAGCTATCTAAAAGCAGTGCATTAAAATTGACATATATTTCCACAATGAAGTACATGTATGTAAATTTCTTTTTTTAAATTTTTTTTAATTTTTAATTTTTAATTAATTTATTTATTTTTTATTGGTGCACTGTATTCATACATCATAGTGGGATACAAACTTTTGTAGATATACATGCACACATCACCCAACAGCCCCCACCTGATCCCCACCCCATTCTCTCCCCATCCCTCCTTCCCATGCTTGGCTTTGTGGTTGACATCTAGTATTACAGCAATTTATCCAAAATTAAAAATGATAATTTCACATAACAGTTTCATTTGTCTGATACCAAGCTTTTGATGACTTAAAGATAAGATTTCAATATTTCTTTTTGCATTCTTTCTTACCAGAGAATATTTTTTTCTGTTTTTTTTAGGTGAAACTATCATATATTTATATATTTATTTTTCAGAAAAAAAATCTATCCTAATATGGAATATGGACTCTAGATACCCAAAACGATCTTAAAAAAGAAAAAAGCTAGAAGATATATATTTTCTGATTTCAAACCATATAAAGCTACAATAATTGAAACAGTGTAGTACTGTTCTAAAGGCAGATCTATAAACCATTGGAGTTAAATAAAAGCCTAGAGCTAAATTCTTCCCTATATTGTCAAGTTATTTTTGACAAGGTTTCCACGAACATTTGGTGGTGGAAATAATAATCTTTTAACTAAATATTGTTGAAAAATAATACTTACATGGAAAAGAATAAATTTGGACCCTTACCTAATCCCATATACAAATATTAACTCAAAATAGATAAAAGACCTAAATATAAATCTTAAGACTATAAACTTTTAGAAGAAAATCTGGGTCATAAAACCTCACAACATTGAAATTGGCAGTGATTTCTTGGATATGATTTCAATGGCACAGGCAACAGAAGAGTATACAAACTCCCTAAAAAATAAAAAAATATTGTATATCCAAAGACAATGTAAACAGAGTTAACAGTTACTAATAGAATGGGATAAAATATTTCCAAATGCTATATCTGAAGGTATATTAATATTCCAACTAGAAATCCTAAAAATTAACAACAATAAAGGCAAACAATACCATTTAGAGATAGGTAAAAGACTAACATAAATAATGAATCTCCACAGATAACCAATCTTAGTTGTCTATTGGATGGAAAATCTTGGTTTTTTTTTTTGGTGGTACTGGGGTTCCTGGAAGCCCTTCTATGTCTGGGCTACACTCCCAGACCTATTTTTACATTTTTATTTGGAAACAGGGTCTCCTAAGCCAGCGCGCGCGGCTGACTTCGAACCTGCGCAATCCTCCTGTCTCAGCCTCCCAAGCGCGGGGATTAAAAGCGTGCGCCACCACGCCCGGCTTACCTAATTCTTCTTTGTAGTTAATCTCTTTGAGTATTTTCTCTAGCGCTGGTTTTGAAGACATAAATTCCTTCAGTTTCTGTTTGTCATGGAAGCTTCTTATTTTTCCATCTAATTTGATAGAGAGTTTTGCTGGGTAGGAAATTTTTGGCTGGAACTTGTTTTCTTTCAGAGTTTGGAATATGTTACTCCAAGCCCTTCTGGCTCTCATGACTTGGTTTGGGAAGTCTGGAGTGATTCTAATTGGTTTGCCTCTGAATGTCACTTGGCCCATTGTTTTTGTTGCCTTTAAGATTCTCTGCTTGGCTTCCACATTGGTCATTTGACAATTATGTGGCGTGGGGATCCTCTTCTCCGATCCTGTCTAAAGGGAGTTCTATAAGTTTCCTGGACCTGTGTATCAACCTCTTGCTCTATGTTTGGAAAATTTTCTGCTATTACTTCCTTGAAGAGATTGTTGATCCCTTTGGTTTCACCTTCTTTTCCCTCCTCTATTCCAATTATTCTTAGGTTAGCTCTCTTAAAATGGGCCCATATTTCTTCAATATCAGATTCCTGCTTTCGGATATTTTTTCCTAGATTAGAAACTATGCGTTCATTTTTGGAATGATCATCTTCTAAGAGCGAGATTCTGTTCTCCATGTGGTCTAATCGGTTGTGTGTGCTTTGAATTGAGGCCTTTACTTCATTAATTGCATCCTTTATCTCTTTTTGGCTCTCTCTGAGTTCTTTTCAAAGCACCTCTATTATTTCTACAGTTATTTTCCTGATTTGATCTTCTAGAAATCTCTGATTTTCTGTTTTATCGGGTTCTGATGTTGTGGGGTTGTGGGCATTCATTGCTCCAGTGTTATTCCTCTTTCCCATGATTTTGGAAGTTTGTGCCTTCTCTGGGTTCTTCCCTTGGGTCACTATGACTTCACTTAAGGTGCCCTGGATCTCGAGTCTGTATTATCTCAGACCCCACTACTCCTTTACTGGGTTGTATCACAGAGTCTCTGACCCAGGGAGTCGATAGAGGCTGCTTTAAACTGTGGGGGGTGCCAGGTTGCACGTTCTCCTATGGTGTGATACCTCTGCCACCGCCACTCCCCCATTGGGTCAAGTCCCAGGGAGTACAGTACTGGGATTTCTCCTCTGTGGCCCGCAATTTGACTCACTGTTCTTGAGTTCCCAGATGTAGCTGAACTGGACTTGGTGAATTCGCTGCTGCTGCCGCCGGTGGCAATATGGCACCGCTGCTACGCCCTCGGCCGTGAGGCTGGCTTATTTCTTCTTGGTTTTGAGTTCCACTCTGAGTCCCTGCAGCGTGTGCTGAGCTCAACCACTGGGAGCTTTAGATGCTCCCTGCGCTGAAAAATCTCGCCTTGCCTTTCTGCAGCGGCTCACCTCGGCTTGCTATAGCCATCTGGTGAACTTCCGCTGCCGCCGGCAGTATGGTGCTGCTGCCGCGTCCTCGGGCGTGAGGCCGGTGTATCTCCTCTGTGGCTCTGAGCTCTGTTCTCAGTCCGCTTTTCTCTGGAGCCTGGTGATTTTTTTGTTTCTCTGGTGATGGTGTTTTCTGGCTATGAAAGGCGCTGATTTTGTGGTAATGGAGATTGGTTGTTAGCGGGGCTCTTAAGCCCCGCTTTTCTCAGTCGCCATCTTCCCGGAAGTCTCCATTTATTAATTTTAAACAAAATCCCTCAACAGCTGATACTAGGCAGGTTATAAAGAAAGAATAAGTTATACCCATTGAAAAACATATAAGAGTTTTAAGAGAAGAATCTTAAATAAATGCAGAGACTTGTATGACAATGTTAAGTGATTCACTGCTGGATTCAGAGTTATACTTCACATTTGACTAGAGGCCAGTTTCTCCCAAATGCTCCCAGATACACAGTCTGCGGAGTAGGAGGAGGGAGCATGGGGAGGGGCCAGCGGAGGGCAGGCAGGTGGTAGCTCCTGCGCTTGGTCCTGGAGCCTCCATAAGAGTATGTTTAAATAAATAGTCATGCATTTCTTAAGGATGGGAATACATCCAGAGAAATGTACTTTTAATTGAGTTTGTCATAGTGCAAACATCACATAGAGGTGATGTAGGTCAATCACCTGACATGACCTTTTGTTATAATCAGGAGATATGAGAAACAAGAGGTTTATGATGCTGCTGCCTGTATAACAGAGCCAACTGTTCTGTAGTAAGCTTTGTTTCAAAAGTGGAAGTACACTCTAAAATAATGTTAAAAATACAATAAATGAATGAACCTGTAATACATCCATTTGTCATCATTATACAGTACCATATACTGCACATAATTATATATGCTATACTTTTATACAATTGCCAGCTCAGATTTACGCCAGCCTCACCATAAACACAAGAGTAAGGACATTTCACTGTGACTTTACTGCAGCTGCAACACCACTAGGTGATGCGAGTTTTTAAAGGCAGTTTAATATTATGGGTTCATTATCTGTGTGGTCCACTGTTGACCTAAACATATGGCAAATTTATGACATATAATACTACATAGGAGTTTAAAATTATGTTTTTTTTGGAGAACAAAATGTCGAGAAACTGCTCACAGTAAAATGTGGAATAAAATTGCAAAAGATATATATATATATTCTTCAAATGTTAACATTTCACTCCAGTTCCTTATTTAATATAAACGTTCATTTCCTCATTAAATCTCTTATATTATAAAATTTATATTATAACATTTTTAATATATGAGTGCTTTCCTTTTTCTGACATTTGTGCATGTTTTTTCTTTAATATGGTCATTATTACTTAAATATTGAGAAAAACTGAAATCAAAGGCAAATACAATGCAACCCAATCTTCTCTAGTTTGAATGAGCAAATTCCTAGACTTGGTTTATTCTCTTTTTACATTGATATGAGCACTATGCAGACTGGTATGAAATGCACCTCTGGCAATGTAGAAAGTAAATAGTAAATAACTGTATAATTTTACTTTACTTCCAATAAAGAGAGAGATAAATGTATTCATGGTGAACACTGATTTTGCATGAGGTCATATGTATAAAGCATATGCATATATTCTATCAAAATTTGTTATGGGGGACTTCCGGGAAGATGGCGACCAAGAAAAGCGGGGCTTAAGAGCCCCGCTAACAACAAATCTCCATTACCACAAAATCAGCGCCTTTCATAGCCAGAAAACACCATCACCAGTGAAACAAAAAATCACCAGGCTCCAGAGAGAGAGCGGACTGAGAACAGAGCCACAGAGGAGATACACCGGCCTCGCGCCCGAGGACGCTGCAGACGCGGCAGCAGCGCCATACTGCCGGAGGCACCGGCGAATTCACTGGACGGCTACAGCAAGCCGAGGTGAGCCACTGCGGAACAGCTAGGCAGGATTTCTCCGCGCAGAGAGCATCTAAAGCTCCCAGTGGCCGAGCTCAGCACACGCTGCAGGGATTCAGAGTAGAAATCAAAATCAAGAAGAAAAACGCCAGCCCCATAGCCGAGGGCGTAGCAGTAGCGCCATATTGCCACCGGCGGCAGCAGCAGCGAATTCAGTGAGGCCAGTACAGCTACATCTGCGTATTCAAGAACAGTGAGTCAAATTGCGGGCCACAGAGGAGAAATCCCAGTACTGTACTCCCTGGGACTTGACCCAGTGGGGGAGTGGCGGTGGCAGAGATATCACACCATAGGAGAACGTGCAACCTGGCACCCCCCACAGTCTAAAGCAGCCTCTATCGACTCTCTGGGTCGGAGACTCTGTGATAAAACCCAGTAAAGGAGTAGTGGGGTCCGAGATACTACTGACTCGAGATCCAGAACACCTTGAGGGAAGTCATAGTGACCCAAGGGAAGAATCCAGAGAAGGCACAAACTTCCAAAATCATGGGAAAGAGGAATAATACTGGAGCAATGAATGCCCACAACCCCACAACATCAGAACCCGATAAAACAGAAAATCAGAGATTTCTAGAAGATCAAATCAGGAAAATAACTGTAGAAATAATAGAGGTGCTTCGAAAAGAACTCAGAGAGAGCCAAAAAGAGATAAAGGATGCAATTAATGAAGTAAAGGCCTCAATTCAAAGCACAAACAACCGATTAGACCACATGGAGAACAGAATCTCGCTCTTAGAAGATGAGCAATCCAAAAATGAACTCATAGTTTCTAATCTAGAAAAAAATATCCGACAGCAGGAATCTGATATTGAAGAAATATGGGCCCATTTTAAGAGAGCTAACCTAAGAATAATTGGAATAGAGGAGGGAAAAGAAGGTGAAACCAAAGGGATCAACAATCTCTTCAAAGAAGTAATAGCAGAAAATTTTCCAAACATAGAGCAAGAGGTTGATACAAAGGTCCAGGAAACTTATAGAACTCCCTTTAGACAGGATCGGAGAAGAGGATCCCCACGCCACATAATTGTCAAAATGACCAATGTGGAAGCCAAGCAGAGAATCTTAAAGGCAACAAAAACAAAGGGCCAAGTGACATTCAGAGGCAAACCAATTAGAATCACTCCAGACTTCCCAAACCAAATCATGAGAGCCAGAAGGGCTTGGAGTAACATATTCCAAAATCTGAAAGGAAACAATTTCCAGCCAAAAATTTCCTACCCAGCAAAACTTTCTATCAAATTAGATGGAAAAATAAGAAGCTTCCATGACAAACAGAAACTGAAGGAATTTATGTCTTCAAAACCAGCACTAGAGAAAATACTCAAAGAGATTAACTACAAAGAAGAAATAGGTAACACACACCAGAACCAGAGAAACAAGAGTTTCCATCCAACAGACAATTAAGATTGGTTATCTGTGGAGATTCATTATTTATGTTAGTCTTTTACCTCTCTCTAAATGGTATTGTTTGCCTTTATTGTTGTTAATTTCTAGGATTTCTAGTTGGAATATTAATATACCTTCAGATATAGCAATTGGAAATATTTTATCCCATTCTATTAGTAACTGTTAACTCTGTTTACATTGTCTTTGGATATACAATTTTTTTTTTATTTTTTAGGGAGTCTGTATACTCCTCTGTTGCCTGTGCCATTGAAATCATAACCAAGAAATCACTGCCAATTTCAATGTTGTGAGGTTTTATGACCCAGATTTTCTCCTAAAAGTTTATAGTCTTAAGATTTATATTTAGGTCTATTATCTATTTTGAGTTAATATTTGTATATGGGATTAGGTAAGGGTCCAACTTTATTCTTTTCCATGTAATTATTATTTTTTTTTAACAATATTTAGTTAAAAGATTATCATTTCCACCACCAAATGTTCGTGGAAACCTTGTCAAAAATAACTTGACAATATAGGGAAGAATTTAGCTCTAGGCTTTTATTTAACTCCAATGGTTTATATATCTGCCTTTAGAATAGTACTATACTGTTTCAATTATTGTAGCTTTATATGGTTTGAAATCAGAATATATATATCTTCTAGCTCTGTTCTTTTTCAAGATCGTTTTGGGTACCTAGAGTCCATATTCCATATTAGGATAGATTTTTTTCTGAAAAATAAATATATAAATATATGATAGTTTCACCTAAAAAAAATAGAAAAAAATATTCTCTGGTAAGAAAGAAAGCAAAAAGAAATATTGAAATGTTATGTTTAAGTCATCAAAAGCTTGGTATCAGACAAATGAAACTATTATGTGAGATTATCATTTTTAATTTTAGATAAATTGCCATAATACTAGATGTCAACTACTAAGCCAAGCATGGGAGGGAGGGATAGGGAGAGAATGGGGTGGGGATTGGGTGGGGGCTGACTGGGAAAAGTGTGCATGTATGTCTACAAAAGCATGTATCCTACTATGATGTATGAATACAGTGCACCAATAAAAAAAATTTGTTATGGTTTATCATAAATTACACATGTAACATGTAAAACGCTTAATTTTTGGTAATTAAACTTACATTCTCTGACTTTGATTTAACCCATTTAAACTGAATACACGAGTGTGTAACTCTATGAATTACTTCCCTACCTGGCTTCTAATTCATCAGTTTAAGTATTTTAAGGCTAACAGCAACAAAGACAAAAAATCCCTTCAAATCTGAGTTATGTCCAATTCTGAGATAGTTTCAAGTTTTGCTGTTTCCAACACTTGAAAATGTCCAAGATCGTCATCTCTGAGGGCCTGAATGTCCAGTGTCCCTTTTCTCTGGTCCCCTTCAATGTTCTTTTTACTTACCCAGGAACTTATGATTTTCCTCCACCTGCCCCCTCTCTCAGTGGAACTTCAGGACCTTATTCAATGAGGCGAGAGGTTATATTCTCTCCATGAAGTACATTTTTTTAAAAAAGAAAAAAATAATAAAAAGAAATCTTTCTCTGGCATAGTTCTGTCTTTTGACAAGGAGAGTCATTATATCTAAGACACTTCCTGTGTCCTATTTCCGAACCCTGACAGAAGCCTCTGAGTGCCACCACAGGTCTCACTGAAGATGCTTCTTGCAGGTGCCCAGCCGGTGGCCACCCTGACTGCTGACTCACTGCTCAGATTCTCCTTCAGAAGGTCCAGGAGTGCCCACCTTTCCAGTGAGAGATTGGGCAGTGTCACCTCTTCCTTGTCTTCTTCTTTGTCCCCAAACTGCGGACCTGGAGGCCATTTGCTGTTCCAACATCTTCTCCTCCCTCTGGGACTCTCCCAATAAAACCAAGTTACAAAGGTAAAGCCCTACTTTGGAAACAGACACAGCAATCTGCTCTGAGTGTCCTTAGCCAAGGGGATCTCAAACCATACCATGGGGGCTGCATTCCCATTGGGTGGCAACAGGGGGACAACCAAGAGGGAATTACTGAACGCTGGGGAAATAGAAGGAAGGAGGAGAAAGGCAGGAGTTCTTACCTGAGGACAGTCCAGATGCCACGCTGGTCTCTCTCACTCTTCTAGGCCTTGCCCATCTCGCCTCACCACAAACTTCGATTACTTCTCGGACTAATTCGCGGTTGCATAGCTTAACAACTTGGTTCCACCACTCTTCTGACTTGACAGCTCTGGAAGGTTGGCTCAGCAGCAGACAGACTCCTAGGAGGTGGATCAAGAACAGGTGCAACATCTCGGCCAGGTCTGTCCTCTGGGCTTCTCAGCCTTTCTCTGGGGACTGCAGAGGATGTCGCCCGCTGACTTCAGCCCGTGTGCCTATGCTGGCTTCAGGCTGCTTTCCTTACCCAGCTCCACCAGGCTTTTATATCCCAGGAATCATCTCTAAGCCTCGGACCCAGGGGCCCCAACTCCACCCCATCCCTCCCGCCTCCTTCCTCCATTCTTGTTGACTTGTCTTATCTTTCCTTTATTACACTATCCTCCAGTCTTTGGCCTTTGAGTTGTTTTATTTTTCTCCTTTCTTTTTCTCAAGCCATTTTGTGTGTTGAAGTTATACCATGTCTGCAGAGTCGATGAGTGTGTAAAGTTTTTACTTTCTTTTTCTTTCTCAGATAAACAGATCTGTTTATTTAGGAAAGCAGACACATTTTTAAGGAAAAATATGGGCTACCTGAAGGGAGAGATATCTTTGGAGTAAAGTAAATCCACATTCCAAGGAAAATAGACACATCTTGAGAATGAGCTTTTGGGGTCAAGCTCAGGATGTATCTTCAAGGGAGAATTTGGCTCTGGAAGCTATTAAACACTACTCAAGATCTTCCAATGTCTCTCACAGGTAGCAGCATTTATGTGGCATAGTTCTGGGCACCACAACATAAGCAGAGGTATGGGGGTTCTCCTAAAGCTTTTGCTTTCTTGCTTCAGGCATGAAGCCTTTTTCCTGCCTAAAACAGACACTGACAAAGGGAGGTGAGCCAGCCATCTAGGAGCCCTGAGGTGGGGGCCTCAGGAGAAATGCCTGATGTCAAGCATAGCTGACTAGGACAGTGGGAGAAACCTGCTGGTTATTTCTTTTTATTCCTGTGTTTTGGTACCAATTATTTAATCTTCCTTTATACTTACCTACTCCCTTTCCAGCCTGTACCAGTTAATTATTCTGCATTCACATAGATTTTTTTTTAACTTTGTATACAAGAGAGAACTTGTGATATTTGTCTTTCTGTGTCTGCCTCATGTCACAAGGTTCTATCATTCTGTTCCCTCTTGTTTGCTACAAATGACATGACTTCATATTTCTTTTTGTGGGCCAGAACTGTTATCCAAACCTCAGAATCATAACACCATGAGTCCTTATAGTGGGATATGGGTTCTGGTTGCTTTGATTCATGGTCATGATGATCGGCGCTGTGTCAAATCATCATTTTACCGTGATTCAAGTAGCTCCAGAGGAATAGGTTAACACAGAAAAAATCAACCTCCTGTGAAGGCATCAAAGGCATCACATACCTAAAGGAGGTGGGGATCCAACTCCTCAAAACCAGCCAGGAGCTGACCCTTGGTAGCTATTCTTTTTCTACCATGGGGAGCATTTAAGTCAGCTCCCTTCCTCATAAAGACTGCTCTTTCTTAGCTCCATTCTTAGTTTCTAGACCTTTTTATTGCCCTTCCTCTCAACCAATTTCCTCACCCAATTCCTGCCCCATTCCCTCCCCCTCCTTCACATGTTTGACTTAGTTATCAACTTTGATATGTT